>NC_141087.1:12887776-13625276 GCF_041138505.1 Cibotium barometz | reverse complement strand
CTATGTTTTTCTTTGGGGAACCAAAATGCCCTTCAATTTCTAGTTTTAGTTTTATTGGCCCTCGTCGTCGTCTTTTTCTCTACGTTGTCATCGTTGTCCGTAGCTCTTCCCATCGACCTCCAAGGATCAACAGATTAAGGCTTGGACCTAGGGTTTGAACAGGCTAGGATTTTGGTGAGATTAGGTTTTGCCTCGACTGCAATTGATCGATAGCATAGGGGTTTCGCACCTCCTTTGCCCACGTGGAGGGAGGTGGGGATATGGTTAATCTTGCATGTCCTCTCGTCGCCATTCCTTATCCGGCCCAAGGCCACATCAATCTGCTGCTCAAGGGATTCACCTAGGAATATGTAAAATATCATGTGCGTTAAACAAAAGGGGCTTCAATTTCATATATATATATATGCCCTTCAATTTCTAGTTTTAGTTTTATTGGTATTGATATATATATATATATACATATTATATATATGCTTTTCTATGTTTTTCTTTGGGGAACCAAAATGCCCTTCAATTTCTAGTTTTAGTTTTATTGGCCCTCCTCGTCGTCTTTTTCTCTACGTTGTCGTCGTTGAGGATCAACAGATTAGGGCTTAGACAACCTAGGGTTTGAACAGGCTAGGATTTTGGTGAGATTAGGTTTTGCCTCGGCTGCAAAATCGATCGACAGCATTCGCACCTCCTTTGCCCACGTGGAGGGAGGTGGGGATGTGGTTAATCTTGCATGTCCTTGCCATTCCTTATTCGGCCCAAGGCCACATAAATCCGCTGCTCCAGCTTTGCAATCAGCTCGTGCCCAGAGCTCGTGGGTGTGGTGGGTATCCATTCACGGGGGAGATTTTACCTTCATCTTTGGTGTGCTACATCAACACATAATTATTTTGCTGTAATTTGAACTATTCAGTTACCAGTAAACAAAGGTTCCTCGCAAAAATAAAAAATAAAAAAATAACAACCAACATAGTGATTTATTAAACAACCTATATTCAAATTAACACTAAAAAAAGAATCCTAGAATTGCATTACTTCCTAAATCTAAATCTTAAAAAAATAATGAAAATACTAACAATGCTTTCCATACTCCAAGAACACCAAATAACCCTCTTTTCAAACATAACGCTTCAGTTTCTACTCTGATGCACTCTGAAATGCTCTCTTAACAATGAAAAAAGTTATTTTCTTAAACTCAAGCAAAACATAGAATGAGAAACTGTGGGATTAATGCTATATGTAGGAGCAATTATCACCTATAAGCATTTCTATGACATGGTTGATCCACCAGTCTAATTTATGAAGTAGACAATAGACTCAATTTACGTTGTACTTGTCCATTGATGGTATGCATCCTCACAAGGTAAATCTCTCACAATCATGATGCACTTTGTGGTGATGCATTTCAGCTTTTTCTTCCTACAAAATGAAAAAGGGTCCACTCATGACCTTGAATCAAACGATTGCACAAATAATAAGCCCAACACTATGTTTAACAGTAGACTAAGAAAATTATTGTTGTGGGTTGCAAACTTAGCAAAAATGAAGTCTCTAAAAATTGCATGGGTGGAAGTTTGTAAATAATTTGTGGCCTTTCTCCAATTAGTAAAACATCAAATGAGGTAGTTGTTTGCAAATTTGACCGACATTCCCTATGATTTCAACATGAGAAAAGAAAAAAGTTACGCGTATGTGTGTGTGTGTGTGTGTGTGTGTGTGTGTGTGTGTCTCACACACCCCACATAGACACACACATGCACACTCAACCACATACACCAAATTAGCAACAAATCAACATCTTCATTTCCAGCTCTAGGAAAGGCAGTTTAACAGCTCTATGAAACAAGTGAAACCATTCACAAGAGATAAACAAAGAGGATGATAAGATCAAAAAGAAATCTCAAGGGGCCATATTTAAGGTTAAAGTAATCCTTCATTTCCAGCTCTAGGAAAGGCAGTTTAACAGCTCTATGAAACAAGTGAAACCATTCACAAGAGATAAACAAAGAGGATGATAAGATCAAAAAGAAATCTCAAGGGGCCATATTTAAGGTTAAAGTAATCCTTCTTAAGGTTAAAGGAACACACCCCAACCCCTAGACCCACAAGGAAATCATAAACACCAATAGGTAAATGAGTGGTGTCCAACCTAAAACATGCCCATGTCTACTGCAAAATAATGCAAATAAATGAGTGGTGTCCAACCTAAAACATGCCCATGTCTACTGCAAAATAATGCAAATAAACCACAATAACAATGGAGCCAAGGAACTGAAAACCATCATCTTGCCTTGTTAACTAAGGCCCCATGCAATGCTGCACCTTGCATTTATTGACTTGAACAAATGCATATTAAGTTAACAAGTAAAACATGCCAAAAAAAGGTCCAAAATTAATTACCAAGATGGTGTGCAAAAAAATAAGGTTTTCAGTATTTAGTTTACAAGTAAAATATGCAAAACAATAGGTCCAAAATTAATTACCAAGATTTTCTACGTCTTTATTTATTTATTACTTTTTTTAATCTGGACTTATTACTCTATTTGCTTTTGGGTGTTTTTCTCCTCCTTTTATTCTATGTTTTTTTAAAAGATAATAAGAAAGTGTATCTAATTTATACAAAAGGATATACATATTGGAAAAATATTATTTTTTCCAAAAGGGAAAGAATTTTCTCAAAGAAGAAAAATAGACAAGAGACGTGTCCTTACTATTAGCATTCTACTTACTTATTAAAAAAAGAAAATGCAAAATTGAGACCTAAAGAGAGAGGGAGGAGAAAGGATTATAATAGTTAGAAAAACAGAGGGGAGAAGAGGGGAAATTTCTTTTAATACCGAATTAATCTCACTTTTTGAACCATTAGATCGATTAAACCTTGATTAGTCAACTACTAAAGATAATTAACAACTAGTTGGAGAAAAAGAACCTAATTTTACAAAGAAGCAGCAAAATTCAAGGTTTCTTGAGCAATTGCAATGAGGATCAACAGATTAAGGCTTGGACCTAGGGTTTGAACAGGCTAGGATTTTGGTGAGATTAGGTTTTGCCTCGACTGCAATTGATCGATAGCATAGGGGTTTCGCACCTCCTTTGCCCACGTGGAGGGAGGTGGGGATATGGTTAATCTTGCATGTCCTCTCGTCGCCATTCCTTATCCGGCCCAAGGCCACATCAATCTGCTGCTCAAGGGATTCACCTAGGAATATGTAAAATATCATGTGCGTTAAACAAAAGGGGCTTCAATTTCATATATATATATGCCCTTCAATTTCTAGTTTTAGTTTTATTGGTATTGATATATATATATATACATATTATATATATGCTTTTCTATGTTTTTCTTTGGGGAACCAAAATGCCCTTCAATTTCTAGTTTTAGTTTTATTGGCCCTCCTCGTCGTCTTTTTCTCTACGTTGTCGTCGTTGAGGATCAACAGATTAGGGCTTAGACAACCTAGGGTTTGAACAGGCTAGGATTTTGGTGAGATTAGGTTTTGCCTCGGCTGCAAAATCGATCGACAGCATTCGCACCTCCTTTGCCCACGTGGAGGGAGGTGGGGATGTGGTTAATCTTGCATGTCCTTGCCATTCCTTATTCGGCCCAAGGCCACATAAATCCGCTGCTCCAGCTTTGCAATCAGCTCGTGCCCAGAGCTCGTGGGTGTGGTGGGTATCCATCACGGGGGAGATTTTACCTTCATCTTTGGTGTGCTACATCAACACATAATTATTTTGCTGTAATTTGAACTATTCAGTTAACCAGTAAACAAAGGTTCCTCGCAAAAATAAAAAATAAAAAAATAACAACCAACATAGTGATTTATTAAACAACCTATATTCAAATTAACACTAAAAAAAGAATCCTAGAATTGCATTACTTCCTAAATCTAAATCTTAAAAAAATAATGAAAATACTAACAATGCTTTCCATACTCCAAGAACACCAAATAACCCTCTTTTCAAACATAATGCTTCAGTTTCTACTCTGATGCACTCTGAAATGCTCTCTTAACAATGAAAAAAGTTATTTTCTTAAACTCAAGCAAAACATAGAATGAGAAACTGTGGGATTAATGCTATATGTAGGAGCAATTATCACCTATAAGCATTTCTATGACATGGTTGATCCACCAGTCTAATTTATGAAGTAGACAATAGACTCAATTTACGTTGTACTTGTCCATTGATGGTATGCATCCTCACAAGGTAAATCTCTCACAATCATGATGCACTTTGTGGTGATGCATTTCAGCTTTTTCTTCCTACAAAATGAAAAAGGGTCCACTCATGACCTTGAATCAAACGATTGCACAAATAATAAGCCCAACACTATGTTTAACAGTAGACTAAGAAAATTATTGTTGTGGGTTGCAAACTTAGCAAAAATGAAGTCTCTAAAAATTGCATGGGTGGAAGTTTGTAAATAATTTGTGGCCTTTCTCCAATTAGTAAAACATCAAATGAGGTAGTTGTTTGCAAATTTGACCGACATTCCCTATGATTTCAACATGAGAAAAGAAAAAAGTTACGCGTATGTGTGTGTGTGTGTGTGTGTGTGTGTGTGTGTGTGTCTCACACACCCCACATAGACACACACATGCACACTCAACCACATACACCAAATTAGCAACAAATCAACATCTTCATTTCCAGCTCTAGGAAAGGCAGTTTAACAGCTCTATGAAACAAGTGAAACCATTCACAAGAGATAAACAAAGAGGATGATAAGATCAAAAAGAAATCTCAAGGGGCCATATTTAAGGTTAAAGTAATCCTTCATTTCCAGCTCTAGGAAAGGCAGTTTAACAGCTCTATGAAACAAGTGAAACCATTCACAAGAGATAAACAAAGAGGATGATAAGATCAAAAAGAAATCTCAAGGGGCCATATTTAAGGTTAAAGTAATCCTTCTTAAGGTTAAAGGAACACACCCCAACCCCTAGACCCACAAGGAAATCATAAACACCAATAGGTAAATGAGTGGTGTCCAACCTAAAACATGCCCATGTCTACTGCAAAATAATGCAAATAAATGAGTGGTGTCCAACCTAAAACATGCCCATGTCTACTGCAAAATAATGCAAATAAACCACAATAACAATGGAGCCAAGGAACTGAAAACCATCATCTTGCCTTGTTAACTAAGGCCCCATGCAATGCTGCACCTTGCATTTATTGACTTGAACAAATGCATATTAAGTTAACAAGTAAAACATGCCAAAAAAAAGGTCCAAAATTAATTACCAAGATGGTGTGCAAAAAAATAAGGTTTTCAGTATTTAGTTTACAAGTAAAATATGCAAAACAATAGGTCCAAAATTAATTACCAAGATTTTCTACGTCTTTATTTATTTATTACTTTTTTTAATCTGGACTTATTACTCTATTTGCTTTTGGGTGTTTTTCTCCTCCTTTTATTCTATGTTTTTTTAAAAGATAATAAGAAAGTGTATCTAATTTATACAAAAGGATATACATATTGGAAAAATATTATTTTTTCCAAAAGGGAAAGAATTTTCTCAAAGAAGAAAAATAGACAAGAGACGTGTCCTTACTATTAGCATTCTACTTACTTATTAAAAAAAGAAAATGCAAAATTGAGACCTAAAGAGAGAGGGAGGAGAAAGGATTATAATAGTTAGAAAAACAGAGGGGAGAAGAGGGGAAATTTCTTTTAATACCGAATTAATCTCACTTTTTGAACCATTAGATCGATTAAACCTTGATTAGTCAACTACTAAAGATAATTAACAACTAGTTGGAGAAAAAGAACCTAATTTTACAAAGAAGCAGCAAAATTCAAGGTTTCTTGAGCAATTGCAATGAGGATCAACAGATTAAGGCTTGGACCTAGGGTTTGAACAGGCTAGGATTTTGGTGAGATTAGGTTTTGCCTCGACTGCAATTGATCGATAGCATAGGGGTTTCGCACCTCCTTTGCCCACGTGGAGGGAGGTGGGGATATGGTTAATCTTGCATGTCCTCTCGTCGCCATTCCTTATCCGGCCCAAGGCCACATCAATCTGCTGCTCAAGGGATTCACCTAGGAATATGTAAAATATCATGTGCGTTAAACAAAAGGGGCTTCAATTTCATATATATATATGCCCTTCAATTTCTAGTTTTAGTTTTATTGGTATTGATATATATATATATACATATTATATATATGCTTTTCTATGTTTTTCTTTGGGGAACCAAAATGCCCTTCAATTTCTAGTTTTAGTTTTATTGGCCCTCCTCGTCGTCTTTTTCTCTACGTTGTCGTCGTTGAGGATCAACAGATTAGGGCTTAGACAACCTAGGGTTTGAACAGGCTAGGATTTTGGTGAGATTAGGTTTTGCCTCGGCTGCAAAATCGATCGACAGCATTCGCACCTCCTTTGCCCACGTGGAGGGAGGTGGGGATGTGGTTAATCTTGCATGTCCTTGCCATTCCTTATTCGGCCCAAGGCCACATAAATCCGCTGCTCCAGCTTTGCAATCAGCTCGTGCCCAGAGCTCGTGGGTGTGGTGGGTATCCATCACGGGGGAGATTTTACCTTCATCTTTGGTGTGCTACATCAACACATAATTATTTTGCTGTAATTTGAACTATTCAGTTAACCAGTAAACAAAGGTTCCTCGCAAAAATAAAAAATAAAAAAATAACAACCAACATAGTGATTTATTAAACAACCTATATTCAAATTAACACTAAAAAAAGAATCCTAGAATTGCATTACTTCCTAAATCTAAATCTTAAAAAAATAATGAAAATACTAACAATGCTTTCCATACTCCAAGAACACCAAATAACCCTCTTTTCAAACATAACGCTTCAGTTTCTACTCTGATGCACTCTGAAATGCTCTCTTAACAATGAAAAAAGTTATTTTCTTAAACTCAAGCAAAACATAGAATGAGAAACTGTGGGATTAATGCTATATGTAGGAGCAATTATCACCTATAAGCATTTCTATGACATGGTTGATCCACCAGTCTAATTTATGAAGTAGACAATAGACTCAATTTACGTTGTACTTGTCCATTGATGGTATGCATCCTCACAAGGTAAATCTCTCACAATCATGATGCACTTTGTGGTGATGCATTTCAGCTTTTTCTTCCTACAAAATGAAAAAGGGTCCACTCATGACCTTGAATCAAACGATTGCACAAATAATAAGCCCAACACTATGTTTAACAGTAGACTAAGAAAATTATTGTTGTGGGTTGCAAACTTAGCAAAAATGAAGTCTCTAAAAATTGCATGGGTGGAAGTTTGTAAATAATTTGTGGCCTTTCTCCAATTAGTAAAACATCAAATGAGGTAGTTGTTTGCAAATTTGACCGACATTCCCTATGATTTCAACATGAGAAAAGAAAAAAGTTACGCGTATGTGTGTGTGTGTGTGTGTGTGTGTGTGTGTGTGTGTGTCTCACACACCCCACATAGACACACACATGCACACTCAACCACATACACCAAATTAGCAACAAATCAACATCTTCATTTCCAGCTCTAGGAAAGGCAGTTTAACAGCTCTATGAAACAAGTGAAACCATTCACAAGAGATAAACAAAGAGGATGATAAGATCAAAAAGAAATCTCAAGGGGCCATATTTAAGGTTAAAGTAATCCTTCATTTCCAGCTCTAGGAAAGGCAGTTTAACAGCTCTATGAAACAAGTGAAACCATTCACAAGAGATAAACAAAGAGGATGATAAGATCAAAAAGAAATCTCAAGGGGCCATATTTAAGGTTAAAGTAATCCTTCTTAAGGTTAAAGGAACACACCCCAACCCCTAGACCCACAAGGAAATCATAAACACCAATAGGTAAATGAGTGGTGTCCAACCTAAAACATGCCCATGTCTACTGCAAAATAATGCAAATAAATGAGTGGTGTCCAACCTAAAACATGCCCATGTCTACTGCAAAATAATGCAAATAAACCACAATAACAATGGAGCCAAGGAACTGAAAACCATCATCTTGCCTTGTTAACTAAGGCCCCATGCAATGCTGCACCTTGCATTTATTGACTTGAACAAATGCATATTAAGTTAACAAGTAAAACATGCCAAAAAAAAGGTCCAAAATTAATTACCAAGATGGTGTGCAAAAAAATAAGGTTTTCAGTATTTAGTTTACAAGTAAAATATGCAAAACAATAGGTCCAAAATTAATTACCAAGATTTTCTACGTCTTTATTTATTTATTACTTTTTTTAATCTGGACTTATTACTCTATTTGCTTTTGGGTGTTTTTCTCCTCCTTTTATTCTATGTTTTTTTAAAAGATAATAAGAAAGTGTATCTAATTTATACAAAAGGATATACATATTGGAAAAATATTATTTTTTCCAAAAGGGAAAGAATTTTCTCAAAGAAGAAAAATAGACAAGAGACGTGTCCTTACTATTAGCATTCTACTTACTTATTAAAAAAAGAAAATGCAAAATTGAGACCTAAAGAGAGAGGGAGGAGAAAGGATTATAATAGTTAGAAAAACAGAGGGGAGAAGAGGGGAAATTTCTTTTAATACCGAATTAATCTCACTTTTTGAACCATTAGATCGATTAAACCTTGATTAGTCAACTACTAAAGATAATTAACAACTAGTTGGAGAAAAAGAACCTAATTTTACAAAGAAGCAGCAAAATTCAAGGTTTCTTGAGCAATTGCAATGAAAATTAGATACTTACCAACATAATATCCGAACAATCAAATTAAAGAAAAAATAACTCTCAATTTACCTAATTTTGATTCAAAATTAACTATAATTATAATCTATTTTTAAACATTAATCATGTGTAATCTCTTATTAGGGACCTTTGTTTTGCCCATAAATTTGATCACTAATTCTATTCTAATTTATCTCAATTAAACTCTCCTTTCTTAATACGAATGTCTAACTCATGAGTAATTAATTCTCTCTCTCTCTCTCTCTCTCTCTCTCTCTCTCTCTCTCTCTCTCTCTCTCTCTCTCTCTCTCTCTCTCTCTCTCTCTCTCTTCCATATCCCATGGCTTAATCTCTCCTTCCACTCTCACTCACTCCCTCCTGAACAAGGCCATGTTTCTAACATGGTATCAAAGCTAGGCAAATGGCTAATTAACAACGCAAATCAACTTGGAAGAGGAAAGTGTGGGATCAATGCTATACGTAGGAGCAATTATCACCTATAAGCATTTCTATGACGTGGTTGATCCACCAACCCTTTCTTATAGGCTTGCCCATATCTAATTTACAAAGTGGACAATAGACTCAATTTATGTTGTACTTGTCCATTGATGGTATACATCCTAACAAGGTAAGTCTCTCACAATCATGATGCACTTTGTGGTGATGCATTTCAGCTTATTGTTCCTAGAAATTGAGAAGGATCCAGTCATGACTTTGAATCGAATGATTGTAGAAATAATAAGCCCAATGCTATGGTTACAACAGATTAAGAAAATTATTGTTGTGGTTGTAAACTTAACAAAAATGAAGTCTCCAAAAATGGCATGGGTGGAAGTTTGTAAATAATTTGTGGCCTTTCTCCAATTAGTAAAACATCAAATAAGGGAGTTGTTGCTTGAAATTTTTTCTGACATTCCCTATAATTGGCAACATGAGAAAAGAAACAAGTTACGCGTTGTCAGGCAAAATTTTGTAAAAGTGTTTTGGGCTTGTGTGCATATGGGATGCATGGCATGCAAAAAAGCTTTGCCCTGAATGCCCTGGCAGGTGTACAGAGTGGATGGTTTTGTAGTAGGCTAGTACATGCATGGTTTTTTTTTGGGAGCAGGTGCTTGAGGTTTGAAGTTTTTTTTCATTACAGCAGTGTGTATGGCTACTAGTGGGAAACGACCTTATGATAGGCGGTGCTCTTGGTGGGCTAAAATTAGGAAGCACGTGGTTGCTCAGGCCAGTTGGTAAAAGGATGAGCGTGCACGATCATCAAAGCATGGAAGTGCAAAGAGAGAGGAGAAGTTCTACAGAGGGCGCTGCTCTTAGTGATTGTGTATGCCAAGTGTGGTACTGTATCAAGGGCCTGGTGAGGAGGAAGCTTGTTACACACACATACACGCTTCTTTTCTCTCTCTCTCTCTCTCTCTCGTGATGATCAGGCTGTTGTAGCCGCAGACAAGGGGAATTTAGTCCATGATGAGATATCAAGGTAGGGGCTGATAGAGTATGATATTGTGCGGGATGGTACTCTCGTTGGCTGTGCTTGAAGTGGTGCTGTTTTCAAAAGCTATCAAGTGCTAGTGGCCATTGCAGCTCATATATGTGATCGCTACAGTAGTGGATGATCGTTGATGTGTTGAGACGATGGGCTACAAAGGTACTCCTCTCCTATTAAGGGTGCGATGACGATGGCAATATTGCTGCTGTGCGGGGCTGGTGTCTGAGAGAGCAGAGAGATTTTTGTGTGTTACCTTGTTGAGTTGCCGCCTCTGAACACAGAGTGTGTGCGTATTGCTTCATTGGGTTGCTGCCGGCCCCAGAGTTCGTTGTGTTTGGCGCAGTTGCTGATAGCACAACAGATGTTTACCTTGTTGGGGTGCAGCTCGTAGTAGCGAGCAAAGATGTGTTGTTTTGTTGGGCTGCTGCTCTCAACCATGGCCCAGGTATATGTTGCCAAGATGAATGGGGGACAGCCTTGTGTGTTTGTTTCCTGTGTGTGTTGATTTGAAGGAGAAGCATGATTGACGTGTTTGGTGGTGTAGTCCATGGGTTTACACTCTCGCAGCGCACCTTGTGCCAGCCTTCAATTACCTCGTCAATGCACACAGTGAGAGCACATGTGTTTGCTTGGGTGTTTACTTTGACTATGGTGCCCCCTGTTTTGTGCTAGTGATTCCAAGGTTGGGGGAGTGGGAAGCTATAGAGACCTGTTTCCTTGTTTTTTTTCCCACTCCATAGCTTTTTGGTGCCCCCACTGCTGAGGAGAGCCAAGTGTTTTTCTTCGCCTACAAGGATGTATGCCCCAGGGGTTGAAGGTTTCAAGGAAGGTGTTTTTCTTGTTTTTTCTTGGGATTTGAGGTGAAGCTTGGGGATCAAAATGATGTCGTATCCAGAGTTTTTTGGTGGTTCTATTGAAGATGTAGCGGATTTTCTTGAAAGGATGGAGGTTGCGTGCATAAGCAACCACATCAACGAGCCGGCACATGTATTGTGGTTGCTGAATATATGTTTGAAGAAAGATGCGAGGACATGTATTGTGGTTGGCTGAATATATGTTTGAAGAAAGATGCGAGGACATGGTTCAGAACTTTTGAAGAGTTGTTAAGGGATGCTGAGCCACGCATTCCAATGACCGAAGATGGATTGAAGACTGCACTTTTGAACAGGTTCAAGAAGGTTGAGGATCCAGACAGAATCTGGCATGAAGTGCAGGGATTGACACAGGGCGACGAATTGGAGCCAATTGATGTGATTATGTAAAGAAATTCTCCTTGCTATGGGAGACCTTGTGCAGGGCTTTGGGGGAGGATCAAGAGCCTCCGAACATGATGAAGAAGGATCGTTTTGTTACAGGATTGAAGGGGGGCATTCGCTGCTGGAAGGTTGAATTAAAGAAGCCCAAATCTTATGAGGATGCTGTGGAGATTGCCAAATCAAAGGATTGGAAGTTGCAACGGATGAACCAGCTGGGGATGGTTCTAGTGGTAGTGAGGCGGCCTGAAATTAGAAGGGTAGAAGCGGTATTGATGAGAACCATGCTGGAAAGAGTGCAACCGACAGAAGCTCAAATGAATAATGCCACACCACAGGGGTCAAAGGTGGCACCCATAGCTGTTACAGCTTTTGATGAAGGGCTTCAACAGGACATGAGGCAAATAGTGGATTGTATGAAGAATCTGAGTTTGAAAATGATAGGGAACACATGTGGTGGTGGATGTGGCCGAGACAGAGGTTATAATCAGGAAGGGGTTGAAGGTCCAAGACAGGCTATGGAAGTGGCCGTGGTTTTGGCAGGGGTATACGGTTTATTCCTACATGTTGGAATTGTGGTGAATTGGGGCATATAAGTCCCGACTGTGATAAGCCGCCGCGAATGGGGGTGATATGTATCCCTTACCCTCTCAGATTCTCAATAGGGCAAATGATTATGGAATTGAAATTAAAGGTGAAGTAGGGACTAGTGGGTTGACAAATGAAGAGAAGGGTAAAACGAAGGTGGTGAAGGTGGTCACCCTTGAGAAGACGAAGGAGACGGGAGCTGATGTAATGCCTTTGGGGAAACAGATGCCACAGGAAAGGGAAGACAGGGATTGTGCAGGGCCTAGCAAGAAGAAAGGTAAAGCGAAGGAAGGAGGGGATGTAAAGGTCAAGAGGAAGTGAAAGCCTCGTAGGAAGTTTCAAGTGACTGATAGGGGTTGGGTAGGATAGCTACAATTTGCAGGAGGACATGGTTGGAAGGAAAACTAATATTATTTTTGGGCAATTGATGGAGTTAGCTCCCAAATTGAAACGTCAATGGAAAAGTCTCGTGAACCCGAGAAAGAAAGAGCTTGCCAGGGGGACAATGACTGTTTTATCTATTGAGGAATTGCCTGATATATGTCCTGTGGGGTGGATGTATGGCACAAAGGGAAGAATCTGGGAGAAGCATACATAGATGGTGGTGCACAAATTTGTGTAATCACACTAGCAACTATGGAGAGGTTAGGTCTTCATATTACTGAAGCGTCTGGTTTCCGTATTCGGTTGGCCAATCACCAGAAGGTCAAATGCTTAGGTGTGATCAAGGGATTAGAACTGCAGGCTTTTAATGTAAAGGTGCTTGCGGACTGTCATGTTATGCCGGTAGGAATGGGTGCGTTCCCCATCATTTTGGGAAGACCATGGCTAAGAGCGGTGAAAGCTGTTCAAGACTGGAGGAAAGGGGTCATTACTCTGTATGACATGCGAGGGGACAAAAAGCAATTTAATATGGATAATCAGAAGCCTATTGATGATGAAGGGGAGGATGAAGCAGATTCGAGTGTTGATGACACGACTAGTAGCACCACTACTAGTGAGGGAACAGAGGACACTTTATACAGTGAGGAGGATGCAGAGATGGCTGCCCTGGTTATTGATGAGGAAGTGCTTAGTGATAAGGTTGCCCAACAAGAGGAGGCCATACAGGAAGAATGGGAGGAAGTGGCGATTGATTTTATGACAGAGGATGCCCTTGAAGAGTATATGTTTTTTGAGGCAGATTTCCTTCAAGATCCTGATGTACTTCCTTTGAATGCTATGGTTGAGATGCAAGTGAATCATGATGAGCAGATGTATGCATGTGATGTGAAAGAGTATGCTTTTGAGTCTTTGGATGATGTACCTTTGTGGGATGAGTGGGATATAGAGAGTCTACAGGATGACGAACCCGAATTGGAGTTGGATGATCAGATGTGCATTAATGTTAAGAAAGCCACGAGCAGAATTGATGCTATGAGGGAGGAGCTACACCAAAAGACTATAAATGATGTTGATGCTATGGATGAGACTATGGATGCTATGATATATGAATTTCTTATTGGCCTTGATAAAGGTGAGCACACAGAAACTGAGGTGGATGCTTTGGCAATGGTGCCTTTTGAAGGGGAGTATATTTTGCCTGTAGAGTGGATGGCTTTGATGGTGATGTTTCTTATGTCAATGGGAAAGAAAGTGCTATGGGACAACAAGTTATAGAGTCTTGTTCTTTGGGATGTGCACAGCAGGTCTTTCTTGATGAAGCTCTTATCAGTTATTACCCTTAGCATAGGAGTTGCTTCACTGGTTTTCTAATAATAGTGTTGACCACATCAGTGATTGTGGAATTGAAATAAGGCAGGATGCTATGTATATCAAGAGCTTTGTTTCCAAACGTTCTTATGTTATGTTGTGGGATGTGGGATGGCAAACTACGTCTTGGGAAGATGACATTGTTTCTTTGAACACATGGAATAGAGATGTTTTGGTTACCTTGTATGATGCTCAAAGGATTGACAGAGGGAAACGTGGTCGTATGCTTTTTGCTGTTTTGATCATAAATGATTCAGCAGGCTAGGGGTTGGGCAAAGTATGTCAGGAAAAATTTTGTAAAAGTGTTTTGGGCTTGTGTGCATATGGGATGCATGGCATGCAAAAAAGCTTTGCCCTGAATGCCCTGGGTGGCAGGTGTACAGAGTGGATGGTTTTGTAGTAGGCTAGTACATGCATGGTTTTTTTTGGGAGCAGGTGCTTGAGGTTTGAAGTTTTTTTCATTACAGCAGTGTGTATGGCTACTAGTGGGAAACGACCTTATGATAGGCAGTGCTCTTGGTGGGCTAAAATTAGGAAGCACGTGGTTGCTCAGGCCGGCTGGTAAAAGGACGAGCGTGCATGATCATCAAAGCATGGAAGCGTAGAGAGAGAGGAGAAGTTCTGCAGAGGGCGCTGCTCTTAGTGATTGTGTATGCCAAGTGTGGTACTGTATCAAGGGCCTGGTGAGGAGGAAGCTTGTTACACACACATACACGCTGCTTTTCTCTCTCTCTCTTGTGATGATCAGGCTGCTGTAGCCGCAGACAAGGGCCTGGTGAGGAGGAAGCTTGTTACACACACATACACGCTGCTTTTCTCTCTCTCTCTTGTGATGATCAGGCTGCTGTAGCCGCCGCAGACAAGGGGAATTTAGTCCATGATGAGATATCAAGGTAGGGGCTGATAGAGTATGATATTGTGCGGGATGGTACTCTCGTGGATGGCTATGCTTGAAGTGGTGCTGTTTTCAAAAGCCGTCAAGTGCTAGTGGCCATCGCAGCTCATATATGTGATCGCTACAGTAGTGGATGATCGTTGATGTGTTGAGACGATGGGCTACAAAGGTACTCCTCTCCTATTAAGGGTGTGATGACGATGGCAATATTGCTGCTCTGTGGGCTGGTGTCTGAGAGAGCAGAGAGCTTTTTGTGTGTTACCTTGTTGAGTTGCCGCCTCTGAGCACAGAGTGTGTGCATATTGCTTCATTGGGTTGCTGCCGGCCTCAGAGTTTGTTGTGTTTGGCACAGTTGCTGATAGCACAACAGATGTTTACCTTGTTGGGGTGCAGCTCGTAGTAGCAAGCAGAGATGTGTTGTTTTGTTGGGCTGCTCTACTGCTGCTCTCAGCCATGGCCCAGGTATATGTTGCCAAGATGAATGGGGGACAGCCTTGTGTGTTTGTTTCCTGTGTGTGTTGATTTGAAGGAGAAGGCGTGATTGACGTGTTTGGTGGTGTAGTCCACGGGTTTACACTCTCACAGCGCACCTTGTGCCAGCCTCCGATTACCTCATCATGCACACAGTGAGAGCATATGTGTTTGCTTGGGTGTTTACTTTGACTATGGTGCCCCTGTTTTGTGCTAGTGATTCCAAGGTTGGGGGAGTGGGAAGCTATAGAGGCCTGTTTCCTTGTTTTTTTTCCCACTCCACAGCGTGTGTGTTTGTGTATCTCTCACACATCCCACACAGACATGCACATGCACATGCACATGCACACTCAACCACATACACCAAATTAGCAACAAATCGACATCTTGATTTCTAGCTCTAAGAAAAGCAGTTTAGCAGCTCTATGAAACAAGTGAAACATTCACAAGGGATAAATAAAAAGGATAATAAGATCAAAAAGAAAGCTCAAGGGGCCAATGGCTGGCAATGACAATAAATAGAAGTAAATGAGCAAAATGGGTATGGATTTTTTAAGAGGCAAAACATGGCCACCCATTTTTCCACATTCATGCCCCTCAAGAGACCAAAATACAGGCTCCAAGACCCCAAATCCCCTAGTTATTGAGTAGAATTTAGACACCCTGGTCAAGAATGCCAAGCTAGTTTCCATGGCTAAAGCTGTAAGAATGGCAAAGGACTTCAATGTTAAGCTTGAAAATATTTCATTGAGCAACCAAACTGAATGGTTCTACTTTAGATAGACAAGAATTTACCAAACACTTGGCCTAGGAATACTGCAAATGAGAGGCAACAAAGAGCAAATTTACTTGAAGATATGTCCATTTCTTGGTGCCAATGACAGTATACATGAATCCTTCTCTAAAGGTTAAAGGAACACAAGCCAACCCCTAGACCCACAAGGAAAGCATAAACACCAATATGTAAATGAGTGGTGTCCAACCTAAAACATGCCCATGTCTACTACAAAATAATGCAAATAAACCACAATTGGGTGCAAAAAAATGGAGCCAAGGAATAGAAAACCATCGTCTTGCCTTCTTAACTAAGGCCCCATGCAATGTTGCAGCTTGCATGTATTGACCTCAACAAATGCATATTTAGTTAACAAGTAAAGCATGCAAAAAAACAGGTCCAAAATTAGTTACCAAGATGGTGTGCAAAAAAAAAGGTTTTCAATATTTATTTTAAAAGTAAAACATGCAAAACAACAAGTCCAAAGTTAATTACCAAGGCGGTGTGTAGAAATAAGGTTTTCAATATTCACATAATACAGGTGATGCAAAGGAAAACAAGATTACCTCTTAGTAAACTGCTACAAGGCAGCAACACCAAATACACTTGAAATGCATTGGACACTTGTCCTTACTATAGAGTGTAGATCTACCATGAACTGCTATCAATTGTCATTGCTTCAGCATGCTTTACCTTGTGCAACCTTGCTCATTTGGGGCTTACGTCTGTTCTTGGCTACCTTGATTGAATGAATTTCCTTCAATTCCTAGTTGCAGCAATTATTTTCTTGACGTGCAGAAAGCAAAGTGGTGTCAGAGGTGACTTGCCTCTCCAGAATATCTAGGCAAATATGGGTGGTTTAGATACATATATATATTATCTTAAGGAAGAGTTTCACAAAGCTGCCATGTGGTAAGAATTTGGAGGTACGGGATAGGGAGGAGGAGGTTTGGGTAGAATTTGAATTTGGAGTCTCAAAAGTCGTTCCAAGCACGGGTTGCCCACTCGCGAAGGAATCCCCTAAAGCCATTATCATATTAACTAACCTCCATACTTACCTATTTAGACCCACTTGGCTCATTAAAAGGCAGTTGAGCTCATTAAAAGGCATTTTGGAGATTGCCTTGTTCCAGCGTTCAAACCATATTAATAGATAGCGACCAAAACATGGGGTCTATAGTTTGGGGGGTCACATGTCCTAAAACCCAATTTGGTTGTTTCAACCATTTTCCCTTACTGAAACAGCAACCATTTGCCCTCTGACAGTTCAACCTTTTTCCCAGCAACTCTTCTAGAGCGCCCATTAGAGGTTTGGTGCAAGTCACTTGGCTTACATATTTTAATCTCTCTTCTCACTCAACATTTCTCCTTTGCAATGTAGGTCAAATGACTCACATTTTCCAATGCTCTTATCACCTTCTTTCTTCTCCTCCTTTCCTCTTCCATCCCCTCTTGACTTCACACCCCCCCTCTCTCTCTCTAACTCTCTCTCTCGTAGAGTAGCGATACACAGCCTCAAGACAGGCAGGCTTTCAAAGGAGATACTCTACCCTTGACCACATCCTCACCCTCCGTGCCATCATCGAGGAGGGAAGAGCACAAAATCATAGGATTTACTGTTGCTTTGTGGATTTCTGCAAAGATTTTGATACTGTACCCTAAGATTGCCTCCCATAGCATCTATGGGAGATAGGAGTCCCATTTGACATAGTTTGGAGTATCATCGCCTTCTGTGAGTCCGTCACCCAATAAGTGAGAGTCCTAGGAGGTACATCGTAGGAGATTTCTAGCAGTATTGGGGTGAAACAGGGCTGCTCTCTATCACCCACTCTTTTTGGCCTCTACATTGATGTGATCTCGAGCTTCATTGCCAGATTATATGGAGCTCGTGCCACACTGGCAGGCATATTGATCCCCCTACTACTTTATGCAGATGATATCATCCTCCTTTCAGATTCAGCACTGTTAGCCCATTCCTAGGATTAACAAGAGCTACTACCATTATCTTACATTAAGGAGTCAAGGTAGATACACCAAAAGGTCATACATTCAAGATATGAAGCAATGGTGTCCAAATCTACAACTTGGACAGGTGCTCGTAATGGTCCAATGGAATTCCCACTTCAAGAACCTGTGGTGGTAGCAAGTTAGGATGAAGTCCCAAGTGATGTACTTCATGGGGATATATTATGAGAGTAGTCATTGTATAATAGCATTAGGCCTCTTATGAGCCTAAAGTGCCGGGCTGGCCACAATTTAAGTGAGTGTGAACACTTATAGCCATGTATATAAGTGAATTTCTCTTATAATACAAGGGACTCTCCCATTGTGCAATAGAGTCTTGCTCTTTCTAATCTCTCTTCCTAATGCATACTAGTGAGTGTGTGAGTGATGTGAGGCGAGAGGAGGGACGAGTACACATAGTGCAATGCGGTGGTGTGACAACGCTCGCGGAGGTGTGGTGGAATCGCTTCTCAAGGAGTTGTAGAGCTTGGAGACCTCAAGGGTTACGAGCTCGGCCATTGGAAAGATCCTCACGATAGTTGCGGGTCACTAGGTAATCTCCTGTTGGATGTGTTTCAAGAAGGGTTAGGATGAGCCATAACATTTTTGGCGCCACTGCCGAGGAGCCATCCCTTGGCTTTTTCCATCGTTTTTTCTCTAATCTACGCATTACCCATTGCCCATTGTCTTATTTAATGGTTTCCCATGAAAAAGATGTGGATTTGATGGAGATTTGTGTAAGATCCCTGTTCCCACCGAGCAACAGATTTGGGATACTAGCAGCGGAAGTAGCACTTCTCGCGCAGGACAGGGGTCCCACACTCGGGGCCTCACCCACGGATATCCGGATAAGAAACTAATCCGTCGGTTCTTCCAAAACCGAACCCGGAAAAACTTCCTTTATCGGAAAGCACGGGTGATTCCACCAGGATAACTTTTTACTCTAACGTGGTCAAGATCATTTCTGATCGAGCTGATCTAATTACATCTATAAGATACTTAGTCAGTTCAAGGAAGAAACTTGCACTTGGATCATTGGGATCAACGCTTTTTTCCCCATTCAAGAGGCACAGCCGTTGATTCCTATCCATAGAACAGTTTCTGTCCGGGATTTATTTTATTTTTTTCTATCGTAAAAACAAAAGTTTGAGTCTCGATTTACGGATCCATCAGTCCAGCCTAACCCCATCCGATCCCATGGGTTAGCCAACCGCCCAACCACTGTAGTGATGGGATCCAATTAAAAATTTGGTTAGGTTTTGTCCCGGGTACCAAGGAAAAGAGTTCCAAGGCCCCCTAGCCGGATGTTCATGCAAAATAAAACTAGTCACACCACTCACACACCCAATATGAAATTGCCCTTTTTCAACCAGATTCAACCAGTTTAAAACAATCCTTTAATAAAACCATAGTATCATTGATCACCATCTTCCAATTTATCCAATTGATTCTTAATTTCCCATCATTCCTTCATCAGAGTATCTATGGCATCATTGGCAACTAGAACGCTCAGGAGCCGTTTCGATAGTTCCTAGCCCATAATACTTGGCAATATAATCACTTAACAAGATGGACTCTCGTTGAAGATCAGCAAGATCAACCAACAGATCCATATAAGGAGCCATGGACTCATCCATTGAAGACCAGCAAGGTCAATCAACCAGATCCATGCTCGATTTCAGAAAACAACTCCAACTCTGTTCCAATATCTTCCTCGACGCACGCGTGGGTATCCTAGGCAACCCAGAGCCCGAGCACCGTATGGTCAGCACCCTCTAGGATCCTTCGCAGGTAACCTAGCGCTTCACGCATAGGCCGCTTCCTTGGCCCCTCATCCACCGTACCGGAAGCTCACCATTTTAATCGCACCGAGGCTGGTCAAGACCTCGGCCGACCTTGCTACGCGAGATGTCCTTCATTGACTCCCCGTCAGCAGTTGCAACTTTACCATCACGACTTTAATCACAAGACGGTCAAAATGCTCCCCCCAGCATTCTTGACATAAAACAATCATTTACAAACAGCATTTACAAACAGTATTTACAAACAGTTTACAACACAATTTCTATTTTAACTTTCATTTTTCCACATTATCCTTCATCAATCTACTTTACTTATTCCATATTCCATTTATATGTATACTCATCCCATCACATCATTTCTATCTCATCACTTCAGATTCCCTCACATCGCATATCGTATATTCACATCCATACATCCACATCTATATGCGTACATTCACATCTACATGCATACATCTACATCTCTATGCATACATCCACATCCACATTCACATTCACCTCCATACATCTACATCTACATGCATACATCCACATCTCCATTCACATCTACATCTATACATCTACATCTACATGCATCCATCCACCTCCACATCCACATCTACATCTATACATCTACATCTACATGCATACATCCATATCTCCATTCCCATCTACATCTATACATCTACATCTACATGCATTCATCTACCTCCACATCCACATCTACATCTATACATCTACATCTACATGTATACATCCACCTCCACATCCACATCCGTATCTATACATCTACATCTACATGTATACATCCACATCCACATCTATACATCTACATCTACATGCATACATCCACATCTCCATTCACATCTACATCTATACATCTACATCTACATGCATCCATCCACCTCCACATCCACATCTACATCTATACATCTACATCTACATGCAAACATCCACATCTCCATGCCTAATAAAATTCTTTTAATTAATCTAGGATGATAGTTCCTAGAATATGGTAGGAATTCCTCTTTTTATACTTTGAATGAATTTATTTTATGCGTAATTTCTATAAAAATTTTGCCATAGCTCCGCTACTATGACTGATAAATCTCAATTTTTTTCTAAGGGATAAAGCTCATTATTAAAGAAATAATTAGAATGGTCCCTAATTGGATCATCAATCCATAATGGTCTCTAATTGGATCATTAAGAAAACAATTAGAATGGTCTCTAATTGGATCATCAATCCACAATGGTCTCTAATTGGATCATTAAGAAAACAATTAGAATGGTCTCTAATTGGATCATCAATCCATAATGGTCTCTAATTGGATCATTAAGAAAACAATTAGAATGGTCTTTAATTGGGTCATCAATCCATAATGGATTGAATCATCAATGTGCATAAACTAAAAGCATAGCAAAAAGCCATTAATTTGGCCTCAAGCATAGCTTAATCTTGGATTAAGGAAAAGCTTTATGAAAAGCTTCATTTGGATTGAGAATGGGTCGTGAGTATGACCATTTCTTGAGTGAGAGAGAGAAATTATAAAAACCATTAGAATTTAAATATAAGTGGAAATTAACTTCTATAGCATTTATTAAATTATGTAACTCTTCACTACTATTCACCAATTAACTTCAATAGCATTAAAAAAAAAAAAACCATACCAATTAAACTTCTCAAGCTTGAGAGGGGTTGAGAAGAGAGAATCATTGAGAAATCATAGAAAGATCAAAATTCAATATACTTACCTTATGATTTGCTTGATTCTTTATTCACGGTAGAGGCCCCCAACCAATCAATTGGTTTAGTATGTTGATGGAGCCACCAATGGGGATTGAAGAAAGAGAGAAGTGTCAAAAACTAGTGAATTATTAAAGAATTCACAGTTCTTGGCTTAGGTGGAGTAGAGTAACAAGGCATAAGACTCTATCTAATTTGGCTTAGGTGGAGTAGAGTAACAAGGCATAAGATTCTATATTTTGGCTTAGGTGGAGTAGAGTAACAAAGCATAAGACTCTATATTTTGGCTTAGGTGGAGTAGAGTAACAATGCATAAGACATTATATTTTTTTCAACAAGGGGAGGCTTCTATTTATAGGAAAATTTGAGCTCCTAACCAAACAAACTGATTCTAGAATTTTCCAAGTCAGTTTGGTCACTTTTTGACCATTTTTAGGTCAGTTAAGCTAACTTTTTGGAACTAGAATTGAATGAGGAGAGAGGAGAGATGAAATATCTTAATTTTTTATGAGTTTAAAACTCATTCAAGCATGTGAAATATGCACCTCCTTTAAAGAATTCCCCTTCCTTACATATGTGTCATAATGGAATCATTTTAATATTGCTCATAGTTTTTTACTAATAAGCCTTGTACATTTTCAACTCTTCATCTTATGTGAGCATTTAAGGGACTCCCCTTCCTTACATATGTGTCATAATAAGATCATTATTCCCAAAATATCTCATATTTTTAATATAGTTTTTTACTAATAAACCTTGTACATTTTCAACTCTTCATCTTATGTGAAATATGCACCTCCTTTAAAGAACTCTCCTTCCTTACATATGAGTCATAATGGAATCATTTTAATATTGCTCATAGTTTTTTACTAATAAACCTTGTACATTTTCAACTCTTCACCTCATGTGAGCATTTACTCATTTTTGGGTATTTTCTTTTTACAATTTGGATTTATCTCCTCCCTACACATGGATTGATGCTATTGGCCCATAGAAACCTTAATTGGACCATAGTCTAAAGATTTATGAAAATCTAGACCCTTAGGCTAAGGTTCTTTATACCTATTTCCAATTAATTCCAATTGCACATTGAAAAATTCTTTTTAAATTTCTGATTCAGGGGAGCTCATCTGAATTATAAGAGATATTTTTCTATCCAGAAATATTCAGAATCTGAATATTCTCTCTCTAGAATATTTTCTCTCTCTAGGTTAAAACAGTCACAAACAAGATCTCTTATATTTCAGAAAAGGAATTGATTACAGGAGAATATACTAGACATCAAAAAGGGGTTGGGGGAGGAATCTTACATTCTACCCCACTTAAAAAAACGCGAGATGTCCTCATCTCGCAACTTGGAATAATTTCGCAAGATGCACGAATATGAGACTTAGAGAAAAATTTTGATCACGATTAACCACCAAGAAAAGTCTTAAAGAGAGCAAGATTCAAAATAATAACAAGATTTAAACTTTATTCATTCTCGGAACTTATACAGTAAAGATAGAGAAACTCTTTACACTTCCATAAGCCCGTCCATCATATGGTCACAAAAGCAGTCCTCACAAGCTGCACAAGTATAGGGTAACTCATCTATGGGAATGATTCTGCTGGTTATTGCCGCACCTATCTCAGTGGTATGAGGTGATCTAACAAAAGGACCTCTGAGAGGCAAGCCAAAAACGGGGTAAAGGCATATCTTCTCATGAGGAAGAAAACACGCCAGTAAGAAGACCCGCTTAGAAAACCCAAGATGCCTTGATCTCATGACGCAGTAGTATCGGGGACCCAAACCCAAGGCTTCGATAACCATGGCCAAGCGGACATTGTTACGAAAGTGCTGCTGACCCCAGGGTGTTAACCTAGTTATGTTTTGATAGGTCCGCCATTTGGTCTGCGCTACAGAAGTTCCTAGGTGAGGAAAAAGTGAGCGCTCATACTGTTCTATAAAGTCTTTCTTCACAGACTCTCTTGCGTCTTGAAGGTGAGAAATCATCAGGGATAAAACTAATTCCTGTTGCCAAGCCATGAAGGAGATTAAGAAAGAAAGGAGGTTGATGGGAGTAAGATTACTGTGAGCGACAAGTAAAAGTTACGACTTATATAAAGGAAGGAGCTAGCGTAACCTAGAAGCCAACGGTAACTTGCCACTGAAGTTTTACCGTCTTTCCATGATTTGTGTTTGACACATTTTTCTATAGAAGGCATTAAGAATTTTGAGATGAGGAGATAAAAGAAACTTGTAGGCTAAGTCACATACTTTCATTGAATTCAGATATAAGGATCACAATATCTGGGGGATAACTTCTTATACTCTCCAAGAGATAAAGAACTTCTTTTGGGCCGTACTCGAATGAAAACCAAAACCTTGGTATCCAAAACACCGATTCTCACTTCTAAACTCATTGTTCTAAATCCTTAAAACAGGTGGGACTCCTGAGAGTATTCTAGGGAAAGGGTCTTCCTTTTTTTTAAAACAGAAACTTTCTTTTATTTTAGAGAGGGAATAATTATAAGATCAGAAAGGGAGATTCTTACTCCTGTATACCTCGAAGGCTGGGGAGGAATCTTACATTCTACCCCACTTAAAAAGTGCGAGATGTCCTCATCTCGCAAGGTAGAGGACAACTCTTTGTCTTAAGATCCAATTTTATTGTGGGGTTCCTTATATTCTGGTCAACCCAACAGAACACTGGGATAAATATCCCTTATATAGAACTCATCATTATATAACAATTCATTCAGATTATATCATTCATATCTTTAACATGATAATGGTCCATTAGACCGAAAAGTTTCCTTCGGAACATTCCTCCACGGAAATTTCAGTCAAGTAAGTTCTCAATTTGACATCCCTTAACTCGATCTACCGGTCAAGTATTAACAGTAGCAATCTAACAGCACACCCATTAACCTCATAGTGATTTGCTGAATTCATTATCATCATTCTAGTTATGAATATCATTACAGGGATTCGTCCCATTCCCCCTCATTGTGGTTTCATTATATTTCAACTAATTTTTTAAAAATCAACATTTTTCAATCAGCATTTTCAATCAAAATCCAAATCAATTCATCCATTCTCAAACAGAATTAAAAATCATATCAATCACATGCAAAATCATCATCTGGATAGCATTAACGCTTATAATTTCAAGCCTTAGATTTACTCGTATATACTGTCAGTAAAGAGCTGCAGTATACTCTCGAGATATACGGGTAGTCACGGTCCTTGGAATTATAAAGTAAATACTATCATGTCTAGGCCTCAAGCAAGTCAGGGATTCTATATAATTGCGGTACTTCCATTTGAAGACCCAATTACCAAAATTACGAGTTTCAGTTTGAATATCAAATTGTATGAATTATATCACACAATTATAACCTTTTTGTGTTTCTTGATAAATTTTTGACATATTTGTCTTCTCAGTTGATCTTTATTAACCAAATGCTCTGATACCAACTGTAAGATCCCTGTTCCCACCGAGCAACAGATTTGGGATACTAGCAGCGGAAGTAGCACTTCTCGCGCAGGACAGGGGTCCCACACTCGGGGCCTCACCCACGGATATCCGGATAAGAAACTAATCCGTCGGTTCTTCCAAAACCGAACCCGGAAAAACTTCCTTTATCGGAAAGCACGGGTGATTCCACCAGGATAACTTTTTACTCTAACGTGGTCAAGATCATTTCTGATCGAGCTGATCTAATTACATCTATAAGATACTTAGTCAGTTCAAGGAAGAAACTTGCACTTGGATCATTGGGATCAACGCTTTTTTCCCCATTCAAGAGGCACAGCCGTTGATTCCTATCCATAGAACAGTTTCTGTCCGGGATTTATTTTATTTTTTTCTATCGTAAAAACAAAAGTTTGAGTCTCGATTTACGGATCCATCAGTCCAGCCTAACCCCATCCGATCCCATGGGTTAGCCAACCGCCCAACCACTGTAGTGATGGGATCCAATTAAAAATTTGGTTAGGTTTTGTCCCGGGTACCAAGGAAAAGAGTTCCAAGGCCCCCTAGCCGGATGTTCATGCAAAATAAAACTAGTCACACCACTCACACACCCAATATGAAATTGCCCTTTTTCAACCAGATTCAACCAGTTTAAAACAATCCTTTAATAAAACCATAGTATCATTGATCACCATCTTCCAATTTATCCAATTGATTCTTAATTTCCCATCATTCCTTCATCAGAGTATCTATGGCATCATTGGCAACTAGAACGCTCAGGAGCCGTTTCGATAGTTCCTAGCCCATAATACTTGGCAATATAATCACTTAACAAGATGGACTCTCGTTGAAGATCAGCAAGATCAACCAACAGATCCATATAAGGAGCCATGGACTCATCCATTGAAGACCAGCAAGGTCAATCAACCAGATCCATGCTCGATTTCAGAAAACAACTCCAACTCTGTTCCAATATCTTCCTCGACGCACGCGTGGGTATCCTAGGCAACCCAGAGCCCGAGCACCGTATGGTCAGCACCCTCTAGGATCCTTCGCAGGTAACCTAGCGCTTCACGCATAGGCCGCTTCCTTGGCCCCTCATCCACCGTACCGGAAGCTCACCATTTTAATCGCACCGAGGCTGGTCAAGACCTCGGCCGACCTTGCTACGCGAGATGTCCTTCATTGACTCCCCGTCAGCAGTTGCAACTTTACCATCACGACTTTAATCACAAGACGGTCAAAATGCTCCCCCCAGCATTCTTGACATAAAACAATCATTTACAAACAGCATTTACAAACAGTATTTACAAACAGTTTACAACACAATTTCTATTTTAACTTTCATTTTTCCACATTATCCTTCATCAATCTACTTTACTTATTCCATATTCCATTTATATGTATACTCATCCCATCACATCATTTCTATCTCATCACTTCAGATTCCCTCACATCGCATATCGTATATTCACATCCATACATCCACATCTATATGCGTACATTCACATCTACATGCATACATCTACATCTCTATGCATACATCCACATCCACATTCACATTCACCTCCATACATCTACATCTACATGCATACATCCACATCTCCATTCACATCTACATCTATACATCTACATCTACATGCATCCATCCACCTCCACATCCACATCTACATCTATACATCTACATCTACATGCATACATCCATATCTCCATTCCCATCTACATCTATACATCTACATCTACATGCATTCATCTACCTCCACATCCACATCTACATCTATACATCTACATCTACATGTATACATCCACCTCCACATCCACATCCGTATCTATACATCTACATCTACATGTATACATCCACATCCACATCTATACATCTACATCTACATGCATACATCCACATCTCCATTCACATCTACATCTATACATCTACATCTACATGCATCCATCCACCTCCACATCCACATCTACATCTATACATCTACATCTACATGCAAACATCCACATCTCCATGCCTAATAAAATTCTTTTAATTAATCTAGGATGATAGTTCCTAGAATATGGTAGGAATTCCTCTTTTTATACTTTGAATGAATTTATTTTATGCGTAATTTCTATAAAAATTTTGCCATAGCTCCGCTACTATGACTGATAAATCTCAATTTTTTTCTAAGGGATAAAGCTCATTATTAAAGAAATAATTAGAATGGTCCCTAATTGGATCATCAATCCATAATGGTCTCTAATTGGATCATTAAGAAAACAATTAGAATGGTCTCTAATTGGATCATCAATCCACAATGGTCTCTAATTGGATCATTAAGAAAACAATTAGAATGGTCTCTAATTGGATCATCAATCCATAATGGTCTCTAATTGGATCATTAAGAAAACAATTAGAATGGTCTTTAATTGGGTCATCAATCCATAATGGATTGAATCATCAATGTGCATAAACTAAAAGCATAGCAAAAAGCCATTAATTTGGCCTCAAGCATAGCTTAATCTTGGATTAAGGAAAAGCTTTATGAAAAGCTTCATTTGGATTGAGAATGGGTCGTGAGTATGACCATTTCTTGAGTGAGAGAGAGAAATTATAAAAACCATTAGAATTTAAATATAAGTGGAAATTAACTTCTATAGCATTTATTAAATTATGTAACTCTTCACTACTATTCACCAATTAACTTCAATAGCATTAAAAAAAAAAAAACCATACCAATTAAACTTCTCAAGCTTGAGAGGGGTTGAGAAGAGAGAATCATTGAGAAATCATAGAAAGATCAAAATTCAATATACTTACCTTATGATTTGCTTGATTCTTTATTCACGGTAGAGGCCCCCAACCAATCAATTGGTTTAGTATGTTGATGGAGCCACCAATGGGGATTGAAGAAAGAGAGAAGTGTCAAAAACTAGTGAATTATTAAAGAATTCACAGTTCTTGGCTTAGGTGGAGTAGAGTAACAAGGCATAAGACTCTATCTAATTTGGCTTAGGTGGAGTAGAGTAACAAGGCATAAGATTCTATATTTTGGCTTAGGTGGAGTAGAGTAACAAAGCATAAGACTCTATATTTTGGCTTAGGTGGAGTAGAGTAACAATGCATAAGACATTATATTTTTTTCAACAAGGGGAGGCTTCTATTTATAGGAAAATTTGAGCTCCTAACCAAACAAACTGATTCTAGAATTTTCCAAGTCAGTTTGGTCACTTTTTGACCATTTTTAGGTCAGTTAAGCTAACTTTTTGGAACTAGAATTGAATGAGGAGAGAGGAGAGATGAAATATCTTAATTTTTTATGAGTTTAAAACTCATTCAAGCATGTGAAATATGCACCTCCTTTAAAGAATTCCCCTTCCTTACATATGTGTCATAATGGAATCATTTTAATATTGCTCATAGTTTTTTACTAATAAGCCTTGTACATTTTCAACTCTTCATCTTATGTGAGCATTTAAGGGACTCCCCTTCCTTACATATGTGTCATAATAAGATCATTATTCCCAAAATATCTCATATTTTTAATATAGTTTTTTACTAATAAACCTTGTACATTTTCAACTCTTCATCTTATGTGAAATATGCACCTCCTTTAAAGAACTCTCCTTCCTTACATATGAGTCATAATGGAATCATTTTAATATTGCTCATAGTTTTTTACTAATAAACCTTGTACATTTTCAACTCTTCACCTCATGTGAGCATTTACTCATTTTTGGGTATTTTCTTTTTACAATTTGGATTTATCTCCTCCCTACACATGGATTGATGCTATTGGCCCATAGAAACCTTAATTGGACCATAGTCTAAAGATTTATGAAAATCTAGACCCTTAGGCTAAGGTTCTTTATACCTATTTCCAATTAATTCCAATTGCACATTGAAAAATTCTTTTTAAATTTCTGATTCAGGGGAGCTCATCTGAATTATAAGAGATATTTTTCTATCCAGAAATATTCAGAATCTGAATATTCTCTCTCTAGAATATTTTCTCTCTCTAGGTTAAAACAGTCACAAACAAGATCTCTTATATTTCAGAAAAGGAATTGATTACAGGAGAATATACTAGACATCAAAAAGGGGTTGGGGGAGGAATCTTACAATTTGTGTGTGATTGTGTGAGAAATACCTATCTTTTTTGGTTTATAAAGAATGCCTTTTTGCTTAACTTCTAGCTTAATTTGTTGATTTTGGTGTTGATAATGTTGTTTTTAATGTTCCTAGGGCTTGCACATAGAGTCTATTAGGCTTTAGTTTGCATCCACCATTGCATCAAACAATGCATTAGAATACAATTTTTAATGAATGTTAGCTCTCTTTAAAGTTAAACATAGAACTAGAATCATTAATTTTAGCTTAAATTGTGTGTTTTGTTGGAATTGTATACAATAGTGTTAGCAACCATTAGGAGTAACTTAATCATTGAAAAAATTTCTCAAAATCCTTGAAATCTCGATTAATTTCTCTTAATTTATTGGTTTTTGTCATTAAGGATGATTAATCCACTTGAAGGGATTAAAAATTTATAAAATGTGTTATTAGGGATCCAAATTGAAAAGAGTCAAAATTAGTGTTTTTGAGTGTTTTAAGAGCATCTAGATACATCAAAACACCTAATTACATCAATTGAAGTAATTTAACTCTCTTTTGCTTAATTTTATCTTAATTTTAAGAGATCAAAATTAAGAGTCTAATTAATCTCCTATTTTAGATTAATTTACACATTTGTTGATACACATAGCTTAGAATTCCTTTGCTCTATCCAATGATGTGCTCAATTGTGTGAATTAATTAAGGATTAATGGTTAATTAGAGTCCTTGATTAGCGTAAAAGAGGAAAAGATTAATCTTTAATTAATTTTTAATCACCTTTTTACATAACTCATTAAGGCTAATGAGCATTCAATGAGAGTAGATGCCCATGAGTTGCCAAATTGTCCATTTTGGATGAAGGGTGTCAGGGGTGTCATAAAAAGGTTGACTTTTTTAAAATTTAAATTAAAGAGATATAGGCATCTTTCCAAAAAGATAATTGTGTGAATTAATTAGGGATTAGTGGTCAATTAGAGTCCTTGATTAGTATAAAAGAGGAAAAGATTAGTTAAAGAATTAATTTTGATTAATTCTTGATCACCTTTTTACATAACTCATTAACCCATGTCATTGAGTTGTCAAATTATCCATTTTGGGGGTCATTTATGAAGGGTGTAAGGGGATGTCATAAAAAGGTTGACTTTTTTAATTTTCACTTACCTTTTTGAGAAAATGCCCATATCTCCTTAATTTCAAATTCAAAAAAATCTCCCCTCTAAACAAAGAAATTCGAATTTCCCACTAAACTCAAAAACAAAATCAAAAAATGGTTATGTGTGAACCATTATATGCACTCTCACGTCTTAAGAGTTCGCGCTACCCAAAAAGAATTCGAGAAATGGTTCACGTGTGAACCATTTTCTGCACTCTAACACCCTAAAGGTTCACGGCCTAGGGGTCCACGCCCAAAAAGTAATAATTGAAAAATGGTTCACACGTGAACCATTTTCTGCAGTCTCACGTCTTAAGAGTTCGTGTCCTAGGGTCTGCGCCCAAAATTTTTTTTTTGAAAAATGGTTCACGCGTGAACTAGTTTCTGCACTCTAATACCCTAAAGGTTCACGGCCTAGGGGTCCGTGCCCAAAAGGTAATAATTGAAAAATGGTTCACGCGTGAACCATTTTCTGCAGTCTCACGTCTTAAGAGTTCGTGTCCTAGGGTCTGCGCCCATTTTTTTTTTGAAAAATGATTCACGCGTGAACCATTTTCTACACTCTAACACCCTAAAGGTTCACGCCCTAGGGGTCCGTGCCCAAAAAATAATAACTGAAAAATGGTTCACGCGTGAATCATTTTTTGCACTCTCGTCCTCAGGATTCACTCCCTAAGGATTTGTGCCTTTTTTTTAAATAAAAAAATAGCTCACATGTGAACCATTTTTTGCACTCACGCCCTAGGGGTCCACAAAAAAAAATGAAAATCGGTTCACGACAGACCCCTTGAGTATTTCACGTCGTGAAATAGTCTCCCTGCAAAAAAAACAAAACAAAACAAAACAAAATAAATTAGATAAAATTGGTGAAGTCCGCTTCACATCGTGAACTGCACCCTACTAGTTCATGACGTGAAAGGGGTTCCATCGGCCAAAATAAATAAATAAATAAAATCAAATTTAATTTTTTCGTGAAGTCTAGTTCACGGCGTGAAACCCTAAGCATTTTATAGCGTGAAGTCTACTTCACGCCGTGAACTACACCCTGCTAGTTCACGACATGAAAGGGGGTCTGTCGGTCAAAATAAATAAATAAATAAAATTTAATTTAATTTTTTTTTTGAAGTTCGGTTCACGACGTGGAACACTAAGGATCTCACAGCGTGAAACAGTCCGCACAAAAAAAAATCAAATTTGATAAAATCCGTGAAGTTCGCTTCACGTCTCGTGAACTGCACCCTGCTGGTTCACGACGTGGAACACTAAGGATCTCACAACGTGAAACAGTCCGCACCAAAAAAAAATCAAATTTGATAAAATCCGTGAAGTTCGCTTCACGTCTCGTGAACTGCACCCTGCTAGTTCACGTGAAAGGGAGTCTATCGGCTTTTTAAAAAAAAGCACCCATGTTTGGAGGCTCGTATCTCCTAAACCATGAATCCGAATGAAGGCACTCTAGTGCTTATCGGAAAGTCGACATTCGAGCTGTTCAAATTTGGTCTTGATTGTCCAAAGTCAAAATTGATCATTTTGGCCTCTGACCAACAATCTCAAAATTCAACCCGAAAATCGAGACAAAAAATGGTCCTTAAAGCACTAAAATCGCAACAAATAGCGCAAAAACGAATGCGGACCATATTTGGGCTACTTTTTTAGGGTCTAAACGACAAAATCACAAACGACTCAAAGAGACAAAATTGTAATACTCCAAAAATACTACAACTCTCTCATATAGAGTTTTTCCAAATTCCTTTTGGAACAGCCTAAAAAACGTGCTGCGAAACAGGGGAAAAAATTTCATGGAAATTTTTTTTGTCTTGAGATAGTGAAGGAAAATAGGTCTTAGGACCCCCTCTTCCATCTGGGAAGTTACTCTAGCATGCACTTTTTCGAAAAAAAATATCCCTGAGGTTCACACGTATATCGTCTAAGCTAATTAGGACAAATGGACACTTGTTTGACCCAACGAAGAGTACGCCAAGCCTCTTGAGGTATAAGGAGATGTGAGAAAATCTAAAAAGCAAAAGGAAAAAAACACATGCTTGCTTATTAAAGGAGCAATTAGTAACGTCAAGATATGGCAACAATGAGGGATTACCATGGCTCACACTCAGACTAAACCCAATGGCTGACATCTTCAAGCCATTGAGATCTATGCCCCAAATGCACCTCCCAATACCATTTACCATGCCAACAACAAGAGTGTCATCGGGTTTTACACCCCCTATCACTTCAATCCCACTGGGTTTTGGTCCTTTACCTAACATTTTCACAAATCCTATAAGTACCAACCCTTTCCAACCCCTGGATACCCACACCTTAGATATACTGACTAGTCTAGGAAGGGGAGTTGCACAAGGACTCAGTGAGTCTGTACTAACAAGAGCGCTCGCATATGGCCTCAGTGACTCATATAAAAATACGACCGTACAAATCTCCAAACTTATGGGCAAATACGACGTAATAACTGATCCTGTTCAATTCATTCAAATATTTGAACAGAGATGTGAAGCCTTTGAAAATCCCAACTGTCCCATCAAGGTACATATGTTGAACCTATGCTTAGTGGGAAAGGCTAGTCGATGGTTCATCACATTGATGCCGATGATCAAGACCAACTTCAGAACCTTGAAAACACCCTTTATCCATGGCTTTTTAAGACAAGGTGATCAGTGGAGTGCAGCAAGCAAACTATATTTAATTGAGCGTAAACTAAATGAAACCATTAGAGACTTTATCCTTCGAATAAAACTCTTGGACTCACAATGTGAGTCATGGGAAAAATTTAACACACTCCATCATTACCCTGACGATATAATCTCCCTGAGATTAACTTGAATAATCGCCATAAGTCCACATTAGGACCCGCTAGTTGTATCTGCCCACTTGTCAAAATTTCTAAGATGGATTCAGACCATCTAGGAGCTGTCTCTACAAGGAAAAGTGTTGAATCTAACATATCATCATCCACACCCACAGGAGCTTCGCCGCCAGAGGTGATTCGAGACAAATGATCTGCCCTCCTAAGATGAGTTGTTCCTTTTCGGACTGCCACTTCAAAATCAAACTCAAGAAGGATGATAAACCACCTCACAATCCTTCAAGTTGCACAAGGCTTATTGACCAAATATAGCAGTGCTTGATGGTCCACAAAAAATATGAATTTGTTTGCCAATAGGTAATGGCGAAACTTTTTCACTGCATATATCATGGACAATCCTTCTCTTTCTGTTGTGGTGTAATTCTTCTCAGCACTGTTCAACTGTCGACGACTAGCATATGAGATTGGGAAATCCTTATTATGTTCTCCCGATTGAGCCAAAATACATCCAATTGCAAAGTTTGAAGCATCAATATGGACATGAAAGATTTGGTTCCAATCTGGTGCCCGTAAGATGGGTGCAGTCACTAATGCTTGCTTCAATTTTTCAAAGGATTCCTCACACTCATCAGTCCAATTAAACTTTACAAGAAGAGCATATAATGGTCTGGCTAGGACAGCGTACATGTAGATGAATCGACGATAATAGCCACAATGTCCCATGAATGTTTGTACCCCTTTAGGGTTGATAGGTCGAGGTAATGAGACAATGACATCAATTTTATCCATATCTGTTGAAATCCCATTGCGAGAAACAATATGGCCCATGAATGTTTGTACCCCTTTAGGGTTGATAGGTCGAGGTAATGAGACAATGACATCAATTTTATCCATATCTATTGAAATCCCATTGCGAGAAACAATATGGCCCAAGATTTTTTCTTGTCTTACCATGAATTTGCACTTGTCAGGATTCAAGCATATACGATAAAGTTGACACTTTTGAAACACAAGTCTGAGGTGTTCTATATGATCATCACGCTCTTGTGAGTGAACACATAAATCATCCATGAAGATCTCAAGAAATTGCCTAAGGTACTCCTTAAATACATGACTCATTAACCGCTGAAAGGTTGCTGGTGCATTTGTTAGACCAAATGGCATAACACGATAGGCAAAGATGCCATCTTCAATAGCAAAGGTTGTCTTGTGTTGATCCTTTGGATCAATTGACACTTGATTGTAACCGGAGAATCCATCCAAGAAACTATATGCCTTTTTCCCTGCAACTCGTTCCAGAATATGATCCGTGAGTGATTGGAAGTGGGTAATGATCACGTACAGTAGCTGCATTTACCTTCTTGAGGTTTACACATACTCGAAGTTTTCCATTTTTCTTGGGCACCACTACAATAGGGGAGACCCATTCAGTGTGTTCAATCTCATAGATAAATTCTGCCTCTAAGAGCTTGTCTATTTCTTCCTTTATCTTCCGTGTAAAATTTTCATTGTAAGTATAAGGACGTTGCTTGGAAGGCTTTGCATCCTCTCGCAATGGAATTGTATGCTGACATATGCTTGGATCAACTCCTTTGAGGTCTTTATAACTCCAAGCAAAAACATCGCGATACTCCTTTATTGTTTGAATTAATAACTTCTCCTCATCTAAGGACAAGTCTGTGGCAATCCACACATAGCGAGGCTCTTCACCTGGCTTAGCAATATCAATCTTTTTTGCATCTTCTGGACCATCATATGAAACCCCTGGCACGCTTGGTTTTTGTCACATGGGCTGTTGAAGAACAATCTTCCGATCTTAAAGAGTGTACTGTGTGAAGCTGGGGGGAACATTGAGACCTTGTTCTTGTCCACTTGAGTCTTCACTCATTGAAGACCATGCGGTTTTGAGCTCTCCTTTGCTATCTTGCATCGGATTTTTTTGTTCAACCGTTGTCTTTGCACTTCCGACACTCTCTTTTGAATCGGTTTTAGACTTGAGTTTTGGTTTTTGTTTCTTCATTTTTTTACAATTTTTGCTAACAGTTTTTAGCTTTTCTCCTGCTTGGAATCCATCTGATCGTTTTACTTGGTCTTTGATACTATCTTGTGCTTGGACATAGTATAGATATCCGTTCTTTCCTGAGAAGTGAGGTGGTGGTCGAGAGTGTTCACTCTTAGACTCCTCCTTTTCTTTTTGTAGTCTCTCACGTCGTTCCCTCTCATCTTGTTTACGGATTCTCTTATGGCTCTTACAGCATTTACGTTTGGGTCGGCTTCGAGGGATCTCTACTTGAACCTCCCTTTGTCTCAAGAGTAGGCGTGCCTTTCCTAACTCTTCCTCAGGGATTATCACATCATTATCAAAATCAGAGTCCCATCCATCTTCCTTATCAGCATCATTAGCAGATTCGAGTGTTAAATCCTCCACTGAGACTTCCTCTACCTGCAGAGCTATTGTGGATGCATTCCTATAGTACAAATCATCTAGAAGGTCACGTGGTTGTACCATTCGTATAGGAATAATGTCATATCCATCTGAGTCACAAAATTGAATTGGCTTAGGTAAAGCACATGTCGATAATGTTGCAAGGACATGACTCCATTCTAGTGGATCAATTAAATGCTCAGGGAAGGGTTGTAGAATGTATGCCTCATTTGATACACTTTGATTACCCTTAAGTCTCTCAGTGTTGAAATCCCTACATGAGGCTCCACACATCCAGAGTTCTTCTCGCCCATCTGACAATGTAACTCTTGAGCCCTCAGATGAAGCAGAATCAAACTCATCTATTGGAGACCTTGTTACATCACGATAGGAGTGATTCCTTAGGTTTACCCTTGTGATGACAGAATCATGTCGGAGGTACAAATAATTGTATCCCCAATCTTGAATCATTTGAAATTATCGCATGAATGGTCTACCCAATATCACTTCATAGTTTGGATGTTTTCCAAAATCCACTACTACAAAGGTGTGCTCATATTCAATCCCACATGCGGTGACCAATATTTTCTCAAGCAACCCAAGGGGATGTTCTAAGCTTCCATCTGCTAGCTGCAAGCGCATCCTAGTACTCCTAATAGCTGGTTTGCCCCACTTTTCCCAAATGGACCTTGTCACAATGCCCACTCCTGCACCACTATCAAGTATTGCAGTTGAAGCTACTTTTCGCACTTCTAATGGGAGGGTAGCATTTCCCTGATCGTCCTCACAAAATTTTCCTATTTTGTTGATAGGAACTGGCATAACATGCTTTGTCTCAGGGTGTATAGTACACTCATGGTGACCCTTTTGTAGCAATACCTGCTCTGACAAACATGTGGCAATATCATTCCACAACTCAGGTCGAAGCTTTATCAAATCAAGCAAAGGTAAGGTACAAGCCACTGGTGCTGACAAAATAGCTTGCACAATACCCATATCCATCTCCTTTGTCAACCTTTTATGCATGGAGGGTATCCTCAAGGTTTGAGAATAGTTCTCATATTCTCCCAAATATGATGGTAAGGTTTTCATTACTTCTAGGAGAAACAATTGTTTGAACTTCCTTCTGGATGCTTGGGCATCTAGAATTGTTTTCTGTGCCCCTGGTAAAATCCACCTCAGAGAATGGAGGTGAACTAATAGAGGACATGTTCTCATTAACTTTCTCATGAACTGCTGCCCACATCTCATTTGCCATGTCCTCGTTAGCATCAATAACTTCATCATTGCATGGGAAGGCAAGGCTAGTTGTGGCAGAATTCCTTCTTTCAATGGGGTGTCAATTGGTGCAGACCTCTCGCTAATGAGCTTGTGAGATGAGCTCACTTTTCATTTCCCGACTTGATGACACTTCTGGTATGGTTTCTAATGTTGGCTTAAGAGAGGTTGGGCCCCGAGGAATAGGTGGTGGTGGTCCCTCAAGTATTGACTGAGCTTCCCTAATGAGTTGCTGATGTACAGCTAGATTGATCTTCTCCTCACGAGGGTTTGGGTATTCTTGAAGCTTCTTGGGTAGCTCAGATAAAGCTGCAATGCGACTTCTATGAGCATCAATGATGGCATCTAGAGTCTCATTCACTTTATCCACAAAAACAGAACCCCCAGTCGTACTAGCCTCATCTTGTTTAGCACTAGGCCCAGGTTGATGTTTATGCTCCTCATGCACTTCTTGGGATGTAAAAGTTTGATCCTTCATGTTTTGTTTAGAGGCTTCTTGAGAACTAGTGGATGCACTTTTAGTTCGCTTGTTTCGGTTCTTTTTCCTCCTAGTGGTCTTTTTCCTCCTAGTGGTCTTTTTTCTATTGGAATGTAGGGTCTTGTCCACTAGATTTGCCTTTGCATCCCTAGTTCGAGGTGTCTCATTAGTCTGTATTTTGGCATTTCGTGTCTGTGATCTAGTCATGACTCTAAGTGGCACGACATCCTCATTCTCAGATGAAGGTGGTGATGGAACTGCCCCTACAAGGTTGAGTGAGACCTTTGGTTGAGAGGTGCCTTCCTCATGTGGTTTCAGCAGACAATCCTTTGGGAAGTGTTCTACACAACACCCTAGACAATATCTTTCAATTGGTGGAAACTGTGGTACTGTTGTATTGGATCGAGCTATTTGCCTTGAGCGATGTGGACAATCACGAGCCCAATGGGGTTCTCCGCACTCATAAAACAGGGGCCCATTAGTTTGGCTTCTACTTTCCTTTGCTGCCATTGACGTGAGGGGCCTGGAGTCCTAGGTTGGTAGCTGCCTAGCAACATCAAAGAGTTTTGTTCCCCTGGTTGAGTCTCCAGTGCTTGGCTTGGGTATGCGAGACTTTCAAAGAGATTTTCCTTGGATGAATATGATGCGTATTCCTCCTCCACATAGCCTGGGTTTACCAAGTCTCTACACATATTTGAATTGTCGTAGTCAACAACCCTCACAGGAGCAGTCCCAGGAGCAGGAGGTTGAGCACCAAGAACAGGTCGTGCTTGCTCTTGTGCCATCGGTGGCTTACGTTCAAAATTAGTATATTGTTGATACATTTGTGGAGCCACTCCACCCCTTGGCTGCTCACGTTCCTGTCTTATTCTTGCAATGCGAGTACATTCCTGTGTGGTGTGGGTAAAGTTCCAAGCACAGGCTTGGCACCACTTTTTTGTGGGTTGGTTTGTGACTAGAGGAGAAAAGGTATTACATTCTTCAGTTTTATGGTTACCGCCACATGCTCCACAAAGATGAGGACCTGTAGGTAGTACACTCCTCATTCTCTGCTGCTGTTGTTGTGGCTGCATGGGTGGGCGATAGGTTTGTCCCAATCTCCTTAGTACTAGGTTAGCTATCTGGTCTGGATTTACTAGCGCACTAGACCCTGAACTTTGGTCATCACCCCACTGATCTCTAGGTTTCACCTCAGGGCCAGAACCATCTTGGAATTTGAAGTTATCTGTGAAATCCATAGCATCATGGCAACACTCATTGAAATTTGTATGCTTCTTTGCATAGAGATGTGTATGCAGTGTTGAATTTTTGAGAGTCCTTTTAAGAAGAGAGAAATTAATCGACTTTGGGCGGGCTTCTCATCTTCTGGGCAACGATTAATGTACTGCTTCATTCTATTTACACAGTCTCTAACACTCTCAGTCTCGTCGCCTTGCTTGAAAGAGTAGATGTTTGCTACCGTATCATGTTGAATCCCCATCAAGGAAAAAGCAGCAATGAATCTCTCTTCCAAAACTCGTAAAGAAGATTTGTCTGAAGCCTCTAATGCCTGGAACCAAGCAAGGGCCTTTCCCTCAAGAGTGAGCCCAAATCCTTCATTTTGAGTATGCTTGTCAGCCACTTGCTCAGCTCGAATTGCTTGCCTAATGCTGCTACATGGTTATATGGATCTCCCGACCCTTCATACTTCTTTACTAGTTTCTGAAGAGTTGATGGCCTTACTTGTCTTGAATACTCATCATAGGGCCTACGGCCTCTCACTCTCAGTGGGAATTGTTCCTCTCTTTGGTAAGATGGTCCACATGCATCCCAAATTGGTGTGGGTCCCCTATTACCAGCCTCACCAAACCCCTCCAAAGATCTTGTCACCCGCATTTCAGGAGGTGCATTTATGGGAGGCCGAGTTGGCTCCCCTCTCCTCCGATTGTCATAGTAAGAAAGATGTTGTTGTGGTGTTGACGGTCCCTCTCTAGTGAACTCTCGTAGGGGAGGAGCAACAGTTTCTCCAAGAAAGGCTGTCTCTCTTGGTTTAGCTGTATTTGTTGAGAACACTTCCATGAATAATGGTTGTCCTTTCCACGTGAGCTCCCGAATCTCCTTCCAATCTAAGGTTCGGTATTCATTGGCCCATTTATCAACTATTCGGTTCATGTGTCCTGCAAGCTTCTCGACTACCACCACAAGTGCTAGAGGAAGATCTAGCTCTGGCATTCTAGTTGTGGCATAATATCCCTCTAAAGAGTCCTTATAGACCTCTTGAAGTGGGTCATCCTGTAAGACCTTTGTCTCACTGGAATTTGTCGTACAAACTCCCATTGGTTCTCAGCCCCCTGATCCATTTTGCTCTTGCCTTTCCTATCCCTTTCCAAATTTAGATCTACAAGAAGTAAATCATCTATGGATGGTTTTGAGGACTGGGCATTGTGGATGGTCCTGGCATGTCCGGCTCAATGAGCCAATCATCTCTAGACTCCCTTGCTCTGGAAAGCTTCGATAAGTCTCAGAACTCGGTTTTAGAGAGCTCCCCTAATTTGTCTACATTCTCTGGATGGTAGGTGACTTCGTAGCGAACACCATCTCCACCCATGTACATGTTACCCTGGTCATTGACTAGAGGTTCTCTATCAAGTTCTGAGAAAATGTCTGCGATCTTAACAAGATATCGTTGTTGTGGATCCCTAAAGATCTCAGCTCCTTGAGCATTCGTGTAGACATATTGGAGTTTCACATTGAGTGTTAACCCCATGGTGTCGGCTTCAAATGGATTAAAAGATCTTGTGGGTGTCCTATTTGGGGCTAAGGGATGACTATTTGACGGCCCTAGATTGTCCATGGATAATGAGCTAGTTGTTCTGGAGGAAAAGGTGTCGGATTGGGATTCGGAAAAGGTTTCAGCAATATATGCCAAATTTCCTACTGTGATTGGGTGGCCCTATTGCGTCCCGACCGCAAGTGCATAAGGTCAAATTTTTTTGGTTTTTTATGTGTTTTTTTCTTTTTTCTTTTGTTTTTGTTTTTGTTTTTGTTTTTGTTATATATATATATATGCCTTCGTTTGCTTCTGTCAGCCGCCTGCGTTGGCCACAGCAGCACCAAGCTCTCTTCCACGCCACCTCCTGCCTACACGCAGCCTCCACGCCGGCCTTCTACAGGCTGCAGCCCGCCTGCACGCTTTGCCAGTTTTTGGCCACGCACCCACAGGAGCTTCTTTTGTGTGTTTTCTTTATTTATATATATATATATATAACAAATAAAAAAACAAAATTTCAACCTCTCCACTCTTCCTTTCTCCCTTCTCTTTCCCTCTCTCCTCTCTTCCTTAAGCAGGCTTCACGCTTGGGAGTCTATGGAGCTTGCATAAGCTATGGAAGAGCTTAGCAATGCACCTCTTTTATTTTTATTTTTATTTTTACTAATTACATGTTAACGAAGAGCATGAAAGCATGAAATGGCAAAAAAAAACAATGAATGTAAGCATAATGATGGTACTTGAAAAGGAATAAAAGCAATAAAACATAAGAAACAATACGGGAGAAACCTCAACCGCTCAATGGTTTTTTTCTTATCCTAACCTTTATCCACTCACACCGGGATCGCACACCCGAACTTAACCTAATCACTCAATGGTTTTGCAACCAAAAGAGGAAATAGTGGTGGTTTCCACACACTCTCAAGCGGATTTGAGTCTTCTCCCCGGCAGCAGCGGCGTCAATGGAGAGACGGAAAACTCTCTCACTTGTAGCAAGAGTAGTATGATCCACACTTAGCTCAATCCAATGGGATTTGCATCCCTTTCGGAGCTAGGGATTCAACCCGTATCGGTGCACAAAAGCTTATCCATTTGATGGAGAGAATGCTAGGAATACTACTACCATTGACATAGACTTAACACACACTCAAGCTCAATCTTGCTATTGCTCACTCAACTCCACATTCCACTCATCCATGCATCCAAACAAGAAGAAAGCTTAGCTATTGCATACACAAGATCAAAGCATTCTTCATTCTCAAATACTCATTTCCCTAGTATGCTCACAAACCTTGAAGCTATCAATAAGAAACATGCACACTAGAGAATTGACATGAGAAGAGAGACAAATATCAACTCATTGCATTGAATTAACAAACATAGAACTTACAACAATGTAGATGGGGAGAGAGAAGAGCTTGCACCTCTATGGGAAAAGAGGGAGAGCTAGTCTCAAGAGAGCTCAAACATGAGTTTGCCCAATGTGTCCCTAAGCTCTCAAATGAGCCACTTTTTATACAAAAACTCTAAAACTCCCAAAAGTTCCCATGTGGGATTATTGTCAAGCCCACTCCCACATTCATCTACAACTTGGAACTCTTTACAAGAGCCCTAAGTATCTTTTTGTTGCATCCTTGCATTGATCTTCACTCGTCACGCAACAGTACTTGTATTAAAAACACTTCTCATAGATTACAAGTACATTGAGTTTACAACGCATCATATGATTTACTCAAATCATATGATTTACAATGCATCATATGATTTACTCAAATCATATTATCCATGTTTAAACTTAAGGCATTGCCATTATTACCAATCCTTCCTACAAGTCTCAAATCCTTGTCCATAAGAGTGATGCGCTTCACATGAATAGCTGCCAACTGACCATCATGCATGAGGTCCACCGAATATGCCTCAGCTGCTTCTTCTTGAAGAGCTAGCAATGCTTGGGCTGACCATCGCTACACATTGTTGACTGTAGAACTAAGTCTTGCATAGAACCTATTACGAGACATTCGCTGGAGATCTTGCAATATCTCTCTCACCATTCTTGCAAATGTCGCCCTTGGTATTGATTAAGTTTGTACTTTTTTTATACTTTCTTATTTCTCGAAGAGCAGCACTGCTTGGTCTCCATCTACGCTTCTTGTGACATGGCGGATGTGGATACATTGTACCTGTAGTAGTGCCTCCTGGATTGTCAGATTGAGTGCACTCACTATTAGTCTCCGTTGGTATATTGACCTGGGGCTGTGTTGGGCGAGTCTTAATAGGGTTCCTCTTAGCACTTTGCTTGGTGTGTGTGCCATGCCTTGAAAGCTAGAAGACTATAAAATGTAAATGCCTTACCACTTATAAGTAATAGTTTAGTCAACTTTAGTCAACTTTAAAAATAACACAACTGTTCACACACAAGTATGCATATACTCTCACACATAAAATCATTTAATATTATGGTTATAGTTAGTTTAGTCAACTTTAAAAATAACACAACTGTTCACACACAAGTATGCATATACTCTCACACATAAAATCATTTAATATTATGGTTATAGTTAGTGAGATTAAGGGTGATATATCACATTGGTTTACAAGCTCTATGTGAAAGCCATTTTGGTTTAGTAGAGTAATACTTGCATCAACAAAAAATTACAGAGTTTCAACTTGCATTTGCTCATTTGAAACACTTGACTCTCGGGTTTTTCACTTGCTTCCCTCTCTTTCTTGAGTTCTCAACCATTCAGCATGTTTCTCTTTACCTGATGAATTCTCAAATCGTGCCTTTCTAACCTCACATATGACTTTGTGTATTGCATGTGGTCCATTGGACATAGGTTTCTTCTCCTCTAGCCTTATTACTATATTTCTATACCACCATAGAAGTAATTGTTTCATTGGATTGACATCATAGATTCCACTGCCATGAGCAGTTGTCTTTTGGAAAGCACATCGTGCTTGCCAATGAGATCGCTCCATGCCCTGTGTAGACCATATCGCTAAACTTCCTTCATTTGCAAAATAAGAACCATGAGCTACATCAATAAATAACGTAATCATAGTTAGTCTCTAAAACCATATAAATCAATTGTAATGTCACACTTACCATGTAATGTCACACTTATTTGTGATGTCACACTTACCATGTAATGTGTTATACTACTTGAAGTCTAGGCTTCAACAACTAATGTAAAGAATATACCAATCACCTCCTTAAACTCCTTGGAATCATCTGGTCCAAATGCCATCTTCTACAAAAGCACTGCCAATTTGTTAAGAGCAATCCACACATTTGCTTTTGCTACTCTAGTCTTTCCTCCATTGCTTCGATCAGGAACAGCCATATGTAACTTTTTCCATGCTTCATATTTCTCTAGTTGTTGTACTAGTAGTTCTCCATTTTCATTTCATGGTGCAGAGAGGAATTTCCTTGCTTTTGAGCCGCCAAAGCAAGGCTTGCATGGTACATTGCCGCTTGCTTCGGACTTTTTTCATCCTTCTTTATTTCTACATGGCCTTGATGTAAACCCATTCTAGATAATACTTCTTCCACCCTTTTACATGTTTCTTGGGCATCAGAAGCTAGCTGCATTTTATAAGCTAGCTGCATTTTATAAGCAAAACACACATATTCATAAATCAATTTGTCTATGATCCTCACTAGTGCATGCAAAGTGCAAAAGTGTACTCTTGTCAAGGGGATGTCAAGAATAGGATCCCACTTAGGATCTACTCGTACCATTTGCGCCCCCCCCCACGGCAAACAAATTGATCACATGTAGGACACCCTTCTCTGCCTGTTTCTTTCCATTGTTTCTTCCCATTCTTATCTTTATTTCTAGACCGCATACAATATATGCAAGGAAACTCTGCATTTGCTACATTTGACACACCAAACATGCACTTCAAAGTTTTGAGATCTCCAGCAAGGTGCCATTCCACTTGATACTCACCATAAACTTCCACGTGCAAACTTTCACCATGATTTTGATGTTGCACTGTATTAGGTATCTCTGTCAAGTTAAAGAAAATCTTTAAAATCTCATGATCTTCCTTTGGTACTTCAAATGCAGCAATCCACCAAATTTCATTCTCAGACTATACACTCAAGTAATCAGGATGACCAGGCGAGATGTTAAGATCCAGTGCTCTATTCACGAGAGTTAGACTAACACGTTCTAACTTCTAACCTTTGATAACCTCACTTTCATCAAGCTTCAAAATAAATTTTAGCTTGCCTCCACATTCTGCAATAGATATATTGTAAAATTTTATCTTGCCTCCACATTCTGCAATAGATATATTGTAAAATTTTACCATTAGAGATTGTAACTTGCATACATCTACTAATACAAAATTCTTATTTGTGTGCAAGACAAACGACACTTCCTTTGACCCATACTTGCATACATGTATGTGACATAAGTGCATTGGCTCACCAATTAATTGTTCCACCTTACTGTTTAATGATTGTCATACTTGCACCACATGAAATGGTTTAGGAAGAGGCAATACCCTTTTCTTTTGCAACAATTTTTTAAACCTTATATCTAAATGTTTATATATCATACCATAAGACTGAGAACTTATTCCTACCTTATCACATATTTCCTACATATCATTTGATATGAAGGAATCACTTACCTCTTGTAAGCATTGTATAATAACTTCATCACCAACAACTGCTGACTTAAACTTAGGGCATTGAAGCGTGGACTTCACCATATCTTTAGTGAGTACCTTTTCAATTCCTTGATTCACTTCATTTTCTAGATTGCTAAACATCTTTTGCATGTTATCACGTTGTGCATAGATCCTTTGCATGTATTGTTGACCTGTCTTTGCCAACATGTGCATAGGTTTATATGACCTTTGGCGTTCACGTAACTCCCGTGTTGTTGTGTTCCCATAAGTGACAATCTTCTCTAACATTGTCTTCATCTTCTTATTGTTGCTAGCCTGTAAATCATTAACCTGGTTAATCAAACTCGCATTTTACATTACCATGTCATGCATAGAATCTTGCAAAACATTGTTCTCTTCTTGTTTTGCCACCAACAATGATCTATTAAGTTTCGTGATCTGTTGTGCAGAAACATGGGCTTGGGTTGCAAGTCTCCAAGTATAACCCTGTAACCCTACATTACCCTCACAAACATACTTGACAAATGATGTTAGTCTTGAGAATTGGGGAGGTTGTTGTGTAATAGGATCAGGCGAATATATAGACCCATCAATCCAAAAATCTATATGTTTTTTCCCTGCTACTCTGTGTAATTGCATCACCGATGGATTCATCATTGAAACCACAATTCTCTTGTACAATGGGGCATACTCTTCATCATACTTCTCTTCTTAGAGCTTCTTGCTTTCTAAAACATCAAAAAACTAGAAACACTTAGATACATCACTATCTCCATTGAGTACAATCAATGCTTGCAAGAAAACTTACATAAAATTTCATGATTATTAACACATATGTGTAACTTAACACCAACTTTAACACATATTATTATTATTAACCAACGCAATGCACATATTATTATTATTAACCAACAATAAAACATATCTTACTATTAACTTTATTATTTACGAATAGTAATGCACATAACCAATAGGAAAACATAACTTACAAAACTCAATTGAATATAACTAACATCAAAACATTGCTAGCCTCCATTTTTGTTCTCTGTTGCTTCTCTCTATTGGCTCTGTGTTGCTTCTCTTTGTTGCTTCTCTCTGTGTTGTCTCTTTGTTGCTTCTTTCCTTGATAGCAAGATTAATGAAGAGGAAAATGGTTTGTTGACTCTGTGTTGTCTCTTTGTTGCTTCTTTCCTTGATAGCAAGATTAATGAAGAGGAAAATGGTTTGTTGGCTCCAATTAGAAAATGGCACTAAAAAAAATCAAACCACTCTTCATTCTCTAGCTTTGTAGTAGTGAACAAGTGCAATAGAACAGGAGGGAAATACAAACTATTTGGAGATGCAAATTTGAAAGTAGAAGAAGAAATGAGCTATGGAAAGAAGAAATGACCTAAGGAGAAGAAGAAGCTCCAAAAAAAAGGAAAATTCATAATGCACTATTCTCTAAAATAATCAATCTAAACACATTCTTAAAATCTTAAAAATGTCTATTCTCTTCAAATCTCTATAAAAAAACATAAAAAATACACCAAATGTAGATAAAGCACGGATCTACATACTTGTGAAAAGAAATTATGAAATACAAAGTACAAATCAAGATATTCCATTTTAAGATAAAATCCTTCTAGAATCACGAAATAATTGTTTCTTCAGTCACATAAATAAATCTGGGCATTTAAGAATGTCATATCTTTTGAGATATTCGAAACCAACTCAAATAAAAAAATAGTTTTTGAGATATTTGAGTTTTGAGTAGGTCTAGTACAGCTCTTAGACAATCAATAAAATAATAAGTGAATCTGTTATAAAACTAATATTTTGAGATGTACAAGATTCAAAAAGAGCTAAGAGAAGAGCAATATTATAACATTATTTGTATACTTTTCCTTAATTCACGGAAGAGAGAGAAAGCCCTTAGAGGGTCAGCTTGTGAGTCTAAATTTTTCCTAATGATTGAAACTAACCCCCTTACTTTACAAGTTTTTTTGTGGTTGAGTATGTGTTGGAAGCAGATTTGATCTTGGGGCATAAATGGACTATTGATGTCCAAGCACCACTGTGCTTTGCCACAGCAGCGATAGGATCATCATGATGGTCAATGACACAAAGTTGACAATACCTACTACAAGGAAGAGGAACCGACCCTAATGGATTTCTATGATGCTGAAGCCTCTTCCTCAGAAGCGCCTCTACACAAAGACCTATTATCTGCATCAATGACCAACTCAAACAAAGCATCTACCCCTTCCACTCCATCCTCACCCATAAAAGCCAATGCCAAAAACTCGCAATCAACAGATGTTCCTGTGAAGAAGATCCCCAACTGACACCATCTATCTCTAAAATGAAACTGAAAGGAAAAGCCCCGGAGCCTATGCTTTTTCATCAACAAACCTCACCAAAGAAAATGGCTACAACCTCAAAAGCATCATCATCGACAACCACTCCACACATGAGACTCTAACCTCATCATCGTCAACAATACAAAGGAGTCCCAAACCTGTAACCTCAGTGCCAACAGCCAATGTCAAGGAGGGTCCCAAACCTTCCGCACATCAACCAAAAAGAAAACTTCACTAAGACAACAAAAATCAAGGTATCTTAATGGTATCAAAATGTGGGTGGAGAAGCAGCTACTTGTTGCTCTAGGCTACTATACAAAGGTGCCAATCAAATTTGGGTGCCTCGACAGTCAAAGCCTCTTCCTCAACACAGCACTCAGAGGCCAAGGAAAAAGAAAAGTACTCCACAATACCACAAAAGCCTATGTGAGTTCCTCAAAGAACTCCATCAAGTCAACAAGTGTGGGTACCAAAAAGATTACTGAAAGCACAAGGGTGCTACCAAGATAATACCAAGGCTTGGATTCCCAAGTGCATCAAAAAGTCCCCTAAGCTTGTACAAAGAAAGAAACCTCAACACCAAAAGCATCAGCCCCACATTATAATGTGCGTCAAAGATGGGTGCATGTGAACGTAATTCAACAACAAGGATACTATGATGGTAAACCCATCATATGGTTGCCTAAATCGAACAACATAAAGAAAGTCTCACCACTGACTTCAACCCCAATAGCTTCACCTAAAGTTCGACAAGAATGGAAACCACTCAACCACTCTCGTGCATGCAGTACCTACACAAGAGCTTGTGTGTTTAAGCAACACCAATCGTAACCAACCAACAGTCTTACCTACCACCTCATTAACATTTGAGCCAAAAAATCATGAATCAATTCCCACGTCTACAATGGAGACTTACGAGCGCATCAAAGATAAACTCACAATGCCCTTTTCACCCCCCTATGGATGTGAAGCGTAAGTGCAGAAGCTACGGAGACACAAGAACCTATTCTTTCAAGTAGCCACAAGAACCTATTGCTCACAAAGAATGTAGTTTTAAAAATAAAAATAAAAACCCAAACACAAGGGAGTCACACATCTGACTTACCTAAAAGTGATAAAATGTAAGATTCCCCCCTTCTAAAATAGGAGAAACACTTAAGATAGTCCACTAAGTCTTAACTTGGAGAAAATTTCCTATTTATCGACACCTTGATCATGTAGAGATTCAAGGATACGATCCATAGGTAAGACCTAGTCCTATCCCGCAGCCAGGGGAAGCGTGATCTTCTAAAAATCAAATCACCCATAGGGTAATTGATCATAAATTGGGTAACTACTAGACTTGATTTCTAGAGGCAACGCTTTTTTCCTCATCCATGCAAGGCACAGCTGCCGCTGACCTAGTCTTCTAGAATAGAGTTGCCCAAGAACCTATTTATCTAACGTAGGGCTTTCACTTAATCTGTTGGAAAGCTACCCGACTAATCGGGTCCACTCGTCCTCCATAGGATGGTGCCATCGGGGCATTCCATCCTCCCACTTTCCACCCTACTCACACGTCAATTTGTTTTCTAATTAATCCTACCACACTGTTAGATAAACATGTTCCTTAATTAAAGCCCTTTTTACAAGGTTTGTTAAAACAGCCTTTTTACACAATACAATCATGCCAAAGACCAGATATATATATAAAAAGTTTATACACGAATCAATTCCATACAATCCAACCGGCTCTCTTATTCTTTTCCTTTATATTGCCGATGATCTAGAATTCGGCCTTCCAGCCTCTACATGCTGGGCAAAACCCTACGGGACCATACACCTCATCGTCGGCTGGGCGAGGACTCAAGCCGACCTTTCGCCCTCTCAAGCTCCATCGCTCGATCCTCCCACCCCTCAGAGGGATGTCTTCACACTAGGGTAGGCTTATTCACCGCACTAGCCTGGGCCCTCAAAATTAGGCAGCATCATAATCTCTCACCTCAATTGGCGAACCTTATTCTCCCAATGGTATGAGGGATACCTTGGGCCATTTCCAAGCTTTGCTAACAGCGCCGCCCAGCTACACAAGCACGGAACGGAGTTAGCATTGAAGCCAAGAAGAACTTGCACTCTTTAAAGATAACAATTTCAATACAATTTATTGAATACAGTATCACACAATTCGTAACTTCATACAATTTTATGTCATTATTTAAAAGGAAAAGATACACATTTATTAGCACTAATATATATAAAAAACTCTTCTTTAAAATATAACCAAGCTAACCTGGGCCACCATTTCCTTGAGGAGATTGAAAAGGGAGGGTTGGAGCTTGAAAAGGGAGGGTTGGAGCCAAAAACCTCTTATTAAAGTCTACGCAAATAGGGGGGGATTGTGAGATGTCCTTAAGACAAAAACATTTTGCTAAAGGGGAGAAGGACTGAGGGCTGCTGTAAGTCTCTTCACACCGCGGGGGGGTGGGGGGGGAGAAGAGTTAAGGACACTGCCTCCTAGCAAGTGGGGGATGGAGGAAAATTGCCTTATCTGAAAAGAGGCAAATGAGGGGGTGTGAGAGGGGTGGCTACAAGGGGCGGCTGTACTACAGCAAGTACACTGCTGCATAGGGACAGACGACGGTACAATAGGGCATACGCTGTGCAGAAATGCGTGTTGCCTGTGGAGCACCCCCGGGGGTTTATATAGCTGTGGGGTACGGGTACGAGCACTGTGCAAAGCAAGGATGGAAGGATGGTGTACCGTCAAAGGCTATGGATCAGTGGGCCTGCATGGGTCTAGGGGAAAGGTACGGTGTCGGTTATCAGGAAAAAGAAGTGGTACGCATGTACCTTATCGGGTTTGGGGCAGCATGGGTGTCCACCTAGCGGTACGTGTGGACCACACAGCGGTCGTCCTTTGGTTCTTGTGCGACCATCGTACGGGCACCCTGGTAAGTGTGTACAGTCTAAATTTTTGGGGCGGTGTCTCCAAATTTGGGACGCCCGCCTCGATTTGCGTGCCGGACCGCCCTGGGGAGGTGACTTTTTTTTTATCCGGGAGTTCTCCTGGTCATTGGGGTTAAGATCGTTCATCAATCGGACGCCCGGTTGTGCATTTATTAAGGTTTAAAGGTTGTCGCTTTTTAACTAAAATGACTGAAATTTGCGTATAAGCTTGATCCGGTGTCTGTTTTGGATGCTATAAAATCCTATATTAGAGTAAAATCACGCGCAGATTCTAAATTTGGGCTCAAAATTTGAAGATTCTAAGTAGAAATGACTCAAATAATAAAATCATTGATTTTTATACCATAAAAACTCATTAATTTATCTATTACATGGACATTTCTTTATTAGTGAAGATGGGTATGTTACATCCTTCCCCCCTTAAAGAAATCGAGATGTCCTCATTTGGCATGAATTGGGGATAATCCTTTAAGAGTGTAGCTTCATCTTCCCAAGTTGCATCCTCTTCAGGGTAATCTTTCCACTGTACTAGTAGATGTTCTACAAGAGGTCTATTTTAAAGTTGCCTTTCCCTAGAATCTATGATGCTACTGGGCTGTAATTCAAGGAATCCTTGAGTAGGGATTACAACTTGTTCATCATCAGGAATATGATCGAAACTAGGTACATATGGTTTTAACAAACTTACATGAAATACATTGTGGACTTTGATATGGGCTGGGAGTTGGAGTTTATAGGCACTTTTACCTAGACACTTGATAACTGTATAGGAACCGCAATACCTAGGGCTGAGTTTCTTATATTTTCCAAGTGATAGAGAACTTCGTTTGGGTCGCACTCGTAGAAGAACTCTGTCTCCTTCTTTGAAGATCCTTTCAGACCTCTTGGTGTCAGCATAATGCTTTTGTCGATCTTGGGCAGCTTTAATATCCTTTTGGATTACCTTGGTTTGTTCCTCCATCTCTTCGAGCATTTTCCTAGATGCCTCAACTCTTATGGTCGGATCAGATAAATTTAGAGGAGACAAGCATTCTTGCCCATAGAGTGCTTTGAATGGTGACATTCCTATGCTCTGATGTGATAAGATGCATTGTAGGCAAATTCTACTAGAGGAAGGTATTGAATCCACCTTCTTGGTTCCCGTCCACAATATGCTCTGAGAATGTCTTCAATTACTTGATTGACTCTCTTAGTCTAGCCATCGGTCTCTGGATGATAAGCTGTGCTAAAGCAAAGTTGAGTTCCCAGGACTTAAAATAAGGACTGCTAGAACTTTGAAGTGAAGTTAGAATCCCAATCACTTACTATCCTTTTTTGGAGACCATGAAGTTTGAGGACTTCCTTGATGAATATTCGAGCAACATCAAAAGCTTTGAAGGTCTTCTTCGCTGGTATAAGGTGAGCTACTTTGGTAAGTAAGTCCACTACTACCAGAATGGAGTCATATCCTCCTTGAACAGTGGGGAGACTTGTGACAAAATCCATACTAATGCACTCCCATTTCATTTGGGGAATATCCAAGGGTTGAAGTTTTCCAGGCATCTTGACCCTTTTAGCTTTGATCCTTTGGCATGAGAGACATTGCTTCAAGTACCGAAGGACATCATTTTTCAAGCCTGCCCAATGAAAGCTCCTTCTTATGGCATTTAATGTTTTTGCATAGCCTGGGTGTCCTGCAACACAGCAGGACTATCATGAGCTTTATGGAGGATTAGTTTCTTTAAAGCAGGATCCTTAGGGATACATAGCCTGTGATGAGTGATTGAAGTAGAGGCTTCCTTCATGAGTGGAGTATCCCTTGATTAGATTCTTCTCTTTCTCTGAATTTTTCCCTTCTTCTACTAACTTCATCATCCTTTGATAATCTGGATCATGAGATGAGACTTCTTCCACCTTGACTAGTATGGGATTATTTGACATTGAAATTGCACTCAAGAAAGATTTGCGGCAAAGTGCATCTGCTACCACATTATCTTTCCAAGGGCAGAATTTGATGTCGAAGTCATATTCTTAAAGTTGCTCTTTAAGTTCAATGGCTTCAGGAAGGGACATTTTATAGGGCGTTTTTGAGACGGGTTGAGCTCCAGCGATCACCTCGATTTTATGATCGACTTCTCGAGGAGGCGATAGCCCTGTAAGCTCGTCAGGGAAGATGTCAGAGAATTCTTGGAGCCAAGAGGGTTCTGTCTCCATACTAGGTTCAATGGCTTTGTTGAGCTTGACTAAGAAAACTTGCTAACCCTTACGTGTTCCCTTGAGAAGATGTTTTGCCTTGACTACCCTAGATTTAGGTTTTCCTGTTATCCCCTGAACAGATATTACTTGGCCATGCTCATTTTCAAAAGTGATACTCCCCTGGTTACAATGAATGTTAGCTTTGTTTGCAATTAACCAATCCATCCCAAGGATTCCATCATAAATTCCTAATGGCAAGACTCTAAAGTGGCCATGAGTTTGCTCATTACCCAGCTCAAAATCAAGGTTTCCTATAGAGTGGCGAGATACTACTTCTTTTCCTCTGGCTAACTCTACAATCATTCTTCTAGCTGTTTTTTGACTCAAGTTTAATTTTTGCAAACACCTAGGAGAAAGAAATGAATGGGTACTACCACAATCAATCAAAAGCTGAAATGGCTTACCGTGATGAGTGGCTAGGGTTTGGATTACACCAAATTGCATATTCGGACCTTGGTATTCTACTACTGCATGGACGGTGACGCGCTCTTCTTCAGCCATTTCCAAGGTCGGTTCTTCACTTATAATACAGGTGGTCCTAGCAACTGTTCCTCCACGGCCTCTGCCATGCCCACCGCCTCTTGCACCTTGGTGGATATGGGTTCCACAGCCTTGATTTCCTTTGCTACCTTGGGGAAATGATGTTGCCATCTTGGGACAGTTGGCTCTAAAGTGTCCCGGCTCATTGCACTCAAAACATAGAGGGCCTTCTCTGGAAGAAGCAGCATATGAGCGGGGGACAAAAGAGTTGCCTTGTCGCCCTCTGTTGTAGTAGGGGAAATTCTGTTAGGATTTCTTGTAGGGTTGATCTTTAGGATTTGCCTCAGGGTAAGATCTATTTTGATGCTTAGGTTTGTCAATCCTCATTTCTTTCACAAGGGGCTTTGCTCGTATGAGAGCATCCTGTAATGTGCTTGGCCTCATTGCTTTAAGGCGGGAATCTAAGGGTTCATTTAACCCTTAGCAGAAACAAGCCACTTGTTGGGAAGTAGTCATAGCTGGGGCATACTTCCGAAGAGTGATAAATTTGGAATAGTAGTCCTCAAGAGTTAAGCTGCACTGCCTAAGACTAAAAAACTCATTCATCTTTATGGATTCATGGGATGGGGAAAGATATCTTTCCTTCATTGCCTGCTTGATGTCTTCCCACGTTTGAGAATACTCGGTGACTTCCTTGTCACGGCACCACTATTTCCACCAGAGTAGCATCTCCGATGAGGCAAAACCATGCAAGCATAGACTAATTTGCTACTCCAATACCGACGACGGCAGAGAAATAATCGTCCATCGCCTCAATCCAGACTTCAATATCCTTCTCAACCTTTGAACCTTCTCCTTTAAAGAAGGGAGGTTGCATTTGCTTGAGTAGGAGCTTCTTCTCCTGGGTATCAGTGTAAAGCGCATTGGGAAGTGGAGGGTGATCATCCTGGCCATCATTGTACAAACAATTTTAAGATTACAAGATTCATATTTGCACAACGCTTATTTTTGGAGAGTAAAACATTGAAATCATTTTATTTCTAACTATTTACAAGGACGAGTTTTATTACAAAGATTTGAGACTAATATAATTAGTCTCAGATCTTTGTAAGACTAATATAATTAGTCTTATTTGCCATCAAGGGAAATTCCTAAGCTTGACTATGAAATAAGGGTAGAGCGATCCACATAGGTGAAATATGGGGGTTCCGCTGTAGTTTCTAAGACTCTAAAAACTGATGCGATCCTGAGGTATGTGAATCCCATCTATAGTCATAGAGGTGTCGGCCCTGGGGTACCGACGAACCAAAATAAACGGATCATCTTTAACTTTTCAATCCAACGAATCCGCTTTAGGTCGGTGGTAAGGTTCCCAATCCGATCTGCTCGGATGAAGAAATATCTCGGCCAACAACTCCAGAAATCTCTACCCCATCCTCTTTCAATACGAGAGAAATGAGGGAGGGACATCTTCTCTAGTATCTGCACCATGGTGTCACGGAACTCGAAATTTGAGGAGTGACTACCTCTAGAAGTCTCGAAGATGCATTGGAAAACTAGAAACTTTGAGTAGGCATCTTCCTCTTCCTACAATCATTCAAACATCAATTCAACTTGTTTGTTTTAGTAGGATGTTTTTATTAATTAGCATTATGTCAGGTAAAACTTGCAAAACAGTCCTTAAATGGCAATTCCTAGGAGCTAAGATCGGCTCTGATACCAATTGTAAGGTTCCCCCCTTCTAACATAGGAGAAACACTTAAGATAGTCCACTAAGTCTCAACTTGGAGAAAATTTCATATTTATCAACACCTTGACCATGTAGAGATTCAAGGATACGATCCATAGTAGGTAAGACCTAGTCCTATCCCGCAGGAAAAGCGTGATCTTCTAAAAATCAAATCACCCATAGGGTAATTGATCATAAATTAGGCAACTACTAGACTTGATTTCTAGAGGCAACGCTTTTTTCCTCATCCATGCAAGGCACAGCTAGGCTGACCTAGTCTTCTAGAATAGAGTTGCCCAAGAACCTATTTATCTAGCATAGGGCTTTTACTTAATCTGTTGGAAAGCTACCCGATTAATCGGGTCCACCCGTCCGTAGGATGGTGCCATTGGGGCATTCCATCCTCCCACTTTCCACCCTACTCAAGGGTCAATTTGTTTTCTAATTAATCCTACCACACTGTTTGACATAAATAAACATGTTCCTTAATTAAGACCCTTTTTATAAGGTTTGTTAAAACAGTCTTTTTACACAATACAATCATGCCAAAGACAAGATATATATATATAAAGTTTATACACGAATCAATTCCATATAAGCCAAACCGGCTCTCTTATTCTTTTCTTTTATACTGCCGATGATCTAGAATTCGGCCTTCTAGCCTCTACATGCTGGTGGGCAAAACCCTACGGGACCATACACCTAATCGTCGGCCCGCTCTGGTGGCGAGGACTCAAGCCGCGGCCTGTCGCCCTCTCAGGCTCCATCGCTCGATCCTCCCGCCCCTCAGAGGGATGTTTGCACACTAGGGTGGGCTTATTCACCGCACTAGCCTGGGCCCTCAGAACTAGGCAGCATCATAATCTCTCGCCTCAATCGGCAAACCTTATTCTCCCAATGGTATGAGGGATACCTTGGGCCATTCCCAAGCTTTGCTAACGACGCCGCTCGGCTACACAAGCACGGAACAGAGTTAGCATTGAAGCTAGGAAAAACTTACACTCTTTAAAGATAACAATTTCAATGCAATTTATTGAATACAGCATCACACAATTCGTAACTTCATACAATTTTATGTCATTATTTTAAAAGAAAAAGATACACATTTATTAGCACTAATATAAAAAACTCTTCTTTAAAATATAACCAAGCTAACCTGGCCACCATTTCCTTAAGGAGCTTGAAAAGGGAGGGTTGGAGCCGCACATCGGGAGGCATCTTCCCTAATCTCATTGTTGCGCGCTCCTCTCGAGGTAATATTCTGACATTTCTGGGATAGGACCATCTTGGACGTTGTCTTGTAGGGCTCGCTGTCGCGGTCGAAATGCTTCAGTCGGATCTCAATTCTGAGATCGTTTGCTCACCGTATGAGCAAAAGACTATAGCACATGAACCCTTTCTTAAGGCAAAAGCCTCTTATTAAAGTCTACACAAATGGGGGGGTGGAAATTGTGAGATGTCCTTAAGACAAAAACGTTTTGCTAAAGGGGAGAAGGGCTGAGGGCTACTGTAAGTCTCTCCACACAGCGGTGGGGGAGAAGAGTTAAGGACACTGCCTCCTAGCAAGAGGGGGATGGAGGAAAATTGCCTTATCTGAAAAGAGGCAAATGAGGGGGTGTGAGAGGGGCGGCTGTACTACAGCAAGTACACTGCACAGGGATAGACGGCGGTACAACAGGGCATACGCTGCGTAAAAATGCATGTTGCTTGTGGAGCACCCCAGGGGTTTATATAGCTGTGGGATATGGGTATGGGCGCTGCTGCGCAAAGCAAGAACGGAAGGACGGTGTACCATCAAAGGCTATGGATCAGTGGCCTGCATGGGTCTAGGGAAAAGATGCGGTGTCAATTATCAGGGAAAGGAGTGGTACGCATGTACCTTATCTGGTCTGCATGGGTGTCCATGTAGCAGTATGTGTGGACCACACAGTGGGCGACCGTCCTTTGGTTCTTGTGCGACCATCGTACGGGCACCCTGGTAAGTGTGTATGGTCCAAATTTTTGGGATAGGGCCCCCAAATTTGGGACGTCCGCCTCAATTTGCGTGCCGGATCGCCCCGGGGGCGATTTTTTTTTGTCCGAGAGGTTCTCTTGGTCGTTTTGGGATTCAGACCGTTCGTCAATCGGATGCCCCGTCGTGCATTTATTAAGGTTTAAAGGTTGTCGCTTTTTAACTAAAATGACTGAAATTTACGTATAAGCTTGATCCAGTGTCCGTTTTGGATGCTGTAAAATCTTATATTAGGGTAAAATCACGCGCAAATTTCAAATTTGGACTCATAATTTGAAGATTCTAAGTAGAAATGACTCAAATAATAAAATCATTGATTTTTATACCATAAAAACTCATAAATTTATCTATTACAAGAACATTTCTTTATTAGTGAAAATGGGTATGTTACATAAAATATCACAAACAACTCCCAAGAATCTTAAATAGCCATTCCATTTTTGTTAAGCTTATAGCTTACTATTCTTTTGGCTATGTTAATGTAGCAGTGCTCCATGAGTACATATCCATACTCATGCACATGAGTACATATCCATACTCATGCACATGAGGACATTTGCACCAGAGCCTCACCATCAACAACTTTCCAAATACATCTCTGGATGGGGGGGCCATGGTAGACGAAAGCTTGGTCAATGGTACAACCCATCGCCTAGGATTTTCCTTCAAAATACAAACTCCTCCAAATTGATAAAATTTTGTGGTGCTCATGCTAGATCAAATATGTGGAGGAGAGAGACTCACAAAATACAAGAAAAGATCTTGCTTATTAAGTTGCTCAAAATACAACTAAGCTTCTTGCTCATACAATGCCTTCTAGCTCCACCTTTAAATACAACTAAGCTTCTTGCTCATACAATGCCTTCTAGCTCCACCTTTAAATAGGTGAGCTAGTGGACCATAAGTCCATTCACACACACACCCTTCTCCTCCCCTTTTATAAAACTTTAGTCTCTTAATACCCCCCCTCAATACCAACTATGAAAGAAAATTGGAATAGGTGGTATTGGACATAGGTTGCCTTTATAACATCAGGCGTACAAGGTTAGGAATATAGGTGTGGTTACATTGAGATTTAAAACAATTTCTCAGTGGAGTTAGAGGCTGATATAAAGTTAGCATCTGACTCTTTGTTAGGACATTTAGAAGTGATATGTCCCATTTGTTTACATTTGTTACATTTCATTTTGTTGGGATATTTGATCCAACAATTATTTGCCTTCTAGCTCACCTATTTAAAGGTGGAGCTAGAAGGCATTGTATGAGCAAGAAGCTTAGTTGTATTTTGAAGATTCAGCTCCTCCCTTTGGCCTCTTTTCTTCATCAAGACAAGATTGAATGACTCCTTCAAGAGTGGGATTAGGTATGTTCTTCAGGGTGGTGACTAAGGTGGGGTACACCTTCTTGATTGCTTTTAGTAAAATAGCCACCACTGCATCATCTTCATCCATTCTCGCATTCACTGATACAAGTTGAGCCATAAGACCCTTCAAGTGAGAGATGAAGGCTCCAATGTCATCTCCCTCTTTGAGTTCCAAGCTGAAAATTTCAATTTTGAGTGAGATCTTGGAATTCTTACCACGAGCTCCATAGAGCTTATCAAGCTCATCCCATTTCTCCTTTGTAATCGAAAGTTGGTCCACATGGTGAATGAGAGCCTCATCAAGATGAAGCATGATGATGGCTTGTGCCCTCTCATCATCTTCAATATCTTCAGCCTTAGTTCGATCAATAACCTTAGTGCCCAAGATGAATGGCCAAAAACCTTTGGACATCATCTTGTACTTGACAAGAACTTGCCAAGTGTGGAAGCCCTCTCCTGAGAACTTCTTAATTTGGGTGTTGTCCTTTGACATTGGGTATTGAAGGAGATTACTAGAGAGTAATGGGCTGATTTATGAAGAAGAAAAAACCAGAAATTTTGATATTTTGGCTTAAGTAGAAAGAGAAAGGCTTATGAGAGTGCAACAACCCTTAATCAAGCCAAGGATGTTGCATAAAAAGGAGATTAAGATGGTGAAACTTATGGTTTAGCATTAGGGTTTGTGCCCTAACCACTAATTCTGATGGGGAGAGCTTCATTAGTGTCAAAGAACACTTTGTTTGGTGATTAAGATCACCATTAGTGTTTAAAAACATGATTAGTGCTTAAGAGCACATTTTTAACATCTAATGACACTTGCATTGGTGATTAGATTCACCATTAGTGTTTAAGAACACTCTTAGTGTTTAGAAACACTTTGGAATGACTTCCCTTTATTGGATTAAAAGCCTCATTAGTGTTAATCAACACTATTAGTGCTTATAAGCACACTTTGAGAAGCTTTGTGCACTTGACGATAATGTTAATGAAGCTTGATGAGAATGAGGCTCATGAACACCTCATGGTGTATGCCCACAACATCAGAGAATCTGGAGCAGAGTACAACAAAGCTATGATAACTCATGTGGGATAACTTGGCTAGGTGACTTGGCACTCTAGCATCACTTATTTCAACACCCCCCTTTAATGCTAGATTGGGTACAATTTTTAGGCTTTCACTCTTCCTCTGTCTCCCCTTGTGCTAGGCTACTTTGGCACTATAGCTACTTTGGCTCTATGAATTTCAGCTTAAGTGCATCATATGGCCTCAAAGGCTGATTCTTCCATCACACTTTTTATAGAGACAAGAGGGGTGAAAAGTACAATGGTTCTTTCTCTAGAAGAGCATGTCTTCAGCTGGGACAGCTTTGGCCTCGATGTAGCTTGCTTGCTTCTTTTTTTGATAGCAATCTTCTTCTAGGTAACCAATTTTTCCACAATAGTCATAAACAAGCTTTGGTTTATCTTTATTGCGACATTCATTCTTGGTATGACCAAGTTTTCCATAGTGATAGCATCTTGGAAGTTGAGATCTTGATTAATTTGTCCTTTGAAATCTCCCACCCTTTGTATACAGTGCTCGCTCACTTGAATGTGATTTTAATGATTCTTTATCTTTGAATTTAGATTCTTGTTCAAGTAGAGATGATTCTACATCTTGAAGTTTAGTGTTGGGCACATTTTGAAGTGTAGCAACAATTGATTCATAAGGTTCTTTGTCAACACTTTTTAGCAATACATTTTTAGCAATACAGCAATAAATTCATCTTCCTCAATGACTTTCTTTAATGCACTAAGTTGTTGTTTGATACCTTTGAATTTACTGATATGTTGTGCCATGGTCTCGGTCTCCTTCTTGTCCAGCTTGTAAAACTGCATGAGAAGGTTGATCTTTGAGCTCTTTGAGTCGGTGCCGAAAATCTTGTTGAGTTCCTGCCATGCCAACTTGGCATCCTTGATGCAGCAATGTGACTAATCGCATCATCATCAAGATTTTGAGCGATGAGGCCCAATGCTTTGTTGTTTTGAGGTGGATCAACCTCCACTTCTTCGTCCTCAATAAGGTGCCAAAGCCCCTTATGCATAAGTAAGTACATGGTCTCGCTTTACCATGTGAAAAAACCATCACCATTAAATCTTGAAACAACTTCAACACGCTCCATACTGAGAAGGTCTTACTAACAAACTTTTATTTTGCTTTGTTAACAGTATCTAATCTCATACAAATTTGTAGTATGAAGGTCGGGAAGGTCTTTACACGTGATAATGATTCACAGACAGTGTCTAGTCCCAGTACAAGGATGATAATGAAACAAATTCGCTTCAATTGAGTAATGCAAGAGGATGCAATGAATTTTGATCCAAGGGGATGTCTCTATTAAAATGCAAGAAAAGTGATGAGCTATGGTGGATCAAATGCAAGAATCAACATCATTAGCAATGATGATTAAGAAAGATTAGTGAATTAAGTGATAGCTTAATGTAGGCATGGATACTCAAAAACCAACAAATTCTCATTAGGCCAATGCCTCAATTTATAGAGTTTACATCCACAAGATGCCAAGCATCTAATCCCACTGATCTCTCTTTGATTCACTCCACCTCTTTTATTTGATTCTCTCCACCTCTTCACTTTTCCCAGAATATCTCCACACATCCTAAATCTTCTCATGCTACCCTTTATTCTCTCCCAGTAGATTCCACTCACCTTTTCACTGCTACTCACTCATTTACAGACTCTCTTTTATAGCCTCTTGCTAAGGGCTTGTTCCCGCACACACCCATTCACTTGTATATTTCAACACCTCCCCTCAAGTGAATAATCCTAGCACACCTGGACCCTATACCAAGTTTCCCTCTTACTTGGTAGCCTGCGACCAATGCCTCAAGTCCCTAACTCATAGTCCTTGGCACTCTCTCTCTATGTGTCCAAGGCTACTACTACAAGTGCCCGTGACCTTGACTAAAGTGCTCACACATACATCTACCACATGGCATACATCATCGGGGTGGCTCAAAGGTGGTTTTACTCTGTTGGGGCAGGTTACATTGGGTTGTTGGGTTTCTCTCTCTCTCTCTCTCTCTCTCTCTCTCTCTCTCTCTCTCTCTCTCTCTCTCTCAAAAAAGATGATCTGACTCCACTTCCTTATTAGGGGTCTCCATGAAGTTTGCCAATGTGGTTCCTTCTTCTCTGGGTTTGCTCTGCAGAGCAGTCTCTTGCCATGTGTCCTGGCTTCCCATAGTTGTGGCAAGTGAAGGTCCTTCCTCTTCCTCTGCTTCTTCCGTGTCCTCATCCTCGTGAGAATCCTCCTCAAGTGAAGAATGCTTTTTCCTCTCCAGCTGTTGGGTCCACCCCTTTCTTCTCTTTGACCTTGGTCTCTTGCTCTAGTAGAGCTCCTTCTATCTCGTGGAGCTTCAATTCAGGTACATTCTTTAAGGTTGCCACAATGTTTTCATATTCACCTTTCTTCTCTTTGACCTTGGTCTCTTGCTCTAGTAAAGCTCCTTCTATCTCGTGGAGCTTCAATTCAGGTACATTCTTTAAGGTTGCCACAATGTTTTCATATTCACCTTTGTCCACACTCTTCAGAAGCTTTGCTAGTGCCTCATCATCCTCTACCTTCTTACCAATGGCTGCCAGTTGTTGCTTAATGCTTTTGTATTTGTTCAAGTGTGTGATTAAAGGTTCACTTTCCTTCATATCAAGTTTGTAGAATTGCATTAGCAGATTTATCTTTGAATTTTTTGCTTGAGTGCCAAATAATTTATTGAGTTCATCCCATGCATCTTTTGCCCATTGTATCCCTGTGATGTGGTGAATGATTTCATCATTTAAACTGAGTGCGATGAGTCCTAATGCTTCCTCCTGCTCTTCCACTCATTCTCCCCAATTATCTATGGGCATTCATCTCTTCCCTCAACTAACCCCCAAAGATTTTTCTTCATGAGCAAATACATGGTTTTTGTTTGCCAGGTATAAAACTGCTCCCCATTAAATTTAACTATTTCTTGTGACGTGCTCATGATGATGTGAAGGGGGTCTTACCTCTTGATCCAATTCAAGATTCAAGGGCAGTGTCTACCCTTTTATAACTCAAATCTGGTATTTAAGTGATGATTACAACAGATTTATCAGCATAAATTCACCAAAAATTACATAAGCCAAGGGTAACAAATCTGTACTGAATGGTTGGAGTATCAAACTATCTTCGAATTGCAATCTGAAGTGATAGGGATTTGTATCAAATGCCCAATGGTAAATTTAAACCCTCAATTACACCAAAATACAGTGATTAGTGTTGATTAATCACTGATTAGTAAAATAATCTCCTGTTTTGTGTGCAAAAAACAGAGTGTGCGGGGAGGCCAGATCTGGGGACTTAGAGTTCAAATGAGCTCAACTCCTTTCAAAGCCATCAATAGCAGTTAGTCTAGTAGAGGATCAAGCCAAGAAACAAAAGATTTGACCAAACATTGAATGCTTAATCTCTATTTTACCAAAGTCACTTGCAGATTTGATGCAAAGCTTGATGCCACTTCTCCTTGAATAATTTCACAAATCTAGCATCACCAGCATGTAGAGCACCCTTGAAAACCCATGCGGCCAAGAGGAATTAGACCAATTGCTTGTGTAAGTGTAGATCTGCGATTTTTCCCAAAATTGAAGCGTCGAATTCACCATTTTCTGTAGCTCCTGTTGTTGGCGGTTTGGCGATTTGTCTTGATGAGCCAGTGCGTGGGCAGCTTGGCTAGGTGAGGTTAAGAGGCTATTGCCTAATGTTAAGCCTGGAGGGAGATCAAGCCCCTCCACCAGCTAGGGGTGCAGAGAACTTGTTGAAAATTGACTAAAATTTTGATTATCTCCTAATCCTAATTAATAGGATGATTAACAAGATAATAAGCTCATAAATTGGATGGATCCTAAGCTTGGTTTTGATACCATGTTAAAATACAAGCAAAGTGATGAGCTATGGTGGATCAAATGCAAGAATCGATATCATTTAACAAGTGATTAGATGATGATTAAGACAAGATTAGTGAGAGCAATTAATTGATAGCTTAATGTAAGCACGGATACTCAAAAATCAGTAAATTCTCATTAGGCCAATGCCTCAATTTATAGAGTTTACATCCACAAGATGCCAAGCATCTAATCCCACTGATCCTCCTTGATTCACTCCACCTCTTTTGCTTGATTCTCTCCACCTCTTCACTTTTCCCAGAATATCTCCACACATCCTAAATCTTCTCATGCTACCCTTTATTCTCTCCCAGTAGATTCCACGCACCTTTTCACTACTCCTCACTCATTCACGCATGAACCAAGGAGAATTCTTAGGTTCAAAGATCGAAACACGAGGTGTAATGTGTACCGATAGGCGGAAGGATAGCTTAAAAAAGGTCTCAAGTGAGAACAACTAAATGCGCTTACCAAAAGCTTTCCCCAATTCGTTTTTGCAGACAAAAACTTTTTAATTTAAAAGGGGAGGTAATGTCACGTAGCCTATAAATAACGCGTGGGAGCTCGATCGGATGCGGAGCCTGAATGCCGAAGTGAGGACGGCGAGTGCATCTAGGATCTAGGAGTGAGGTCGCCCAAGTCAAATCACTTGGGTGGTCAGGCAGGCTTATGGGTGGGCATGCCCCTATAAGTGCCCAGAGTGTGGAGTTATCCACACTCTCCTCTATGTGGTTGGGTGGTGACTAGAGCTCTTGGCCCTCTGTGGCTATGATGGTGGCTAATGGGATGTCACAAGAAACCTTTTATCTTTTATTAAGGTCTATAGCCTTAGCTCTAGCCAAATATCATAAAATCTATAAAAGGTTTCAACTTTATACCTTACAAGCCTCAAAATCTTTAAAACACTTATAAGTAGTTCTAAAGCTTTAAAATTCTTGCAAGTAAAGTTTATACCTTACAAGTAGCTTTCTAGAGATTCATTAAGCATTAATTTTTACACGAGTCAATCATGAGGATGATGACTTCTCTCGAAGCAGGTGATTCCGAACATTAGGATATTTTCGATCATCCAGGTATGCCTAAACCTATTATAAGCAAAGGAGACTTAAGTCTATAGAGACCAATCCAATAGTAAAGTTAGCTACCAGATTTTATCGACCTTTCAAGATTATTGCCAAGATAAATGATAATACGTTTAAGTTGAAGCTACCCTCCAATTGGCATATCCATAATTCTTTTCACATTAATCTATTGAAACCATTTAGAGGCCCTCTTCTAGCCTAGTATATGATAATCCTCCATTATTAGACGTAAATTCTCAGATTATCGAATTAGACCACGAGAAGACAAAAACAAGAAAGGTAATGTTTATCATTGATATTTGGTCAAGTATAAAGTGTTGGATAGGTGTTATCTCCATATGGTGTCACGCTAGTGGCACACTCTTTAGCCTCTAGGCATTTTTGGGATTTATGGCATTCATTTCCATTTTTTCCTATTTACACGTTTTTGGGTGGAGGAAAGGGTGGAGGAACTTTCCTATATATATGAGGAAAGGGTGGAGGAACTTTCATATATATATGAGGCATTGTAGTTCATTTTTAATCAAGTTGGCTAGTGGTTCATTGATGAGTTCTTGAGTACATTGTCTCTTCTCTCATCTCTTCTTTCTCACATGGTATCAGAGCAAGGTGGTGGCGCACATAGAGCCTCCTTATCCTTCTTCCTCTCTACCTCTAGTCCTCTTCAACAACCCCGCTTTCAATTGCGTTTTTTCACTCTTTGATTATCTGCTAAACAAATGCATTTTTGAGGATTGTGCCTATGGGACCTACTAGAATCATCGTGGTCTACAACTTTGCAAAAGAAAGTTTTTGCAAATTCCTCACCGTTTTTGAGTTATTCTTCACAGAACTGCATGCATGCAGAATTTCTACTTACGTTTTTTGCAGAAGCCCTTACTCATCATCCTTGCACTCATTCAATGATGCAAGAGGCTTCAAACCAGCCCCTTACCATCCTCTACAAGTGTGTTTTTAAAGCACTTCAATCCGAGTCCTACAACTCTACTTGCGGTGAAAACATTGCTAACTAGTTTTCCCTACATGCGGTAGCATTTTTTTGGAGGCTTCTTGTGGAGAGATTTCTTGGCTGCGTTTTCATCATCAACTTCAGCCCTCTTCATGGTGTTTTGAGGTACATATTCATCCTCTTTTCTACACCTTTCTACCGGCTGAAAATTTCACTTTGCTACACACTTTGTGTTTGCGTTTTTGTGGACAATCAACTCCTCCATACTCCTTCTACCTAAGGCTACATTCTCAGCCCTCTTTTGGTGGTTTCTACGGAGTCTATTGGTTCATATATCAACTGCGTTTTTTTTTTGCACTATCTTTGTGCATATTTTGGAGATACTTCCTTGGTGGACAACCCATCTATTGGCTGCGTTTTTGGAGGTATGACACTTCTTCCCTTGTGTTTTCCCACCCTCCACTCCCTATGGGATCTCGGAAGTCCTCTACTCCAAAAGACGAAGGCAAACTTGAATATACTATGGATCCTACATCTCCTACGATGACGGTTGTGGACCAGCAACTACTACAACGGAAGTTGGTGAATTCCTTCTTTGGTAGGTGCTTCTACTTTCTCTTTTCCATCATATCCATTACCTTCTACGAATCCTTTCTCTCTTTCTTCTTTGTCCTTTATGCCTTCCTATCCACATACTTCTATGCCCTCCATGGTATATCCCCCTACATCATCTATGCCTTTTATGGCAACTTCATCTACTATGATTCCTTCTTCTACTACTTCCACTACTACTCCTCTCCCCACTCAATCATATCAGCCCTTTAACCCATTCACTCAATCTTTGAGCCTTCTAAGTCTTTCCGACTCACAAAAGCTTACCCCAAACAACTACCACACTTGGTCCTTGTTTATGCAACTTCTTTTGGAAAACGCCAGGGTGTGGTCTATAATCACTTCTCCTCATATGGTGCCTTTTCAATATCAAACCTATATGGATGCACGGGCCAAAGCTTTACTTGTGCATGGTATGTCTACATCGGTTGTGTCTCAATTTCTCTCAAGGAGTACGGCTCAACAATTATGGCATGCTATACAAATGCAATATGGAAGACTTTCAACGGTTAAGATGGCTAAGTTGGAAGAAGATTTGGATAAGCTTTCTATCTCCGAATCCGACAACATAGTGGAGAAGCTTGGAGAATTCAATCGAATCAAGCGGCAACTTGAAGAGTATGGTACATTGGTAAGCAATCCGGTCCACAAGCTACTTGGTAAATTGCCTTCTTCTTTTGAATCGTTCAAAGATAACATCTTTCTTCGAGTTCCTTTCCCTTCCTTTGAAGAGACTATGGGTCTTCTTCATGATAAGTGCCTTACTTGCAAGCAAAACAAAAAGGACTCGGCTTTTGTAAGCCAAGGCAAGGGCAAAGGCAAAGGCAAGGGGAATGATCAATGCAAAGGCTCTAATTCCAATGCTAAAGATTCTTCAACCAAAGGCGACAAGGACAAATCAAAGGATTCTTCCAAGGAGTGCACTTTCTGTGGTCGTAGTGGCCATACAGAGGATCGTTGTTTTGCTAAGAAGGCGGCATCCAAGAAGGTAAAAGCTGACCTTGAATCCAAATCTAAGGGTTCTTCTACATCAACATCTTCTCACGACAAAAACAAAGACAAGACGGAAGACGGTAATGCCAAGATTGCATATGTTACTATGTCTTCTACTTCTTCATGTGACACATCACTTGTGGTAATCAAAGATCTTGATACGCATACTGCGGATGAGTGGATTGCCGACAGTGGTGCTACCTCTCACATGACGAATAGTTCTTCCTTATTGGAAAACTATAAGTCTATCTCTTCATCAGTACACATTGGTGATGCTTCGTCTCTCCCTGTGATTGGTATTGGTGATGTTTCTTTTGGAGATGCTATCTTACATGATGTTTTGCATGTGCCTAAGATGTATGCCAACTTATTTTCTATCTCTAAGGCTACTTCTAAAGGTCTTGGGATTTACTTTGATGATGAAGTGATTGAAATCATTGATAGACAATCACTTTCTTGTGTGGCACATGGTTATCAAAATGCTGGGCTTTATCATATAAGCTCTTTTACAGCACAGTTGCCACCACATGAGTCTCATCTTCATCAATTATTTGCTTCTCCTAAATCACTTGTTTCTAATGAAGATAGTGATCTATGGCATTTCCGCTTTGGCCATGTTCCTCTTGCTACTTTGCAACATCTTGTCTCACATGACATGGTTACAAGTCTACCAAAGCTTCAGAAACCTCGCCATCATATTTGTTCTTCTTGTGCTCAAGGAAAGCAACATCGGGCTTCTTTTCCAGAGGAGGCTACTCATAGGGCCACACGCATACTTGAGCTTATTCATGCTGATCTTGCAGGACCTATGGAAGTACAATCACTTGGTGGATCATCCAAGTATTATGTGCTTATTGTGGATGATGATATATGCATTCTTGTGCTTTATGTGGATGATTTGACGCTCACTGGCTCTAATTTGGACCTACTCAAATGGGTTCAAACTCAACTCACAACATCATTTGCCATGACTGATCTTGGACTACTCCACTATTTTCTTGGTTTAGAAGTGTGGCAATTTGCTTCTGGCATCTTTCTTTGTCAAAAGAAGTATATTTTAAGGTTGCTTGAGAAATATGGCATGCATGATTGTGCATCACTCACTTGTCCCATGGATCCTAATTCCAAATTATCCAAAGATGATGATTCTCCTAAGGTTGATTCTACAGAGTATCGCCAACTTATTGGTTCTCTACTTTATTTGGTTAACACTCGGCCAGTCTCTCCTACGCTATGAATATTCTCAGCCAATTCTCTTCACATCCTCGTCGATCTCATTCGCATGCAGCTTTGAGGGTTCTTCGATATCTTCATGGAACTCTTGAGTATGGCATTTCTTATGCAGGTGGGGATACACTTATTGGTTACTCAGATTCTGATTGGGCAAGGTGTATTGATACTAGGTGTTCCATGTTAGGCTATTGTTTTATGCTTGGTAAAGGACTTGTTTCTTGGAAATGTCAAAAGCAGCGAATTACTTCTTCTTCATCAACCGAAGCAGAGTACAAGTCATATCTTGATGCCACTTCTGAAGCACTTTGGCTTCAGCAAATTCTGAATCACCTTGGATGCTCATCTACTCCGACACTCATCTACTCAAATTCACAGAGTGTTATTGCTTTAGCCAAAAATCTAGTTATTCGAGGACGATCTAAACACATTGATGTTCATTTTCATTTTGTTCGTGATTGGATTTTTGAAGGTCGCATTCAGCTTGAGTATTGTCCTACCAAAGATAATGTTGCTGATTTGTTTACTAAGCCTCTTCCTCAACCTACCTTGGATTATCTTCTTCAGCGCGTTGGCATTGGTCCTCCCATCTGGACCTGAAGAGGAGCTGTTGGATAGGTGTCATCTCCAGATGGTGTCACGCTAGTGGCACACTCTTTAGCCTCTAGGCATTTTTGGGATTTATAGCATTCATTTCCATTTTTTCCTATTTACACATTTTTGGGTGGAGGAAAGGGTGGAGGAACTTTCCTATATATATGAGGCATTGTAGTTCATTTCTAATCAAGTTGGCTAGTGGTTCATTGATGAGTTCTTGAGTACATTGTCTCTTCTCTCATCTCTTCTTTCTCTTATCTCTTCTTTCTCACATAAAGCACACCTAATCGAAGATTCTTGAGTACATTGTCTCTTCTCTCATCTCTTCTTTCTCACATAAAGGACACCTAATCGAAGATTCTCAATGGCTACCTAATCATGCCCTTGCTGTCTATCCATCCTTGATTGCATCTTATGTTCATACTAGCCCATGATGATTATTTATGATTTTATGACAGTTGAGAACAGTTGCTTGTCACCCTCGGGGTGGTATGGTATGAGGAATAAAATCATGGAATATATATTCCCATGTTTTCTATTATTTATGAATTGGAATTAATTCATGAAACATATATTCCCACGTTTCGCACTTTTATGAATTCTCCTAGATGGGTTTAGACTGGGACACTTTTCTAAATTCGAGCAATCCTAGGTTAATTTACGTATACGCGAGTGAATCCATACATGTGTGGGAGTATTGGTTGCATCGTCTTGATGTTATGAGTTTCGTATGGTTGTTTATATTTTTAATTAATTAATTAATTGGCTTAGTTGATGTAAGTGCAGATCATTGGATTGGATAATGGAGGTGAGTTGGTGGTGGTCATGAATATTTGAGATGATCAATTTTGAGTGTCAACAAATAATATTCAAATTTGTGACTACAAGTGCCATTAATTCATTTTAGGTGCCATTCATATTTATTGACGATGTATATATTATTTGGAACATGTGAAAGCTCCCTTGTGCATATTTAATTTTATAGATATGTACACTTATATATGGTTTTAGATTCACATCTAGTAGATTAGCTTGCACGCTCAAGTAAGCTATTTTTTGAAGCAAGCTACTCTTGAAGAAGTCGACATATTTGTAAAAGCAAACTATTTTGAGTCCCAAAAGTCATCTTAAGCAATATATTTAAGTACACTAAGAGGAAGCATGGGCTCACTCTTGTGTGGGGGTAAATTGGACCCAATCTTCTGTCTTGAGCAATTATTTATTCTATTTATGCTTGATATTTAATATTGTTACAATCAATTATTTCAGTCCATGTAAACCTCCCACAACAAAAAGTCCTTTGTGGATCTCTTGTGGAATACCACACCCATTGAGCCTTTGTAAATGAAGCTCTCATCTTAGGTTATAGGGTGGGATTTTTAGACCAAGGAACCTATATCCATGGGTTGTCTTTGTATACCCTTGTGCTTCCAAAAGGCTCTTGTGGGATTTTAGAACATGGTACCCGTATCCATGGGTTGCCTTTCTATACCCTTATGCTTCAAGAGTCTCTTGTGGTTGGATGTCCACCTTTTTCCTATATTAATGAATTGGGCTATTATTGTAGAGCTTAAAGGTGGCTCCTTAGGTTGTCATAATATCTTTGGAGACCCACTTTTGTGTAGTGATGACACAATGCTATTGCTAGGGATACAGGTTCCAACTCCTTCTTCTTCATTGATGTTTTTGATTGGGCTATTGGGTAGTGGCTACATTACCTACTTAGAAGTCAAGGCTAAGGTCAATGACGAGGCTTGGGTTGTCAAGAGGTTTGGGCTCTCCTCATTCATCCACTAGAGGCACCATGATTGTGCTAGTTGAAAGATGCACACGGCACTCTATTTTTGCCAACTAATATGGTGTTCCCTAGCTCTAATCCATGCTGTCTCAAGTAAGATGATGTTCTTGTAATGTGCTCATATGTGTTACATAGAATCTAAACACTAAGGGTTTAGTTCCAGATTTAAATTCAACATGATCTTATGGCCATCTATGGCATTAACATGTACATTTGTAGCTATCGAGATAGGATGTACTAGGGAGGCTCATGTTTTCCCACCATGACATGAGTATATGGATGGCTCTGGTATCAACCAATGAGGACCAAGTTGCAATGTGACCTTTTTTGGGGGATTCTAACTCAAGACAAGTTGGCTAGATGGTTGGCTCTATTTTGACTAGTGAGGTTAGCCATGTTTACCAAGATTTACAAACTTAAGCCTCTTTGTGACCTTTGGTTTTGTTTTTAGTGGCTTGTGAGCTTTTTGTTTCTTAGCCTCTTGTTAACATTTTTCTTCTTTATTTTTATGAAGATCAAAAGGAGCATATCCTAAGTGAGACGGGTTTATGCCCTTCCATTCCTATCTTATATTCTTTCTTTTTATGAAGATCAAAAGGAGCATATCCTAAGTGATAGGAGTTTATACTCTTCCATTTCTATCTCATTTAAAGTTTTTAGTCTCACATCCTAAAAAGAAATGAGATATTCTGGGTATAATGATACATTTTTGACACCTTGGTAAGGAGAAGGGGACACTTCCTAATGACTTTGAAGGGTCCTAGGATTCTATACTTGAGTTTACATTTGTTGTTTGTGATGTTGTACATGAGCAATATGCAAGCAAAGGTGAGAGGCTTCTATTAATAGAGGTGGGTTCCTTTTTCACTTACACTTTTTGATGGTTTGGAAGATTTACTCAAGCTTTTTTTTAAATCATGATTAAAAAGCCGATAAAAACATGCTTAGGATGGGATAAGAATAATCCCAAGGGTGGAATGTTTTTTTTTGTAAAATTTTATGCATACAATCCATGGTATGCTTGGTTATTGTGCAAAGGATTGCAATATGCCATGATGACATTTCATACCATGAGTGTAGAGGATTTTTAGGTTGGTAAGGATTCACTCGTATGTTTTGGTGTAGACAATTTGATGACTAGGGTATGCCTTACACATGGTAATATATATGATCTTGCTTACATGTATTGGAAGTTTCACACCCCTTGGTGCAGCCAGTGGGGTGAGTATGACTCTTCTTCTTTTTGAGTGACTCCTTCCTAAGGACAGGATATGGAAAAAGCAAAAACCAATGCACATTGGAGTTTCATGTGCAACCGAGGTAATATAAAAATGGAAAACATTATGAACATGCTTTTTGATACTACAAATGACAATCTATACAGGATTAAAGACTGGCCCTCCCTCCACGTGGGCAAAGGAGGGGGGCCTATTTCAAAATACTCCCTCCTCCTTGCAAGCGTGACGTTCACGCTTGCATTTGATACCCACTCCTCCAGCGCGTCCGGGTCCAATCAGTTCCAGTCGCCTGCTGTTCCATGCCTGCTATTCGCCTCGAGCTCCACACAGTGCAGGTACGTTTCGAAGGTTCCCATCCGTGTCCATTGTCTGCTTTTACTCCGTGTCCATTGTCTCCTTTTACTCCAAGACGTCTTTCATGTCGGGACTGCGATACAGAGAAACATAGGTGGTGTTAGTGAGAATGGAGAGTACAGTAGTTCCACATACGCTGCGATCTTCTCCTTGAGGGCTGTGATTTTTTCGGTGGGCGTGGAGATGTGGACGGCGAACTCCAAGACGTCTTTCATGTCGGGACTGCGATACAGATTGCTGATGAGCTTTACGGCCAGCACTGAATTCAGCTCGCAAGAAGACCGTGGACAGAATCTTCATCTCCTCCACCACCATCTGCAAATCATGGCCACAAAATCGTTACCATGGCAACCCGGTTGCCAAATTCGAAAAGCTCACTGGCATATTGGCGCCGTGTTTGCTCTACCTGGACCCCGTTTTGATGATACACCTGTCGCCCACATCGTAAGGGTGCACCACAAACACCTGCTTCACCGTGTTGCCAAACATGAAGCCCACCAGCAGCAACATGCAACACAGCATGCAACACACACACACACACACACACACACACATAGAGCAACGAGAGAGCATGCAACACAGAGAGAGGAAAGAGAGCAAACACTGGCATATTGGCGCCGTGTTTGCTCTACCTGGACCCCGTCGATGATACGCCTGTCGCCCACGTCGTAAGGGAGCATGCAACACAGAGAGAGAGGAAAGAGAGCAAACACTGGCATATTGGCGCCGTGTTTGCTCTACCTGGACCCCGTCGGCGATGATACGCCCGTCGCCCACGTCGTAAGGGTGTCATAAGGGTGCATCACAAACAAGAATATGATAGCCTCAAACACCTGTTTCACCGTGTTGCCAAACATGAAGCGCACCAGCAGAGCAGCATGCAACACAGCATGCCACACACACACACACACATAGAGCAACGAGAGAGCATGCAACACAGAGAGAGAGGAAAGAGAGCATGCAACATAGGGAGATCTCAGGAGCTGCTTGGTCACCAGGTATGTGGAGCGTGAAGGAGAGCTAGATTTCAAACTGCAAAGGAGATGTGGACAGCGAACTCCAAGAAGACTGCGATACAGATTGCTGATGGGCTTTACGGCCAGCACTCACTGAATTTGGATAGAACACCTTCTCATTATCAGCTCGCAAGAAGACCGGGACAGAATCTTCATCTCCTCCACCACCATCTGCAAATACGGCGGTGGCATATAGACAGCATGCCAGACTGACACGACTGCGTGGAGAGGCGATGCATGGAGAGAGTACATGGAAACATTTTGCCACATGGCAGAGGAGAGGATTCCCTATTATACTATAAATAGATAAATAGATAAATAGATAAATAGATGTGTGAATGTTGCATTCTTTCTTGAAAACACGTGCGAATGTATCATACGCTAGGTTGCATTATTCCAATTCGAAATTTGAATTATACGTTTTATTCAGGAGAATCGTATGTTTTCAGTAAAAATTTAATCGAATAATTTGGAGATATGTCATCAATTTGAAGAAATTTATTGTACGATAGAATGTTACTAATATATAAGCCAGCCAGATTTGACATTTTTGTTGTTGTGGAACTTTATTGAACTTTTTCCTCTTTGTAGAGTAAGAATGTAAAACTTAAAAATGGATATTTAAATATTAAAATTATATATTTTCTTAAGCATAATTTTTTAGTTATAAGTGAATAGTCTATTAAATATTTTTAATATTCTAGATTACATTTTTGAAGTGTCGCTTTTACATTTATTAGATGGCGAAGATGAAAGAGTGGCTGTTGAAAGCCCAGAACACGCGCACGCCCACGTGCTGTTGCACGGTAACGTGGACGGAGGGGCGGGAGGGGAGGCCATTGGAGGCAAGTCGTAGTATGTGGTGGTGTAATTGAGAGGCGGCTGAAGGTAGAAGACAATGTCTCGGGAAGTCATCTTCTCCACTATTGATGACAATTGGATCAGTCACAGTGTTTCGGGAAACAGCATCATCATCTCGCCACACTAGAATTAGGGGTCTCCAAACATCCGTCGCTTAAAATATTGCTCGCTTCTAAAACCTTTGATCGGTTGAAAAAGGATTATTTTATTTTATATATTTAATAACAAGGCCCTAACATTGGAAATGTCATGACACCTTTGACCGATTGAACACCGGTTGAAAAAGGATTATTTTATTTTATATAGTTAATAACAAAGCCCTAACATTGGCACCTTTGACCGCTGGGTCGTCATCTATCTATACATGATTAAGGAGAACCCCACCTCAGACTTATTTTCATCCATCTTTTTAAATTAGTTTCCTAAGAGTTCTAAAAGTGTATTTTGTAAAATGATTTTGGACTTTTTAAATAAAAAATGATTTGTTTTGTTTTATATATATATATATATATATATATATATATATATATATATAGAGAGAGAGAGAGAGAGAGAGAGAGAGAGAGAGAGAGAGAGAGAGTGTAGAATAATTTGGGTTTTTTAATTAAAAAATGATTTGTTTTGTTACACACACACACACACATATATATATATACATATATATAGATAGATAGATAGATAGATAGATAGATAGATAGATAGAGAGAGAGAGAGAGAGAGAGAGAGAGAGAGAGAGAGAGAGAGAGAGAGATAGAAAGTGTAGAATAATTTGGGTTTTTTAATTAAAAAATGATTGAGAAAAAGTGGTTGCATTTTGGCTAGCCTTCAAATTTTTAAATATATATATAGATAGATAGATAGATAGATAGATAGATAGAGAGAGAGAGAGAGAGAGAGAGAGAGAGAGAGAGAGAGAAAGTGTAGAATAATTTGGGTTTTTTAATTAAAAAATGATTGAGAAAAAGTGGTTACATTTTGGCTAGCCTTCAAATTTTTAAAAATTTTGGTTATTCTATGTATGCCAGGTACCTCAGTCTGCTAGCTTTGAGCTCCACGTGGTCGTACCTTCGCCTCCTCGAGCTCCTCGACCGCCTTTGCCTCCTCCAAGTGCAAACCAGAACTGGTACTGCGCTGTTACCTTGAACTCGATGCCATTGTATCATGAGTGTTGTAATGAATTGTTTTATAATTAATGACTCAACCTAATATAAACATCAATTCAAAACCTTCCTAAAAAGTCAAAGACTGATGACTTTTGATTAATGTTTGATAAAGATTTGGATTGTTTTGTTTTAAATAAAAGATTTATTTATATAGAATATATATATATATATATATATATATATATATATATATATATATATATATATATATATATATATATATATATATATATATATATATAGAGGACTACCTAAAGATTTCAAACAAAATGTATTATATATATTTATCTATACCTTGAACTCGATGCATTCATGGATGGGAGAGGAGGCTATTCACATGAATGGCTTGATGTCAACGGTGTGGCCAACGGCAGCCCCTTCGCCATGGCAGAAGGAAACGATCGATCACTGTCTTGGTTTTTGTTGTGATACCTGAGAAGCCCATGGGACCAAATCCCTTCTGCATTGCATTGCCCCTCATACCTCTTATGCTCGAATTATTGACATGCACGCCTTCAAGAACAGATTTCTTTATGGAAGTTGGCACAGTATGTGTCCTCTACATGGGGAACATGCATGTTGTTCAAACAATATGTGTCCTCTACATGGGGAACATGCATGTTGTTGAGACAAAGAGAGTAGTTCTCACGATAAGTGTAAGGGAGTTCACTAAAGGAGTAGTTTAAAACTCTTTGATCTATGAAGCTTGATGTTTTAAATATACCCATTTTGTTAACTTCAAGGTAATAAACTACGGTTAAACTTACAACTTTTTTCATTCTTTGTATTAAAAAAATCGAGGATATATATAAAACTTTATGTAAGTCGATGAAATTGTAAGCTCCTTTTGTTTAACTCACATGATATTTTACATATTCCTAGGTGAATCCCTTGGGCCCGCTGTTACCTTGAACTCGATGCAATTTTATACATGAGTGTTGTAATGAATTGTTTTATAATTAATGATTCAACCTAATATAAACATCAATTCAAAACCTTCCTAAAAAGTCAAAGACTTATGACTTTTGATTAATGTTTGATAAAGTTTTGGATTGTTTTGTTTTAAATAAAAGATTTATTTATATAGAATATATATATATATAGAGGACTACCTAAAGATTTCAAACAAAATGTATTATATATATTTATCTATACCTTGAACTCGATGCATTCATGGATAGGAGAGGAGGCTATTCATGAACGGCTTGATGTCAACGGTGCGGCCAACGGCAGCCCCTTCGCCATGGCAGAAGGAAACGATCGATCACTGTCTTGGTTTTTGTTGCGATACCTGAGAAGCCCATGGGACCAAATCCCTTCTGCATTACATTGCCCCTCATACCTCTTATGCTTGAATTATTGACATGAATGCCTTCAGGAACAGATTTCTTTATGAAAGTTGACATAGTATGTCTCCTGTATATGGGGAACATGCATGTTGTTCAAACAATATGTGTCCTCTACATATTATTCATGAACGGCTTGATGTCAACGGTGCGGCCAACGGCGGCAGCCCCTTCGCCATGGCATAAGGAAACGATCGATCACTGTCTTGGTGTTTGTTGTGATACCTGAGAAGCCCATGGGACCAAATCCCTTCTGCATTGCATTGCCCCTCATACCTCTTATGCTCGAATTATTGACATGAACGCCTTCAAGAACAGATTTCTTTATGAAAGTTGACATAGTATGTCTCCTCTGCATGGGGAACATGCATGTTGTTCAAACAATATGTGTCCTCTACATGGGGAACATGCATGTTGTTGAGACAAAGAGAGTGGTTCTCACGATAAGTGTAAGGGAGTTCACTAAAGGAGTAGTTTAAAACTCTTTAATCTATGAAGCTTGATGTTTTAAATATACCCATTTTGTTAACTTCAAGGTGATAAACTACGGTTAAGCTTACAACTTTCTTCATTCTTTGTATTTAAAAAATCGAGGATGTATGTAAAACTTTATGTAAGTCGATGAAATTGTAAGCTCCTTTTGTTTAACTCACATGATATTTTACATATTCCTAGGTGAATCCCTTGGGCCCGCACTCTCATCCATCTTTTTCAATGAGTTTCCCAAAAGCTAAAATTAGGTGAACCGCCTTCAGACATATATAGATATATATACAAATACATATACATATATATATATGTATGTATATGCATATACATATAAATATACATATACAAATACATATACAACCATATATGTATGTATATGCATATGCATATACATATACATATAGATACATATACATATACATTATGTGGATACCTTTTTACCATTCATTTACTTGAGCGTAGTTGGGTCTTAATCTATTCTACGTACGTGTGATTTAGTTTGTGATTCACCGTTTCGATTATTTTCATAATCCATAATTTCTTCTAGATTAAAAAATTTTTAAAAAATATTTCATTAATATATTTCTTAATGATGTACAGTATGGATAACGAGGGGGAAATTGTGAGGTGTTCCATGGACGTTCAGGATAGAAGCCATTGTGCAGAGTATTCAAGACCTCAACAATCTGAGGTAAGAGAAGATAATGAGAAGACTCAACGAATAATGCATGCTTTTAAGCAATGCCGGAGCAATGCCGGAGGAAACTAAAAACCTCTACTAAGTGGGTGCAACGTAACCATGGTAAGAAGACTCGAAATGGAAAGAAGACAATAAATGTAACATCAGAGAATATACTCCATTTGGTCAACGACACAAACTCCCATGTGTTAAATGTGGAGAGCTTGATTGCTGGTCTTGGTCAGTGCATTGAAGTGGGGAGAGCAGTTCAACTCGAGAATCAGTTTCTGCCATTATAAGTGGCAATCACGAGATCAAGGATATTGTCGAAGCTACCTACCTCCGCATAATGGATACATGTGGTGCTTTCGGAGCACACCTTTGCGATATTGGTTGTCGAAAGACAATTGATGCTATAAAAGAGCAACAAGACAAGTTAAGTGCCCATGTTGATAGGCTTGGAATGGAAGTATCAAGCCTCAAAGTAACATTGAATAGGTTTGGGGCTTTACTTACCCAAATGAGTCGTAGATTGCAAACACGTGGAATGTAATTACTCAATTGGTTCACCAATTAGGAGTTGATCTTATGATCCTTTTGTAATGCTTATGACACTATTATCTTTTTGTAAGTTTGGGCTCTAAGTACTCTAATGATAATGATGGTCCTTTACTTACCAAAATGAGTTATAGATTGCAAACACGTGGAATGTAATTATTCATTTGGTTCACCGATTAGAAGTTGATGTTATGATCCTTTTGTAATGCTTATGACAGTATTTTCTTTTTGTAACTTTGGGCTCTAAGTACTCGAATGATAAGTATGGTTCTTTTTGTCTCTCAGATATCATTGAGAGAGAGAGAGAGAGAGAGAGAGAGAGAGAGAGAGAGAGAGATTGATTTATATATGTGGATATAATCTCTTAGTATTTATATGGAGATTATAGAGAATGTCTCTTTTAATGGTTTTTTATAGAAAATTCTCTTTTTATGGCTTTTTGTCTCTTATATGTACATGGGGGGAAGAGAGAGAGAGAGAGAGAGAGAGAGAGAGAGAGAGAGATTTCTAAGCTTGGTTTGGTCATTGGAAGACATTGGATGTTGATTTTATAATGTTTTTGTAATATTTGTGACATTGTTATTATCTTTTTATAAGTATATATGTAATGTTTTAGGATTATAGATTTTGTCTGTTATTTTTATATATGTAAGTTTTAAGGAAAAATGTGAAATGAAGTTAAGGGGATGGAAAGAGCTCTCATCTATTCTACTTTGTGGATCAATGTAGGTACATTAGCTTTTCATAGGGCTGCCATATTGTTGATTTGTCATATAGTTTGGGTCTTCCTTAGTCTTTTGAGGTAAGCTACCAAAACTTTACTTTATTTTTGTTTTCTTCTTAATTGTATGTTTATTTTTAGAATTTATGATTTTTAAATACGAATAGTTTAATATAGTTTGATAAGAGCATAAGGATTTTAATGCTCATGAGAAAAGATGAAACTTGGCAAAGATCAAATAAGTTTATGACATTTACTTACCTACATATAAGCACAATCTAGCTTGAGTCAAAGGGATGGATATATATATAGATATATATATATGTATATATGTATATATATATATATGTATATACGTGTATATATATGTGTATATATACATATATATATATATATATATATATATATATATATATATATACATATGTGTATATATATATATGTACATGTATATATATATATACATATGCATATATATATATATATATGTATACATATATATATATACATGTATATATGTATATATATATATGTATATACGTGTATATATATGTGTATATATACATATATATATATATATACATATGTATATATATATATATACATATGTATATATATATACATATGTATATATATATACATATGTATATATATATATATACATATGTATATATATATACATATGTATATATATATATATACATATGTATATATATATACATATGTATATATATATACATATGTATATATATATACATATGTATATATATATATATATATATATATATATATATATATATATATGTATATATACACATATATATACACGTATATATATATATATATATATATATATATATATATATATATATATATATATATATATATTCATGTATATACATGTATATATTCATGTATATACATATATATATATACATGTATATATATATATATATATATATATATATATATATATATATATACGTATATATATATATATATACACACATACATGTGTATATACCCACTTGAGACTAGACCGCTTAACGTCGACTTAGAGGGTTATTTCTACCCAATCGATGGGGAGACTTGAACCCAGGTGGGTAAATGCCCGAGAGAGAGAGAGAGAGAGAGAGAGAGAGAGAGAGAGAGAGAGAGAGAGAGAGAGAGAGAGAGCTTTATAATCTTTTAGTATGTATGTGAAGATTGGAGAAAATCTCATGAGGGATTGTATATTATGTGTATACACAAATATCATAGAAAAAATATTGTTATTTTTATTCAATGTTTACTATTTTATAATAAAGAAAATGACTTTACTATTTTATGATGGAATTAGGTTTATAGCAAGAATGGTAGAGACACGTAGTTTGAGGTGTCCTCTTCAGACCATTTCCTTGAATGCTCCAAGGAAAAGAAGAAGAAATGAAAAAATAAAATGTGCACAGGAGTCAAGGGATAGTGAACCTCATTGTTGTGATGCAAGGATGCATAATGTTACCTGTAATACCGGTGATGTATTGATGCAAGAGACTCATAGGATTCTTGCAGAAAACGATACCTTTTGTGCACAAAAACAAGTAGCAAAAGAAACTTTGATGTGTTTACCTCAATCTAGCACTAAGAGGTCTCAAATTGCCCTGGGTGGAGATAAAAGGATATCTAACAAGAGTGCTAGAAGTGTTCGCCGTGAAATTGCTAGGAATAGGACTCTTTTGAAAGAAATAACAAGGGAAATGGCAAGTGGAGTTTATTCAAGGATATCACTGGTTCAAAGTTTGAGACTTACAAGAAGGTACCGTCGCTTCATCGCTAGAAATAGGACCTCTTATAATGCAGCTAGAAGAGTAAATGAGGGTAATGCAATTACAATGTCTTCCTTTTTTTCCCATGAAGAGAGAGAAGTACCATTTGCTAATACAATAAGAAGGGAGAGTATCGAAGAAATTCCCTCTTATGTATTTGAAAAAAGAAAGGGAGGGATTTTGTCTATCCTCCATGAACTCCCGCCCGTACAAGGTACACATGCAGCTACTTGGCCTTTGGTATATTCGTGCACTTTAAGTCACTCATTAGGAGGGATGACACATGAGTGTCGGTTTTGTGGAGCACAGTTATGGGCAAGTGAGAAGAAGATGAGTTGTGGATAGGTTCTTGGCAAATATTGTTGTAAACATGGGCGTGTGTCTGTTCCTTCACTTGCTGAACCACCTGAGCCATTAAGGTCTCTTTTGATTGGTAGTGACACTACAAGTAAAAAATTTCGAGAAAACATCAGGGCTTATAATAGTGTGTTGGCTTTTTCATCATTGGGTGCACAAATAGATGACTCTCTCTTTCACAATAGTAGTGTCTATACTTTCAAGGTGCATAGGACTGTTTATCATCGGATTGGGTCCCCAATAATATGTACAATCCTAAGCCACAGTTTGCACAGTTGTATGTGTTTGATACTGAGCACGAATTACAAAATCGACTAGGTGTCATGAATGGATTGGAATCCACAACCCTAGAAGCACTTCAATCGATGATGCACACTTCCAATCCATTTGCACAAGCTTTTAAGTATGTGGGAAGAATGTTGAGTGACAATCCAAGTTTGGATTTGAAAATGACTATATGTGAGACGAAATCCACGTCTAGGCAGTACTCAATGCCAACAGCTTCCGAGATTGCTGGTATCATGATTGGTCAAGGTGATGATCATAATGTTGGTCGTCGTGATATTTTATTGCATACTCGAGAAGGCACATGCAAACACATCTCTAATTTGCATAGGTGCTATATGCCTCTTTTGTACGTCATGTTATTTCCAAGAGGGGAGGATGGATGGCACTTGAGAATCCCTTATGCTGATGCACAAGTGAGTGCATTGAGAAATGGTCATTGTGTGACTCAACGACAATACTATGCTTATCGATTGCAAATTCACCCAGATACAAATGCATGCTTGCTACGTGGTGGAAGGTTGTTGCAACAGTTTATGGTTGATGCCTATTTTGCAGTGTTGAAGAGTCACGATTATCTTGGCTACGCCATAATCAGAAAAGTTTGCATTCAGTGGTTTATAGTGGTTTAGTAGACATGCTTCATGTGGAAGGAAGTGGAAGTGGTATTGCAGGAAGGACAATGGGAAGTAGAATAGTGTTACCTTCCAGTTTTACTGGTGGGCCACGACAAATGTATCAACGTTATCAGGATGCCATGGTGGCAATTGTTCGTTCAAAGGGCAAGCCCGATTTATTTATTACTTTCACCTGTAACCCAAAGTGGCCAGAGGTATTAGATGCTTTACTCCCGGGGCAAAGTGCATGTGACCGGCCTGATTTGACTACTAGAGTATTTCACCAAAAACATTCAGATATGATGAAAAATATCGTGAAGAAGGAGCTCTTTGGTAAGGTGATTGGATATGTGAGTGTCATTGAGTTCCAAAAAAGAGGATTGCCTCATTCACACATGTTATTGATCTTGGATAGTGCCCATAAACCTAAGACTCTCCAAGACTATGATGACAGATTAGTATGTGCCGAATTGCCTGACAAGCAAATGTTTCCTGCTTTGCATGATGTCGTGTTGCATTGCAATATCCATGGGCCCTGTGGGCCATTCAATCCAAGTGCAATTTGTATGGATAAAGGGAAATGCACAAGGAACTATCCACGAGCTTTTGCACAAGAGACTACTGTGGATGAGAGTGGTTACCCCGTGTATATGCGTCGAAATGATGGAAGAACTGTGGCATTGAAAAAGTGTAATGTTGATAATAGATGGGTTGTGCCATATAACCCTTATCTTTCAGTCACATATAATGCTCATGTAAATGTGGAAATATGCTCAATAATAGCAGCAGTGAAATATCTTTACAAGTACATATACAAGGGGCATGATAGAGCAACAATAAGATTTAGCACTGTACAAGGTGGGGATATTAATGCTGCTTGCGTAGTCGATGAGATTCAGAGGTATTTGGATGCATGTTACGTCTCTGCATCGGAGACTCTTTGAGTATGATTTACACAATGAGAAGCCTGATGTGCAACGGTTGCAGGTACACTTAGATGGGGGTCATAATGTTATCTTCAGAGATGATGATAATATTGCAGATGTTTTTCAGAGGGAAAATGTAGGCAAGACTACTATGACTGAATGGTTTACCTGTAATCAACAACATCCAAAAGAAAGATTGGAAACACTATAGGGCGCATGTACTTTGTAGCTCCTTTGGCAGGTGAGGCATACTATGTTCGCCTACTTCTTACAATATGTAAAGGATCTAAGTCATTTGAAGATTTGAGTTTGCTCAATGGTCACATCTATCCTTCTTTCAAGGCAGCTTGCATTGCCAGAGGGATACTGGAAGATGATTCTGAATGGGTTGCATGTATGGAGGAAGCATCATCTATGCAAAATGCCTTGCAATTGAGATGTCTTTTTGGTACTATATTGCTATTTTGTGAGCCTTCCTGTCCAGGAATATTGTGGAAGAGATTTCGAGAAGAAATGATAGAAGATTTTCTATACCAGTTATCGAGAAGCAGGGGTCAGTTTATTGGTATTGAACAATTAGCTGAAACTCATGCACTACTACATTTAGAAGAAATTCTTCGTGCTCAGAGACGGACATTGGCAGATTTTGAAGAAATGCCTGAACTAAACAGAACTGATTTGGAAGTCTTGGGTGAAAATACATTGCTTTTGGAAGAGAGATCTTTTGATACTGTGGAACAATATAACCTGTCAAGTGCTATGGAGTCAACATTAACAGATAGCCAGCGTGTTGCTTTCGGATGCTGTAATGCATGTAATTGCGACAGATGCAGGTGACATTTTTTTCCTGGATGGTCCGGGGGGATCGGGCAAGACCTATTTGTATAATTGCTTGCTTGCGCGAGTACGTGGACAAGGGCATGTTGCTTTGGCCACTGCATCGTCAGGTATTGCTTCTCTACTCTTGGCGAATGGACCTACTGCACATTCTAGATTCAAGATACCTCTGGAGCTAAACAATTCTTCAACTTGCAAAATCCCTATACATGGACAACTTGCTGAGGTTTTGAGAGTTTGTAAGCTCATTATTTGGGATGAGGCTCCAATGATTCATCGTTATGCTTTTGAAGCATTGGATAGGAGCTTACAAGATGTATTATTCTCAGAGAAGCCATTTGGTGGAAAGGTTGTATTAATGGGAAGAGATTTTAGACAAATCTTGCCTGTTATTATGAAGGGAAGACGTGAGGATATTGTTAATGCAGCATTGTGTCGTTCCTTTATATGGAACTCTATCAAAGTTTTAAAGTTAACTGGAAATATGCGTATTCAATCAAGCAATACTAATGGATGCAATGAGTTTAAACAGTGGGTCATGAATATTGGGAATGGAGTGGATTGTAGCGATGATAATACGATGGTGACACTACCAAGTAATATGGTCTTGCAAAGATCGACTCTTAAAGACTTGGTACAAAGGGTATACTCTGAATTGGCTATCACTACGACATATGCTTCATACTTTAGTGAGCGTGCTATTCTTGCTCCGATAAACAGTCAAGTGGATATTGTGAATAAGACAGCTTTGGATGCAATGCCTAGTGAGCCTAAGCAATATTTCAGTGCAGATTCAATTCTTGAAAATGATAAAAATTCATTCCTATATTCCATAGAATTTTTGAACACAATCTACCTTCGGGGCGGATATCCACCTCACTGCTTGGTTTTAAAGTTAGAAGCTCCTGTTATTTTGCTTCGTAACTTGGATCCAAGACGTGGACTCTGTAATGGTACACGGATGATATGTAAGGCCTTTTACTCTAAAGTCTTGGAGACTGAAATCATCACTGGTACTAAAGTTGGTGAAAGAGTATTTGTTCCACGGATTACCTTTATATGCAGCGAGGCCCAACTACCATTCACCATGAGGAGGAGACAGTTTCCCGTGCGGCTGGCATTTGGCATGTCAATAAACAAATCACAAGGCCAAACCCTAAATGTCTTGGGGTTGTATTTGGTGACTCCAATGTTTACTCATGGACAACTGTATGTCGCGTTGTCACGAGCACGGTCTCCTCATGCTGTAAAGGTGTTACTTGAGGATAACGCTAATGTGGAGTGTTCATTTGATGATCTTCAAAGTTATACACCTACAACAAACAATATTGTTTATAAGGAGATCTTGATGACTTCAGAGTGACAAGTCAGGTTTCTTATTTAAGTTCTGCAATTTGATTAATTTTGTTGTGATTTCTTTTTTTATACATATTTGTCCATGGTAAAAGTACCTATTTTTGTTGTTTATGTTTTGACAGACATGTCTAAGATTACCTTTACATTGGACATGCCTTTGTCGAGGATAGTAGGTGAGTTATTCTCTATATTTGCTTAACTTTTCTTGATTACAAAGTATAGAACATGACATTCTATACTAATGTCTATCTGTACAGAGCCACCGCTATGGTCAGCTCCTATTACTGCAGGTCACGTAGCAGGGATTATGATTGATGCTTATAGGGATGGGTAAGTATAAGTGTAATTGTTAGGCATTGTATGAATATTTTTTGAACCTATATATAAATAATTGTATAATCTATTTGTTATGCTTTGATTTTAGGATATTACATGACATTGATACGTTTATGGTGGTAAGAGTTGTCGACGAAGGCATCGAGATGTACATGATGAGGAGTGGGGTGTCTATTTGTTTTGGAGAGAGATGGACAGATGCTTTGCATCATTTGAGGGGTATTCAGTACCCGATGAGTGGTTGTTTCTTACATCCATCATGACCATTGGTATTCGTTATGCGTTTTATACTAGAGCTCCTCATGTACCATCCACTCGATGTTCTATTGTACGAGGTAATTTTGATTATGTTTTTCTATTATAAGATTTTTTTGAGATTTTATTTATCGATGTGTCGTTATGTGCAGATTTGATTTATCATTGTTTCGTTTGTGTAGGTCCTTTGCGTTCATCGATAGTAGAGCATGTGCGGGATGGATCACCGCTTTACAATAGAGAGCGTATTGTGATGAGGAGACAATTGAATGATCCTTCTCACAAGAGAAGAATTCAATTTGTTGATTCTGACATTACTGACTGAGAATACGTATTTTGTGGTGCATTTTGAGAATATGTAATATTGGTCCTTTTTTGCATCTTCGTATGCTACATTACTATGATATTTTTGTTTTCGCCATAAATCTACGAGACATGGATGTTATTTTGAGATATGTATATATAAAGTCACTTGAAATAATGTATTGTGTTTACTTAAAACATGACCTAAATTGGAGAAACTGAGTTTATTTTTTCTAGAACTCTACCTGCCGCGCCGCAGCAACGCGCGGGTCCAATACTAGTATCTATAACCTATCCACCAATAGCAACGCTAAGAGAAACCACATAGCACCGCTGTGTGAGTCCCTTGAGTTTATATAAAACGATGTTGCTTGCTTCTCATGCATCCTCATCCCTTGTTTATTTCTTATTGCGTTGTCTTCTATGACGATTCTGCATATGGCGTCATTTTATGCACGTGTTCCTCATTCCACGGGTATGGTGTTTGACGTGTTTGTCTACATGGGTTTGCACATTGTGCTGTTATGTACTGCGCTTTCATGTAGCATGTGGCCTCGGTTCTTAGGTGTGTCATGCTTTTCGACACTACTCGTGTAAAACTTCTCTGAAGAAGTAATGTCTTTTCATTAGGTTATTTTCGCAATTCCTAGATAATTCTACTTAAAACTTACCTTCACGTAATTTAAAGTTTACTGAAGTTTAATTAATTTTAAAATATCTAATTAATTAATCAGAAAAAACGTTTTGGCTGCTTACTAGGAATGGGCGGGGGCAGATCTTCTCACTTTGGTGAGGGGTGTAAACCCCCATGTTTAGTTTTTACCCTTCCAAGGCAACCATGTACATGTTCAGAACCCGCCTGGCTTCGTTCATGGCAGGCTTTGCGTCTGCTGCAGCTGCGAGCTTCTACCTCATCCAGACAGAAATCAAGACCGGCTATCGCTGCCTCGCGGAACAGGTATGCGCCACACCATTATCTTACCTTACACATAGTTTAACCATTTTTTCAAGAACGTTTTTAAATAGCCCGGTAAACAAGATCACCCCTGCAAACGGTCTTGCTTTGTGCAACCCTTAACCTTCAAAATTCAGTCAAGTAAAGGTTTTGTGATCTTATCCATGTAGATTGTAAAATATTACTTCCAACCTAATGTGGACAGTGGATCTCATCTGCACATGTATCTTTATCTCACCAGCATCTGAGGTTGTTCACTGTCGTGTGAAGCGGACATCAAGACACAAGTTTGTCATTACTTGGATTTTAATATTATGGCAAAAGTCAATGGGTGTGTAGCCTAGTGATGTGGGGTTGAAGGGGGAGGTCCCGAGTCAATCCCCACAGGATCCCCGACAACATCCACAGCCATAATTGTTTCAGTTCTTTCGGATGGGAGATCTAGCTGCCTTTGGGTGGACACTCAAGTTGCTGCTACAGAAGGATCTACTCACGGGAAAATAAGTAAAAATGATGAAAGCATCACAAGTTAAGCATTAGCCTTCTGGAATATTGCGAAGTCTCTTTGCTATATGTTTTTGTGGATTGGCATCCTTTTGTTTTTGGATGACCTCCCAAGTTTAAACTTTTGCTTAACCCTAGGTCCCAACTCGGTAGTGGTGTTCTGATAGAGAGTGCACAGAGCAGAAGCAAAGAGAGCACTAGAATGTGCTGAATTGAGAGTGCAGGAGAGAGAGAGAGAGAGATACGAAGCCAAAAGGCTGAATATATTGCAGTGAATACAATCCAGAGCAAGAGACCTAGTAGTCTCATAAGTGAAGGATACAAAAGGGAGCAAGTGTGTCAACACATGAACCACACAACTTAACAATGAAGATACCTGGGAAAAAATGGGAGAAAAATAAGGGTGGCCAGCCCACAATCAAGGGCCATAAAAGGGAACAAATATGGGCAGCATATGGGGATGAAATGCTAACACCCCCTCTCGACACTGGATGTTGAACAAACTCCAAGAAGCCGAAGATGAGGAGCCAAGGAAGCCTAAGACTTCGGCTTGGTGAACAAATGTTGCATCCTCCATAACCACCACCATAGCTCAAGAGGGCAAGGAGCTCTAGTCACCACTCAGCCATAGAGAGGAGTGTGGATAACTCCACACTCCCGGACACTTATAGGGGCTTGCCCACCCATAAGCTGGCTCGGCCGCCCAAGTGCTCCGACTTGGGGTGCCCTCACCCCTTTACCTCGGATGCACTTGCCATTCGCACTCCGGCGTTCGGGCTCCGCATCCGGTCAAGCTTCCATGCGCCGTTACAGGCTACGTGATATTACTCCCCCCTTCTAAAGAGTTTTCGTCCGCGAAAACAAACTAGGGAAAGCTTAGTTGTTCTCACTTGAGACCTTTTATGACATATCTTTCCACTTAATTGTCTATCGGTACACAGTACACCTCGTGTTCCGATCGTTGAACCTAAGAATTCTCCATGGTTCACGAGGAAGTGTGGTAACTCCAAGGACTCAACTACAACTTTAAGACAAATTACATTGTTTGCACACGCCACTGACATGAATAACTAGATGTACTCGAGAGCTCTCGAGCAATTCAAGTTTGTAGGCTACACTACCAAAGAGTTGAATATTCTTCTTTTATAGCTCTACGGCCATAGAAGATGTAGACTAGAATCCATGCAATAACGTGAATGGAATAAATCTAGTCGATAAATGTCTGAATAGCAAAAACCAAATTCTCCAGGTAACAAGTACTTCTCTCAACCTGATTTCTACTTGGTTGACTTTTTCAATTTTGACCATCGAACTCCGGATGATCGGCCATTTACTCAAAGTAATATCCAAATTTTGAAGATTTTCCTTCAAAAGCGACTATCCAACCTCCTATCTCTATTCAACACTATATGTGCGGGCAAGCCATTTAATTTGTAGAGATGTTTGATAAAGAGCCTAGCCTAGGGAGCTCAGATGTTTTCACATCTTTTTACTTTTCAACGTAGTTACTCTTCCCTTCAAGAAAAGTTTTCATTCGTGAAAATGGTTCAGAAAGATGTAAATTAGTGTCTATGTAGACTATATGGTCATCTACGCCCGTAACTTCCCTAAGTACTACGACAAGGAAAGCAAGACACAACACATATTTTCCTTAAGTACTATGACCAAGGAAACATGTAACACTCGTCTTTCATTTGGAAGAATAAGCCATAGTTGCCACTTGCAACTATGAAAGATGTCAATAAAACACATATTGCTACTAAGGCATCATATAACATCATGCCTTTAGTATATGCCAAAAGTTCTCAAATCCTCAAGAACTTCATAATGAACGTGCTCCGAAATTCAAGGAATTTCTTTGCATGTTCTATGACATTCAAGGAATTCCTTTGTATGTACGACATCAAAGATGTTTTTCTCTTGTGGTTAGAAACCACATGGACTTTAATTCAACAAAGTTGCGCAATTGTTACAAGTTTTTAGCAAATTGTTCTATAATGTGGTAAAGTTCAACTGATCTTACCCATAGTCTAAGAAAAGCTACACTTTCCTCTCTCCAAAAGTTCTTGCGTTCTTCCAAGGACTGTTTACACATCTTGCAATGAAGATGATTTTCACATAGACAGTGTCTACACACTACTAGAAAATCAAGAGTAACATGTATTAATGAGAGTACCACTCCCAGCCCATGAGTAGATACATGTCTATCCATATGTCTACTCCGGCAACCACTTTCAGTGCTTGGAAATACATATCTATGTCTCTATGGCCAACCATGTCTCTACGGACATGTTTATGGGCTAACTATGGTCATACCAAAAGCTAATAGCACCATCCAGACACACCTCTATAAGTGTGGTCTCATTGGACACCTCTACTAGGTGAAACAATATCGTAAACCATTTTAATTATGGGAAATGATTTACTATAAAGCAATAAATGAGAAATTCTTTATCGCTTAATCTATATAGACATATGCTACGATATGTGGATTAGGTATGTCTCCAACACACCTTACACTGATAGACAAACAAAATCAATCTCTTTGCGTTGACATGAATAACACAACATTCAATTTGTGTTCAATACCAATATGAAGCTTGGCGTATAATAACTCTTTGTTGCCTCCCCATGACATTGGCAATGCACTACCTACCTGTAGGTGGCAATATACTACCCAACTGTAACCGATGACAACGACACGAGGCTTGGTGGAAAAGTGCCAGAGGAAGTATGGACAGGGAAGCCTCCGTCATACAAGCACTTGAGAGTGTTTGGTTGCGTTGCGTACGTGCACATACGCAGGGAAATGCGCACCAAACTTGATCCTAAGTCTCACAAATGCATATTCCTAGGATATGGTGACAGAGGTGAAATGGGGTATAGACTTTGGGATCCCATGAATAGAAAGATTATACGCAGCAATGATGTCATTTTTGATGAAACATGCATGTATAAGGAGCCTGCAAGGCAACAAGAGCCTGGCAGAGTCATCTTTGATGATGATGGACATCATGGACAACCACCAAGGGCTATAAATCAGCCATTACAGCAGCAAAACCAGGCCTTAAATGGTGCTGAAAATGGTTCAAATGGACAGCCAGAGATGGCAGAAGATATCCCTATGGATATACCACAGTTAGAGGAAATACCGGGCATGATATTTCAGCCTTATGGCATGGAACAGGAGCCACCAATGGGTGATATGCAGGCTGGACAGCAACCTGCAAATGATGGTCATTGGGTACGGAGGTCCACAAGACCCTCCAGAGCCCCTGACAGGTTTGTTCCAGGGGTTGACTACTTGATGCTTACTGACTGTGGGGAGCCCTCATGTTATAAGGAGGCTTTACAGAGGGCAGACAAGGCTCTTTGGGAGCGTGCCATGAAGTCAGAGATGGATTCTTTGCACAAAAATGGAACATGGAAGTTGGTGCATTTACCTGCAAGCAAGAAGGTTTTGCCATGCAAGTGGGTTTACAGGCTCAAAGTTGCACCTGATGCAAAGCCAAGATACAAAGCCAGGTTAGTGGCTAAGGGCTTCAAGCAGGAATATGGTGTGGACTTTGAGGAGATCTTCTCTCCAGTGGTCAAAATGACCACACTTAGAGCTGTGTTAGCTTTGGTTGCACATGATGATCTGGACTTGATTCAGATGGATGTGAAGATTGCTTTTCTTCACGGTGATCTCCATGAGGAGATATATATGCAACAGCCAGAGGGTTATGCAGTAAGTGGAAAGGAGAAGCTTGTATGCAAGCTGAAAAAGAGTCTTTATGGGCTCAAACAGGCACCAAGAGAATGGTATCATAAATTTGATACATTCATGAAATCCCAAGATTTCAGGAGAAGCGACATTGATCATTGCTTATACACCAAGAAAGCTTTGGACGGCAGTCTATTGATCCTCATCTTGTATGTTGATGATATGTTGATTGCCGGGAAATCTCGTAAGGAGATGGATACCTTGAAGAAGAGTCTGCATCAAACCTTTGATATGAAGGATTTGGGTGATGCAAATCACATTTTGGGTATGCGGATACTTCGGGACAGAAATCAGCATGTGTTGTATTTGTCTCAGAAGGAATACATTGGCAAAGTTTTGCAGAGGTTTAATATGGACGGAGAGAAGAAGACTAGTACTCCTTTGCCTCCATATGTGAAACTCAGTGCTATGGACAGCCCACAGTCAGATAGTGGCAGGGCTGATATGGCCAAGATTCCGTATGCTTCAGCTTGTGGCAGTCTCATGTATGCCATGGTTGCTACTAGGCCGGACATTGCATTTGCAGTGGGAGTGGTTTCTAGATACATGGCCAACCCTGGCAAGAAGCATTGGGAAGCAGTGAAAGGTGTCATGAGATACCTGAAGGGCACACAGGATATGTGCATTTGTTTTGGCAAACAGGATGCATTAGTGCATGGTTACACGGATTCGGATTATGCCGGTCATCCAGATAACCGGAAGTCTACTACCGGTTATGTGTTTACATTCACAGGAGGTGCTGTGTCATGGATATCCAGGATGCAGAAGTGCACAGCCTTATCTACTACAGAGGTCGAGTATATTGCAGCCACAGAGGCTTGCAAGGAGGCATTATGGCTATCTCGGTTAGTGGTTGATTTGGGCTATACAGGGGATATTCCATTGTTGCATTGTGATAGTCAGAGTGCCATCCAGTTGGCAAAGAACCCTGTCTTTCATGTGTTGGGTTTTACGCTGTGTATGCACCCAGAGGAGTGCTAGTGATCATCAGTAGATTACTGGGGCACTTTTTACTTCAGTTAGTGGAGGTTTTTTCCCCCAGTTTAGCCTAGTTTCACTTATATTCAGTTTATAGGTGTTTTGGTCCACCCGGCACATTTTATGGCCGGACATGTGAACACTTATCTTTAGGGTCACTATTATGTGGCTATTGTACTTCACTTTTTTCATCAAGCAATAGACTGAAGTCGTGTTCTCTCTCTCTGTTGGTTTCCACGCCTGCTTGAAGCTTCTGTAAACCCTAACCCTAACACTTCATTGCCTTCATTTGGTATCAGAGCATTGAAGGCATGACTGTTCCTGCCCGTACACTGCCAGGCTTCTATTGCTGCTGACCGTACAACTCCCGTACGTTTTTGTTGCAGCCCGTACACCTGTGCGCCGCCTGCAAATCGTCGCCTGCAGCCTGCCGTACCTGTTCGTTGCTGTCAGCACCCGTACCAGCTCCTTGTCAACGCTGACTCAGTCGTGTGCTGCAACAAGCGTCGACTGTACTTGTCAACGCTGACTCAATCGTGTGCTGCAACAGGCGTCGCCTTGCTTCCGTACAGTAAGCGCCGCCTACAAGTACTGTACCTGCCCGTACAGTAAGCGCCGCCTTCAAGAGTTCAGTACCTGGTCGCCTTGCTCAAAACTGTGCAGCTCGACACTGTGCAGCTTCCGTACCTTCAAGAGTCGACCACAGTACCTGCACAGTAACTCCACGAATCTGCCTGCAGCCTTCATCAGTCCTGTGCATTACAGTCAACTGTACTTGCTCTTTGGTGGACTGTACCTGCAGAAATACCACAAGCTACTCAGTCAATCAGTGGTAAGCATTAAAATTTTTTTTTCTGTTTTTGGGCAATATTATTTTCTCTATGAAAATAGACAGGCACAACAGGCAGATTTTCTAGCAAAGAACTATACAGGTTTTTTGCACAGTTTTGCGTGCAGCAAATTTGGGCATTTTTGGGGCATTTTGGCATTGTGTACGCCATTTGCTGCTCTACTCAGTCATTGGTGCATTGAGCTGCACATTCAGAGGATTGAGAGTGCAGGCATATTTGGGTGAACTGTATTCAGTGGAGTACAGTTATTTTCAGGGTTTCTGCTATTGTGTTTTTTGATAAACAGGTACAACATTGTGCGTAAGCATAATGGCAAATCAACAGCAAAGTGATGTATTCACATATTTGTCTAAGGAAGACAAATTGGATGGCACGAACTACTCCTTGTGGAGTTTTATGTTGAAAAATGTGCTTGTGGCAAAAGGTCTTTGGGATTTTGTTAGTGGTGATGAACCACGTCCAGGTCCATTGGCTCTAGAGACTCCTCCCCAAGGGGGTGCTCGTGGACGAGGACAACAGGTACAGGCTCAGGAGCCATTGCCTGTTCAAAGAACAAATGCTCAAAAGACATGGGATGCCAGGGATGCACAAGCTTTGTCACTCATTGCATTGTCAGTACAGAGGTCCATTATACCTCATATTCGTTCAGCTGGCTCTTCACAGAATGCATGGGTGACTTTGGAGCAGATGTATGCTGCTCGTAATGAGGCTAGGATCTCATTTTTGAAAAGAGAGCTGGAAAATCAGAAAATGAATGAAGGAGATGATATGTCTAGCCACTTAAACAAGCTGCAGGATTTGAGAGAGCAACTCATCAATGTGGATGAGATTATTCCTGAGACACAGCTTGTGTCCACCATCTTGCACTCTTTGCCAAGATCTTACTTGGCTTTTCATACCTCTTTGAACCTCAGCATGAGGAATGCTGTTGAACCCCTCAAGTATCAGGAACTTGTTGCTCTCTTACTACAAGAGGAGCAAATGAGGAAGAATATGAATATGAACACAAATGCTGAACAAGCATTTACTACAGGTCAAAAGGGGAAAGGAAAAACTCAGCCAAAGAGTTCAAATCAAAATTCAGGTGATGGTGGTTCTTCACAAGATACCAAGAAAGGTGATGGACAGCCCAAGAAGAAGGGCAAATGTCATTACTGTAAGAAGCCAGGTCACTACATCACGGAATGTAGGAAGAGGATTGCCAAAGAAAAGGCAAAGGAAGCTGGGATGTTTGTTAATGATGCTTCTAAAGCTCCTCCAGAGACTGCTTCTTTTGTTGAGGATAGGGATTACTGTTTTTATACATGCAGCTATGATGCCTCTTGGTCTTCACAGGCACTCAGTTTGAGAGAGCATGCATGTACTTGGTATTTTGATAGTGGTGCCTCAAAGCATATCACATCTCGCAGGGATTTGTTTAGTCATGTTGGCCCTGCCCCTGTTGGCAAAACTGTTCAGTGTGCCAACAATGCTTCATATCCAGTTCGTGGCATTGGGGAGATTCAGCTCACAGCCATTGATGGCTCCATTCTCCGCCTTACAGATGCCTTATATGTACCAGGGATAAAGAAGAATTTGTTGTCCATTTCTTCTTTAGCACATTGTGGTATGCAAGTCCACTTTGATGATGATAAATGCATGGTCAGAGACAAAGCTAATGCCTTGACCTTGATGCTTACTGGTACATTATGTCATGGACTTTATCAGTTAGATGCATTTCAGCCAGTGGATCAGTCTGCTTATCATGCATTCACTCTTACTCCAGCTATGGTTGATGCGGAGTTATGGCATGCTCGCATGGGGCATGTAAATTTTGGTAGTCTTATGCTTATGCAGCGACATAACATGTTTACAGATCTACCTCTCATGGAGAAGCCTCCAGATCACATTTGTGAAGGATGTATTTTGGGAAAAATGCACAGGTTTTCCTTCCCACGTGATCAGGCTCTAAGAGCAACTGCAAAGTTGCAACTTATACACAGTGATCTTTGTGGTCCCATGCAAACAAAGTCATTAGGTGGTTGCTTCTATTTTGCAACATTTATTGATGACTTCTCTCGTATATGCTGGGTCTATCCTTTGACACAGAAATCACAGGTATATGATGCATTTTTGGCCTTTGTAGCACTTGCTGAGACAGAGTCAGGATGCAAAGTCAAGACTCTCCGTTCTGACCGAGGGGGGGAATATATGTCACATATGCTGAATTCCTTTCTTGGGAGTAGAGGTATAAAACATCAGTATACTACTCCTTACTTTCCACAGCAGAATGGGGTTGCAGAAAGGAAGAATCGGTCACTCATGGAGATGGCCAGATGTATGCTAAAGGCAAAAAGGCTACCACATATCTTTTGGGTGGAAGCAGTCATGTGTGCTTGTCATATTTTGAATCGATGTCCCACAAAGGCATTGGTTTCTATTACTCCTTTTGAGGCTTGGCATGGCCGCAAGCCTTCTGTATCGCATTTTCGTATCTTTGGGTGTCTTGCATATGCACACATACCCAAAGAGTTGAGGAGGAAGCTGGATGATAAAGCCACAAAATGCATTTTTGTTGGGTATAGCCGTGAGAGCAAGGGCTACAGGTTATATGACCCACTATCCAGGAAGATATTCACTAGTCGGGATGTGATTTTTGATGAAAAATCAGAAATATCCATGGCTGGTTATGAGGCAAATCAGGCTGAAAATGATGTGTTTGAAGGTCTACTACCTATGGAATTTCATTCCACAGTTGGTGATCCAACTAATGAGGGTACAGGACAGCCAGCAAATGATGTAGGTGGTGCAGAAATTCAGCAGCAAAATGAGCCAGACGTTGAACCAAATATGGGGCAGCAGGCACCACAGGTCAGACACATACCTAGATGGTATTTGAGGACATTACAGGACAGCCATTTAGAGGGTCCTCTTGCTGGTCGTTGTCACCAATTGGCCGACCATTTGGTCCATTCCTAGTTTTTGCGTCTCGTTCACTTGAGGCCAGGCCGGTGTCTCATGTGAAGAGGCCAGTATTTTGCTGACATGGACGGGAGCCAGACTGGTGCCACCCGTGTGTTAGCAGGATGGTGTCGTATGGACGGGAGCCAGATCAGTGCCACCCGTGTATGACCTGGACTGTGCTCGATCCATGGGACTGTCACGCCATGGAAGAGCCAGTATTCGTGCCGTGTTTTGCCTATGGGACTGTCACACCATAGGGAAACTCGTGCCTGGAACTGTGTCTTACCTATGGGACTGTCACTCCATAGGAAGGCCAGGTTTTTATGTTTTATGTCGTGCCAGTTTTGTGCCGACAGATATTTTGTACATGTTCCATGAACGGGAGATATGTCCATGTTACTTTTTGCACATGCACACATAATTTGCATGTTTGAAACTGTTTTCGTATGACATGTATTTGTGTGTTTGCCTGCCTGACGTGTTACTTACTGAGCGGGGACGCCTGCCAGTGAGTCGTGAAGTTTGCCCTGTATTCTGACGAGTTTCAGTGCATGTGAACAGGTGGTAAGTATATGGTACATGTTGTTTTAATGTTTTAAATTCTAACCCTTTCATTTATAAGGTTAGGGGTTCACACTTATTTAAAAGTGGGCACCCCCTTTGGGCACCCACTTTGGGGCCAAGGTGGGGAGCCCCACTTTTAAGTGAGTGTGGGGGTGGGCATGGTCACCAACCCCCACTAATCCCCCACATGCATGCGTGGGTAGCTCTAAGGTTATCTTCACTTCAATTTTTATTAAATATGGCTCTCCTTCAAGCGTAAAGGCAATCGCATCTACCTGGCGTTGATCCATCACCCATCGCTACACCTTACGTGAGACAACCGGCGAACCTTCCTCTCTTTGGCGCACGTATTCTACAGGCGACTGCTTCTGTTGTCTCTGCTGCTGGCTGCGCCTCCTCTTCTACAGGCGGCTAGCACTCATTGCAGGCGGCTGGCTGCTATACCATTGCATCCGCCCTACAGGCTGCTGCACATACAGGCGACTATACCCTGCTGGCGGCTACTTCTCCTTCCCTGCACAGTGGCGGCACTTCCTCTATACAGGTGGCTGCGCCAGTTTTCTGCAGGCTGTACCTATTTGCAGGCTGTGTACCTTCTGTACCCTCTGCTACGACTGTACTCCCTGGTGGCTGCCCTACACCTCTCCTACGTTTGTTTTTCCACAAGCGACTGGCTGCAACAGCCTCTGTACCCTCCGTACTGCAGGCTGTACCTTCTTGTTGCAGGCTGTGTACCTTCTGTACCCCCTTGCTGGCGGTTATAATCTATACTGGTAGCTGTGTATTGACTCTCTCCTCTCTTGCAAGTGGAAGTTTCTCTCTCTCACAGCAGGCGGCTGTGCCCTTTGTGGTAGAACTTGCCTTGGTGGTTCACCACGAGGCGACTGAGTCTTCATCAAAGGGACTTCGCATCACCTGGAAGACTTCATCATACTACAAGTATTGGTTTCATATCAACCATCTACAAGTAAGTGAATTTTCAGATTTGAGTAAAGTATTATATGTTTAAATCTGGTAAAAGATTCGTCCCGCTCGGCCTACACCCGTTCGGTGCCGGGTTGTCCAAGCTATATGGGCGAACCTCGGTCCAAAGGTGCTGAGATCGGGAGAGCCAGGCGTTAGTACGAGAGCGCCTGTCTGTGCGTGGTCTCGGAACACCAGTGTGGTGCTCTCCGCGGAGTCCAGTGAAAGCACAGGACCGTAGCGATTGGACCACACTAGTGGTCGATCTGCTTCGAGCTTCTACATCGAAATTCGAGCTATTTGTTTGGTACTGTTTTCATATGTACATGGACATTATCTGGTTCTCAGAACCCATGGAGCATTGTATTCATTAAATACTCCCAATAAATATATCATATATTGAGGGGGGGGGGTCGGCCCGTTCCGGCCCCAGTGCTGGTGTCCATCTTTCCATTTCTGTTCATCTAAAGTTCAAGTTATTTTAAGTTGTCCATTTCATATTTGTGGTTTTAAAGTTGTGCTATTAAGCATGTGGGTGTCCAACGGAGTCTTTCCCACTTGACGGGATCGGTTTCATTGGTATCAGAGCACGGTTGTTTCCCTCTTCCTAGTGGGGAAACGAACCTGTGTACTGGACATCCCGCTTTTAGCAAACTTTGAACACAATGGACAGCCAAGGCAACCCTTTGGAAGTACCAAATTCGAGGGGTCCCTCTAGTGCTTCTCGTGGGTCTGATGCCCTGCGAGGTAGACACAAGCCCCTTGAAAGGGTTCTTGATAGTGAATCCAAGGGTCAACTGTCTCCAGGAAAGACAGTTATGCTTGAACAAGACCCTGATGCTATGAGGGCTGAAATGGAACATATGAGAAAACTTTTGCAGGCTCAAGAGCAAGAATTGAAGTTTTTGCATGAAGATCCTCATCTACAAAGTGCTATTGAAGCCAGGAAGGCTGATGCTATGGTTGATGTAACCTTTGAATCAATGGCTCGTGAAGTGGGCAAGAAACCAAGGGAGTTGGCACTTGCCTATCTCCTTCGCAAAGGTGATATCAAAGAGGGGGATGACGGAGAGCTGATTTTCAGAAATCCACCTCGTTTAAAGCATGGAGATCCCGCATCCCAGAGGCTGAAATCTTTTATGCAAAAGGAAGAGGTGACTGTCACCTCTCGTCATGCATCCTCTCCCCAAGGCACTAAGCCTGACAGATTTATGTATGCCAGTGCTCATGGAGCGCATCAAAGTCACATGCATGCCAGATATGTATCTCATGGTGACAGGTCTGCTTCCAGAAAAATTTTGCCTTCTGAGTTGTCTCATGGAGAGACTATGCCATATGCAGGTAAGTCACATGCATCTGAGCTTCGAGTTCGTGGAGCACATGCCACCGTGCCCCATGAAGCTTCTATGACGGCCCATGGAGCCCATGCAGACAGGGCTACCCCGTTGGATAAGGGGAAAAGAAAAAGAGAGGACCATGAGCCTCATGCCAGGAAGCTCAAGGAGTTCAAAGCAGGTGATAAATCTGTCAAATTTGATGTCTTTCATGGTGAACATGATGCTTCTAAGGTGTTAGCGTTTGTGGCACAGTTCGACATTGCTTTTAGCGATGAGGACTTTACAGAAAAGTCGAAGGTGCGCCATGCTAGCATGTTTCTGAAAGGCACTGCTGCCCATTGGTGGATCACCGAAAAGATCACCAAGGATCCCATCTCTACTTGGAAGGAATTCAAAGACAGATTTTATGCTCAGTTCTTGCCACCCAATGCAGAGCAAACTCTCACTCAAAAGTGGGATAGGCTGGAACAAAAAGATAATGAGAGTGTGCAACAGTATGTGAACAAATTTTGGAAAGTGTTGCTGGAAGTGACTCCCTTCATGCTAATATCAGAAGATGAAAGAAAGAGAAAGTTTCGTTCTGGATTGCAACCTGCCTATAGATCGGGTATTGAATTGCACCCAAAACATACGTTGCAACAACTCACAGCTTCTGCCCTTGCTACAGAGCAATTGGTGCTCAAGATCAAGCAGGATCAAGGAGGTTCCAAGGCGAAGGACAAGGCTGCCCCAAATCAGCAAAAGGGCGGACAGCCATCTAAAAAGAACTTCCGGGAGTCCTACAAGGGTGGTAAAGCTGAAAATAAAGAACAGGGCCCAAGAAAGAACAAATTTGGATTAACTCCGGAGCAAAGAGAGCAATATGCTAAGGATGGAAAATGCTTTTCTTGTGGTAGCAAAGACCACATGTTTCGGCAATGCCCAGATCGCAAACCAAAGCACGAGGACAAGCACACCAAAGCAAATGTTCATGCAGTTCCTGATGTGCAAGGTAATACAGGTCATGATGCTAAAGAGAGAATGGTTTGCAAGGCTTGGGGGCAAATCAAGGATCAGCCCGCACTTTTCATGTTTGATGACTGTGCAACTGACAATTCCATCTCTATGCAAATGGCAGCTGCATTGGGTATTGAGGTTGAAAACATGGGACCTCAGATTGAAGCCGAAGCTGCATTTATTGGTAAAGAGGTGCAGGTTACCCCTTTGATTGGGAAGTTGCGTATTCATATACAGGGCTATCTGGATAATGAGCATTTCTTAGTTGCTCCACTGAATGGATGTGATGTATTGCTGGGCAAGCCGTGGCATCATAGGCTTGAGCCCCGCAAAGACTACAAGTCTAATATGATTTCTTTTATGCATAAAGGCCGCATGCACTTTATTGATGCTGGCAAAGAAGGGGATTCCATCCCAGTTGTATCACACATCCAAATTAATAAAGCAATGAAAAAGAGTCTTTCAGCGTACTTGGTTTTTGTGCGTGATAGTCTTGTGCCAAATCATCAAAATGTGGATGCTATGTCTAATGATAGGCTGAATTTTCTTAATGCATTCAACGACTGTTTTGCTGACTCATTGCCAGGTGAATTACCTCCCCAAAGGCCCGAAGATCACCGTATAGATCTTGTGCCAGGTAGTTCTCCTCCTAACAAACCCGCATACCGAGTGAATGCTGCACAACAAGAAGAAATTATGAAGCAGGTAAACGAGCTTTTAGAGAAAGGTTTGGTTCAGCCCAGTTCCTCACCTTACTGCTCTCCTGTACTTCTAGTTCAAAAGAAGGACGGATCATTCCGTATGTGTGTAGACTATAGAGCTTTGAACAAGCTTACCATCAAGAACAGATTCCCTATTCCACGTATTGATGATATCTTGGATAAGCTTGATGGTTCAGCTTGCTTTAGCAGACTTGATTTGAAGAGTGGTTATCACCAGATACGCGTGGTGCCACAAGATGTCCATAAGACTGCATTCAGGACAGCTTTCGGATTATATGAATTCTTGGTAATGCCTTTTGATCTCACCAATGCTCCTGCTACCTTTAATCGTATGATGGATAGGATATTCCGAACCCATCGCAAGTTTACAGGAGTCTTCTTTGATGATATCTTGGTTTTCTCCAAGAATGAGCAGGAACACAGAACTCATTTGGTCACAGTGTTCGAAGAGTTGCGGAAGCATAAACTTTTCGTCAATGCCAAGAAAAGTGAGTTTTTCCTTTCAGAGATTCATTATCTGGGACATATTGTATCCAAGCATGGAGTTACAATGGATCCTGCAAAGATCGAGATTATTCGGAATTGGCCCGAATTGCAAAACGTACATCAAGTACGTAGTTTTCTGGGATTATGTTCATATTACAGGCGTTTCATAAGGCATTTTGCTATGATTGCCACTCCTCTACATGATCTCACGAAGAAGAAAACTGTTTTCAAATGGACTTCAAAAGAACAGGATGCTTTCTTACAGCTCAAGCATGCGATCATATGTGGTCCAGTATTGATTGTTCCTGATTTGCACAAGTCATTCGTGGTTGAATGTGATGCTTGTGGTGATTGCTTAGGAGCTGTCTTAAATCAAGAAGGGCATGCAGTTGCATACGAGAGCCGTCGTTTGCATGATGCTGAGCTTCATATGGATATCTATGAGAAAGAGCTCTTGGCTGTGATTCACGCCTTAAAGATTTGGAAACACTACCTTCTTGGGGCTGAATTTGTAGTCAAGACAGATCATCAAAGCTTGAGATACTTTCTATCTCAAACCAAGCTTTCAGAGAAGCAAATGAGAATGGCAAATTTTCTTTCCATGTTTCATTTTCAGATTGTGCATACTCCAGGAAAGAAAAATGTGGTGGCCGATGCACTATCTAGGAGGCCTTATATTGCTGCAGTCTCAGTGGCCTCTCATGGAGATTTATCTGCTATGAGAGATTTGTATCATTTGGATGCTGATTTTTGCCATATATGGACTGATTTGATGGCTGGTCATTCACATGCCTCTTATGTTATCAACGAGGGTTATCTCATGAAGGATAATTGCCTATGTGTGGTGAAGGATTTGCGTCCAAAGGTTATGGACGAATGTCACGCTCCACCATATGCTGGTCATAGAGGTATTATGCCTACTACTCGCATGATTCAGAGGTATTTCTTTTGGCCAAGCATGCGTAAAGACATTGAGGCTTATGTGCGTGCATGTATCACTTGCCAAAAGGTAAAATTTGATAGGCAAAAGCCTCCAGGTTTGCTTCAGCCATTGCCTATTCCCTCGCAACCTTGGGAAAGTATCACGATGGATTTTATTATGGATTTGCCTAGATCCCAGCATGGGAATGATGCTATTTGGACTATTGTGGACAGGTTTAGCAAGCAAGCTCACTTCTTGCCCGTCAAGAAAACCATCAAAGCTGATCATATGGTAAAGCTTTTTCTTGCTAATATTTTTAAGCATCATGGTATGCCTAAATCCATTGTTGGGGATAGAGATCCCAGGACTACAAGCCTATTTTGGAGGGCTTTGTTTGATAATATGGGTACTAAGCTTGAGTTTTCATCAGCTTATCATCCCCAAACGGATGGCCAAAGTGAAGCTGCAAATTCAGCTGTGTTGGATTTATTGAAGTGTTATGTGGCAGATCAAAAGAGTGCATGGGAGAAGTATCTTCCACTTGTTGAGTTTGCCTACAACAATACAATCCATGCTTCTACAGGAAAGGCTCCGTTTGAGATTATTTATGGCAGAGTGGTCTTGCCACCCATCCTTCGTACCAAGGATGAGATTTTTGCAGCTGATGAATATGTTCGTGACTTGGATGTTGCCTTTGGTCAGGTGCGGACAGCCATTGCAAGATCTCAGGATAAGCATAAAAAGGCTGCTGACAAGCATAGAAGGGACATGGAAGTCAAAGAAGGTGATTGGGTATTGCTGAAATTTGAGAAGGCTAGGCTTCGGAAGAGGCCAGGACGAGAAGGATCATATCCTAAGCTTTCTCCTCGCTATTATGGACCCTTCAAGGTGATTCAGAAGATCAATGAAGTGTCCTACAGGCTTGCTTTACCTAGTCATTGGAAGATTCACAATGCTTTTCATGTGAGTCTATTTCGGAAATATGTGGGGCCAGATCCTGATGAGCCTGTCACAGAAGATCCGCCAGAGATTGAAGAGCTTGAGGAGATCCTCCAGCCAGAACAGATTGTTTTTCACAAGGAGAGAAAGCTACCTGCAGGAAAGCTTTCCAGGAGATACCTTGTGAAGTTTAAGAATTATTTGCCTATTGATGCCAAATGGGTAAATGAGGATTATTTTGCAGATTATCCGCAATTGTTGCAGGCATATCTTGAGGCTTTTAAGTTGAGGTCAACTCTTTAGAAGCCCGGGGGGATGTCACCAATTGGCCGACCATTTGGTCCATTCCTAGTTTTTGCGTCTCGTTCACTTGAGGCCAGGCCGGTGTCTCATGTGAAGAGGCCAGTATTTTGCTGACATGGACGGGAGCCAGACTGGTGCCACCCGTGTGTTAGCAGGATGGTGTCGTATGGACGGGAGCCAGATCAGTGCCACCCGTGTATGACCTGGACTGTGCTCGATCCATGGGACTGTCACGCCATGGAAGAGCCAGTATTCGTGCCGTGTTTTGCCTATGGGACTGTCACACCATAGGGAAACTCGTGCCTGGAACTGTGTCTTACCTATGGGACTGTCACTCCATAGGAAGGCCAGGTTTTTATGTTTTATGTCGTGCCAGTTTTGTGCCGACAGATATTTTGTACATGTTCCATGAACGGGAGATATGTCCATGTTACTTTTTGCACATGCACACATAATTTGCATGTTTGAAACTGTTTTCGTATGACATGTATTTGTGTGTTTGCCTGCCTGACGTGTTACTTACTGAGCGGGGACGCTTGCCAGTGAGTCGTGAAGTTTGCCCTGTATTCTGACGAGTTTCAGTGCATGTGAACAGGTGGTAAGTATATGGTACATGTTGTTTTAATGTTTTAAATTCTAACCCTTTCATTTATAAGGTTAGGGGTTCACACTTATTTAAAAGTGGGCACCCCCTTTGGGCACCCACTTTGGGGCCAAGGTGGGGAGCCCCACTTTTAAGTGAGTGTGGGGGTGGGCATGGTCACCAACCCCCACTAATCCCCCACATGCATGCGTGGGTAGCTCTAAGGTTATCTTCACTTCAATTTTTATTAAATATGGCTCTCCTTCAAGCGTAAAGGCAATCGCATCTACCTGGCGTTGATCCATCACCCATCGCTACACCTTACGTGAGACAACCGGCGAACCTTCCTCTCTCTGGCGCACGTATTCTACAGGCGACTGCTTCTGTTGTCTCTGCTGCTGGCTGCGCCTCCTCTTCTACAGGCGGCTAGCACTCATTGCAGTCGGCTGGCTGCTATACCATTGCATCCGCCCTACAGGCTGCTGCACATACAGGCGACTATACCCTGCTGGCGGCTACTTCTCCTTCCCTGCACAGTGGCGGCACTTCCTCTATACAGGTGGCTGCGCCAGTTTTCTGCAGGCTGTACCTATTTGCAGGCTGTGTACCTTCTGTACCCTCTGCTACGACTGTACTCCCTGGTGGCTGCCCTACACCTCTCCTACGTTTGTTTTTCCACAAGCGACTGGCTGCAACAGCCTCTGTACCCTCCGTACTGCAGGCTGTACCTTCTTGTTGCAGGCTGTGTACCTTCTGTACCCCCTTGCTGGCGGTTATAATCTATACTGGTAGCTGTGTATTGACTCTCTCCTCTCTTGCAAGTGGAAGTTTCTCTCTCTCACAGCAGGCGGCTGTGCCCTTTGTGGTAGAACTTGCCTTGGTGGTTCACCACGAGGCGACTGAGTCTTCATCAAAGGGACTTCGCATCACCTGGAAGACTTCATCATACTACAAGTATTGGTTTCATATCAACCATCTACAAGTAAGTGAATTTTCAGATTTGAGTAAAGTATTATATGTTTAAATCTGGTAAAAGATTCGTCCCGCTCGGCCTACACCCGTTCGGTGCCGGGTTGTCCAAGCTATATGGGCGAACCTCGGTCCAAAGGTGCTGAGATCGGGAGAGCCAGGCGTTAGTACGAGAGCGCCTGTCTGTGCGTGGTCTCGGAACACCAGTGTGGTGCTCTCCGCGGAGTCCAGTGAAAGCACAGGACCGTAGCGATTGGACCACACTAGTGGTCGATCTGCTTCGAGCTTCTACATCGAAATTCGAGCTATTTGTTTGGTACTGTTTTCATATGTACATGGACATTATCTGGTTCTCAGAACCCATGGAGCATTGTATTCATTAAATACTCCCAATAAATATATCATATATTGAGGGGGGGGGTCGGCCCGTTCCGGCCCCAGTGCTGGTGTCCATCTTTCCATTTCTGTTCATCTAAAGTTCAAGTTATTTTAAGTTGTCCATTTCATATTTGTGGTTTTAAAGTTGTGCTATTAAGCGTGTGGGTGTCCAACGGAGTCTTTCCCACTTGACGGGATCGGTTTCAGTCGTACTCGTAGGGAAACAAGGACCAATGAGCATGCACACATCATGGATTTGAATCTGGTTATGGGAGCCAGTTTACAGGATGATGATGAGCCTGATTCATTTGTAGATGCACGAGATAATGTGCATTGGAACAAAGCCATGCAGGATGAGCTTGATTCTATTAAAAGGAATCAAACATGGGATTTGGTTGATTTGCCTAAAGGCAAGAAAGCAATTGGTACTAAATGGGTCTATAAGTTGAAAAGACATGCAGATGGATCCATTGACAGGTACAAAGCCCGTCTAGTTGCAAAGGGCTATGCACAGAAGGGCATTGATTATGAGGAGACATTTGCTCCTACATCCCGTATGTCGACACTTAGGTGTGTCATTGCATTGGCTGCACATCGTGGTTGGGTTGTTCATCAGTTGGACATAAAGACTGCATTCCTACATGGGGACCTCGAGGAGGAAGTTTATGTATTTCAGCCCATGGGATTTGCAGAACATGGTCATGAGGGGAAAGTTTGCAGGCTGAAAAAGGCCTTGTATGGTTTGAAACAAGCTCCACGAGCTTGGTATGCAAAAATAGATGCTTTTCTACTCACTCAGGGATTTGTGAACAGTCCATCAGAGGCCACTTTGTATGTAAAGAAAGAAGAGACAGATCTGCTGGTCATCAGTCTTTATGTGGATGATCTCTTGCTCATGGGATCAAATGATGACAAAATTGCAGCTTTTAAGGAGATACTGCAACAGACATTTGACATGTTTGACTTGGGGCTTGTACATTACTATTTGGGCATACAGTTTGTGCAGGATAACAGAGGCATTGGGTTGTTGCAATCACGTTATGTTGCTAAACTTCTGGAGAAGTTTAAATTTCAGGATTGCAAGCCTATTAGTACTCCTATGGAGCCTGGGATGAAACTGTCACTACAAGATGACAGTGTTTCCTTTGATGCCACTACATATGCTCAGGCTGTTGGGTGCCTTATTTACTTGTGTAATACAAGGCCAGATATTCAGTATGCAGTCTCTCAGTTGAGCAGATTTATGCACAGCCCGCGGTTGTCACATTGGCAAGCTGTGAAGCGTGTATTCCGTTATTTGCAGGGTACCTTGTCTCTTGGATTGCTTTATCCTGAGGGGGGTGACATGCAGTTATACGCTTACAGTGATTCAGATTGGGCTGGTGATTTTGATACCAGACATTCCACTAGTGGAAATTGTTTCTTTCTTGGCTCTTCATGCATTTCTTGGCTAAGCAAGAAACAGACCACAGTGGCCACTTCGTCTTGTGAGGCAGAGTACAGAGCAGCCTACACTACTACTGTTGAGTGTTTTTGGTTGCGTCGTCTCATGACTGATATGGATATTTCAGTGGAGGAGCCTACACCTATCTATACTGATAGTCAGAGTGCCATTGCTGTGGCCAGGAATCCTGTGTTTCATGCTCGCACGAAACACATTGAGATTCACTATCATTTTGTTCGGGAGAGACTCCAGGCAGGAGATATCAGTCTGATCTACTGTCCTACAGATCAGAATGTGGGAGACATCTTCACCAAAGCATTACCACGTCCGAAATTTGAAGCATTCCGCAGTGCTTTGAATTTGTTTCCTTTTGGTGGATGATGTACAGTGATCACATATCACTCCAGGGGGGTTTGTTGGGTTTTACGCTGTGTATGTACCCAGAGGAGTGCTAGTGATCATCAGTAGATTACTGGGGCACTTTTTACTTCAGTTTGTGGAGGTTTTTTCTCCCAGTTTAGCCTAGGTTCACTTATATTCAGTTTATAGGTGTTTTGGTCCATCCGGCACATTTTATGGCCGGACATGTGAACACTTATCTTTAGGGTCACTATTATGTGGCTATTGTACTTCACTTTTTTCATCAAGCAATAGACTGAAGTCGTGTTCTCTCTCTCTCTCTTGGTTTCCACGCCTGCTTGAAGCTTCTGTAAACCCTAACCCTAACACTTCATTGCCTTCATCATGAAAAGACGAAGCATGTGGATGTGAAGTATCACTTCATCAGAGAGGTGATAGAGAACAAGCAAATTCAACTTGTTAAGATTCATACAGATGACAACCCGGCTGATCTGTTTGACAAAGAGTTTGCCTCCGGAGCGGTTTACTCATTGCAGACACTTGATGGGCATTGGATGAGGCCAGTTTCAGCCTTGATATGGCCTTGTATATTATCATGTACATGCTGATTTTTTCTTTTCCTTTACTTAAGGGCACTTTGCCTTTAAGTGGGAGGTTGTTGGGGTAAAGGCATTATGCCCACCCTTATAGTGTGTACAAGCCCATAAGTTATAGTACATAGTACACTTAGTACTTTTAATGTACTAAGTGCACTATGTGTACTAGTGCAATATACATGTGTGATAGGGGAGTCACACACTCATCTCCATGAGTTGACTTATCCCCCACAACTCCATGTCTCTCTCTCTCTCCCTTGTTTCTCTGTGTATGTCTCCCACATGAACTCTAACCCTAATTCTCTTTCCCATTCATTTATCTCCTCCCTATATTTGGATTAATCTTATTGGTCCATAGGAACCTTAATCCAAAATTTTCAGAAAATCTAGATCCTCATGATAAGGTCCTTTTTACCTATTTTCAATTAATTCCAATTGCACATTCGAAAGTTCATTTTGAATTTCTGTTTCAGGGAAAATCATTTGAAACACTAGGAGGATTTTTATATCCAAAAATATCTTAATTTTGAATGAGACATTTTCTCTCTCTAGACCAAAACAGGGTAAAACAGGATCTTTCTTTTATTTGAGAGAGGGGAATAATTATAAGATCAAAAGGGGAGGTTCTTACACCTGTACACCTCAAAAGCTGGAGGGAGGAATCTTACAATCTATGTGTGTGTGTGGGAGGGGGGGGAGAGAGAGAGAGAGAGAGAGAGAGAGAGAGAGAGAGAGAGAGAAATGCAAGTTTGTTTGTGTGTGGGCACACGAGCGTGAGAGAGAGAGGGAGAAAAATAAGAGAGAGAGAGAGAGAGAGAGAGAGAGAGAGAGAGAGAGAAACAGAATAAACTCCACCCCGCAAACGTGGGAGAAGGGAATCATGAAGGTTTGAATTGTAAAACCTAAAAGTTTGAATTGTGAGATCTTTTTCGTAGAGTAAAATGGATTTCTTGAAATCTAGCTTTACGCCTTTCAAAGAGCTAGTTCACTACCCAAATAGCATTGTTCGAGACATAGCTTTTTTGTACTCACATTCATGCTTCCACCCATGTATCTGCGCCTATTTAAGAGGCAACATCTAATAGAAGAAATAGCTCGAGTTTTATATCATTATGCTAGTGTTCTCTTAATTACTTATTGCTAATAATTCAATGCTATGCATGCTTATGTTTTATCCACTATGCTGATCCTAGTGTACAATCCGCCATGAACTTCAACATGGCACTCCTTCAATCCATCGTATATTGAAGCTATCCGGAAGGAACAATTTAGGTCATATTCATCTCTCTCGCATGGATGTCTCGGTGGTGATTGGCAGCCTTATTTTGTTTTTCATTTTGTCTTCCGCTTGCTGACTACACATGTGCATCACTATTGCACTCTCCTTCCGCTTGTTGTAGTCTCCTTAAACCAACAAGCTGTCTACTGCTTATGCTCTTGCTTCATAAGCTATGAAGCGGCTGGCCATGCTTAACAGCAATGATGGTAAGTGTGGTCCCCATTTGAGATCTTTTCTCTTCCTTATTGATAGAAGGAAGCCTCTGCTTCCAAGAAAGCCTATGCTCTGATACCAATGTAACTCGCGGCGGGTGTGCCCGGGGGACTAGGGCCTTTGACACACTTGTTGATACCATCAATGCATATTAAAACACTTAAACATGGCCCCAGCCTTAACACATATCCATTATCACTTTGCATAAAACATAAAAGCTGGACAAAACATCCACAAATGCTGAAAATGGAGCTTGAACGTGTGACACCGCATAGAGGCCGGAATGGGCCGACCCTCCCCTTGGAGTATTTTATTACCCAAGGAGAATAATATCATGTACAAGCTTTGAGGGCCTTACTCTCCCTACGGGAGATGCCGGATTATCCATATACAAATGTAATAACACAGCCCAACACGAGGCAACCAAGCCGGAACATAGGCTGTAGAAATGCCGAGCCAACAATATAATCCATATACCTCCGTGTGGGTATTGATTCTTCCCCAAAAACCACGGGTCTTCATGCAATAGAAAGGGTACAACAAGTACAACTCTCCATTCAGCCGGTACAATAGGTACAATGGCTGGTACAGTTGGTACAATGGGTGGTACAGCAAGTATAGAAGCTGGTACAGCCAATACAAGGGCTGGTACAGCAGGTACAGTTGCTGGTACAGCTGGTACGGTGGCTGGTATAGTAGGTACAGCAAGTACAGAAGCTGGTACAGTCGGTACAATGGGTGGTATAGCAGGTACAGAAGTTGGTACAGCCAATACAAGTGCTGGTATAGCAGGTACAGTGGCTGGTACAGTTGGTACGGTGGTTGGTACAGCAGGTACAGCAAGTACAAAAGCCGGTACAATCGGTACAATGGGTGGTACAACAAGTACAAAAGCTGGTACAGCCAGTACAAGGGCTGGTACAGCAAGTACAAATGTTGGTACAAGTACAATGGCTAGAAATCATAATAAATGATTAAATACCCTTGCCTTCAGTATTTCTTCGCGATGGAAGCCTCCAAAACAGTCCCCAACAGTCGGTATTCTTCATGGGCAGCCTTCAAGTGAGAGAAAAAGAGAGTAGCCATCATTAGGGCAGCCTGTAACGGTGGTAGAGGCTAGTGTGCAGCAAGAGAGCCTCCATTAATGAAGAGAGAGGGCTCCAATTTATAGATTTGGGCCTCCCATGAGCTAAAATGGCAAGAGAAGGCTACAATGACAAGTGGAGAGCCACACAATAGCTGGAGTGACAAGTGTGAGGCCACTTGTCTCACTTTGATCCATTTTCTAACAAGTGTGAGGCCACTTGTCTCACTTTGGTCCACTTTCCTGCCACATGTCCTAATCTAAGAGATGGGTCCTTCCATAAACTTTATCTCTAAAAATATCCCAACTGGTAGACATTCTGTCATAGGCACTTTGCCAACTCTTGGTATCTCCTCAATTCCAGATGTAATGACGTGAACAGAATTTCCATCGAAGTCGGGCCAAAAATTAGGAGTGTGGTCCTTTGTATTCTAGGATAATCCCCCATTCCCAAAGCTTGTACTTTCCAAAAATTTAAACATCCTGGAGTCCACCAGACCCCTTTCAGACTGGGAAATGTCCAGGTTGGTGACAGTGACTTAATGGCACTGCTTGTATTGGCTGGTGCTTTTATTACTGACTTAAAAACTTATATAATTTAGGGGCTTGCGTATAATTGGATATCTCTATGAGGGAGGATTCCTATGAGATCAAGAGTCAGATCAGGCAGCTGTAGCTGGACAGCCAGAAATGGGCTCTGGTGGTGTGCAATGCCAAGTTTTGGGCAATGTGGTGTTTAATCACCAACACATTGGCCACCTTTGTTGCAAACAAAGTATTCTGAAAAAAGTAAATATCAATGGGGTTATGGACAAATAAAAGGGTACATGTCCATGTATTCCAACTGGCCACATATATGCAGCTCGTCAATAAGTGAAACGTGCTGTTTTATAACATGAGTATTACATGTTTATGTAAAGGAGTTATGTCTCATGACAAAAGCTAAATGCAGGTTTGTGTAAGGAGTTATGTCATAGTTTTTGTGCTTTAACATAAAGACCGGTCTCTAAGGATGGTTATTTTGCAGGCAGAAATTTCTCACTCAAATTTGGAGGCTCGGATATCCTGTCTGGAGAAGATTATAGGAGCATCCTCAACAGAGTTCACTCACACTGACCAGGTCTGGCCCCATTAAAACCTCTTTGCTACTGGCAAGGGAGTACATGAATTTCATGCACTTCTCATAAAAAAGGCTTTATAGAGATTCACTAGAAGTGCTGGCTTATATGAATCACAGTTTTCTAATTAAAATCCTTGCAGGAGAGTTCAAAATTGGGTGATATCAAAACTACTGGTTCGCCTGCTGCTGATGGAATTTACAAGCAACATTCACAAGAAACAGATGCAGTTTTGCAAGAGTGAAGTAGGAATTCTTCAAGTATAGAAAGAGGAAGGTTAGAAACCATCATACGTGGAAAACTGGAGAGACTGTAATTGACATTTCTAAGTCGTTTCAGATAATCGCAAGGTTTTTCTAATGCATAATTCACACCACCCTATTTATTGGGTGTTCACACTATGTTAATTGATGGATGGCGTACCATTGATCATCCTAGGTGCTATGCCGTTATCACTTCACAGAGGAGCTGGTTTCCTTTCTAAACCCTATCCAACTGATGCAGAGGGGTTACTCATTTTCCAGGAGTCTAATGCATATTGCAAGGAGTTCATGATAAAGAAACAGTTTGATCGCACCTCATTCGCCTCAGAAGAATGCAGTTTGGAGCCAGCCATGGGAAATGGGGAAACACAAACACATGGAAATGGAAACAGCATGTTTGAGGGTGTGGGGAAGGGAGGGAGGTCAAATTAGAAAGAAAGATGTTACAAGTGTATGAAAGACCCGAAGGGTCTCTGAGACCAAAAAGGTGTTGCATGTGATCCGTGAGTAAACTGCATGTCAAGACAACACGAAAAAAGAAAAACTAGTTGCCGAAAGAAAAGTAGGGCCAATTTACTAGGTAGGCCCTGTGTATACAATAGAGTAGGCAGCAAAGGAACCTCATGTGTCGAGACTTATCATGTTTCCTCCTTCTCTATGGACGGAGTACATTGCCTCAGCATCCACTACCTGTGGTGGTACCTGTCTGTGTCGCTGAAGCAAGTCCCGGATCTGGAGCTAGTGGATGGAAGGTCTGGGTCTCCGGGAGGGGCATTTGGCTCTTTGGAGGACCTTTGCTTCATGGGTGCACACTTGCCAGCATGCAGCGGCCTTTGAGGGTGCTCACTTGGTGGTCGCCTGGCTCTCTTGGTCCATCTGTCCTGGTGGATCTTGTATGGGTTGAATGTCGGCTGGGGCTCTCTATTGACGGGGCCAAAGAAGTTGGTTATAGATGCCTGTGCAGTAGAATATGAAGTGGAAGCAAGTAGAGATCAAACAGATGATGGAGAGAAAACAGAATTAGGGTTAGAGTTCATTCATGGGAGACATACACAGAGAAGCAAGGAAGAGAGAGAGAGAGAGTTGTGGGGATAAGTCAACTCACGAGGCATGAGTGTGTGACTCCCCTATCACACATGTATATTGCACTAGTACACATAGTGCACTTAGTACATTAAAAGTACTAAGTGTACTATGTACTATAACTTATGGGCTTGTACACACTATAAGGGTGGGCATAACGCCTTTACCCCAACAACCTCCCACTTAAAGGCAAAGTGCCCTTAAGTAAAGGAAAAGAAAAAATCAGCATGTACATGATAATATACAAGGCCATATCAAGGCTGAAAATGGCCTCATCCAATGCCCATCAAGTGTCTGCAATGAGCAAACCGCTCCGTAGGCAAACTCTTCGTCAACAGATCAGCCGGGTTGTCATCCGTGTGAATCTTAACAAGCTGAATTTGCTTGTTCTCTATCACCTCTCTGATGAAGTGATACTTCACATCCACATGCTTCGTCTTTGCATGAAAAACAGGGTTCTTTGCCAACTGAATGGCACTCTGACTGTCACAATGCAACAATGGAATATCCCCTGTATAGCCCAAATCAACCACTAACCGAGATAGCCATAATGCCTCCTTGCAAGCCTCTGTGGGGCTGCAATATACTCGGCCTCTGTAGTAGATAAGGCTGTGCACTTCTGCATCCTGGATATCCATGACACAGCACCTCCTGTGAATGTAAATACATAACCGGTAGTAGACTTCCGGTTATCTGGATGACCGGCATAATCCGAATCCGTGTAACCATGCACTAATGCATCCTGTTTGCCAAAGCAAATGCACAAATCTTGTGTGCCCTTTAGGTATCTCATGACACCTTTCACTGCTTCCCAATGCTTCTTGCCAGGGTTGGCCATGTATCTAGAAACCACTCCCACTGCAAATGCAATGTCCGGCCTAGTAGCAACCATGGCATACATGAGACTGCCACAAGCTGAAGCATACGGAATCTTGGCCATATCAGCCCTGTCTCTATCTGACTGTGGGCTGTCCATAGCACTGAGTTTCACATATGGAGGCAAAGGAGTACTAGCCTTCTTCCCCCCGTCCATATTGAACCTCTGCAAGACTTTGCCAATGTATTCCTTCTGAGACAAATACAACACATGCTGATTTCTGTCCCGAAGTATCCGCATACCCAAGATGTGATTTGCATCACCCAGATCCTTCATATCAAAGGTCTCATGCAGCCTCTTCTTCAAGGCATCCATCTCTTTACGAGATTTCCCGGCAATTAACATATCATCAACATACAAAATGAGAATCAATAGACTGCCATCCAAAGCTTTCTTGGTGTACAAGCAGTGATCTATGTCACTTCTCCTGAAATTCTGAGATTTCATGAATGTATCAAATTTGTGATACCATTCCCTTGGTGCCTGTTTGAGTCCATAAAGACTTTTTTTTAGCTTGCATACAAGCTTCTCCTTTCCACTCACTGCATAACCCTCTGGCTGCTGCATATATATCTCCTCATGGAGATCACCGTGAAGAAAAGCAGTCTTCACATCCATCTGAATCAAGTCCAGATCATCATGCGCAACCAAAGCCAACACAGCTCTAAGTGTGGTCATTTTGACCACTGGAGAGAAGATCTCCTCAAAGTCCACACCATATTCCTGCTTGAAGCCCTTAGCCACTAACCTGGCTTTGTATCTTGGCTTTGCATCTGGTGCAACTTTGAGCCTGTATACCCACTTGCAAGGCAAAACCTTCTTGCCTGCAGGCAAATGCACCAACTTCCAAGTTCCATTTTTATGCAGAGAATCCATCTCTGACTTCATGGCACGCTCCCAAAGAGCCTTGTCTGCCCTCTGTCAAGCCTCCTTATAACATGAGGGCTCCCCACAGTCAGTGAGCATCAAGTAGTCAACCCCTGGAACAAACCTGTCAGGGGCTCTGGAGGGTCTAGTGGACCTCCGTACCCAATGACCATCATTTGCAGGTTGCTGTCCAGCCTGCATATCACCCATTGGTGGCTCCTGTTCCATGCCATAAGGCTGAAAAATCATGCCCGGTATCTCCTCTAACTGTGGTATATCCTCAGGGATATCTTCTGCCATCTCTGGCTGTCCATTTGGACCATTTTTAGCACCATTTAAGGGCTGGTTTTCCTGCTGTAATGGCTGATTTACAGCCCTTTGTTGTTGTCCATGATGTCCATCATCATCAAAGATGACTCTGCCAGGCTCCTGTTGCCTTGCAGGCTCCTTATACATGCATGTTTCATCAAAAATGACATCATTGCTGCGTATGATCTTTCTATTCATGGGATCCCAAAGTCTATACCCCATTTCACCTCTGTCACCATATCCTAGGAATATGCATTTGTGAGACTTAGGATCAAGTTTGGTGCGCATTTCCCTGCGTATGTGCACGTACGCAACGCAACCAAACACTCTCAAGTGCTTGTATGACGGAGACTTCCCTGTCCATACCTCTTCTGGCACTTTCCCACCAAGCCTCGTGTTAGGTGACCTGTTTATAAGGTGAACGGCTGTCATAACAGCTTCAGCCCAAAAACCATGAGGTAATGCAGCATGTGACAACATAGAACGGACCTTCTCCTGTATGGTCCTGTTCATCCTCTCTGCTGTCCCGTTTTGTGGAGGATCATAAGGAGTAGAGAGCTCCCTCTTGATGCCTTTAGCATCACAAAAGTCCTGAAACTGTTTGGACGTATACTCTCCACCATTGTCGGAACGCAAAGCTTTCAGTGTTTTGCCAGTTTGATTCTCAACAAGAGCAACAAACTTCTGAAACACTGAGAATGTATCACTCTTCAAACGAAGAGGATAAACCCACACCTTGCGTGTGGCATCATCAATAAAAGACACAAAATATTTTGCCCCTCCCAAAGAAAGCTGAGGCATCTCACATACATCTGTATGCACAAGCTCTAACTGAGCATCTTTCTGTCCAAGAGCTTTCTTGTGGGGGCACTGTAGTTGCCTACCATATATACAATGCTCACAAAATTGAAAACTTGAAAACTTTAGAGAAGGCAAGTAACCCAAACGAGACAATTGCTCCATTCCTTTGACACTCATGTGTCCCAACCGGCTATGCCACATAGAGATTTCCGGCAGCTCGGTTGCATTTACATTAGCATGGTGACAAACACCTGCATGCATAAAGTAAAGAGTGTCCACCTTAGAGCCTCTGGCAACAACCAGTGAGCCCGTACAAATCTTCCACTTTCCACTACCAAATGTGGTAACATAATCAGCATCATTAAGCTGTCTAGTAGAAAGCAGATTCTTTTTGATCTCAGGCACATGTCTGACATCATGGAGCATAAGTTGTGAGCCATCTGAAAATACAAGCCTCACATCACCTCTGCCAAGAATCTTGCATGCATGGTTATCACCCAAATAAACCACTCCTTCATTGCCAGCAGTATACCTGACAAACAAGTCTCTGTAACCTGTGACATGAAAGGAGGCACCTGAATCAATGATCCATGAGTGCATACCATGACCACCTGTAAGAAGTGAATGGGCATCAAGTGAAGACGTAAAGAGGACCTCATCCTCACTGCCACCTGCATGTGACACATTGATTTCTTCAATCTTGACTCCACTTTTGCCCTTTGGCTTTACATCTTTGGCTTCATCTTTCTCTTTGTCTTTGCCTTTTCCCTTTTCCTTTTGATCATTTTTCCATTTGTAGCATTGCTTTTTAATGTGTCCCTTCTTGCCACAATAATGGCATTCCAAATCCTTTTTGGAGCGAGACTTGCTCCTTCCCCTTTCTTGGCTTTTCCCCCTTTGCTGGGATCTCCCACGTGCATTCATTGCATTGGACTTTCCAACAGAGTTGTTTTTCCTGTTCATCTCTTCTTGAAGAAGAGCACCCTCAACATCTGCATATGACAGCATAGCATGCGAATTGCTAGTGGCTGTCCTGAATGTGTCCCAACTCTCTGGCAAAGTGCATAACAAAAAAGTGGCTTTGAACTCATCGTCCATTGCCAACTTTTGATTAATGACCTGGCTGACAATACCATTAAACTCATTTAAATGGGCTGTCATAGACGCCCCTTCCTTCATCTGAAGACCTATGAGTTTCTTCAACCAATACACTTTGCTTGAGGCACTTTGTTGGGCATACAAGTCCTGCAATCTCTGCCACATTCCCCAAGCTGTCTTCTCTTCACGAATGCTGAAAAGTAATGAGTCTGACACAGACAACATGATAGTAGATCTTGCCAGCTCATCCATATCTTCCCACTCTTCAGCAGTAAGAGAAGCGGGCATTACACCCCTTTCTTTGATAGGCTTGTGCTGCTTTTTCTGGAGCAACACATTGTAGCACTGGGTTTGCCAAATATCATAGTTATGCGAGCCTTCAAGCTTCTTGATGTGAAGCAATGAAGAGCTCTCACCTGTGGTTGCCATAGCAATATGCAACCTGTCAATGCCTGACTCCCTGCAAATGTGCAAACGCTGCACCAAAAGCACACAAAGTGCTCACAGTTTTTCTCCCAAGCTTTATCTCCCACTACGGAAGCACGAATGCAACTTTTCTCCCACTTTATGTGATGAAAACACCAAAATTCGGTTGCTGCAGATTTTGGACAGCACCTTAAATGTGCTCTTTTGCCCTTCCAAAGTACTGTACAGCAGTACTAAGTGCTCACCTGTAATGTACCAAACCTGTCCCGGCAAGTTCAGCAGCTGAAATTGAACCTTTTGGTCACTCAAAACAGTGTACAGCCATGCCAAAACATGCACAAAGCTGTGCCAAATCTGTACCAACAGGTACAATAGCAATAAATGCTCTTTTGGCTGTCCAAATGAGTGAAAATCAGACTTTTACAGTCCCGAACACTGCATACAACAGTCCCGAACAAAAATTGGGCAAAAGCCCCTTGACTGCAAGCTGATTTTTGAGGATTCAAGGCATAAATGTCTTGCCTACTGCTTTGCCAAGCTCAACAAGCATACAAACTTGAAAAGCCCCTTGATTTAAGATCAATTTCTGATCATACATGGTACATTGACGCACATGAAGGCATCCAGAGTGTTCACGATGCTTCCCCCTGGCCACATATACATCAAATACATGAAAGCCCCTTGATTTACAGGCACATTGAGTGCTTGTAAGGCATCAGCACATTATCCACAGCATCAAATGCGATCGCCTGCATGCAAATCAACCAAATCGGCACAAAAGCCCCTTGATTTGCACTGCAATTTGCTGCAATTTTGCCCAAATGTGCGATTTTTCACATCATACAGCATGTATGAGTGCTTAATTGCACAATTACATCAAAAGCCCCAAATTACGACATCCAATTTCCTGCAAATTGATCCTGATTTGACCAATTTCCTGCAAATTTATCCTGATTGTGACCAATGTCACCCAATTTTGCCAATTTTGCTCAAAAATTGAGCAATTGGGCACTTGTACCTGCTCAATTGATTTAATTGATAAGAAATTCGCAAAAATTAAAGGCAAGTACCTATGAAATTCTGAATTTCTCTGATTTGCAGGTTGATTTCTGTTGCAGGAGGGGGGGGGCGTGATGAATATGCTGGTGCTGTATTGATGCAGATGCTGATGCTCCTGCAGCTGTGCAGGTAGGGAGGACGGCTGGGTGACAAACTCCTGGTTTCACCTCTTCTGCAGAGCCTTAAGAGATTCCAATCGAAGAATGCACACGGTTCACCTTCAATCGAAGGAGTGGCGGGGTATCGAAACGAGAAGGGTGACGTTTTGATGGTGTGATCAAATCGACGAAGCGCTTAGTAGCTTACACCTTGTGGCTAAGGCTCGACTGCGTCAGCCACCAGTTCCCAGGCGAGAGCCGTCCTTGCCGAAGCGGACGATGAAGCCGGCAATGTTCGCCTAGCGCCAGCCTTCGCATATGTTTCGCCTGTTTCTTCGCTTAGCGCTGGCGCCTTCGCCTAATTATGTTGACGCCCAGCCTTACACTCCTTCGCTTATGCTGCCTTGGCTAATGCTTCGATTGCCAGCCGACGACTCAACGCTTCAGTTTCGCCTAGCGCTTCTTCGCTCCACGCTGAAGTGCCTTCGTCATGTTTCGCCTAGCGCCAGTTGTGGTTGGGCAGCCTGGGCAGCCACGTGGGCTGGCTGGGGCAGCTGGTTGGCCAGCCCCTTTTGTGCTGCAAGGAGCAGGGCGACCAGGAATCAGCAGGGCCCAAGAGCAGGCGACCAGCAGAGCAGAAGAGGGAGGAGAACCTGGTGACCACAGCTCTGATACCAGTTGATGGGGAGAAAACAGAATTAGGGTTAGAGTTCATTCATGGGAGACATACACAGAGAAGCAAGGAAGAGAGAGAGAGAGAGTTGTGGGGATAAGTCAACTCATGAGGCATGAGTGTGTGACTCCCCTATCACACATGTATATTGCACTAGTACACATAGTGCACTTAGTACATTAAAAGTACTAAGTGTACTATGTACTATAACTTATGGGCTTGTACACACTATAAGGGTGGGCATAACGCCTTTACCCCAACAACAGACGGCCAAGAACTGAAATGTATTGATTGATTTATGAATGAACAATGTCCATGCTTATATACATATCTGTAGAGCCAGTCGGCTGTGGCAAAAAAGCTACTAGTTTGGACAAATGATAAAATGCCTAAAAAAGCCTAAAACTAAGCTATAAAATAGCTGAAAAATATGGGAAAAATCCCTAATTACATCAGATAAATATCTGGATAAAAAGTGACAAAAAATGGAGTAAAATGGGCTCGAGATGACATGTCCAACACCTCTTCTCACCTTTAGCACAGGGTCCGACTCCCATAGGGGTAAGGAGCTGATCAATAGTACTCGAGGAAAAGGTTTGGTGAAGAGATCAACAAGGTTGTCCTGAGAAAGACAATACTCCAGTGTAATGATGTCGTCAGCGACCAGGTCACGAACGAAGTGAAAGTGGGCCTCAATATGTTTGGTCTAGCCATGGAAGGATGAAGTTCGAGCCAATGCCAAGGCACTCTGGCTTTTCGTAAGAATACGGATCGGATAATCCGAGAGTACATCAAGATTGCTCAACATCTGGAATAGCCATATTAGCTCACAACAGGAATCTAGATAAGCACGGTACTCAGCCTTAGTAGAAGATAATGAAACTGCATTTTGCTTCTTGGATCTCGAGGAAATAAGATCGGAACCAAGAGTAAAGCAATAACCAAAAGTGGATCATTGTGTATCCTGATCACCTGCCCAATTAGCATCAGAGTATCCAACAAGCTCAGTGGCTCCTCTGAAAGAGAGACCATCGTCCAAGGTACCGAATAAGTATCGGAGAACCCTCAGAGCGGCTTGCCAATGAGAATGTCAAGGAGCGGAAGAAAACTGACTGAGAACACTGACACTGTAAGAAATGTCGGGCTTGGTGTAAGTCAAATAAATAAGAGAACCAACAAGCCTTCGGTATTGTGTACTATCCTCGAAGAGGGGAGAGGGATCATCACGGGATAGCTTGGAGCTAGGATCCATCGGACAAGAAATTGGATGGCACGTGGTCATCCCAAATGTCTCTAGGAGATGATGTAAATATCTGTACTGGTTAAGAAACATTCCATCAGAAGACTGATAGACCTTCATCCCAAGAAAGTAGTGGAGAAGTCTTAAATCAGTCATCTTAAAGGTGAGAGCTAAATCTGATCGGAGCTGTTCAATCTTTGGCAAGATGTGAGCCAGTGATCAATAAATCATCAAAACATGTAAGACAATCAAATAGAGCAAAGCATTCTGAGCAAAGACAGAGATTGCTATCTGCAAAGTATCTCTGGAATCCAAGGGAAAGAAAGAATGCATCAATCTTATCATACCATGCCTTGGGTGCCTGCTTCAAACCATAAAGGGCCTTTGTGCAATGTGTACACCTTACCCTCATGTCTGGGAACCTCAAAACCTCGAGGTTGTTTAACATACACCCCCTCATGTAAGTCACCATTAAGAAAGGCAGACTTGACATCCATTTGGTAAACCGGCTAGTGCTTATGAGTAGAAAGAGCAAGAGCTGCCCAGATGGTGGTGTATCTAGCTGTAGGAGCAAAAGTTTCCTCATAATCCACACTCTCAATCTGAGAGGACCCCTTCGCAACCAATCTGTCTTTGTGTTTGTCTAGAGATCCATCAGCATGAAACTTGGTCTTAAAGACCCACTTGATCCCAATGACCTGTCGATGCAAAGGCCAGTCCACAAGCTCCCATGTACGATTCCTCTCAATGGAATCAATCTTGGCCTCCATGGCTGCCCACCACTTAGGAAGAGCAGGAGCCTCTTTAGCTGTAGTTGGCTCATATGACTATCATTGTACTCAATTAGGACGAGGTTACAAGAACGACGAAGCTGTTGTAATTTCCGTGCCTGAGTCAAAGGTTGTGCCGAAGAATCAACAAGCTGATGAAGTTCCATTTCGGAGAGCTCCCATGTACGATTCCTCTCAATGGAATCAATCTTGGCCTCCATGGCTGCCCACCACTTAGGAAGAGCAGGAGCCTCTTTAGCTATAGTTGGCTCATATGACTGTATCATTGTACTCAATCAGGACGAGGTTACAAGAACGACGAAGCTGTTGTAATTTCCGTGCCTGTGTCAAAGGTTGTGCCGAAGAATCAACAAGCTGATGAAGTTCCATTTCGGAGAGATGAATAATTCAGCCGTATTAGCGGACATGCAGATTTCACATTGTGAAGCTTTCGTTTGAGTTGCGGCCAATACTGTGCTAATGCTTTCTATCTTTAGCGGTGCATTTGCCCTATCAACTACGTATTTGTTGTACTAATTCTTTCTATTTGCTATTGTTAGAAGTCATCTCCTGTCTTTACCTAGACACTTGGGCCTTTGTTGTGGGTGTGCCCGCCCTTTGTAGGTGTTTTCTCATTTTTCCTCACTCCCCGTATTTTTCTCCCATTTTTCCCATTTATCTGTGGCTTGGGGGGGCAGTCCTGAGCTGGCAGGCGCATACTTTATCTGGCCGACTGTACCCGACTTCTGTACAAATCTGGCCGACTGGTCTTTAGGGCTGGTCGTGGAGTCTTGTGCCTGTTGGCTGCCTTTGGAGCAGGCAGACTGCTGCCTGGGGTCCATATAAAATGGCCCCCACTCCCCTTGCCATTTCATCTTGTATTTGCGGATCTTCTTGTGTATATAGAGCAGAGTTACACGCCTCTATCTCTCTCCTTCTCTTGTGCTGTTTTTCTGCACTCTGTTTGCTCTTGTATTCCCAGATTTGGTCATCATCTCCATTGCGTATTTTGACATGGTATCAGAGCCCTAGGCTCTTGATAGTTCTTGGGAGTTGTGTGAGCAAGAGGGGGACTGTTGTGTTGCTGATTGGTGGATTGTTTTGGACTGTTTGGGAAGAGAAGAAGCAAGAGGAAGGTGGGCTGATTTGCTGGACTGTTGGGGTAAAGGCGTTATGCCCACCCTTATAGTGTGTACAAGCCCATAAGTTATAGTACATAGTACACTTAGTACTTTTAATGTACTAAGTGCACTATGTGTACTAGTGCAATATACATGTGTGATAGGGGAGTCACACACTCATGCTTTTCATGAGTTGACTTATCCCCACAACTCTCTCTCTCTCTCTCCCTTGCTTCTCTGTGTATGTCTCCCATGAATGAACTCTAAACCCTAATTACAGGTTTCTCCCCATCAACTGGTATCAGAGCTGTATGGTCCCTCCCTCTTCTCCTTGCTGATTTCTGGTCGTATTCAGCCCCATCAACTGGTCGCCTGCTTCCATCAACTGGCTACGTGGAGAAATTAAGCGTGTGCTGTCTGGCTACGTGTTGAACGCTGGCCAACTGGAGTAGAAGCGAAGGCTGCTGGGCATAGTCGTAAACTGGGCGCTGAATCACACGCAAGGCAGAAAATCGCAGGCACGTGATGCTGTAGCGCTGCTACTCAGCGAAGGCGAGAACCTACTATAAGGTGGCGGGCGTTGCATCACACGCAGGCGAAGGCTAGCGTGGTGTCAAGCGTGGAGGCGATCGAGTGACAAGGCGCATAACCACTTAGGCGAAACGTGAGCAAAAGCGTCGACTTCAGTCGACTTCAGGCGTGTAGAAGGCGCCAGCGCTAAGTGAAGCGAAGGACAAGCTTTAACACAAGGCGTCGAGCGAAAAGGCGGGCGTGTAGCGTCGGCTGGTGCTAAGCGAAGGCAGCGCTGGCCCTTCAGCGCTGAGCAGCAGACGCCAACGGGGCCCTTCGAGCAACATCGTAATGGCTGCTGCAGCCAGGCGCCTCCTGTAAGGCCACGCTCAGAGCATATAGCCAGCAAAGAGGTGTCTCAACAGCCTCGTGTCCTTTTCAGCAGGAGCATCAGCATCAACATCAGCAAGAAGTGCCCCGTGCCCCCTCCCCTCACCTGCACAGAGCCGAAATCGACTCCTGCAAACCTCAAATTCAGCCCGAAAATCAGAAAATCAGAGGTATTTTGCTTCAATTTTGGGAATTTCTCATCAATTAAATCAATTGAGCAGGTACAGGTGCCCAATTGCTCAATTTTTGAGCAAAATTGGCAAAATTGGGTGACATTGGTCACAATCAGGATAAATTTGCAGGAAATTGGTCAAATCAGGATCAATTTGCAGGAAATTGGATGTCGAAATTTGGGGCTTTTGATGTAATTGTGCAATTAAGCACTCATACATGCTGTATGATGTGAAAAATCGCACATTTGGGCAAAATCGCAGCAAATTGCAGTGCAAATCAAGGGGCTTTTGTGCCGATTTGGTTGATTTGCATGCAGGCAATCGCATTTGATGCTGTGGTTAATGTGCTGATGCCTTACAAGCACTCAATGTGCCTGTAAATCAAGGGGTTTTCATGTATTTGATGTATATGTGGCCAGGGGGAAGCATCGTGAACACTCTGGATGCCTTCATGTGCGCCAATGTACCATGCATGATCAGAAATTGATCTCAAATCAAGGGGCTTTTCAAGTTTGTATGCTTGTTGAGCTTGGCAAAGCAGCAGGCAAGACATTTATGCCTTGAATCTTCAGAAATCAGCTTGCAGTCAAGGGGCTTTTGCCCAATTTCTGTTCGGGACTGTTGTATGCAGTGTTCGTGACTGTAAAAGTCTGATTTTCACTCATTTGGACAGCCACGAGAGCATTTATTGCTACTGTACCTGCTGGTACAGATTTGGCACAGCTTTGTGCATGTTTTGGCATGGCTGTACACTGTTTTGAGTGATCAAAAGGTTCAAATTCAGCTGCTGAAATTGCCGGTACAGGTTTGGTACATCATTGGTGAGCACTTGGTACTGTTGTACAGTACTTTGGAAGGGCAAAAGAGCACATTTAAGGTGCTGTCCAAAATCTGCAGCAACCAGATTTTGGTGTTTTCATCACATAAAGTGGGAGAAAAGTTGCATTCTTGCTTCCGCAGTGGGAGATAAAGCTTGGGAGAACATTTGTGAGCACTTTGTGTGCTTTGGGTGCAGTGTTTGCACATCTTGGGTGCAGTGTTTGCACATTTGCAGGGAGTCAGGCATTAAAGGTTGCATATTGCTATGGCAACCACAGGTGAGAGCTCTTCATTGCTTCACATCAAGAAGCTTGAAGGCTCGCAGAATTATGATATTTGGCAAACCCAGTGCTACAATGTGTTGCTCCAGAAAAAGCAGCACAAGCCTATCAAAGAAAGGGGTGTAATGCCCGCTTCTCTTACTGCTGAAGAGTGGGAAGATATGGATGAGCTGGCAAGATCTACTATCATGTTATCTGTGTCAGACTCATTACTTTTCAGCATTCGTGAAGAGAAGACAGCTTGGGGAATGTGGCAGAGATTGCAGGACTTGTATGCCCAACAAAGTGCCTCAAGCAAAGTGTATTGGTTGAAGAAACTCATAGGTCTTCAGATGAAGGAAGGGGCGTCTATGACAGCCCATCTCAATGAGTTTAATGGTATTGTCAGCCAAGTCATCAATCAAAAGTTGGCAATGGACGATGAGTTCAAAGCCACTTTTTTGTTATGCACTTTGCCAGAGAGTTGGGACACATTCAGGACAGCCACTAGCAATTCGAATGCTATGCTGTCATATGCAGATGTTGAGGGTGCTCTTCTTCAAGAAGAGATGAACAGGAAAAACAACTCTGTTGGCAAGTCTAATGCAATGAATGCACGTGGGAGATCCCAGCAAAGGGGGAAAAGCCAAGAAAGGGGAAGGAGCAAGTCTCGCTCCAAAAAGGATTTGGAATGCCATTATTGTGGCAAGAAGGGACACATTAAAAAGCAATGCTACAAATGGAAAAATGATCAAAAAGAAAAGGGAAAAGGCAAAGACAAAGACAAGGATGAAGCCAAAGATGTAAAGCCAAAGGGCAAAAGTGGAGTCAAGATTGAAGAAATCAATGTGTCACATGCAGGTGGCAGTGAGGATGAGGTCCTATTTACTTCTTCACTTGATGCCCATTCACTTCTTACAGGTGGTCATGGTATGCACTCATGGATCATTGATTCAGGTGCCTCCTTTCATGTCACAGGTTGCAGAGACTTGTTTGTCAGGTACACTGCTGGCAATGAAGGAGTGGTTTATTTGGGTGATAACCATGCATGCAAGATACTTGGCAGAGGTGATGTGAGACTTGTGTTTTCAGATGGCTCACAGCTTATGCTCCATGATGTCAGGCATGTGCCTGAGATCAAGAAGAATCTGCTTTCTACTGGACAGCTTGATGATGCTGATTATGTTACCACATTTGGTAGTGGAAAGTGGAAGATTAGTAAGGGCTCACTGGTTGTTGCCAGAGGCTCTAAAGTGGACACTCTTTACTTTATGCATGCAGGTGTTTGTCACCATGCTAATGTAAATGCAACCGAGCTGCCGGAAATTTCTATGTGGCATAGCCGGTTGGGACACATGAGTGTCAAGGGAATGGAGCAATTGTCTCGTTTGGGTTACTTGCCTTCTCTAAAGTTTTCAAGTTTTCAGTTTTGTGAGCATTGTATTTATGGTAGGCAACTACAGTGCCCCCACAAGAAAGCTCTTGGACAGAAAGATGCTAAGTTAGAGCTTGTGCATACAGATGTATGTGAGATGCCTCAGCTTTCTTTGGGAGGGGCAAAATATTTTGTGTCTTTCATTGATGATGCCACACGCAAGGTGTGGGTTTATCCTCTTCGTCTGAAGAGTGATACATTCTCAGTGTTTCAGAAGTTTGTTGCTCATGTTGAGAATCAAACTGGCAAAACACTGAAGGCTTTGCGTTCCGACAATGGTGGAGAGTATACGTCCAAACAGTTTCAGGACTTTTGTGATGCTAAAGGCATCAAGAGGGAGCTCTCTACTCCTTATGATCCTCCACAAAACGGGACAGCAGAGAGGATGAACAGGACCATACAGGAGAAGGTCCGTTCTATGTTGTCACATGCTGCATTACCTCATGGTTTTTGGGCTGAAGCTGTTATGACAGCCGTTCACCTTATAAATAGGTCACCTAACACGAGGCTTGGTGGGAAAGTGCCAGAAGAAGTATGGACAGGGAAGCCTCCGTCATACAAGCACTTGAGAGTGTTTGGTTGCGTTGCGTACGTGCACATACGCAGGGAAATGCGCACCAAACTTGATCCTAAGTCTCATAAATGCATATTCCTAGGATATGGTGACAGAGGTGAAATGGGGTATAGACTTTGGGATCCCATGAATAGAAAGATCATACGCAGCAATGATGTCATTTTTGATGAAACATGCATGTATAAGGAGCCTGCAAGGCAACAGGAGCCTGGCAGAGTCATCTTTGATGATGATGGACATCATGGACAACAACAAAGGGCTGTAAATCAGCCATTACAGCAGGAAAACCAGCCCTTAAATGGTGCTGAAAATGGTCCAAATGGACAGCCAGAGATGGCAGAAGATATCCCTATGGATATACCACAGTTAGAGGAGATACCGGGCATGATTTTTCAGCCTTATGGCATGGAACAGGAGCCACCAATGGGTGATATGCAGGCTGGACAGCAACCTGCAAATGATGGTCATTGGGTACGGAGGTCCACTAGACCCTCCAGAGCCCCTGACAGGTTTGTTCCAGGGGTTGACTACTTGATGCTCACTGACTGCGGGGAGCCCTCATGTTACAAAGAGGCTTTACAGAGGGCAGACAAGGCTCTATGCGAGCGTGCCATGAAGTCAGAGATGGATTCTCTGCATAAAAATGGAACTTGGAAGTTGGTGCCTTTGCCTGCAGGCAAGAAGGTTTTGCCATGCAAGTGGGTATACAGGCTCAAAGTTGCACCAGATGCAAAGCCAAGATACAAAGCCAGGTTAGTGGCTAAGGGCTTCAAGCAGGAATATGGTGTGGACTTTGAAGAGATCTTCTCTCCAGTGGTCAAAATGACCACACTTAGAGCTGTGTTGGCTTTGGTTGCGCATGATGATCTGGACTTGATTCAGATGGATGTGAAGACTGCTTTTCTTCACGGTGATCTCCATGAGGAGATATATATGCAGCAGCCAGAGGGTTATGCAGTAAGTGGAAAGGAGAAGCTTGTATGCAAGCTGAAAAAGAGTCTTTATGGGCTCAAACAGGCACCAAGGGAATGGTATCATAAATTTGATACATTCATGAAATCTCAGAAATTCAGGAGAAGTGACATAGATCACTGCTTGTACACCAAGAAAGCTTTGGATGGCAGTCTCTTGATTCTCATTTTGTATGTTGATGATATGTTGATTGCCGGAAAATCTCGTAAAGAGATGGATGCCTTGAAGCAGAGGCTGCATGAGACCTTTGATATGAAGGATCTGGGTGATGCAAATCACATCTTGGGTATGCGGATACTTCGGGCCAGAAATCAGCATGTGTTGTATTTGTCTCAGAAGGAATACATTGGCAAAGTCTTGCAGAGGTTCAATATGGACGGGGGGAAGAAAGCTAGTACTCCTTTGCCTCCATATGTGAAACTCAGTGCTATGGACAGCCCACAGTCGGATAGAGACAGGGCTGATATGGCCAAGATTCCGTATGCTTCAGCTTGTGGCAGTCTCATGTATGCCATGGTTGCTACTAGGCCGGACATTGCATTTGCAGTGGGAGTGGTTTCTAGATACATGGCCAACCCTGGCAAGAAGCATTGGGAAGCAGTGAAAGGTGTCATGAGATACCTGAAGGGCACACAGGATTTGTGCATTTGCTTTGGCAAACAGGATGCATTAGTGCATGGTTACACGGATTCGGATTATGCCGGTCATCCAGATAACCGGAAGTCTACTACCGGTTATGTATTTACATTCACAGGAGGTGCTGTGTCATGGATATCCAGGATGCAGAAGTGCACTGCCTTATCTACTACAGAGGCCGAGTATATTGCAGCCACAGAGGCTTGCAAGGAGGCATTATGGCTATCTCGGTTAGTGGTTGATTTGGGTTATACAGGGGATATTCCATTGTTGCATTGTGACAGTCAGAGTGCCATTCAGTTGGCAAAGAACCCTGTTTTTCATGCAAAGACGAAGCATGTGGATGTGAAGTATCACTTCATCAGAGAGGTGATAGAGAACAAGCAAATTCAGCTTGTTAAGATTCACACGGATGACAACCCGGCTGATCTGTTGACGAAGAGTTTGCCTCCGGAGAGGTTTGCTCATTGCAGACACTTGATGGGCATTGGATGAGGCCATTTTCAGCCTTGATATGGCCTTGTATATTATCATGTACATGCTGATTTTTTCTTTTCCTTTACTTAAGGGCACTTTGCCTTTAAGTGGGAGGTTGTTGGGGTAAAGGCGTTATGCCCACCCTTATAGTGTGTACAAGCCCATAAGTTATAGTACATAGTACACTTAGTACTTTTAATGTACTAAGTGCACTATGTGTACTAGTGCAATATACATGTGTGATAGGGGAGTCACACACTCATGCTTTTCATGAGTTGACTTATCCCCACAACTCTCTCTCTCTCTCTCCCTTGCTTCTCTGTGTATGTCTCCCATGAATGAACTCTAAACCCTAATTACAGGTTTCTCCCCATCAACGGACAGCCACTTGCAGGTGTAAGTTCTTCTTTGTTCCCACCCACCCACCCTTTTCAGTTACATCCCCGCAATGGCAGATCTGCTTGAGATGGCTGAGAGGCATGTGAAGATCCCTACACTCCCCATGTTCCCGGTGGACCGGCAGTTGGACGGGAACAACTACGGCATATGGAAGGTTATGATGGAATTTGTTTTGGAGTCTTACGACCTTGCTGATTTCATCGTTGTTGGGGTTCCACGGCCGGAGGTAGAGGAAGGGAAGGTACCGTCGATTTGTAAGGACCGGGAGGCACAGGCACAGTTGTGGGATCGTGTCAACGCCAGGGTCCGTTCATTTATCTTCCTCAGTTGCACACCGTAGGTAATCAATCATGTAAAGCACATGACGTTGGCCAGAGGTATATGGCAGCATTTGGCTTCTCTCTATAACAGGGTATCGCCTATGAAGAGGATTTCCTTGGAAGTACAGATGCGGGTTATGAGCCTTGCAAAGTCGTTGACGATGCGGGAGCATATTAACAAGGTGCAAGCTCTTCAGTAGAAAGTTCTTCAGGCTGGGAAGGAGATATCATCAGAGGACATGGCCATAACGTTGTTGTCGCATTCGCCCTCTCAGTACTCAGCATTTTACTCGTCTTTGATTACCAGTGGTAGGCTCAGCACCATTAGGTGGGAGGAGCTTGTGCCCATGGTCTTGGACCAGGAGGAAAGATTCTCGAACCCTCCACAGGGCGGAGGTTCAGAGGCCTTAACTGGCCAACGGTCGCAAGGCTGTAACAAGGGCAAAGGGAAGGCTTCATCGGAGAAGTCTTCTGAGAAGAAGTCCGATGCTGACCGTGAGAAATAGAAGGCAGAGAGGACCTGTAATGATTGTGGCGAGAAAGGCCACTATTGGTGGTAGTGTCCCAAGCGGAAGACCGAGAAGGGTGAAGAATCCTTAGCAGCAATCGTGAAGACTCCAGCATTTGTGCACCCGGAGGTGATGGACACCGATGTTTCATTTTCTTCGGGCAGGGTGGAGGACTCGCCGCTATGGATACTCGGGAGTGGATTCTAAACAGTGGTGCTTCCAGGCACATGACTCCTTCGCGTTCAGATTTACAAGATCTTTGCAGGTATTGTGGTCACATTCTTACTGGGAATACATCGACTATCCCAGTTCACAGTGAGGGCAGGTTGGAGATAGTTCCCGATGGCAGAGGGAGGATGCTTCCTCCCAAGTGTTGTATGTTCCCACACTTGGTTTTCATCTGTTGTCAGTGCATCAGGTTTGCAAGACTGGCGTACGGGTGGAGTTTGATGAGCATTTTGTTACTCTGCTGGACAAGGCAACAGGCCAGGTAGTTTGGGAAGGCGGAGTGGAGAATGGAGTTTACAAGCTTTCAGCACTCTCTCTCCCAGGTCCTCAGTTTTGTGATGAGTGGCAGTCTGGTAATGGCCACTTAAGTGTGGATACGTTGCAGGTGCAGGCTTTTCGGGACCAGATGGAGGATAGCTTGCCAATTGATGGCATCAGTTGGCAGGAACTTTCTAGTACTGATGTTGGTAGTTCTTGTGTTCGTCAGTCAGAGAAAACTTTATAGGTAACCTAGGCTTTGATGTCTCGTAGTATTCGGGACCAAGAAACTCTTGTAGATGAGGATGTTCTTTCCACGGGGACCTCTTGGAAAGCTAGGTAGGTGACAATTGATTACTTGCAGAAGGAGGTGGTTGTTGCACATTCTCCAGGCTTTGTGGTTCCGGATTTAGAGGGGGTTGGTTACAGGTTTCAGAAGGCCTTGCGTGGTCTTCAGCATGTTTCCGGGACTTGGCTTCCCACCATAATAGGTGTTGATCCTTGTGAGCAGTATGATGCCTCTTTGACTCGGAAGCAGAATGGTTTATTGATTTGGTTGATGGATATCAGATTGGACGGGAGCTTCGTGATGAGGCTATTGAGCTCATGGTTGCAGATGACTCTTTGGGAGGCAGGATTGCGTATCTTGTAGTTTCTACAGCATGCGAAGGATCTTGGTCTCTTTTACACAGGAGGGGGATTGATGAATGGAGTCCGACTCCACGGTTGGAGTGACTCAGATTGGGGAGGAGATCCAGACACGAGGAGATCTGCTTAGGCCTAGGAGCAGTTTTATGGAGCAGTAAGAGGCAGTCATCTTTTGCCTTGTCGATGACAGAGGCAGAGTACCGGGCTGCTTGAGGTGCTGCTTGTGAGGTGGTGAGGTTGCAGAGGTTGCATGGCAGGATTGGGCTTCCATTGGAGGAACCCACGGTCATCCAGAGGCACTTTGTTCGTGAACAGATCGTTGCTGATGACATCTTGCTAGAGTTCTGTTCGACGGAGTACAGTACGGTGGACCTCTTCACGAAGTCGCTAGCTCACGCTTTGCTCAGGCGGCACCCCAGCTCCTTGTCGTTGGTTTCACAGCCAGGAGTTGAGAGGGGGTGTTAGAAGTCATCTCCTGTCTTTACCTAGATACCAGGGCCTTTGTTGTGAGGGTGTGCCTGTCAGAATATGGAGCGGGGATGAAGACAAAATTTGAGAACAGAAGAGCAAGTGCAGAAAATAGACAGCGATGGAGAGAGAGAGAGAGAGAGGCGTGTAACTCTACTCTATATACACAAGAAAAATCCCGAATACAGCACAACAATGGCAAGGGGCTATGGGGCCATTTTATATGGCCCCAATCATGCAGTCGGCCTGTAGAAAGGCAGCCGACAAGGCTTGAAAACTCCACGACCAGCATAAAGCACCAGTCGGCCAGCTGTATCAAGTCAGCCAACATTTGTGAGAGGTCGTGGACCTGAAGAGTCAGTCGGCTAGCCCATGTGTCCTCCTGCCAACCCAGGGCAACCACCCAAGCCAAAAAAATGGGGAAAAAATGCGGAGTGGGGAAAAATGAGAGAACACCTAATACGGGCTGGCACACCCACAATAGAGGCCCTGGTGTATATGTATAGACAGGAGATGACTTCTAACACCCCCTCTCAGCTCCTGGCCCTGGAACCATCCCCAGGGAGCTGGAGTGCCGCCGGAGCAATGCGTGAGATAGCGACTTCGTGAAGAGGTCCACCGCACTGTCCTCCGTCGAACAGAACTCTAGCAAGATGTCATCAGCAATGATCTTTTCACGAACAAAGTGCCTCTGGATGACCAAGGATTCCACTAGTTGAAACCCAATCTTGGCAAGTAACCTCTGCAACTTCACCACCTTGCAAGCAGCACCACAAGCAGCCCGGTACCCTGCCTCTGTCGACAAGGCAAGAGATAGTTGCCTCTTACTGCTCCATAAAACTGCTCCTGAGCCGAGGGTAAAACTGTCACCTGAAGTAGATCTCCTCGTGTCTGGATCTCCTCCCCAATCTAAGTCACTCCAACCGTGGAGTCGGACTCCATCCATCAATCCTCCTCCTGTGTAAAAGAGTCCAAGATCCTTCGCATACTGCAGAAACCACAAGATACGCAATCTTGCCTCCCAAAGAGTCATCTGCAAACATGAGCTCAACAGCCTCATCAGGAAGCTCCCGTCCAATCTGGTATACATCAACCAAATCAATGAACCATTCTGCTTCCGAGGCACCATACTGCTCACACAAGGATCAACAACTGTTACGGTGGGATGCCAAGTCCTGGAAACCTGCTGAAGACCACTTAAGGCCTTCGGAAACCTGTAACCGACCCCCTCTGAATCCGGAACCACAAAGCCTGGAGAATGTGCAACATCCACCTCCTTCTGCAAGTAATCAACTGCCACCTGCCTGGTTTTCCAAGAGCTTCTCGTGGAAAGAACTTCCTTATCTACAGGAGTTTATTTGTCCCGAATACTACGAGACATCAGAGCATAAGTTACCTGTAAAGTTTCCTCTGACTGACGAACACAGAACTACCAACATTTGTACTGGAAAGTTCCTGCCAACTGCTGCCATCAACTGGCAAGCTATCCACCATCTGGTCCCGAAAGCCTGCACTTGCAGCGTATCCACACTTAAGTGGCCATTACCAGATTGCCACTCATCACAAAACGGAGGACCTAGGAGAGAGAGTGCTGAAAGTTTGTAAAGTCCATTCTCCACTCCACCTTCCCAAACTACCTAACCTGTTGCCTTGTCCCGCAGAGCAACAAAATGCTCATCAAACTCCACCCGTACGCCAGTCTTGCAAACCTGATGCACTGACAACCGATGAAAACCAAGTGATGGAACATACAACACTTGGGAGGAATGCTTCCCCCCTCTGCCATCGGGAACTATCTCCAACCTGCCCTCACTGTGAACTGGGATAGTGGATGTATCCCCAGTAAGAATGTGACCAGAATACCTGCAGAGATCTTGTAAATCTGAACGGGAAGGAGTCATGTGCCTGGAAGCACCACTGTCTAGAATCCACTCCCGAGTATCCGTAGCGGCGAGTCCTCCAACCTCCTCCCTGCCCGAAGAAAATGAAACATCGGTGTCCATCACCTCCGGGTGCACAAATGCTGGATTCTTCACGATTGCTGCTGAGGATTCTTCACTCTTCTCGGTGTTCCGCTTGGGACACTGCCTCCAATAGCGGCCTTTCTCGCCACAATCATTACAGGTCCTCTCTGCCTTCAGTTTCTCGCGGTCTGTGTTGGACTTCTTCTCAGAAGACTTCTCCGATGAAGCCTTCCCTTTGCCCTTGTTGTTACGGCCTTTCGACCGTTGGCCAGTGAAGGCCTCCGAACCTCCGCCCTGTGGAGGGTTCGAGAATCTTTCCTCCTGGTCCAAGACCATGGGCACAAGCTCCTCCCACGTGATGGTGCTGAGCTTGCCACCACTGGTAATCAAAGACCAGTAAAATGCTGAGTACTGAGAGGGCAAATGTGACAGCAACGTTATGGCCATGTCCTCCGATGATATCTCCTTCCCAGCCTGAAGAACTTCTTGCTGAAGAGCCTGCAGCTTGTTAATGTGCTCCTGCATTGTCGACGACTTTGCAGGGCTCATAACCCGCATCTGTACTTCCAAGGAAATCCTCTTCATGGGCGATACCCTGTTATAAAGAGAAGCCAAATGCTGCCATATACCTCTGGCCAACGTCATATGCTTTATATGATTGATTACCGGCGGTGTGCAGTTGAGGAAGATGAATGAACGGACCCTGGCATTGACACGATCCCATAGCTGTGCTTGTGCCTCCAGGTCCTTACGAATCGACGGTAACTTCTCTTCCTCTACCTTCGGCCGTGGAACCCCAACAACGATGAAATCAGCAAGGTCGTATGACTCTAGAACAGATTCGATTCCATCATAACCTTCCATATGCCGTAGTTATTCCCGTCCAACTGACGGTCCACTGGGAACGTGGGGAGTGTCGGGATCTTCACATGTCTCTCAGCCATCTCAAGCAGATCTGCCATTGCGGGGATGTAGCTGAAAAGGGTGAGTGGGTGGGAACAAAGAAGAACTTACACCTGCAAGTGGCTGTCCAGCAATCAGCCCACCGACTGGTCTTTTGGGCTGGTCGTGGAGTCTTGTGCCTGTCGGCTGCCTTTGGAGCAGGCCAACTGTTGCGTGGGGTCCATATAAAATGGCGCCCACTCCCCTTGCCATTTCATCTTGTATTTGCGGATCTTCTTGTGTATATAGAGTAGAGTTACACGCCTCTATCTCTCTCCTTTTCTTGTGCTGTTTTTCTGCATTGTGTTTGCTCTTGTATTCCCAGATTTGGTCATCATCTCCGATGCGTATTTTGACAGCTACTTCCCTTAGTGCTAGGCTTCATTATGGCTGAGTCTGCCCTGCATCTCGGGAGGTTTGATAGAAACTCAGTACGAAGGCCTTTGTGTGAATATATGCTCTTGTGTGTGTGTGTGTGTCTGTGGAGTGCGTGTGTGAAAGCATATCTTGATATATAGTTCTACACCCACTATTGGGCACTGATGACGTTAGTGGGGATGTTGTAGTATCTAGTCCATACTATGCATAATGGAGTTGATAGTTATATAGTCTTGTGGGTTGACTACCATGAGTATAGAACATGCACGTTCCTAAAAGGTGATTTTGGGCATGTTTTTGGATTCATCTAGGTATATATATATGAGAATCATGAACAATGGTTTTCAGCCATTGTGGAATCTTGGGGGCAATCCTCCGTTGCACAGGAGGAGGAGGAGCCGGGGGTGGAGAGGTAAGGGGTAAAGAAGTTGATGGTGGAGAAGCTGGTGGTGGAGTTGGGGTGGCCGAGGAAGTAGGGACCTTGATGGTAAGCTCGAGATGAGAGCGAGAATCATCTGAGGGTTCAACAAAGTGAACAGCGCGAGAAATCACCAAGGATCATGACTTCGGATCCCATAATCTGTAAGCTTCAGAATGAGAGCTATATCCAAGGAATTTGCACTTCTTAGACTTGGGATCAAATTTGGATCTGTCAAAATCAGGGATATAAACATAGGCATCACCTTGAAATGAGAGACAGAAGGTTTCTATCCTATAAAAGCCTCCTCTGGAGTCATATGAGAAACCGCCTTTGTAGGAGAACTGTTGATGATGTGAACAATAGTGCTCATAGCTTCTCCCCAGAAAGAGGGAGGAAGGTCAGAAGAAGAAAGCATGGTATGAGCCATCTCCTGAACAATCCTTTTCTTACGTTCAACCACACCATTCTGTTTTCGAGTGTGAGGTGTGAAAAATTGACGGCTTATACCTTTTTGCGAGCAAAAATTATAGAAGACTTTGGAGATGAATTCTTCTCCATTGTCGGAGCAGACTTGTCGAACCTTCTATGTGGTTGCAGTCTCGACCAAAGTCACCCACTCTTGGAAGAGGGAGCTTGAGATTTTTCTGCCAAGAGATAAACCCAAACTTTGCGTGAGTAATCGTCAATAATAAGCATGAAGTACTTGGCTCCTCTTAGGGTAATAGGCCGCATAGGTCCATATGAATGAGCTCCAGAATGAGAGAAGCCCGATGAGTAGCCCGTGAGGAAAGGCATCTCGATGTTGCTTGCCATGAAGACAAGCCAGACAATTGGAGTGGGAGGGTTTCAGTGGTGGAAGACCCTTGACCATTTGTTGAGAAGACAACAGCCTGCGAGAAGTATTATTCAGATGCCTGTAGCGAGGATGTTGCAAATCTGTACCCACATGAGTTACCAAGGCACGATAGCTGTGAAGAAGTTGCAACAGGTGAGATTGGGACTCATTCAGAGAGCCACAAAAGTCCTTCAACCGATAAAGACCACCTTCCTGGATACCTGTGGCAACAATTTGCAAAATGCTGGTGTCGATGATCTCAAGAATGGAACTGTCAAAGTAGACACCATATCCTTTCTCTGCAATCCTAAAAACTGAGAGGAGATTGCTGGAGAGCTTGGGAACATGAAACAAATCCGGAATGGTAGGAGGTTGGCCTGGGGAAGAGTTAAGTCGCACATTACCAATGGAAAAGGCCTCCAAGTTGGAAGCATCACCAATGGACACCGTCGAAGAGTTGGGACGAATGTCATGAAGAATGGTCCTTCGAGGAGTTGTGAGTAGCACATCCACTATCAACCACCTAGTCTCCTTGGTGGAAGAGGATTTTTGAGTTTGGTTGGTGGATGAAGAGGTTTGATTGGGGGGGTTCTTAGCAGAACCACCTTCTCTCTTCTTGCGATAATTAGGTTGAATGTGACCTTTGAGACCACAATAATGACAATCTTAGCCTGAGGAGAAGTTGCATTGGGAGAGGCATCAGGTGCAGAAACAATAGCCTATAGCCGATCATACCGAAGGAGAGCCTTCATCTGTAGTGCCCAATCAAGATAATTGGTTCCATCTAAGATGGGTTCCTTGGGAAGTTGAGGAATGGATAAAGAGATAACATTTAGTGTGGAAGCCATGGAATCTTCCTCTTGAATTTACAACGGAAAGGTGGCAAGTAGGTACCCGGAGTTTGCCCACTCCTCCCTAGATGCTAGGTAAGGTGAAAGAAGATGTAGAACTGTACTCCTGTTGGAGATCAAGGCACACAGGGGGAAGACGGGAGTCGACCTGATGCGCGATGAAGTAAGGGAGGGAGAGGCTAATGGAGCAAGCGCACGGTGCTACCACTAGTCCGCGATAGCGCGAGAGGGCTGGAAAAAAAAAGTGCAGAAAAAGGCTGCTGTAGAGGAAAACGCAGCAAGGTACTGCTGTAGGAGAAAAAACGCAGCAAAGAAGTGCTGTCCGGGAGGCCAAAAAAACAGCCTTGAATCAGCGCCAGAAAAACGCTGATTTGTGCTTGAAGTAGATCTCCAAAACGCAGCCACCAAGGGAGAAGAGGAAAAAAAAACGCAGGCTGAAAACTCTTCTTGCTGATTTGTGGAAGCACAAGATCTTTGATACCATGTGAGAATATGTGAATATGAAGTGGAAGCAAGTGGAGATCAAACAAGAGAAAGTAGACAGCCAAGAAATTGAAATGTATTGATTGATTTATGAAGGAACAATGTCCATGCTTATATACATACTAAAGAGCTAGTTGGCTGTAGCAAAAAAAGCTACTAGTTTGGACAAATAATAAAATGCCTAAAAAATCCTAAAACTAAGCTATAAAATAGCTGAAAAATATGGCAAAAATCCCTAATTACATCATATAAATATCTGGATAAAAGTGACATAAAATGGAGTAAAATGGGCTAGAGATGACATGTCCAACATATCTTGCCTCTTGGACCATTGCATGAGAGAGAGAGAGAGAGAGAGAGAGAGAGAGAGAGAGAGAGAGAGAGATTAAGTATATACTAAAGACCCAGTGGGCCTATGAGACTAAAGTGATACAATAATGTCCATGGCATATCTCATCATGGAATGGAAAATTAAATAGAACAAATCAAAACTATCTGACTAGAGTGATAGAAAACTGTCCATGAAAATCTCATCGTGGAATACAAGGAACATGGAAGAGCCCTGGGCAGTGCTGGTCTGGGAAGTCAGTGATCCTAGAAAGTGGGCCAAACCCGTCATGGAAGAGACAATGAAACCTCCCGTAGATCTCATACCATACTGGGCAACGACATATGTATTGTTCCTCTGTCTCACATTCTGTGTGGCTTAATTGGCAAATCCTCTCCTCCTTGGTTCTCTGTGTGAGCTCTCAGCTCTAAAGACGCGGTCAGCTTCTCCCTGGCTCCACTCCGAGGCAGTGGGATGAAACCCGTATGTGGCCAATTGCGATCTGCATGGCATGGGACATGTGAACACTCAGGTAGCCCGGTTGCTGGATGAATCCATCCTCAATGAGCATGAAGAAGTGATCTATGTAGAAACGCATCTTCGGTGGGAGCTGCGAAGGTGTGATCAATGTGCAATGGGTGTAGAGGTTGAGAAGATCAAATTGATAACCTGGGTGTCTTGATGAGAGAGCTAGAGAAAAGGGAGTCCAAATTGTATTGAAGGGGTGGGAGTCGGTCCATGCGGAGATCATATCTTGAGAACCAAGTGGAAACTTGGGCACATAGTTGTTAAAAAACGCGTATTTTTTTGAAAAAATTAAAAACGTGAATGTTTAGAAGCGTTCTGATTTTTGGTACGTGTTTTTTTCATGCAGTTTATTTTTTTTTTAAAATTTGCCCTATCGTTTTTTGTGCTGCCGCCTTCGTCTCTGCCCTTGCGTCTATCCCTTCTGCTCCCGCCTTGCCTTCCCACCATCTTCTCCTGCCTTTGTCACTTGAAACTTCTACTGCTCCTGCCTCTGCCCCCTTTTCTCCCCCCTTTACCCTTCTGCTCCCACCCGCCCCTTACGCTGAGTGCTGTCGCCTTGCCCCCCACCATCTGCGATCTTGCCAACCAATGCCCCACCCTTTGCTCCCGCCTCTGTCCCCTCTGTTGCAGCCTACTCCCGTCTCTTTGTAGCTGTAGCTTGCTCTTGCCTCTGTCCCTTGGTCCCTTCTGCTTCCGCCTCTGTCCCTTCCGCTCCTAAAATGGGCCGAACTTCGGATCTTGTGAATGCACATGTAGAGGAGCTTCCAAATTACAATGAGAGTGGCCAAGACGGGTGGAGATGTAATATTGCAGTGACATTTACATAGGGAAGACTACTCGTATCAAAGCCCACTTGGCTGGGTTTAAGGGGAAGGGCATTGTTGTATGCCCTAGAATGCCATGAAAGTGTTGGCCACCTCAAAGTTTATTGTAGAGGCCAAAGGTGCTTAACATCTTTAGAGTAGAGAGCGCGAGCTGTAACCCCAAAAACCCTCCTCCACCAGATTTGCCTACATGTTTATTCTAGTTGACAGGGTACTACGAGTTCGAGCCGGACTCTTGCGCATAGTTGTTTCACGTGCATGGTTTGAGATGAACGAGGTGAAAGAAAGAAGGCCCAAACATGTGAAATTTGAAGCCACTATAATAGGAGAGGAAGCTTTTTGGAAGAAGGTTGAAGTGTTGGTGAGGATTCTACAATCATTCTACAGTGTCTTACGCATCACCGATATGGAGTGGAGCACACTTAGCTTATTGTATGAGTATATGGGCAAGATTGGTGAATGCATTAACAAGGCACAAGGCTTGAAAGAAGAGGAGTAAGTACATTACTGCATTGAACATTCACCCTTATCTTTACATAACTTGGGTATTGAATTTCAATGTTTTATGTATAATGTTTCAACCATCAATTAGGGTGATGGGTCTTCGTAATGCGTGACTTGATCGATGGGGTTGGTTTCATAGACCAATTCATGCTGTTGCACACATTCTCCATCCTTTATGAAGAGATGATAAGCAATTCTTATGTGAATAGTTGGAGGATGGCTGGAGAGAGTACACCGATGATTTGACTGGTGGAGATATGCAGCAGATGAGGATACTAGAGTAGGAGTGTCTAGTATCTACACTTTTGGAAGAAATGGTAGGAATTTTGTTGCTTGTGGTCCTAAAGTGGTGGAGGTTTAGTAAATTTTCCTCAACTTCTTGAATCTTCATTTATTATAGCAGCTTCTAAGTTCTTCTCATTTCTCAATGGCATAGAAGCATTGCCATGAGAGGTCTCTCACAGGACTGCAGCTCGGGTCCTTGTGAGAGAAACTGGAGTACTTGAGTACTCTTCCACACAAAGAAGAGGAACAAATTTTCTACCACTCAGGTGGAGCGTTTGGTGTATTGCCACTGCAACCTTCGTCTTATTGAGGAGAAAGCCAATCCCATTGAGCCTCGCCAAGTGAATGTCGACTTGATCGACATCGAGAAGGAGAAGGAAATTCTAGAGATCCCACCAGATGAGCGAGATATTTATGCTATGCTCTACGAGGAGGCGATGGAGCTGATTCGCACCACACGGAGCCATTCGAGAGAAAGAGCTTGAGTTTAGGTCATCACGAGTCCATCAGTGGCAAAATCTAGCACTCGAGTTGGCACGTGTCGGAGTGTTGCAGCACAGATAGAGGAGGCAGATCCCGATGCTTCGGATGATTCATCTACTTACACTACATATTCAGAGGCTGAGGCATCTGATGTTGAGATGGATGTGTAGACTCTAGAGTGTCAGTCTCTTGAGTCTTGACATTATTTTTATTTTGTTTGTACTTGGCACTTGTGTTATGTGTATTGTTTTGTATTGTGGTTGCATGTGATGCAACGTCCTTGTACTACATGGTGTTTTTAGTTTTTGAGCACTTGCCCCTTGCTTGGTCTTGGCCCTTGCCACTTGGGCCTTGCAAGTTGCCCCAGACTTTAGTTTGATGTATCATTTTGATTCGACTTTGATCATGGATGGTGGATTATGTTACTTGTTGTCTCTTAGCTCTAGCCTCTCCCGTCTTGACTGTTCTTGAGTTATCATTCTTTCGGTTTTTAAAGTTTATAATGTAAATGAATGGTTAAAGTTGAATGGGCTTCAAATTGTTCACTCTTGATTTTGTATGCACAAGTTTAACTTTTATATAAAATCTGTGGTTCCTAGGCTTAAAAACCATATATATAGGCCATAATTATAGCTATAAAATTTAATGAATAAAAAACTTATTTTAAAAACTTTCACAAAAATAAAAAACGTTTTTAAAAGTATAGAACTCGTATAATACTTCTCGTTTTAAAAACGTCTGGCAACTATGCTCGGGCATATCATACTCTAGGATGGCCCTCGAGTGCTAGATGTTACATGCACTGAGGTTGATCGTGGTAACACACAACAAGCCTTCTTTAAAACTTTACTTTTGTGAGATCTTTAGCATCCATTGAGAGAGAGAGAGAGAGAGGGAGAGAGATATTAAGCGTCTACTAAAGACCCAATGGGCCTATGAGACCAAAGTGATACAATAATGTCCATGGCATATCTCATCATGGAATGGAAAATAAAATAGAAAGAAAACATAAACATAGCTATCTCACTTGGATGATACAAAACTGTCCATGGAAACTCATCATGGAAATACTAAGAACATAGAAACATGAGAGCAGCATCAGCTCTGAGTAGATGGTATAGCACTCTCCAAAATATCAAGCATGGGGCTAATGAGTACACGACCGAGAGGTCTCCCTCAGCTATGTCATGTGGAAAGGTAGCTTGATGACGGTGGAGCATGTCCTGGATCTGGAGTTGATGAGGTGATCGTGGTCGACGGGGAGGGGGGGGGTCGGGCATGCTGGAGTGTGGAGGCTCGGTCCGGGGTAACTCCTCTCAGGCGAGGTAGGTCCGGAGCAGCTCGTATCGGTGTCCTCCACCTCCTCGGTCCGGAAGAAATTGGTGATGGTTGGCTGGCGAGGGAGGGGGCGGGGTGGCTGGGGCCGAAGCTCTCTCAAGAAGGTGTCCCTGTGTCTGCGGAGTTCAAGCAGGAAGAGGCCTAGGCAATGCTGGTCTTGGAAGTCAATGATCCTGGAGAGTGGACCAAATCCCTCACAAAATAGACAGTGAAACCTCCCGCGGATCTCATAGTATACTGGGCAGCGGCATATGTAATGCTCCTCCATCTCAACCTCTGTGTGGCATAATCGGCAGATCCTCTCCTCTCTAGGTCTCCGTATGAGCTTCTCGGCTCTGAATATGAGCTCAGCTCTACTTGTCTCCACTTTGAGGTCATGGGATGAAACCCGTATCTGGCCAATCACAATCCACATGGCATGGGACATGTGAACACTCTTCGTGGGGAGCTCCGAAGGTGTGATCCATGTGCAATGGGTGTAGAGTGTAAACCGGCCTCAGATAACCAAAGGGCGGTGGAACAAACATTTGCACATAAAACACTTCAACACCATTGAGGACCTAGAAAAGGAAAACCAACAGGGGGAGCTAGAGTGCTCCTCCAAATAGTACACGGACACCGATTGGCCCCAAATCGCAGTGGCGCCCCTTGCGGTATTTCTTTAATTGATTTTAAGAGCTTTGATTACAATATAAGGCTGGTAATTCAGCCGTCCCAGTAGAACTCCTGAAGCCTGCAAAGAGCCTGCATCTGGCTTCTTGTCCACTCGGCATCCACAAACAAATCCAGCCATTGTTCACATCGAAAGACTCTTCTCACATTGAGTCTGCATACAGAAGCTTTCTCCCATGATCAAGGCTGCCACAACCATCCATAGCCTCTCACACTATGAACAGCATCACACCCTGACACATCCAGTGCTTCTGCATCACAACACAGTCTCCCAAACTGTCTCTCAAAAGAGAACTCGCATCACAGCACAGCATACCGTACAGTTGACACACCTGTACAAACCCTCTCTACCTTCCAAGGGTACTATCCATCTCTGTCATGGATTCCCTGTCCCTTGTCCTATCAGTAGCAAGGCTGTACCATACATGTGTCCACTCCTGTACCTTCTGCCTGCATGTGACCTAGCTCCTGGAGAAACCCATAAACATGTTTCCTCATCGAGAAACCTACGACCTGTTTCCACATGAAACCCTTAGGCCTGTTTCCCTTTGAAACTTATGTCCTGTTTCCCATACATCTAGTTACCTGTTCCCTCATGAAACATCTGGCAACATAGAGATACTCATAACTGTAGGTCCCACTGTTCCTTTCTAGCATGAAGAAAACAATCTGCTCCATGAGCACGCAGCCATGCGAGCTTGCATCACTCCCATGCCAAGAAACATAACCACAAGACCTGTACTTGCAGTCAAAAACCCAAGCGCATAGCTGAATTTGCGACCAAACAAAAACAGCCCATAAACTGTCCCAAAACAGTCCCGAATCAAAGCATAGAAAGGCTGAAAGTTCCATCAGTTGAACGCCATCGACATGATGTCTATGTTCATGGAAAAACAGCCCTTGTCCACCTTTGTGTCCAGAGAAACCAGCCTCTGTCTACTTTTCTGCAAAAGCACGGCGTCCTCCAAAAAGCACACGCCTGCAACCACCTATCCGAACAGGTCGACACCAGCAACCACCCGTACCAAATCGTGTGTAGCTGTCTCCTGTATCAGCTGTCGCACAGCAACCGCCTGTACCAGCTGTACCTGTCCGTACACATATGCATGCAGTCGTACACCTGCTTGCGCCGCCTGAAAGTGCAACTGCAGCCACCTGACCTGCCTGCGCCGCCTGTACCTGTAGCAGCCTGATCTGCGCAGCCTGTACCTGCAGCAGCCGTACACTGTACCTGCTGTCCGTACAGTGCTGTACGGCCTGTTCCAGGACCAGTAGCCAGAAAACCTGCAGCCGCCGACTTGCTCTTCTCCACGCAGCCCATATGCACGCCTACTCCCAAAAAGCTAGAGAGAGAAGCAAGAGAGAGACCAGCGCCTCCAAAAGTGGAGTAACCTCTAAATATTGCTTAGTGGCCTCCTAAGGTTTTGAAACCTTTAAAACATTAATGTCTCTTTGCCCCCCTTTCACACATGGGGTTATCCACACATGGGCTTCCATCTTCACTCCCACCTGATGCCATTCACACTGTCCACCATTTCCCTGTGCACATCTGCAACTTGTCCAGAGAAAAACACAGGGTCATGACATACCCCCCTCTTGAAAAATGGCAAGCGTCCTCGATTGCACTCAATGGCACAGTAAAGCATCTCATGAGCAAAGACACCCCATATGGCAACAACAATGGCCTTCCAATGCATCTGGGTGATAAAATAATCATCCTGCACAATAAGCCACACTGTCCTCTTGCTTGTTCCTTCAAAACCTACAGCAAAAGTCTAAAACCAAATGGAAACACGTTAACTGTGTTAGCCAAAAATAAAACCATGCATCACTCTACATATGACACACATGCATGACACACATGCATTCGCAAACAATATGCTCCTCAAGATGCTCTACCTACTCCAAAGTAACAGTCTAAGGGCTGCTCGCAAGCCTTACGCCCATGGGCATCCCGCAGGACCCACGACTGAAGGTAAAACATGAGCATATGAAAACACTCAATGCATCCAAACACTACATCTACCAAGTACTTTCCCACATATGTCTCATGGCCATCCCGCAGGAGTTACACCCATGAACATAATAAAGCACTTGATGTATCATACCAACATACATGCAGCACATGACACAATGCAGAGTATTTCCCAATGTATTCTCAATGGTACCAGGATCCAATGGCACCAGAATACAAAAATACCTCTACCTCAGAAAGTGTATGCATACATGCACAAATAGAGTTCGATCCATATTTCCATGAACCAAACCAGCTCTAGGACTGCTCGCAAGACTTATGTCCTCCATAGAGTTATCCATAGTTGCAGTTTGAGTTCTAGGTGCGCGCGACTGTGAACCAAACCCAACTTTACCATCATCTGTGTCTAGAACACAATATCATAGAAGTCCCATAAGCAGATGTACTGTTAGCCTCAGTACCTTCGGGTGAATACAAAGATGTCACCAAGCGACTCCTAGATGACAAATGAGCCTGTCTGAAACAAGGGAGCGGAGGTGCTACCCCCCTCTTGAGCATCAGGCAATGCTCCAGACCTATGCTCTGCTGAACCTGAATGAGCCACAACAAGAGTCGGCTCCAACTCATAGGCATCAAGATAAAGCTGCAAATCCTGAGGTGAATCTGCTAAGTCACCCTCCTCCATCCACTTCGCATCCATCAGTGAACCTCCTCCATCCACTTCGTATCCATCAGTGAACAGCTCTTGAACTTCACAGGATAGCGACGGGAAACTTTACCCTGTACCTAATGTGCCAGTATATGCTCAGGAATAAGAACCTCGTCAAGTTCCTCCACTTCCATCTGAGCCTCATCAGATACATCCTCAGGCACCCAAAACCTGCTTGCACTCCACCCAAGTGGTAAGCACAAGTCCTCGATGAAGCATAGTAGATCACCACTGCTAAACATAGAAAGAAACTGTCTTCCGAACCCACGAAGCCTCTATGAAGATACTACCGGTGACAAACTATCGAAAGCCATAGCCTTCAACACATCTCCTGCACCATAACACTTCAACTGCTTCTTGTTCCTGGCCGACTACTTCTTGTCCTTGGTGTCTTTTCTCCTGAACTTCATCCTCAGCTGTTGCTCTTCACCTCATATAGGCAAAGACACAAAATCCTGTACTGTGTCCTGCACTTCCTTTTCACTTTCCTCATGTTGAAGTTTTTGATGTGACTCTCATGAGACAACCACGAGCTCGCCCCCTTAGGAAAGTTGGCGATTGTCCCGACCAAAGCAACCACGGACTCGCCTCCTTGAGAAAGTCGACGATGTGTCCCGGCGACGGAACCTTGTAAACCGGCCTCAGATAACCAAAGGGCGGTGGAACAAACATTTGCACATAAAACACTTCAACACCATTGAGGACCTAGAAAAGGAAAACCAACAGGGGGAGCTAGAGTGCTCCTCCAAATAGTACACGGACACCGATTGGCCCCAAATCGCAGTGGCGCCCCTTGCGGTATTTCTTTAATTGATTTTAAGAGCTTTGATTACAATATAAGGCTGGTAATTCAGCCGTCCCAGTAGAACTCCTGAAGCCTGCAAAGAGCCTGCATCTGGCTTCTTGTCCACTCGGCATCCACAAACAAATCCAGCCATTGTTCACATCGAAAGACTCTTCTCACATTGAGTCTGCATACAGAAGCTTTCTCCCATGATCAAGGCTGCCACAACCATCCATAGCCTCTCACACTATGAACAGCATCACACCCTGACACATCCAGTGCTTCTGCATCACAACACAGTCTCCCAAACTGTCTCTCAAAAGAGAACTCGCATCACAGCACAGCATACCGTACAGTTGACACACCTGTACAAACCCTCTCTACCTTCCAAGGGTACTATCCATCTCTGTCATGGATTCCCTGTCCCTTGTCCTATCAGTAGCAAGGCTGTACCATACATGTGTCCACTCCTGTACCTTTTGCCTGCATGTGACCTAGCTCCTGGAGAAACCCATAAACATGTTTCCTCATCGAGAAACCTACGACCTGTTTCCACATGAAACCCTTAGGCCTGTTTCCCTTTGAAACTTATGTCCTGTTTCCCATACATCTAGTTACCTGTTCCCTCATGAAACATCTGGCAACATAGAGATACTCATAACTGTAGGTCCCACTGTTCCTTTCTAGCATGAAGAAAACAATCTGCTCCATGAGCACGCAGCCATGCGAGCTTGCATCACTCCCATGCCAAGAAACATAACCACAAGACCTGTACTTGCAGTCAAAAACCCAAGCGCATAGCTGAATTTGCGACCAAACAAAAACAGCCCATAAACTGTCCCAAAACAGTCCCGAATCAAAGCATAGAAAGGCTGAAAGTTCCATCAGTTGAACGCCATCGACATGATGTCTATGTTCATGGAAAAACAGCCCTTGTCCACCTTTGTGTCCAGAGAAACCAGCCTCTGTCTGCTTTTCTGCAAAAGCACGGCGTCCTCCAAAAAGCACACGCCTGCAACCACCTATCCGAACAGGTCGACACCAGCAACCACCCGTACCAAATCGTGTGTAGCTGTCTCCTGTATCAGCTGTCGCACAGCAACCGCCTGTACCAGCTGTACCTGTCCGTACACATATGCATGCAGTCGTACACCTGCCTGCGCCGCCTGAAAGTGCAACTGCAGCCACCTGACCTGCCTGCGCCGCCTGTACCTGTAGCAGCCTGATCTGCGCAGCCTGTACCTGCAGCAGCCGTACACTGTACCTGCTGTCCGTACAGTGCTGTACGGCCTGTTCCAGGACCAGTAGCCAGAAAACCTGCAGCCGCCGACTTGCTCTTCTCCACGCAGCCCATATGCACGCCTACTCCCAAAAAGCTAGAGAGAGAAGCAAGAGAGAGACCAGCGCCTCCAAAAGTGGAGTAACCTCTAAATATTGCTTAGTGGCCTCCTAAGGTTTTGAAACCTTTAAAACATTAATGTCTCTTTGCCCCCCTTTCACACATGGGGTTATCCACACATGGGCTTCCATCTTCACTCCCACCTGATGCCATTCACACTGTCCACCATTTCCCCGTGCACATCTGCAACTTGTCCAGAGAAAAACACAGGGTCATGACATAGAGGCTGAGAAGATCTAACTGGATAACCCGGTTGGTATCCTCGTGAGAGAGCCGGAGAAAAGGGGAGTCGAAACTATACTGAAGGGGGGTAGGCGGTCCATGCGGAGCCCATATACTGAGAACCAAGTGGAAATTAGTGCATACCATACTCCAGAGTGGCCCTCAAGTGCCAGCTGTCTTGAGGACCCCAGGGCAAGCCTCGGGTACCTATGGGGATCCATGTGACTGATGCGATGGAGGTATGTGACTGTCTGGAAGAGTGCATCCACTACCATCGGGGCTACAACAAACTCTGCCTGGATAATCTGGTGTGGGACTGAAGGTTTGCTGCAGATCATATGGGAGAGCATCATGACTTGGGGCCTCTCAACTCGCTGCCAATCCTCATCAGATAATTCTGGCCCCCAGAAGGCTGCTCCATACATCAAGCTGGTGTGACGAGGGTGTCAAAAAGCCAGCCCTTCGTCCTAGGCTCTTGGAAATGTGCCTGGAAGCACTGCTGCTCAAGGCTGCATAATGCCGTGTCACTCTGGCATGGTGAAGCGTGGGCCACTGAAAGTGACACCAAGGTAGACATAGGATGAGACAATCTCCACAAGATCCCCTTTATATGTGAAGCTCAATCTGGATGTGAAGGGGCGAGAGGTACTGAAGACCATTACCTTGGATTTACCAAGGTTAACAGAGAGATCCCGTTGAGTGCAAAAGTCCTGTAAGGCATCCAACTGTCTCTGAAGCTCCTTGGCTGAGTCTGAGAGGAGGACGATGTCATTTGCATAAAGTAGTATGGGGATCAATATGCCTGCCAATGTGGGACCACCCCCGCCTAATCCGTCAATGACATAGTCACAAGGGACGGGGGACGGGGACGGGGACGGGGACGGGACGGGGGACGGCCATATGTAGGGAACGGGGACGGGGGTAGGAACGACACTTAAAAATTACTTTGTCAGTACCACCCACTCGCCTATACGGGCAACGCTTGCATGTCCATGGCTGTGCACCACCTCCATGAGGGGATGGGGTGTGATTGACCTCATCCCACCATGTCCATCCCGTCGTCCTTCTACGGGTAGTTGGAACTTGAAGAGCCACTGCCACGAGGAGGATGCCATGGATGATGGATGCCTCCTTGTCACTTGATAGCTTGAGAGAGAGAAAGAAAGAAAGAAAGAAAGAAAGATATATTAACGTCTACGAGAGGCCAAAGTCGGCCTATGAGACAAAAAATAATACAACTGTGTTCTTCCGGTCATCGAAAGAAAAGAAAGAAAAGAAAAAGTGTGCATGTGTCTGGATACAACTGTGAATCATCATGGATCGGTGGAGCCCATATACAAACAATATAAGGGGGGGTGGGGATGTGGATGGAGTGCTAAGGCAAGATGCATCTCTATATGCCGAAGGGGTAGTACAAGCATGCTATGCAGATCTATGTCTAACTCTATCCAGTGCCATAAGAGGGATATAAGATATCATACATCGCCGATGCTGAGGCTGTGAATGGCGTGAACATGTACCCTGAGTCTGAATGAAAGCGAGCTAGCCTCTCTTGTGTCTCCATCTGGTGTCTCATTCGGATAGCTGCTATCTCTCGGTGATGACGGAGTCGGGGTGCTCTATGTCCAGTCTGTCTAGGTCTCCTCCTGGCTCTCAATTCCTCTACTGTCTATGCGGTCACCCCACGTGGTACATCAGCTGGCACTGGCATAGCTCTCTAGAAGAAATCTGTGAGCTGGGACTGTCTCCCACCCCTAGTGGGAGCGGGTGTCTGGAGGAGTCTCTCTCGAGAACTATGAAGCTCTAGTAGTAGTCTGCCAAGCTGTCGCTGGTCCGAGGCCTCCATCAACTGATGTAGTGAAGAGTGGTGCTCAAACAATCCTGCATATCTATCTCTGACCCCCTGGTGGGCTCTACATCTACATACAAAGTGATCCTCAGTCTCCACCTCCTCGCGGCACAATCTGCATATCCGCTCAGCTCTGGGAACCCGTGCCGCTCTCCTAGCCTCTATCTCTAGCTGATGTGATGAGACTCGTAGCTGTCCAATAGCAACGCAAGAGCTGTGTGGCATGTATACATCCATGTACCGCGGTCGATGTATAAACCCATCCCCTGAGATGCTCATAAAGTGGTCTCTGTAATACAGCATCTTCGGTGGTAGTGGGCTCTCTGGTGCTATCCATGTCTCCTGTATGTAGTGCTGCCATATGTCCTGTCTCATCACTCTGTTCCTCTCATTGAGAGAGAGGTAACCCCGTGGAGCAGACTGATCATACTGAAAAGGTGGCAACCGCTCAATGTCTATCCCATGATGTGAGAACCACTGTAGCATCTGTGCATACCAAGATCCAGTGTGTCCAGCCTCGGCCAGCTGTCTGGATGCCTCAAAAGCTCGACGGGATAATCTCTCCGTGGGCATCTCCCTCATCCTGTATATAAAGGAGATCGTTTGGAACAATGCCTCCACTGCCATAGGTGGTGCAGCAAACTCAGCTTGAACAATGTCGTGTGGGACGGATGGTTTGCTGCGTATCATCCTCGAGAGCATCAAGATCTGTGGTCTCTCCAGCTGTACCCATGTGGAGGCTGCAAGTCCTCGTGCCCAAACCCCTGCTGCATACATCAAGGCTGGTGTCACTAATGTATCAAAGAGCCACCCCTTCGTGCGGGGTTCCTGAAAATGTGCTTGATGACACTGATGCTCAAGGCCAGCAAGAGCTGCATACCCCCGGGTCACTCTGTCTCGGACTGCCTGAGCCATGGAGAAGCGTCCAGCTGAGCTAGTAAATGTGATGCCAAGGTAAACATAAGAGCTCACCACCTCGACCCGCCCTCCTGCTAATGTGAGAGTAGTGTGGCTCCTGACTGCGGGTGAGGTGTGGAAGATCATAACCTTGGTTTTCCCAAGGTTCACTGTGAGACCCTGCTGTGTGCAGAAGTCATCAAGAGCCACAAGGTGTCTTTGAAGCCCAACCTGCTTGTCGGATACCAAGACGATGCCATCAGCATAAAGCATAACATGGACAGTAATACCTGATAGCTCAACCCCAAAGCCTCCTCCCTGCGTGATGTAATCAACCACCTCATCAATATAGAGCCCAAAGAGCGTGGGGGAGAGCGGGCACCCCTGCTTCACACCAATGGTGCTAGCAACTGTGTCGGATAAGCCTCCTGGGCATCGGACTCTCCCAAAGACCTGCTCATATAGCCTGTATATGCCCCACATCATGTCTGAAGGTATGCCTAGTGTCTGTAGTCGCCGAAAGAGGCGCTCTCTGGGCACAGTATCAAATGCCTTGCGGAAATCCACAAAGAAACAATAGAGCCGTTGCCTCCGTGCCTTGGCCTGATCAATCAAGCACCTCAATGTAAAAATGTGGTCGATGGTCGAGAAGGCTCGTCGGAAGCCTGCTTGGCATGCTGCTCTCAATCCCCCAACCACTGCATGAGTGCTCAGCTCTGCCTCCAAAACTGCCCCGTATAGTTTGGCCAATATATGGCCAATCATGATGGTCCTGTAGTTCCCGGGGTCTAGTACATCTCCCGCTTTATGGATCGGCACAGTAGTGTGCATCGTCCACTCAGCCGGAAACCCCTCTGACAGAGCTCTGTTGAAGAGATGAGCAAGAAATGGTGCCAATGTATCAATAGCATAGATGAGATGCTCTCCCTGTAATCCTGTATGATCTGTCGCCCGTCCATGTTGGAGTCGGCATATGGCCCTCCTAACCATAGGTGGGGTGAAGAAGGTGGAGTGCTAGAGATGGCAGAAGATATCCCTATGAATATCCCACAGTTAAAGGATATACTGGGCATGATCTTTCAACCGTATGGCATGGAACAGGAGCCACCAATAGGTGATATGCAGGCTGGACAGCAACCTGCAAATGATGATCATTGGGTACGGAGGTCCACAAGACGCTCCAGACCCCCTGACAGGTTTGTTCCAGGGGTTGACTACTTGATGCTCACTGACTGTGGGGAGCCCTCTTGTTATAAGGAGGCTTTACAGAGGGCAGACAAGGCTCTTTGGGAGCGTGCTATGAAGCCAGAGATGGATTCTCTGCACAAAAATGGAACATGGAAGTTTGTGCATTTGCCTACAGGCAAGAAGGTTTTGCCATGCAAGTGGGTTTACAGGCTCAAAGTTGCACCTGATGCAAAGCCAAGATACAAAGCGAGGTTAGTGGCTAAGGGCTTCAAGCAGGAATATGGTGTGGACTTTGATGAGATCTTCTCTCCAGTGGTCAAAATGACCACACTTAGAGCTGTATTAGCTTTGGTTGCTCATGATGATCTGGATTTGATTCAGATGGATGTGAAGACTGCTTTTCTTCACGGTGATCTCCATGAGGAGATATATATGCAACAGCCAGAGGGTTATGCAGTGAATGGAAAGGAGAAGCTTGTATGCAAGTTGAAAAAGAGTCTTTATGGGCTCAAACAGGCACCAAGGGAATGGTATCATAAATTTGATACATTCATGAAATCCCAAGATTTCAGGAGGAGCGACATAGATCACTGCTTATACACCAAGAAAGCTTTGGATGGCAGTCTGTTGATCCTCATCTTGTATGTTGATGATATGTTGATTGCCGGGAAATCTCGTAAAGAGATGGATGCCTTGAAGAAGAGGCTGCATCAGACCTTTGATATGAAGGATTTGGGTGATGCAAATCACATTTTGGGTGTGCGGATACTTTGGGACAGAAATAAGCATGTGTTGTATTTGTCTCAGAAGGAATACATTGGCAAGGTTTTGCAGAGATTCAATATGGAAGGGGGGAAGAAGACTAGTACTCCTTTGCCTCCATATGTGAAACTCAGTGCTATGGACAGCCCACAGTCGGACAGTGACAGGGCTGATATGGCCAAGATTCCGTATGCTTCAGCTTGTGGCAGTCTCATGTATGCCATGGTTGCTACCAGGCCGGACATTGCATTTGCAGTGGGAGTGGTTTCTATACATGGCCAAACCTGGCAAAAAGCATTGGGAAGTAGTGAAAGGTGTCATGAGATACGTGAAGGGCACACAGGATATTTGCATCTGCTTTGGCAAACAGGATGCATTAGTGCATGGTTACACGGATTCGGATTAAGCCGGTCATCCAGATAACCGGAAGTCTACTACCGGTTATGTGTTTACATTCACAGGAGGTGCTCTACTACAGAGGCCGAGTATATTGCAGCCAGAGAGGCTTGCAAGGAGTCATTATGGCTATCTCGGTTAGTAGTTGATTTGGGTTATACAGGGGATATTCCATTGTTGCATTGTGACAGTCAGAGTGCCATCCAGTTGGCAAAGAACCCTGTCTTTCATGCAAAGACGAAGCATGTGGATGTGAAGTATCACTTCATCAGAGAGGTGATAGAGAACAAGCTGATTCAGCTTGTCAAGATTCATATGGATGACAACCCGGCTGATCTGATGACAATGAGTTTGCCTCCAGAGCGGTTTGCTTATTGCAGACACTTGATGGGCATTGGATGAGGCCAGTTTCAGCCTTGATATGGCCTTGTATATTATCATGTACATGTTGATTTTTCTTTTCCTTCATTTAAGGCCTTTTTGCCTTTAAGTGGGAGGTTGTTGGGGTAAAGGCATTATGCCCACCCTTGTAGTGTGTACAAGCTCATAAGTTTTATAGTACATAGTACACTTAGTACTTTTAATGTACTAAGTGCACTATGTGTACTAGAGCAAATATACATGTGTGATAGGGGAGTCACACACTCATACTGTGAGTGGACTTATCCCCACATGTCTCTCTCTCTCTCTTTCTCCCTTCTTCTCTGTGTATGTCTCCCACATGAAACCCTAACTCTCTCCCGTCACTTCTTGATGGCGATGTTCGGGCTACCATATCATTACAAACCATCCCCACCCAAATATGTTGCGTCCTCGAAACATGCACCGTGTTAAAGACCATTGTATAAGTAAGGTGTGAGTGAGGTATCAAAGGAAGCCACCAACACTTATCCTTATACAAAACTATGCAAGAGAGCATGCTTGATCATTATTGCTTTAAATCTTCATGTAATGCTCTCTGAAAACCTCCAAAGTATAGTACTTGATAGTACATGTCTTTTATGAGGTGCATCCACCATTTGCATCCTTTTTGAGCTTCATTTAGGCCTCATAGTAGCAAATTCCAAAAAATTATAGCAAGTTGTTTGTTACTGTTTTGGTTTACAAAACCTCTTCGGATGCATTCAAAAGGTGCTCACAACCCTCCAACATAGAGATGGGTTGCCGTGTTGCTTCATCTTGAGGTAATCCCTTCCACTTGACAAGATATTCGCGCAAAGAACGATGCGTTGCATAATCCAAACGGCATCACCATTAAGTGATAGAGATCCCTCTCAGTCCTAAATGCCATCTTGTATCATCACCACTCTTCATCCTAATTTGGTGATAGCTGGATCTTAGGTTAAATCTTGGTGAAGAATTTGGCTCCTTTCAACTCATCCAAAAGATCATCTATCCTCGGAATTGGATATTCATTCTTGATAGTGATCTTGTTCAAATCACGGTAGTCGATGCACATGCGAAAGGTACCATCCTTCTTCTTTACTAGAAGCACGGGTGATGCAAACGGTGATTGACTTGGCTCCATCCAACCCATGTCCATTAATTCTTTGACTTGCTTTGCCACCTCATCTTTCTCAACTTTTGATAATCTATATGGAGGCTTGTTAACGGGCCTAGCATTAGGCTCAAGCTCTATCCCATGATCCACATCACGCTCGGGTGGCATGCACTTAGGCATTTGAAAAACATCTTCATAGTCCTTTAATAGCTTTGTCATTCCCCTATGTTTGTTCTTACTCTCTTCCACATGGTCTTCATCTTTGTAAAGTTGTAGTACATACATTTGTCCCATTTTTTTGAGCTCTCTCTTGAGTTGAGTGCCATTAATCAAAGTCAACTTTGAGTTGCAAAATCCATATAAAGTAACACTCATTTTCTCATGTATAAAGCTCATGAAGCCTTGCTACAAATTCATGGAGAAGGTCCCAAGAGTGGACACTCAATCACAACCCAAAACCATGTCAATTGGCCCATGTCCAATACTAGAAAATTTGCTTTGCAAGTGTAATCTTTTGAGAGCAATACATCCACATCCTTACAAACCATTGTACAATCCATAGCATCCCTATTTGCCACTTGATCAGAGCTTCGCATATATGGCCTCCTTCTTTGCATTACGCTCCTTGTGGACCCTTTTAAGAGTGTCCATCGTCAACTTGAATTCGTCGATGTTTATCTACAAGTTTTATAATTGAGTAGGGACCTCGGGCTTATTAGTAAATCCACAAGTTACAACATATTTCAATTGTAAATAATAAAATATTGAAGGTTATGTAGGTCTAGACTCTAACGTAACAATATACCTGTCTAGCTTGAGCCATATCGTGCATTGTACGCACCATGCGCAAGGTGTTGTGTTAATAGAGTAGCCGCTCTAACTATCTCGTGCTGAACTGATTGCGTAACTTCGTGTGTTTAAGTGAGTAGGAACTCTAGTTCCTCTCACATGCACCCGAAGAGCAATCCTAATCCAATAAAAATAAACAATGTTTAGGATTCTAGTATCTACACATAATTATGATTTTTATCTTAAGTCTTAAGAGTTAGAATCTCTTAACAAGTTAGTAACTTAGTGGTTAGTGGTTACATGTGCTAGAATTGAAATTGTCTGTTCTCATCATTGGGTAATGCTTTCGATAAGAAAGAATCCTTAGCTGAAAGCAACTCTTGATCTGTGAAAAGTGAGAGTGCTTTGTAGGCAGGATGCAACAAAGCAAGAAGGGCATGGATAGGCCTCTTCATCCACTTCCATCTCTTCTCCACGAGTGCCAAGATAGCATCGTGTTGAGGAGTAGCCTCAAGGGGATCACTGAATTTTGAAATAAAGAAAGAATATATTATCTGAGAAAAAAGAAAGAATAAGTATTTAGATTCATCATTCTATTTTAGTTTATTTAATTATTCTTATTTACCTTCTTAGTATATACTCTGGATCAAGCTCATCTAGGATTGTGGTGCGATGAATCTTGGCAATGGCCTCTCTCATAAAGTGAGTGAGGAGTCCCATAGTAGTCCCCTTCATGTTTGTCATGCATAAAACTCTATACAAGGAAGTAATTGCAATGACTATGGCATGAACCTTGTGTCAGAACTCCTCTCTCAAGCATAGCCATTGAATGGCTCTTGCGTCATCGAGACTCGAAGGTATCTCACTTTGTAGTCATTCCTACCACTCTGTCGAAACCACTGTTACTTGGAGCTTAGGCATCACATCATAAAGGCGCTCTAGAAGAAGTCACATGTAGGCGAAGCGCGTCGAGGAGGGCTTCGTTATCTCCAAGTCATGATGGCGAAAGATAGCAAGGGCCTTGACTTTGTGACTGAAAAAAGTGACAATATAATTGGCCTGTGTCACCACAGCTTTCGCCCACTCTAACTTGCCTATCTTCTCAGTAAGTAAGTCTAGGCAGTGAGAGGCACAATGACTCCACAGTATGGACTTGAACTCCGCCTCAAGCAAGCGGCCCATCTTGCGGCAATTGGACGCATTGTTCGTAACCACTTGAACCCACATTTTTCGGGGCCAACCTACAAGGATGATGCATGCAGGAAATTTGAATGAGAATATGGAAAATAAACGAGACTTGAAAGTTGAAACTTGAGTAAAAGGCAAAGACTAAAGCTTCAAACTCAAAATTGTCTCACCTCGATTATGGCTTGTCGAATGTGGTGATAGATGAAATCGCCCAAGGTTTTCTTCCTTGTCTTTCCGGCATCCACGACCCGCAAGAATTAAGTGCCAAAGAGGGCAAGATACTAGAATGTTGAGGATGCCCCTCTTCTTTCTATTGGTCCATCTGTCAGAGAGGATGCACCCATACTTCACCCATCCCACTTGGACGGGCTCGAGGGTCTTGTTGATTTTCTCCTTTTCTTTTCTTTATCAAGTGCCTTCGCGTGCATGTCGTTCTAGGTGATACCATGCCAAGGGCCATGGCATGGTCCTACTTCGGCAACGGTCCTCACCATCCTTTGCCATTGAGGAGTTTTAAGGACACAATGCGAGATTGCACTCAATGATTGTACGTGCAATCTCCACATTTGCCTCTTGTTGCTATGCTTGGATCCAAGTGAGAGAGGTCACATTCGCTCCAATGGTGCCTCCAAGAGTGGCTTGCCTCTTGTGTGGAACCTCACTTGGTCTCTTTGATGAGGGGTTGGAGTTGGTCAAGGGGGAGAAGGATGAGGAGGATGTATCCTTTGCCGGTGGGAATCGGGATGACTTCGTCTTGAGTGGCGGTAACGACGGGGAGACTCTTCCACTTTCACTTGCTTTGCCAAGCAAGGAGTACTTCTTAACAATGCCATCGGTAATGTCTTGAGGGATCATCTTGCAAGGTGCAATTTGCCGCCTATCTTGGAGAGATGTGCAAGCCTAGTGGCACTACTAGTGTAGACCTTGCCACAATACTTGCAAGTCCACTTCCATGCCCCTGACTTCCCCTTCTTCTTCTCATGGGTGGCATGCAAAGTAAAGGCTTCATGCTTTTCTCTCATGGTGAAAGAGGAGAGAGGGGTCTTGAGAGAAGGAAAGGGAGAGGGAGGGAGAGGCTTGAGGAAGAGGGAGAGAGAGGGAGAGACTTGAGGAAAAGGGAGATGCTTGAGAGAGCCTAGAGGGGAGAAGGCTTGAGCCTTGAAGGAGAGCTCAATGGAGAGGATTGATCTTCAACAATGAGCACTTGTGAGGGGAGGGTTGAGCAATGAGCACTTGTGAGAATGGGGTGGGGGGAGGGGCTATTAAATAGGATGCATCATGCAAGCAAAGAGCCAAAGGCTAAAGCTTGAAACAGTCCCCAAAACGCCCAAGAAACGGCGAGAAAAACGGTTAAAAAACGACAAAAAATGGTCGACTGGATTCGATCATACTGCCATCGTACTGTCTCTGTAGTGAACCAAACCGATCGTATCGAATCAAACCGACTGGGTGGTGCACGAACTAGGTGCCACTGCATACAATGAATGTTGATTCCAACACAAGATGGGGACAATGAAATGCATGCTTCCAATGCTTTACAAGATGAGCAAACTCATGTGGTGTACATTAGGGAAAAGGAACATGTGGGACAACTGTCCCGTGGCAAAGAGAAAATGCAGGAAGGGAGAGCCCATAGCCTTAAGGGCTGAATTTACTTGTATGGAGGCTCTTCTTTATGCACAACAAGAAGAATTGAAGCTTTACTGTCACAAGGATCCATTGGTACATGATCATTTGAAGGCCAAGAAAGCTGAATCTTATATGGATCATGCAATGGCAATGATTGCTCAAGAGTTGCACATGCAACCAAGGCATGCAACACGTGGATACTTGGCTCGTACCGAGGATGCCTATGCAGAAAAGGCAACCATCCCATATGTTTTGGTATCCCCATAGGTGCTTGAACAAGAACTTATGTCTAAGAGGATGAATCCTCATGCTATTGGAGAGGAACCATCGACGACTTCACGCCATGCAGGAGTAGCGTATGTAGTCCGTGAAGGATACAATGCTTATGGTAGTGCTCAAAATGTATGTCAAATGCCATTTTTGGATGAAAATGTACATACACAAGACATGCAACATGGGCTGCAATTTCTATTGGTGCACGTATTCCACGTATCTCTCATGCCACTCATGCCTTCGAGTGTGCTCGTGAGGGAGAAGCTATGGGTGAAAATGCACCAATGTGTGAGGATTACTGTTATTACTTAGTATTTCATCCACTATCTGTGTATTAAGACTGAAACTGAAAGTAGACTTGAACACAGATGTTTGATTGATTGATTGAAATTGTGATACAATAGGCTCCTTATATAGGAGTTCAAGAGACACGAATGAAAAGACACATCCCATGACCAATAGTCATGACTCTAGGCGAAGAGATACATCCTTTGGACGAATAGTTGCAACCATTGGATGAAGAGCTGCAACCCTAGAGCGAAGGGGTGTGACCAGTCGTCGAAGGAGTGTGGCTCTTGATGAAGAGGCATGTCTCTAGAGTGAATAGTCGTGACCATCCAAGTGTAGGGGTCCTTTGTAATCATGTCACTTCAGTATCTGTAACCATGAGGAGACTGTGTATAATGAACTAAGTCACAATCGTGACATTCCCTCCCATTTAAAATAAAACCCAGGGGTAGTTGTTGTGACTCTGGAAGAAGGGAAATGATTGAATTGCTTCTGCATCCAAAGCTCTAGCTGCTAGATCCCATGTCATGCATTATTGTTGACCATAACAATCTTGCATATACCAAACTGAATATTAACTGTACCTGCAACTTGTCTCATCTTGACCAAAAGCATGAGAATCATATCTGTAACTTGAGTAGAACTTTTGTTAACATCATTGGTAACTTCGAGCTTTGTCCAAGAAAAGATTGAATCTTTATCTGCTTCAAGTGAAACTATTGGTAAATTATCTGATTGTGTCACCACGCTTTCCGGCTGAGAGGCGACAACCACCTGTTGGATGTCTGAAAGGGATTCCACTGATTTTTCTGGAACACAAAAGTCTTCAAGTGTTGTCGTAGGTTGAGAAGAAATATCTTCCATATGCTTTTCTTTGCTCAGAAAGTTGTTCTCGGGACAAGTAATGTCCAAAGATTCATTTGCACCACTGAAGGTAAGGACTGGAGTCTTCATTTTTGAAGAAGAATCATCATTCACCATGGCGTCAGGTAGCTGGTCAGAGACAAAGACTCCGTTTTGCACGGGCGGTGACGAGGGTATCACTTCTGCCTGGGTCACGGCAAGAAAAGGAGTTGTGAACATTGTATTTGTCACACATGTACCAGAATCTTCTGAATCTTCAGCTTTCTCAGCAGGTATTAAGGCTTCCAATGTAGAAGGGGGAGGTTGAGGTTGTTTGCGCCTCTTAGACCTCTCAAGGATCCTATTGCACAACGTGAGAATGAGTAAGTCTTCAACACTGCCACCAAGAGCTTGCAAGGACTTGAATGTAGGGCATTGCTCGCGAGGGGAAACTTGTCCAACGTCGCGGCGTTCACGACCGAGTACTCGACTAGGGTCGGACACACGTGCCACTAAGTAAGCCCATCTTGATATGGTTGATTTCTTTCCAAGAGGTGATCCTTTGGAAGCTTCATATTGCTGCTTTGGCTTTAGCTGATAGTGATTCAAAGATGGATCTTTCTCATAACTGTTGTAATGCTGAGAATGTTTGCGATGAACATGCAGAGGCTCGAACGAAGTTATTTCATGTCTGGTGGTCTCTACAGAATTGTGCTGAGGACAAGAAACCTATTGTGGGTGTTGTACGCCGAGAAGTTGCTTGTCGGGAGCTTGAGGAGGCTTTGGCTCACCTTGGATCAAGTGTGACGAAAAAGTAGCCAGAGAAGGCTTCAAGAGTAGTTGAAATGCCTTCATTTCATGCTCGAGAAGGAAAATCGGTGAAGAAAATGAGGATTTGAGGCTGCTTTCAACACTTTATGCTTGTTGTAACTTCTGGACAGCAACAAAAAATTGTGATACAATAGGCTCCTTATATAGGAGTTCAAGAGACACGAATGAAAAGACACATCCCATGACCAATAGTCATGACTCTAGGCGAAGAGATACATCCTTTGGACGAATAGTTGCAACCATTGGATGAAGAGTTGCAACCCTAGAGCGAAGGGGTGTGACCAGTCGTCGAAGGAGTGTGGCTCTTGATGAAGAGGCATGTCTCTAGAGTGAATAGTCGTGACCATCCAAGTGTAGGGGTCCTCTGTAATCATGTCACTTCAGTATCTGTAACCATGAGGAGATTGTGTATAATGAACTAAGTCACAATCGTGACACAATGTGTGTTGAGGGGCCAGCCATGCCTCATGCTTACAAGGCAAGTGCATCTATGTCTAATGCATCACCTTTTGTTCCTAAAATGATGCTAGTCATAGGGGCTATCCCAATGGACAAACATGCGGGAAAACATGTTGAGATGCAGGCTAATGCATCTAAGTCTCGTTACTTCAAAGCTGGAGACAAATCTGTGAAGTTTGATGCTTATCATGGAGAATATGATATATCGAAGGCACTTGCTTTTATTGCTCAGTTTGATATTGCTTTTAGTGATGAGGATTTCACTCAGAAATCCATGATCCGGCATGTAAGCATGTTCATGAAAGACACTGCTGCCCATTGGTGGCTCACAAAGAAGCTCTCACCGAATCCTGTTAGATCATGGGAAGAGTTCAAGGAGAGGTTCTATGCCCAGTTCTTGCCTCCCAATGCATTGAATGAGATATGTGTAAAGTTTTGGAAAGTGCTTTTGGAGGTGTCTCTATTTATGCATGTCACCGAGGTGGAAAGGAAGAGAAGGTTTCAATCAAGATTGCAACCTGTGTACAAAGCGGCACTATAAATGTATCCTAGTCACATCTTACACCAACTAATCACAACGTCCACTGCCACTGAGCAATTGGAACTGAAGTTGAGTTGATCCAATAATGCTAAACTCTCATTTCAACGCAAAGAGACGGTTGTCCAAAACCTGTAAAATAATGGACAGACACCTGAAAAGTACCAAAACTAATAAAAATGGTCCAAACGCTAAAAATAAGTCTACCAAGAAGCGTCCCTTCCAAGTGAGAGACTATGGTCTCACTCCGGAGCAGAAAAAGCAGTATATGTGCTTTGTTCATGTTTGATGATTGTGCAATTAAGAACTTCATATCTACACAGATCGCAGCTGCTTTGGGTATTGAAGTGGAGGACATGGGTTCTCAAATTGAAGCAGGGGCTGCCTTTGTTGGTAGAGAAGTGCAAGTTATGCCTATTATTGGGGCAAGTTGCGCATACACATTCAAGGCTATGTGGATCATGAGGAATTTCTTGTAGTGCCTTTGAATGGTTGTGATGTATTGCTTGGAAAGCCTTGGCACACATGCATTGATTCGTGCAAGGCTTTCAAGACCAACAGGATTACCTTCATGTATAAAGGCTGAGAGCATGTGATTGATGCTGGTGAAGAGGGTGATACCATTCTCCTTGTATCTCATGTACAAATTAAGAAAATAATAAAAAATAGTGTTTTTGTGTACTTGATTTTTGTACGGGATCGTGTTGAAGAAAATAATGTGAATGTAAACACTCATAGTAATGATAGGCTGAAATTCTTGCAAGAGTACAATGATTGTTTTGTTGATGAGTTACCAAATGAGTTGCCACCCGTAGTACGATCGGAAGATCATTGCATTGATCTTGTGCCGGGTAGCTCATTGCCTAATAGGCTAGCCTATCGTGTAAGTGCATCCCAAAAAGAGGAGATCATAAAGTAAGTAAATGAACTTCTTGAGAAGGGTTTGGTTCAGCTAAGCTTTTTCCCATATTGTTTATCCGTACTCTTGGTTCAAAAGAAGGACGGATCTTTTCGTATGTGTGGATTATAGAGCTTTGAATAAGCTTAGCATTAAGGATCGGTTTCCGACGACATCCTTGACAAGTTGGATGGATCGGCATGCTTTAGCCGAATTGATCTCAAGAGTGGGTATCATCAAGTGCGTGTGGTGCTTAAGGATGTACATAAAACTTCTTTCAGGATAGCATTTAGACTTTATGAGTATCTTGTTATGCCTTTCGGTCTTACGAATGTCCCGGCTACATTCAATAGAATGATGGATCGCATATTTCGTGGGTACAGAAAATTTACAGGTGTCTTCTTTGATGACATCCTAGTCTTCTCGAAGACCGAAGAAGAGCATAGAGCTCATTTGGTTATTGTTTTTGAAGAACTCTGTAAGCATAAACTCTTTATAAATGAAGAGTGAGTTCTTCTTCTCATAGATACATTATCTTGGGCATAGTGTCCAAAGATGGAGTGCGGATGGATCCTGCAAAGATTGATGCAATTCGAAATTGGCCCGAATTGAGATCAGTGCATGAGATCCGTAGTTTTCTTGGATTATGCTCTTACTACCATAGGTTCGTTCGGCACTTTGCATGGATTGCTTCTCCTTTGCATGACTTGACAAAGAAGAAGGCTGCATTCAAATGGACTGATGTAGAGAGGGATGCATTCCTCAAATTGAAAGATGCAAGTACACATGGTCCAGTGCTGATCATTCCGGATTTGCAAAAGCCTTTTAGTGTGGAATGTGATGCATCTGGAAATTGTATAGGAGTTGTCCTAAATCAAGAGGGACATGCCGTGGCTTATGAGAGCCGTAGATTGCATGATGGAGAGCTTTCTCTTGGCATTTATGAGAAAGAGCTCTTGGCTGTAATTCATGCACTTACCATATGGAAACATTACCTTCTTGGGGCTGATTTCATAGTGATAACAGATCACTAGAGTTCTTACCCAAACTAAATTATCGGAGAAGCATATGAGGATGGTTAATTTTCTCTGTATGTTTCATTTTCAGATCTTGCACACCCCAGGAAAGAAGAATGTAGTGGCCGATGCATTGTGACGAAAGTCGTATGTAGTAGCTATCTCGGTTGCCTCTCATGGAGACTTGTTTGCTATGTGTAATTTATATTATACGGATGCTGATTTTGTCACTATTTGGACTGATTTGATGGTTGGTCATACACATGCCTCATATGCAAAGAGGGTTATCTTATGAAAGATAATTGCCTATGTGTGGTGTTGGACATGAGACAAAAGGTTTTGGACGATTGCCATGCTCCTCTATATGCGGGTCATAGAGGCATAATGCCTACTACGCACATGATTGAGCGGTATTTCTTTTGGCCAGATATGCGGAAGGACGGAGGCACATGTACGTACCATAGTTGCAAAAAACGCATTTTTTTTTGAAAAAATAAAAAACGTGAATGTTTAGAAACGTTCTGATTTGTGGTACGCGTTTTTTTCATGCAGTTTTTTTTTAAAAACAATTGCCCTATCGTTTTTTGTGCTGTCACCTTCGTCTTTGCCCTGTGTCTATCCCTTCTACTTCCGCCTTGCCTTCCCACCATCTTCTCTCGCCTCTATCACATGAAACTTCTACTGCTCCTGCCTCTGTTCCCTTTTTCTCTTGCCTTTGCCCTTCTGCTCCCACCTGCCCCTTACGGTGAGTGCTCCTGCCTTGCCCCCCACCATCTGCGATTATGCTCCTGCTTTCCCTTTTTACTCCCACCTCTGCCATTTGCTCCCGCCTCTGCACACCAGTGCCCTACCCTCTGCTCTTGCCTCCACCCCCTGGGCCCTTCTGCTCCCGCCTCTGCCCCTTTTGCTCCTAAAATGGGCCGAACTCCGGATCGTGTGAATGCACATGTAGAGGAGCTTCCAAATTACAATGAGAGTGGCCAAGACAGGTGGAGATGTAATTATTGTGGTGACATTTACACAGGGAAGGCTACCTGTATCAAAGCCCAATTGGTCGGGTTTAAGGGGAATGTCATTGTCGTATGCCCTAGAGTGCCCAAAGATGTGGTGAATTAGGTGCAAGCACAGATGGTTGCAAAGTCTCAAAGTGAGGGAGATGAGGAGGATTTCTCAGGCAGTGGTCAAGGTGTGACCAAAAAGGCAAAGGATTAGGAAGAGGAAAGCCAAGGATTGGGTCAAGATGGGCAAGATGTGGCCTCAAGTTCGGTGCACATGTATATGCCTGTTAGTGGTACACCGTCATGCCCACCTAAGTTGCCCACTGTGAATGCAATGAAGCGGGGGAGTGTGAAAGCGGACATCCAAAAGTAAGCTGTGGTAGCGGCTACGAGGGAGATAACCAAATTGTTCATTCAATGTGCATTATCCTTCCACATATTGAAGACAAAGTGTTGGAAAAGTTGCATGAGGGTAGTGACCTGCGTCGACTATTAGTGGGAGGGACTTTCATACGAGGCCTTGCACACCCATGAGCTTAGGAGAGTGTATGCAGGTAGGGGAGGACATACAACACATGAGCTTAGAGACATGAGTCAATAGGTATGAGTTAACCAAACGTGACCTTAGAGGTAAATAAACCTAATATTATACCAATCAATTATTGCTGCCTAAAAGAATTATAAGGACCTAGCTACCTACATCCTTTGTGCATTTGCTTATCATACAATTTGTACCAGTTATATAATTTTCCTAGTAAATTCTTATCCTTAACAATTATTGGATGTTAAAGTATAACTAGTATCCAATGATTGCACACCAATCATGTCATAGGACTAGAGCATAAAATTATGTACCCTAGGTAGACCTATTTCATAAAAATAAAATGTGTAGAGCCTAGTTTATACAAAAACATGTGAGCCTATAAATGTGAGTCAATAGACATGAGTCATTTAATACACATAAGCCTAGAGACATGACTAGAGGCGTGATTTAATAGACATGAGGCAACACACATGAACCTAGAGATATGAGCCTAGGAAAAGAAATAAAAATAATAACAATCCCAAACCTAAAAACACATTGTTAAAAAAAAGCAATTAAATTTTTGTAGCTTGAATGCCATATGCACAATCATATTCTCTAGAACTTGGTTGACTTTTTCAATTTGACCATCATCAAACTCCCAATGATTGGCCTTATACTTAAAGTAATATCCAAATTTTGAAGATTTCCCTTCAAAAGCGACTATCAAACCTCATATCTCTATCCAACACTATATCTGCAAGCAGACCATATAGTTTGTAGAGATGTTTCATAAAGACCTTAATAGCGACCTTATATGTTTTCATATCTTTTTAGTTGGAAGAAACTTTGTCAACCTATTTACTTTTCCCTTCAAGAAGGGTTTTCGGTCGCGAAAACGATTTAGAAAGTTGTAAACCAAGTGTATGTGTGTAGACCATATGGCCATCTACGCCTGTAACGTCCTTAAGTACTACGATAAGGAAAGCAAGACACACAACACATAGTTTTCTTAAGTACTACGACCAAGGAAACATGCAATACTCAAGTTTCATTTGAAAAACCAAACCATAGTTGCCACTTGTAACTATAAAAGATGTCAATAAAACACAAATTGCTACTAAGGCATCGAATAACATAATCCCTTTAGTATACGCCAGAAGCTTCATTAATACAACACATATTTTCCTTAATGAATGTGCTCTAACATTCATGGAATTCCTTTTCATGTTCTACGATATCAAAGATGTTTTTCTCTTGTGGTTAGAAACCACATGGACTTTAATTCAACAAATTTGTGCAACTATTATAAGTCTTTAGCAAATTGTTCTAAAGTTCAATTGATCTTACACATAGTCTAAGGGAAAACTACACTTTCCTCTCTAAAAGTCCTTGCGTTCTTCTAAGAATAGTTTACACATCTTGCAAATGAAGATGATCTTCACATAGATATTATCTATGTGATGTGTAGTGTCTACACATTACTAGAAAATCAAGAGTAACATGCACCAATGAGAGTACCACTCCTAGCCCACAAGCAGATACATGCCTATCCACATGTCTACTCCGGCAACCACTTTGGTTGCTTGGCAACACATATCTATGTCTCTATGGCTAACCATGTCTCTACAGACATATTTACGGGCTATCTATGGTCACATCCAAAAGTTAATAGCACCATCGAGACACGCCTCTACAAGTGTGGTCTCACTAGACACATTACTTAGGTGAAACAATATTGTAAACCATTTCAATTATGGGAAATTATTTATCGCTTACCCAGTCAATATATACATATTCTACGATATGTGGATTAGAGGCTCTACACACTACTAGAAAACTAAGAGTAACATGCACCAATGAGAGTATCACTCCCAACCCACGAGTAGATACATGCCTATCCACATGTCTATTCCAGAAACCACTTTGATTGCTTGGCAGTACATATCTATGTCTCTACGGACATGTTTACGGGGCTATCTATGGTCATATCCAAAAGTTAATAGCACCATCTAGACACACCTCTACAAGTGTGGTCTCATTGGACACCTCACTAGGTGAAAAAATATTGTAAACCATTTCAATTATGGGAAATGATTTCCTATAAAGCAATAAATGAGAAATTCTTTATTGCTTACCCAGTCTATATATACATATGCTACGATATGTGGATTAGGTATGCCTCTAACCCACCTTACACTGATAGACAAACAAAATTAAACTCTATACTTTAAAACTGCTTTGACATGAAGAACACAACATCCAATTTGTGTTCAATACCAATATGAAGTCTTGCGTATAATAAATCTTTGTTGCCTTCCCATGACAGTGGCAATGCACTACCTACCCACCATAGGATGGCAATATACTAACTGTAACCGATGACAATAAAAATAAATGGGTCCTTGTACATACTTTTTAAACATATTACAAAACATAATGTGTACAATTTTTCTTTTTCCTAGTGGAGTAAAGAGGAACAACGTCCACTTTACCCTGTCTATCAAAACACCAAATCTCTCTCTCTCTCTCTCTCTCTCTCTCTCTCTCTCTCTCTCTCTCTCTCAATTTGGTCGAGTAACTCCGTACATTTCTATATGTAACTCCATACTCATGGATATACTCTCTTGGGTCGAAATATCCAAAAGAGCCATCTCTTACAAGATGGCTGAGCCACGTACTACGAAGTGCTCACCTCAATTGAAGTAAAACCTTTGGCACTACGACACAAAGTTAGGGGCATTCTAGCACCCAATTCTTGTTGATCCAATGGCATTTAATCAACAACTATGTCAATCTCTGAACTCTACGGTCCAATATCTAGCTATGAGTCCTCCTAGGCCATGATGGTAGCCATAGACTTAACTTTTAATGTGAATAAACATAGCAAAGTCCTTTAAGAACTTGCCCTAAATATTTTGTGGATCCACGTCACGGCTAATTGCCATGCCTGAGCATAGCGTGAAAACACTTCCATGCCTACCCAAAATGCACACTGAACACTCTTGGCAACTTGGCCACACAAATTAACAAGGTCAGGGATTTATCTAGAATATCAAGCACCTAAGGTGTGTGACTTTCCATAAAATTTGAGCTCATTGGAATTTAACACTCAATATCAGTTAAAATATACTATCACTCTTTTCTTGGTAAATTTTATCACCTCCATTTGACACAGAGTCAAGTGGGCATGAAGGGTCTACCCCTGAGCACTTCGTCTTAGTACATAACCCAAGAGATTTGTTTGATCACTTCGGATCAGTGCTCACTCTTTTTCTTGCAAAAACCTTGGCTCGTCTCTCTAGATTAGCACACCTTTTTGACAAGGGAGGATGTTATTGCCGAAAATTATGCGCACATACATCATGCCTAAATACAAAAACAATTAAGATAACTACTGAGCACTACATGCTATTATCAAGATTAAGATCTACGTCGTGTAATCACTCTGAATGAACACCACATCTATTGTGGTTTGCCTCTGATCTCTCTGGATCATCTTCAAACCTTGAGTTTACTTTTGAACCACTGATTTTAATCCTAAACTCAAACATCCATGTCAAGAGATCCATCCAATCATTCTAAATCAGCATCTCGTCTTGACATAGTAGACAATGATTATAACCAGCAATGGCTAGGCAATACTGTCAACATAATGTAGATTGTGCATACATAACCTACAACGTGACTACGCACTACAAACATCAAAAGCCAAGAAAGTCCATTTCTAGTGTTTGCCTTGGTGTCCCATACCACCAAGATCACGAGATTTTGCCTAGAGCATTTGACGTCCCATATCGTCAAATGATCACGCTAACTACCATGACACAAAAATTGAATCTTCCTACTTTCAATTAAATGATTCCACATCCTTAAAACCTAAGAGTGATGCAAAACATCACCAGATAAAGTTTAAGGAACAACTTGTTTTATAGCATGTGTTCACCGTTGAGGAGATTCAAAATCACCCCAGAATTCTACAACACTCGCTACCAAGTGGAATTAATTTGATAGATCTTGGGTTACTTGTAACCCCAACCACTTGGATTTCAAATTTTATAGTGTTACAAAGCAAATTTGAGGAAAATAATAGCTAATAAATTCCCCAGATGGCATACCATGTCATATATTCTCCCAATTCATCGACAAATGGAATGTATCCATATTCCATATAACTATAGTAACTACGTACTCAAACTTAAATGTGGTAAACAACAAACAAGAATCCTTCATAGTAGGGTTTCACATACTCAAAGTCTACATATTTTTGAGTGTGCCCATCGATGCAGTAAACATGGTGACTCGTTGGGTGTAATATGTCGCTCCTGAGCTCGACCTACCTTTGGGCTCTATGTACTTTTGAATCCATGATGATGTCACGTGTGACTATGCACACATAAAACACCACTACGGGCTTACAGTTTTATTAGATGCCATAAATGTGAGCAAAAATAGTTGTGTACATGTCTTCCATCTATTCAAGAAATATACATGTGAACAAAAATAGTTGTGTACATGTCTCTATGGAAACTATGTCCACAAACATGACCCTAAGAGAGCATCCTACAATGTATTAAAGATCACAAGTTGAACGGCAACACCGATACTCAGTACACACAACCTCATGATTGGCGCATAGCATACCTGTCCATTGTGTGCACTTACTGACCACTTGTATTTGATAATGGAAGTTGTGCTTGCGCTATGGCCATGCACTTGCACTTTGCCTTTAGCACACACTTTGTTCTTTTTTTTTTTTTTTTGGTTACTTGTGTAATTGTGTGTACACACACTTAAAGTGTGATCGCTTGGAGAATGGCATGGGAACCTTTGCTAAGTGCATATCTACAAGTTGTCGACTTCTTAATGTGTGGTGGTGGTGAGAATGCTAAGAAGAGGGAGCACTATAAAGTGGCTGCCCGACACCTGGGCCTACACAATAGGTCAAAAGCAAGAAATGCATGAGTTCTATTGTCCTGGATCTCCCATGGCTATGCCGGACACACAACCCGAGTCTGGATGAGCCACTGTCTCCACTGTCATCCCCGGGTGGTTCTCAGAAATCAGCCCAATGTGGCCAGCGAAGGTGCGCACTCACTAAAAGTGCAGAAGATAGAGTGTTAACAAATCGGCTTCTCGCAAGTAGGATGCTTGAAGTGGGAGCTGTGCAGGCTAGCCGAGCTGGCCACGAGTAGCAACAAGAGACCATACTAGTTTCTCTAACCAACCTCCCCTCCCGCCCAAGGCTTCTAGTCTCACATCGTACCTCTATTTTCTCCACCTTATGCTCCTCCATACACAGGCAGGTAGACATGCACAGAGAAAAACATGAGATAACAATAAATAAATTGAAAAACAAAGATAAGACTTATCTCTTCAAGAGCTCAATCACGTGCAAGAAGAAAGAGAGGTCTACTCCGGCTCTCATACCAATTTGACATCCCGGTAACCATCTCCATAGCCAAAGAGGGCCAAGAGCTCTAGTCACCACCTAGTCATAGAGGAGAATGTGGATAACTCCACATTCGTAGGCACTTATAGGTGCCTGCTTACCCTAAGCCTACCCGGCTGCCCGAGTGCTCCAACTTGGGTGTCACCCCTAGACCCTCGATGCACTCACTGTCTGCACTCGGGCATTCGAACTCCGCATCTGGTCGACCTTGCATGTGCCATTACACGCTACGTGACATTTCTAAATGTAAACCTTAAAGTCTTAAAGCTTTTAAGTTTTGACAAGAAAAGCTTATGCTAGCTTTGAAGCTTTAATAAGACCAAAGCATCTGTAAGCTAGCTAAGGTTATTAGCTTAAGCTATTAGCTAAGCAAGGTAAGCAAATTAAAGCAATTACGTGGTAGTGTAACAGTAAAGAGAGAGAAGAAAAAAGAAGTCGTTGATACCACAATCCGTGAAGAGAGAAATTAGAAGGATCCGGTTGACGGGTAGCACGTAGAAAAGAGAGAGGAATTATATGAAAAAAAATAGGCAATTGTGCATAGAATAGGGAAAAAAGTGCAGACATTTATTGTGAAAATAAAGTAATAGAGAGAGAGGGTTGCGTTTATGAGACGTTGATTTGCCAAACTTCCAAGCTATGAAGCTACTACATTTATGATGAGAGAAGATTGATGCTTAAGTCTTGCTCATTCCATCCATGTTTTATGATCTTGATGAGGGTGAGGGAGATGAAAGGTGGTTTTGGAAGCTTGGGTGATTTTGAGAATTAAAAAATGGTTTTTCACCTTGTAATGACCTTTGGGTAAAAGAATTATGGGTTTATATTGCCCTATGAACAAAAGAAATCTTTTCTTTGGAATCATAGTCTCTTCTATACTTTGCAATTGAAAATTTACATTTGATCAAGCGTCTTGCACCCCTTCATCTAGCTCTTCCGCTTTCAATAGTTGCAATCAATCTTAGCTATGATACCGTAGTTATGGGAGGTTGACATGGACCCAAATAATTGATTGCAACAATATTAAATATTAAGCATAAATAGAATAAATGATTGCTCAAGACACAAGATTGGGTCCAATTTACTCTCACACAAGAGTGAGCCCATGCTTCCTCTTGGTGTACTTAAATGTATTTCTTGAGATAACTTTTGGGGCTTAAAATAGTGTGCTTTTACAAATGTGTTGACTTCTTCAAGAATAGCTTACTTTAAAAATAGCTTGCTTGAGCGAGCAAGCTAATTTACTTCAAAAATAGATGTGAATCTAAAACCATATAAAGGTGTACATATCTTGTAAAATCAAATATGCACAACGAAGCATTCACATGTCCCAAATATTATATACATCGTCAATAAATATGGATGGCATCTAAAATGAATTAATAGAACTTGTAGTCACAAAATCAAATATTATTTGTTGACAGTCAAAATTCATCATCTTAAAATATTATTATTTGTTGACACTCAAAATCGAATATTATTTGTTGACACTTAAAATTGATCATCTGAAAATATTCATGATTACCACTAGTTCATCTCCATTATCTATTTCGATGATTTGCACTTATATTAACTAAGCCAATCAATTAATAAATAAATAAATTAAAAATATAAAAACCATACAAAATTCATAACATCAAGACAACATAATCAATACTCTCACGCATGTACGTGTAAAGTAAGCTACGATCGCCCGCATTTAGAGAAAGGCATCCCAATCTAAACTCATTTAGGCGTGGGAATAAATATTTCATGAATTAAATTCAATTCATAAATAATAAAAAATATGAGAATATATATTCCATGAATTTACTCCTCATAACACTTTTGGAAGCACAAGGTTTTAGAAAGGCAACCGGTACCATGGTTTAAAATCCCACAAGAGCCTTTTGGAAGCACAAGGGTATACAAAGGCAACCCATGGAAATAGGTACCTTGGTCTGAAAATTCCACCTTATAACCTGATATGAGAACTTCATCTATGAAGGCTCAATGGGTGTGGTATTCTAGAAGAGACTTTTGGAAGAACAAGTTCATACAAAGGCAATCCATGGATATAAGTACTTGGTTTAAAAATACCACCTTATAACCTGAGATGCAAACTTCATCTATGAAGGCTCAATGGGTGTGGCTGTCAACCAAGTCTCAATCAATGAAAACACCAAGTCTCAGCCAACTAAAACACCAAATAAACCTCATCTACCCCTACTAGAGATGATTCAACCCAAGAGAGCTTCATCTAACAAGGCTCAATGGGTGTGGTAGTCCACCAAGTCCTAGCCAGCTAAAAAGCTACATGAACCTTATCCACCCCTTCTAAAACCTTAAGAATTTACTAGCATAACTCAAGGCACCTAATAGGAAGAAGAATTATGAATTCACTTATTAAGTCTCCATTGCCCTTAACAGATAGTAGCAACAACAAAGTTTACACTAGCATTGCAACAACCTATTTGCAAAGAGTGTGGCAAAGAGTGGCCAAAAAACTCAATTGAAGGAGCTACACAAGATTATTTATTTTGAAATAGTGAATTTACTAGCATAACTCAAGGCACCTAATAGGAAGAAGAATCAAGAATTCACTTATCAAGTCCCCATTGCCCATGATAGAAAGTAGCAACAAAGTCTACACTAGCATTGCAACAACCTATTTACAAAGAGTGTGGAAAAGAGTGTCCAAAAAAACTCAATTAAGGGAGTTACACAAGAATCTGTACCTTGAAATAGTGAAGTAACTGTCCTCCTACCCCCAAGGAATGGCCTATCCATGCCAAAAGTACCACTCTCAAGCTGGAAGACCAAGGCTTTATAAGCTAAATCCAAAAAAACAGTCACCCTTATGACCAAAGTATCAACTATGTCAAGCCCTTGCCCATTAGTTCATTTACGCTTTCAACAAAAACTGCACCTCACTACCAAAGTCCCCCAATTTCACCTTAAACCTAATTGCACAAAAATACTATATTAAGGATAGCTATCAAAAGTAAAACCACAAAAATAGTATATTAAGGATAGCTATTGAAAGTAAAACCACAAAAATTAAGAAAGATATTTAAACAAAAAGTAAAAAATAAGATAAAGAAAGAAAAATTGATAAATTTCAAAGAAAGCAATAAAGTGCTGAAGTACTATGAAGAAAGCTGCGAGTAAAAAAAAAAATGCATTTAAAGAAAATTGTGCACACACCCACACCCACACACACCCACATACACACATGTGTGTGTGTGTGTGTGTGTGTGTGCACATGTTATATATATATATGTGTGTGTGTGTGTGTGTGTGTGTACATACATACATACATACATACATACATACATACATACATACATACATACATACATATATATATATATATATATATATATATATATATATATATGTATGTATGTATATTTCTATACATATACACATATATGTATGTATGTATGTAAATTACATATAGACATACATATATACACACACGGGCATGTGTGCATGACACACACACACACACACACACACACACACACACACACACACACACACACACACAAATAAGGGACGAGCATTTTTTGAGCGAAAACATTCAAGCATTTGAGCATTCCACAATGGCTATTCCAAAAAATCATCATCTATATTCTCTATATTCTTTGAGAAACATACATTTATATATTAAAAACAATAAAATATGCATAAGTAAGTAGATAATTAATTATTAAATTTTGTTTTAGAAAAAGATTACCACTATAACAGATGGCAAGGAAAAATAACAAAAGATGTATGTATCTCATGATAATATACTATCGATCCTCCCAAGGAGGAAACTATTGATTGTACCAATCAGAAAATGACTACATACAATAAATTCTCATTGATATGGACCCAAAATTGCAAGACAAAATTCCTTTCAAAACATCAATCCTAAATAGCACATGGATATATAAATTGGCTACCCTAAATCCGACCATTAGTCACATTGAAAACCCAAAAAGAGACATCCTAATATATAGAGGAGAAGGTTTGAAATAGTTCATGCTTAGTCAAAGTTGTTTGATGAGAACAAGCATATGTTTATCACTATCCAGTTTCAAATGCCGAAAATATATGTAGTAAAGGTGTGAATCCTTCACCACCAGAAGGCCTGCACATAAAGTCCTCACAAGTGCAAGTTGGAAACATTAAAATCGTAACTTTATATGGGGTTCCTTTATTTTGAGAGCCCTTTATGGAAATCAAAAACTGCAAATCTTCTCTATCCAGCACCACATTCACGTTCAAGAACTCACAATGCATTATAAAAGAGGAATTTATTTACCTTTTTTTTTTCCCATTCCACATGTACTCCATCACACATTAGTGTTCTATAATTCAACATTGTATCCACATTTGAGATAATGGTCTATGATTCAACCTTGTATATCCACATTTGAGATGTTAGGATGTCTTCCAATTATTTTGAGGAAAAAGCCTCCAGCTTCCAAGGATGCAATCTCTAATCCACTCAATCAAGTACCTCTTTCAATTGGCCGCTTTCTAGGACGCTTTGGTGGAGTTCCCTAGATAATATTGGAAGGGGTGGTCCATGTGCGGTCAATGTTATCACCACAAAACCATATCATTTGTCTTCTTCTAATTATATTAGCTTGGCACTTCTCATAAAAGGTCCACTAAGAATCACAACGTATGAATTTGCATGCCTTAGTGAAGTTCATTATCGTAAATGTATGGGAGTAGCAGAATGAGAAGAATTTCATCTTGAGGTTCTACAAAACTCCCATAGGTTGTGACATGGTACCGTCAGCCATTTTTACAATGAGGTTTGTCCACTCTCTAAGGCTGGTTTACCCTATTTTTCCAACATTGCTTTGTGACGATACTTACTTTGGCTCCACCATAAAGGATTGCAAGAGCATGATAACCCTTATGCACCACTAGAAGTATTACATTTGTGTCATAACTCTCATAATACTTTCCCATCTGATTGATTGGGATTTGGACTAGTTTGGGTTGGTCATCCCCTTCCCTCACTAATTGTAAATCCTCTTTGTGAGGCAAAGGTGATTCCTCGTCGGTTAGTGGGTTGGCTTGCATTCTGACTTCCACCCAATCTTTTATATCAGCCCATAGTCGGGGGTTTCCTCTCAACCAAGTACCAATTGGTATTTTGATTTTTGCGGAGAGAAATGTTGTCAGCCTTGCTTCATCCTTGGGTGTTCTATCAGGACCCAACATCATTTTGATTTTTGCGGAGAGAAATGTTGTCAGCCTTGCTTCATCCTTGGGTGTTCTATCACGACCCAACATCATTACTGTATGGTTCTAGGATAGAATTTACTAAGTCATACAAGGATATTCTTCTCCCTAATCAAACATCCTTGATAATAAATCATTCTTTTCTCCTTCTGAGTCAGTCTCACCTTCGTTGTGCTCTGACACAGGTTCTAGCATATTCAACTATTTCACTTCCCTCTCGTGGTGTTTTGCCCAAATAGACCATTTTAATGGCCCAATTGGCCTACAATTGTTCCTCAAAACTCTTTTGGCTCTCCCAAAATAGGGCTTATGTAGCCTCTAATTTCTCTATTTTTTTCTGGGCATTTGGGTACTCACCAACTCCCCTTGGTGTCTTAGATTCTTTAACCAATTCGGCTTCCTTTTGTGTCCCCACTTCTTTTCTCCTTATTAGCACATTTTCTTGGCTCAGCTCGATGGATGTAGTATTGACCATTCCCTCATTTGAACCACCATTTTGTAGCATCTCCTTGTCCCACCTTCTTTGCTTCTTCTTTTTGCCGTCATACGGGTAGAAGATTTAGCTAATGGTTCTCCACTATTTTCCTGAGATCTTTAGTGCTTACGCATGCATTATGACATTAATTGGTGTTTCCACATTCCTTGATTGCACCCCAACCATTCAAAGTCCCGTGGTGGGATTGGTGCTTCTTTAAGGATAGTCCTTGATTAGGTGGTCAACTTTGCGCTTTACACAACTCAAAGGTGTGTGCTCACTTGAGTATTTTGTGGGTTTGTCCTATAAGGACACTTAGTTGTGAGGTCCTTAATAATGATAGTGGGGATTTCCTTGATGTGGCATTAATCTCCTTGCCCTTCCATTGTGTTGTAGCCTAGAACATTTCCACCGGTGTGTTCCCTTATATTAGAAAATACTCCTGGGTTACCTCCCAAATGTTATCTATCTCTTCCATGGTTTAACGAAGTTCTCGTGTATATTCTCCTTCTTTTGGTACCTCTTTAATGATCAAAAGGTAGGCATTATGCAAGGTAGTGGTGGTAGGACAGGTGGTGGTATATGCACCTTAGGTACTCTATACATTCCCCTAGTCTGGTTTTGCATGTTTGACATATTTTCCCTTGGTGTGTAAGCCCTTGCCTGAGTAGTGTATGTAAAGCTAGCCGTTGCCGTGTAATTGAGACACTTAAGGAACTTGTAGTTGTTGTGTTAGGATACCTACACATACTCACATCATAGTTGTTGTGTTAGGAACTTGTAGTTGTTGTGTTAGGATACCTACACATACTCACATCATAGTTTCCAAGGCACAACAATGCACATAGTACATTAATGGTGGTGAGGCCTCAATTGAGGACACTCAGTGCTTATGTGATTTTGCCAACATATTGAGCACTATACCAACTCTCATCGGGAATATAGATATTGGTTTGTTGATATGTCCCTCACATATTTTAGCTTTATCTTATCTAGAAACGCAATGCTTAGCTCACCAAAGTCATATCCTTTACTTATTGGTTGTCATGCTTGTTCGGCCTGACACATGTGATAGAGCTACCATAGTGATAGATTTTATGTTATTAGGTTGTGGGTAACTCAACCATGTTATCCTCAAAGTCGATGGCTAGTTGCAACAATCATCAAGTGATGTTAGCTTGGACACCAACAACAAATAGTCATACATCTTTACATCCCTTGCTCCCCTATAAAAGCATGCAATAATTGCTCGTATGTTAACCTCTCCCTAGGTTTACACCTTGAGTTCACGTTTTTCAGACGTGAGATATAATTTCACTTCATGCTTCTCTTGCTTGATGTTGTATAATTGAGCCATAGGGCTCCACTTATCTTCACTTCATGCAAAACTCAGTACAAATACACTCTTAACCCGTGCAAAACTAATCCTATCATTTGGCTTAAGTGATCGATACCATTGGTGTGCTTTTCCTTCTAGTGTTATTTTTGTTTGGTCACTGATCGGACCACAAGTTTTGCACATCAATTCGAATATCTCTAGGTGTTGTATGGCATCACCATTCAGAACAAACCCCTACATTGTGTTAAGCCCATTTTCTTTGACCCACATGGATGTATGGGAGGCTGAGGACCAAATGATAAACTTATTCATGTTGTAAGTTCAAATGGTGTGTTTATATGCAGAGTTGGTGTGTTTGCTAGATATCATGAATTATTGGTCACACAATATTGGTGTGTTTACATGTAGCATGCTAGAAAACATATTGTCAGCCATTCTTCTTGACAAAGTATAGTACATAGATTGTATGTGGTTTTGTATGGAGCCCCCAAAGCTGAAGATGTTCATAAGACAATACTTTAAAGGAGTTGACCTATTTCAATAAAGTTATGCTTCTTTCCAGTTCTATGTAGGTAGGAAGCATAGGTCTTTGTTTTCCCTGAATGTATTCACTTTGTCATGATGTAATGTTGAGCCTTGTTTCTTTGTAGGAAGCATTGGTCCTTGTTTGCTTTGCAGAATGCATTTGCTGCACATGGACTCTTGTACGCAAATACCAGGAGCTATTTGGGTAGCATGTATTGGTATGTGCTATAACATGGATGAGTACTATGATGTCCTGGTTGCTTATACTTAATTGTGGCTCATCTTCATGCATTCTATGCATGTAGTTTATTGCAAGAAATGGCTTACTTGGTGAGTTATCTAGTGCTCAAGTACGCTTTAGAGTTGCCAGTGGACAAATCTTGAGCTCCTTGAGCTTGAGGTGATATTTGCTATGGACTATCTATTGGCTAATGAAGTACGAGCAATGTTGCATAATGTCGTTTTTGTTATTTGCAAGTGCCAAGGCAACCAAATGGTAGGGATTATGGGTTTTATGTGATGGCCATTATGAAGTTCTTTGTAGAGGGGATGCTTGAAGGGATTGTAAATGTTGGATGGCTCACTACTAAATTGGTTTACACATGAGGATGCACTAGATGTGAAGAAGGAGCTATGCTCATGGTGCATGGCCTTGTTTAGAGCAGCAGCTATGACTTTTTATAGTGCATGGCATTGTTGGAGTAGCCTGCCCTTTTTGTATTTAGTCTTTAGTCCCCGTGCCCTTGCTATTTGACACGATGTACCTACTTGACAGGATGTATCCACGCTTTTGGTGGCCTTTTTTGATAGCTTTTTTTGGGAATCTATTGACGATGAGTTGTACTGCAAGTATCCAACCTTACCTTTTTGAATCATGCTTTCACATCCATATAGCACCTGGGCTACATAACTTTGCAGGGTCTCAATACTGATGTCAGTTGGCTATTTGTATTTTAATGCATCTATGACATTGAGTCGTTTCTATTAGGTGTATTGTGTTTTTTTTACTAGACCTAATCAAGTTATTTCTATGAGGTGTATTGTGTTCTGTTCTGACTAGGTGTAGCTTGTGTTGCACCCATGTGTACACGAGTCCCTTATTTTTTACATCTGAGCTTCATTGTTCAGTAAATATGCCTCGGACCGTGTTTCATTTCATATAATGCTATCCTGATCTGTATGCGTGGGCATATATGCACCCAGGCTATGTTTTAGGTTACATGTTTAGTGGTGGGTTTCAAGTGGATTAGCTTGTCTGGTATGTGGATCAACTTGTGTGGTATGTGAATTAGATTGTCTCACAATCTCAGCATGTGTTTCTTGACCCTTATCTAAAACTCCTATACTACCACCAGCTTTCAAGATGCAAGTATAGGTGGATGCATCCGGAGGGGAACACACATAACAAACTAGTGTATAACAAATTAGTGCATCCATTCATAACAATGCATTGAGAATCTAATAGGCTTCACTAATGTGAGGAGTCAAACCTTGTGGCTTCCTTGTTTGTTCATAAACATCATAATACACTTGCTGCTACTTCTGTCCACTCTAAGAATCAGAGATCATTAAGAAGAGACATGTTCGAGGTTTAGGAACATGAAGGGTGCTTGCGAACTCGCTACACCATGTCCACACAATTGAGACATCAAGTTTTTTTAAAAGTCAAAAGCACGGTGAGCATCAAGGCAATTGAGACATCAATCCATAAACAAGGAAAAGTTTCATGAACAAACATGAGCACTACTTAGTCATTCATCATCCAAAACATTATACATAGGCACAACCATGTGCTAAAAGGCATATATCCTCTCAAGCATAACCCTATTACAAAGACGCACATCGAAGTGCCTCTCATCATCATCAAGGACCCCATTTGTACATGATGTATTAATCCCCCGTTGAATTGCATGATTTTGGTGTAAAGAAACATGTCGATTGAAAAGATATTTTTTGGGACTTTTTGTTGGCATGAAAATCTCTAGTTTTTTACTCGTGAAAAACTCCCAGGTGTGAAAAACAAAGAATTCACTGAGATTTTGATTTTGATGGTACAAATCTTAAATTTTCATACTTAAAGAGTGCAATTTGAACATTCTCACTATGGCTTAAATAATTGATTTGTTAGAATGACACAACCTTTTTCATTTTTATAAATTTTTGAGAAAAAAAAGGACGAAACTCACGTACTGGATTTTCATGTGAAAAAACAGTATGTTAAATAATTAAAAAAATGAATCTAAGGAGATTAGTATACCTTCCTCCAAGGAGATTAGTATACCTTCCTCCAAGTACTCACACACCACTTCTTTTACCAAAAACACACAAAATTTGTACTCTTCTACACACCACTTCTTTCACCAAAAACACAAAATCTGTACTTTTCTACACATTCCTCAACACTATAGAAACCTTTCCACACATGGCTCTTCTCCAAACCTCAACAAAACTAAAATTAAGGATTATTAACTATACAAGGAAGGAGTAGAAAATTCAAAGGAGTTAGAAGACACAAGGTTGGCTGGCTCCTTTGGCAGTAATGCCAAAAATGTCATGGCTTATTCCTAGCCTCACAAGAACTCTACCAACCTAACAATCTATTAAATAAACAACAACCATTTGGGGCACTTAACTTGCTTCAAGCTCGGGATTCTTAGCCCCTCCAAGCACTACTAGTGGTTTGCTAGCTCCAAGCTAATGTGTTCTCCTAACATAGCTTGGAGTCTTTAGAGATATGAGCTTAGATGGTGGTAAGTTCCCCACGATGTGTTATGGTAAGCATTATCCATTGCATTGTAAGAGGGGTGTATAGCATGTAACATTTTTGGTACCACTGCTGAGGAACCTCGATCTTTTTCTACTCTATTTGCACTCCCTATCATCTTCTTACAAGTCTCTTTTCCCTTAATATGGTTGTTCAAGGCTGTGTGATTGGTAGAGAAGAGAATAAGATGTAGATAAGGTTATGAGAAAAGAGAAAAAAAAAAGATAAAGAAGAGATCTTTTTAATTGTTCTAGCATTTGAAGTTGTTATTTGCATTGTTTTTAAGAGTTAGGAAAGTAACAAAACAAGCATTTGCATCAATACTTGCATGGTGGAAACTCCATAATCATGCCATGATTATACAAGAAACACCCATTTGCTGCATTTTTTAAGAATCTTTAAAAATAAAAAAAATAAAGAGTCATTGATTCCATTGCTTGACATCATTTGTACATTCATGTTGCAAAGAAACAATCTAGAAAAGCTGAACTAGAAAAATTAAGTTTTGCACCCCCAAATTGGTGATTTCCAATGTCCAGTGTGGAAACTTGCAGAATCACATTGCCACCATGATTCTACAATTTTGTACTTTTGGTATGGCGATGCATGGGGAAAGTTCTTCTAGCCTCATTGGATTGAGGCATAAAGAAGATAGGGTCGCATGAGGTAGTGCTAGAGACATTGAGCATGCAATGGAGGAGGGTATTCCACCTCTAGAGACATTAAGCAAGCAATGGAAGAGGGTATGTCACCTCTAGAGCCTATTCCATAGGAGCCTTGGAAAGACCTAGCCGCTCTCACAACATCTCTCTCTCACGTCACGAGAATATGCCAAGAGAAAATTCAAAGAAAACTAACACCAAGGCTAAGTTAGATGCAATGTTAAGAACCCTAGAGTTCCAGGAATACATGAGAGGCATGTTGTACAAGAGGGGAACTTGGCAGAAGCAGTCTTGGATGAAGATGTAAATAGGAATGTGGGAATTTTCCCAATACCACTTGACCCAAGGGCACATGTAAATCAACATGCTGGAGTCGCCAAGAGGCCGAGGTAGGGGTGGGACAGCTATAGGAAGGATGGCATACGAGGCTCCATTAAAGGAGCCAATTAGAGTAACACCTCATGTGGGAGTCACAACACCTACCCAACCTATTAAAGGATGGCTAAAGGAATAGGAAGGGGGATTTCTAGGGAGTTAGGCACCGCAACAACACTGCAAAGTAACACCGATCAAGCCCAATCATGTGGCAAGATTAATGTTAAAATTCTCAGGTAATATGGCTCAAATTCCAACATGGCACTCCATGCTAATCTACAAAAGTAATCACACAAATGAGTTATATTAGTAAAAGCGTACAATACTAATGAACCAAGGTAGTAAACCCTTAAAGAAAGAGATGATCCCACCTAAACTTAGCCATGTTGCGAGTTTGAATCACTGATGAGTGGAAAAAGCCCTTTGTCTTCACTCTAACTAAGTGGTTTGAAATGGAGAATAACACTTGCCAACGGTTGCTCCATTGGACTGCTGGGTGACCCCATATTGATTGGCAACCAAGATTGCCTGTATGGAAATGACATTCATGGCATCACTGTAATCTTGCCCTTCCCTCCATCTTTGCATCTTTCTTGCCCTTCTTCACAACACCCGCATTATTGTTGCCACAATCATCTCTCTTCTTGCCCTTCTTTGCCAAACCCTTCTCGATTTTGTTAGAGAGAGATTGCTTCTTGCCCTTCCTTTTTGCCATGATAGCCTGCTCATCAGAATTAGCATAATTGGAATCAACCTCATCAAAAGTAGCATTTGATGCATCGCTATCACTTTGCGTAAGGCATTGAAGCATCACTTTGTGCCATGGAGGTAGCTCCTTTTAACACGCCTCTATAAACAAAGGGGCCATGTGAGACAACATGGCAACAAAAGACCACATAAAGTAAGCTGAAGGACCATATAAAGTAAGCTTAAAAGTATATAAGCAAGCAAAAAAGAAAATAAGCACACACACATGCATCCCAACCCTCATCAATCCGCCCTTCAATTCCATCGAGCCTCTCCTGCCTGGTGAACAAGTAAATTGCCATGTTTGAGGACACATAGCTTCGAACATACTCCTCTTTTGTCATTGTACTTTTCTTTCTCAGTAACTCAACCCATTCTCGTTCTACGTGAAGCCGTATAGCAAGTGCATCTGTATAACCCTTGCCATAAAATTTCCGCTTTGCTTGAGGGAGCCAGGTAGCAGCATCTAGGTGCAGGAGAGGCCGAGGTGTTGTGTCATCCTTTGGAGGTCGACCCATCCTATGTAGCGGGATATCCACCTTCATCCCATGGTGTTTCAACAAGTGCTTGATCATGTGAACCCTTTTATCTATGAAGGCAAATCTCTTAGGGCACTTGTCATCTGCATGGCATTACAGCATACGCTTCCCATCCGATAAAAACACCTCTACATATGCTTTGTCACCTCCACCCTTGCTATCTTGGCTCACATTATCATTGTTTGCAAGTGTAGCATCTCTTTGCCATCCCCTTAGGGTTATTCACCCGCCGATGCCTTTCTCATGACATGTTTGATATTCTTGTTTGGGGTGAGTTTGCTCCTCCTTGCATCATTGTATTCAACATAATGTAATCAGTCCATGCCTACATCTTTCCATAATGTAATAACCACATCATGCGTACTTCCCATATATGTAATCCTCAAGGCAACCTACTTTTATCTTCCTCACCGGCACTAGTGGTGGGCAACCTGTATCTCCCTCTTCTTGGCTGCCCATATTGCCAGTGTGAGGGGCTCCCTCTCCCTCTTCTTGGCTTCCCATATCGCCGGTGTGAGGGGCTCCCTCTCCCTCTTCCTGGTTGCCCATATCCCCGGTGTGAGGGGCTCCCTCGCCCTCTTCTTGGCTGCCCATATCCCCAGTGAGTGTGAGGGGCTCCCCCTCCCTCTTCTTGGCTGCCCATATCGCCAGTTCCATTGTCAAAATAACTTTGCTCTTCCTCCCTTTCTTTTTCACTCCCATCCTCTCCAGTGGCCCATAAAGCTTCCAAATGAGTGCGACATGGTGAATCATCACCTTTTGGGGAATCCAAAGCAATTGTATCACATTTTGGGAAACCTGAGCTGACTTCCAAATCATCTGTATAATGGGACAAACTACAAAAAAACCAATGCTAACATGGGCCACATGCTAAACTAGGGCCACCTGCTCAACCAAGACATATTGAACCAGGGCCACCTTTTGAACTAGGGCCATTTGTTGATGCAGGGCCACTGAGTGAACTAGGGCCATCGCCATCTATTGAACCAGGGCTATTTATTGAACCATGGCCACCACCAGTTGAACTAGGGCTGCCCTGCTATAAAATAGAGATAAGTAAACTAGGGCCACCTTGGGGAAACCCTTGTAAACCGAGGCCATCCTAGTCAAACCCTTGCTTACTTGCATGCACCATGTCACCATAGAGAGATGCATCCCATAAACTGGCCAAACCTTTGTACCGTGGTTCTTCATCTCATAGTGTAGTTCTTCATCCAAGGTGACAACAACCATATTCATCATCATCTGCATTGTTGTAGGCACTAAGGCATCGAAAGGCTACATGTAGCCTTCCTCCATCCTCCCTGCAACCTATTTCTCTTCCTCCTCAAGTAGCCCATGCTTATCCCCTGCCTTGGTTGCTTCATATAACCTTGGCTTATCCGATTCCACATAGTTATCCCCTTCACCCGCTACTTCAAGTGGCATTGATGCCACACATGTTTACCCTTCACCCGTTGCTTTAAGCGGCATCGATGCCACGTAGTTATCCCTTGCATATCGCTTCAATCGGCATCGATGCCACACACTTATCCCCTACATTGATCGCTTCACCCTGGATCCCTACATCAATTTCTCCCTCAAGTACTTCAGACTTGGACCTGAGCACCTGCTTCACCCTAGCCTTCCCCTTTGCTTGTGATCCTTGTGCATGACACCCCCCTCCATCTTTTCACTTGAGCGAGTAATCTTGCGTAGCAGGTGGCCTAGCTCAATCTTATCCATTTGGGCAGTCAAGTGAGTCACCTTGCAAGCCTCCATCTCCCCTGCTGTGGTCATGCAACACGGGTTAACTTTCATGCCACACTTGTTATGCTTGGGTTTAACGGAGATACGACCCCAATTGCTCCATTCAAAAATCTAGCATCCTAAGTGTTCTTTTTCATGTATGCGCACCTACCTCTATTTCCATGTAAGCCTTGCTAGAGTCCACATGTACCAGCCATGTCAGTATGGTACCTTGCATCTATTTTTGGTCCTACATCAATGCTCTGATGGCCCAGATTTCATTGAATCTCCTGCATCCTAAGCCTTTTCTTCTATGATCATAATAGATATCAAGTCTTGAAAGTTGGGAATGTTCTTCCTAACTGCAATGGAGGTCTTGAATGGCTTGTACTCTTTGCCAAGCCCATTCAGATAAACACTCACCAAATCATCATCCTCCACAGATACATTGATAGACCTAAGGGATTCAACAATGCCCTTGATTTTTAAGGCATATTCATTGATGGTGGACATGCTTTTCTTTTTCATCATGTGCCGATGGTGGTGCCGGTGCGCGTGTTGATGATGCTCCTCTACTTGAATTTGAGCCGCCGCTCATCTTCCACGAAATGTCATCGGCAATGCTTTGCGGAATCTCCTTGCATGGGGCAACTTGTCCCCCAATCTTCAAAAGGTGTTAGAGAAGCCTTGTTGTTCCACTAGTGTATGACTTGCCGCAATATCGGCATGTCCAATGATAGGAGTTGGACTTCTTGGTGTCCTTCTTCACATTGAGGCAATGCAAATCAAAAGCCTCATGCTTCTCCCGAGGCATGATGGATAAGAGAAGGGCTGAAGCGTGGAGTAGAGGAGAGAGCGTAGAGAAGATGAAGTATGGGAAGAGCTTGGAGGAAGAGAACTTGGAGTAGAGGCTCAAGGTCCCCTAATATTAAAAGCATCACGCCTTTTATAGATGAGGGATGACCTAGGCCCATTTGAGACATATTTGTGGCAGCTACTATGAGCCTATAGAAGTAGTGGACCCCATTAATACAGCCCTCTACAACATTCTCCAAACCTCATCACCAATCAGATGTCTACATCTAGGCCTCATCGCATATTGATTGTGCCTACATGTCTCTCCACACATTTTTGCTATCCGCACTTCTTGGTGGGCAATATAATAGAAGCAAGTGTAAATTTCTAAAAAATTAGCCACTTTTTATAGCCACATTCAAAGGTCACACCTTTAGATAGTAATGCTTAAAGCTACCTCTTGTGGATAAAATATAAAATGGTGGTATCTTTATGCACCAATCGACATTCCAATCATTATAGTACCATGCATAGAAGACGTTAAAGCCATTTTAATGTTACAAACGTATCAATATCCTCATGAGAGGAAACTTTATTTAACTATACCCATCTTTCCATGCCGTAATTATAGATGGAAGCACCAAAGACATTGTGAGAGTGAGAGGTACCCAAAGCTCAAAACAAATATCAAGTGTGGAAATATATTATAAATAAATGATGATGTATAGAGAGTCCAAGGTGGCAGAGACAACGTGGCACTAGGGAGGATAGGAGCATGTGAAAAACATAAAAATAGAAAGCGTATGAAGAATCAAAGGGAGCCGGTGCGATCAGAAGGCGGCGAGGCAGCGAATGGGTAAAGGGGTATTGAGATGATTTATGGGGAATAGACAAGTAGACAGAGAGAAGAGGGGGGAGAAGCAAGTGTGAGTGAAGGGTGTGAAGAATCTATAGTGAAGCAAACTAGCTGTGTAGACTTTTCTAGGTTTCAAAGGTTGTAGAAGTGGTTCAAAGCAGTTGAACCACTTCTACAGTTGAGGTGAAATTGGGTGAATCTGAGAAGAGAAGGTGCCTAGGTCCAGAGAATCAATTAGGAGATGCATCCCTAGAGACGTGATTTAGTCCAAAATCATGTTCAATTGCTACTGTTGTGAATTTGAGGGTTGAATTGAGTCTATCTAGAGAAGGCTTGCAGTATGTGATAGCCAATTCACTATAGGTAGAATAATAGCTAGAGTCTACCGTTGGAGAATCCCCAAGTTTTAGTGTGTTCTTCTAATGTGTTTGAACCCTTTGTCTCAGGAGTGTTGAGATAGTCTGTCTTTATTTTGTGAAGAGAACAATGAGTTTGAAGCTTGTATCTGTGTCATGGTTGATGAGAATTTGTGATATGGAGCTTGGTTTGAGTTGATTTGCTTGTCTTTTATAAGATAGAGCAATTGTGAAGGTATGTCTAACATTCTAGGAGGTTCAAGCTACCTCATGATTGAAAAGGTCATTATTTGTTGAGAGAATATAGTTATTTTGGGGTCAGAAGAGTGTCAGCTATACTGGCAACTGTGTGTCTAGGGGGTTAGAAGAGTGTCAGCTTTTACAGGCAACTGTGTGTCTAGGGGGTCAACTGATGAGTTAAGAAGGTCGTTATGATCCTTTGGGATTCAAGGGAAGTTATTTTGAGTTGAGCCTGACGGTTAGAAGCCAGACAAAAGTCTCTGACAAGTTTGGGGGCAAATTGGTCATTTTAGATCATCTGTAACTCGATTGAGATAAGCTAGGTGTCTATAGAGTTATATCTATGTGAGGTTTGAGTGTTTAGAGGTATAGAGGTGTTAGAGGACTCAGAGAGCTGAGAAAGTCTACACTAGTTGAGTCAGCCATTCAACAATCATCAATTAGAGGTTAGATCAGTTTCAATAGAAAGGAAACAACTGTGGACAGCACAGAGTCTAAGAAGTCATATCCTCATGAGATTAGGGCAGCCTAAGGGCTAGGAGGATTTGGCAAAAACAAAAGAGAAAATTTATTATCCAAGTAGGGCTTCTGAGTTGGTTGGCTCTGTCTCTGAAAGAGCAGAATTGGTAACACTTAAGACTAGTTGGTGGATCAGTGTTGGCAGAAGGCAGAAGGTCCGCAGAGCATAAAGGGATGTTTAGTGTGATTTTGGAGTTTAGAGATTGAGGCTAGATGGACCAGGAGGACAATAAGAGAGCAAAGAGGGTGCATTTTGGGATTGGATTCTACGTTAACATTCGAGCCAGTTTACAACAGGCAACTAGGGCAGATTAGTGTCATCAGGGCGTCAACAAAGGGGAGACGATAGGTTCTAAGAAGTTCAAGATAGAGTGTTTATGGTTGTGGCTGTATAACTGGAGGACACACTCGAGGTTAAGAGGACGTATTTCTACCTAGAATGTGCTATAGATATCTATTCTAAACTACGGTCACAATTTGTGCAGTTCTATGCCATTCATTTGAAGAAATTTTCAGTCAGTTTTTCTATCTCAGTAGGAGGTTAGAAGAGGGTTGGCCAAGAGTTTGGTAAGTCCTTGGAGTAGTGGCTAAAATGTTAGCTGAAGCTGGAGGATTGAAGAGGATCCAAGAGGACTCATTTTGGGGCTAGAGTCAAAAGAAGGATTTTGGAGGTAGTTTTCTATCATTTCTACGTCAGCAGAGCAGCTAAAGTGAATTCAGGTCAGCAAAGGAGTGGTGACGAGTGCTCTGAAGTTTTGAGATAGGTTTTTGAAGTGTGTTGATGTTGGCCGGATAATTTTTGGCCTGGGGTCATGAGCTAGTGTTTGATTCGGGTGACAGTCAATATATCTGATCAGTTACATCAGCTAGGGTCAGCTGAGGCTTTTAGGCTAAAGATCTAAAGTCTTGGAGGTTTGGTCTAACCATGGAGGACAATTAGAGGTAACATGGAGGTTGGACTTGAACGTGTAGAGGTGCCCATTTGTGTCAGCCACACCAGGGGTCAAAAGTTGGAGTCAAAGCTGATTGGTGCCTTTTGAGCTGGGATGCTAGAGTCCCTAAGTTCTGATCCTTACACATTTTCTTCTTGTGTGTTTGTTGGTGGTGTTATAGAGGCCATCCCCCAGCCACCACACATGCCTTGGTGCCCCCACTTAGGACTAGAAATATCTTGTTAAAGGCTTTGATTTGTAGGTTGGAGATCACTTGTAGATTAACTTAAATCATATGGTTAATTCTGCATATGATGTCTTCAAAGGGGAGAAGATGTCTCCCAGTTTTTAAGGAGAGTTGAGTTAAAAACACTAAAGAATAACAGGGATGATGATGCATATAAGGCTCGGATGATGGGACTGCTTCTGGAGGGGGTGCGAGAGAATGGTATGAAGATGTGATGAAGGGAACATAGGGGTAATTGGGATTATATGAGAAATGCATTAAGGAGGAAATATGGGAGGACTGAGAGTTCGAAGGAGCTTTGGAAGGAGCTTAATAGGTTGTACCAAGTGGTGGAGAAAGAGGAAATTGTTGTTTTTGTAAACATATTTAAAAGGAGTTTGGAGTAAAATAGTGAGGGTGTTGGGAGAGAATCAGATACCTCCCAATTTTTTGAAGAAGGATGGATTTATAGGATTGTTGTATGGGGTTATTAAGAATAAAGTTGAATTGAAAGACCCTGATACCTATGTTGAGGCAGTCAGGCTTGCATTAAGAACAATGGAAGAAAAGGGTACGGAGGCAGGAACTGGTCCGTAAGAGAGAGTCATGGTACTTGTTGTGGGCGTGTTGTTGAGTTGTTGCCAGTTGAAATGCATGTAGAAAGAGTCGTGCTGAAGTGCTAAGGGCAGCAGAGGTCAGAGACCAAAGTTAGGAAGGACTACATCAGGAAATCCAGAGGAGGCTGATAGAGCAAATTGGGAATTTGAACCTTGTTGTGTGCAAGGCATTCAAAATCAGGTTAGAAGACCACAGGGGGATAGACCACTAAGAAACAGAATGGAGAATTTTCAATGTTTTAACTGTGGGGAGAGGGGGCATATTGCTCCACAGTGTACCAGGCCAAGGAGAGAGCTAGGGGGTGTGTACCCCATAATTTAAAGGCCCGAAGGAAACAAAGGAGTGGGAAATAGGGAGATGAATAATGGGAACCAAGGGCCAATACAAGGGTAGGTACCACCTCAAGGCCCTTTAGGAAATATGCATATGCTTGACTATTGAAGAAGAAGAGGATGAAGATGAGGCAGACATGTTAGGTCACAAGAGGACTAGGTTACAAAGATTTGAGTCAGAGGGAGCTATTAAAGAAATGAGGACAAAAAGAGAAGAGAAAAAGGGAAGGCACCCACCATGGAGAAGCCTGAGTCCAGTAAGCAGGGGAGAGTTAGAACTAAAAGGAGGAAAATTGGGATGAATGACTTTTATCTGGGAGAAGGGGAACTCCCTTATAGTCTCCTGTCAAATATTACGAGAATAAGAAGGCAAACATTACTATTAATCCAATTCTAGGATTAACAAGAGCTACCACCATTATCTTACATCAAGGAGTCATGGTAGATACACCAAAGGGTCATACATTCAAGATATGAAGCAATAATGTCCAAAGCTAAAACTTGGATGGGCGCATGTAATGGTGTGATGGAGTATTTATGGTGATTCCCGCTTCAAGAGCGTGTGGTAGCAAGTTAGGATGAAGTACTAAGTGATGTACTTCATGGACATATTATGCGAGTAGTCATGGTAATAGCATTAGGCCTCTTATGAGCCTAAAGCGCCCGACCGACCACATGTTAAGTGAGTGTGAACACTTATGGCCATGTATATAGGTGAATTTCTCTCATAATACAATATACTCTCCCATTGTGCAATTGAGTCTCGCTCTTGCTAATCCTCTTGCTAATCTCTCTCTCCCTAATGCATGCTAGTGAGAGTGTGTGAGTGAAGTGAGGTGAGAGGAGGGACGAGAAACCGTAGTGCAGTGCGACGGTGTGACAACGCTCGTGGGAGATGCAGTGGAATTGCTTCTCAAGGAGTTGTAGAGCTTGGAGACCTCAAGGGTTATGAGCTTGGCCATTGGAAAGATCCCCACGACAATTTCACGAGGTAATCTCTTTTTGGATGTGTTTTAAGGAGGGTTAGGGTGAGCCATAACAATTTCTTATGGCCAGCTACTGTGGCTAAATTCAAGCATAAGAAGACAGTGGCATAAGCTAGCCAACGTCAGAAGGGTCAAGATTAAGGCACCTCAAGGCTAATGTAGTCCAGTTGAGCAGAGTATCTGACATTTTGCCAATAGTGGATGTTTGGATTTAGGGTAGAAAAGTAAGTAAAGTGTATATAGATGGTGGAGCCCAAGTGTGTGTTATGACAAAGGAAGCAGTTCATGACTTGGGTTTGAAAGTGACAGGAAAATCCATTTTTAGTATGTTAAGATGGCCAACAGTTCTAGTGTCAAATGCCTGGTTGTGATTGAAGCAATGGAGATGAATGTATTGGGGCAAAAAGTAGTGATTGACATGCATATAATGCCAATTGGGGTTGGGGCATATCCTATCATACTCGGAAGGCCCTAGCTTATAGCAATGAGGTCCAGACAAGATTGGTACAGAGGGTGTATAGACTTGTTTGTTGACAAATGCAAGGGAAAAAGGATAAGGTATGATTTGAAAACAAGTAAAATTTTGGAGATTGGAGAGAAGCTGGAAACAGAGAGGGAAGCTGATTCAACTTTTGCTAGCAGCTATGAAGACTGTTTTATAGGTTCATTTGAGACAGATGGGGAGTCATAATGAAACCAAAGTCTGTTAGATTTGGAGGCAGACATTTGTGGTGTATAGATGACTAACCATTCAACACAGAGTCAGCTTGTGCTCAAGTTGTGAAGCCAAATGTTTTAAAGGATGAGTTGTTGTAGATGCTAGCAAAGGATTTGACTAAATAAGAGAAAGAGCAGTATGAAGAACTGCTAGACAAATACCCCAAGTAGTTTGCTAGGATTATACTTAGATGAGGGGTACCACTAGTGTTGTACATGAAATCAAGTTGAAGGAAGGTGCTAAACCAGTAGTTCAAAAACTAAGGAGATTGGGAACAATATGGAGACAGAGGTTACCAAGCAGCTATGTAGGCTGGTTTTATCTATCCAGTAAATGATTTTGAGTGGGTGTCTCCCATTGTAATTGTTTCTAAAAAGGGGAATAAATGGAGAATATGTGTCGACTATAGACCATTGAATGCAGAGATAACAAGAGACATCACTACCCTCTTCCCTTTTTCAAGATGTAATTGTTTCTAAAAAGGGGAATAAATGGAGAATATGTGTCGACTATAGACCATTGAATGCAGAGATAACAAGAGACATCACTACCCTCTTCCCTTTTTCAAGATGAGATTCTGGATCAGGTAGCAGGGCATGAAAGGTACTCAGTTTGTGATGGATTTAGTGGATACTATCAAATAAAAATAGTTCATGAGGACCAAAATAAGACAAGTTTCATTACTCCTTGGGGAGTGTTCTGCTACAGAGTGATGCCTTTTAGTTTGCTTAATGCTTATGCTAGCTTTCATAGTTGGGTTGACAAGATCCTTGCCCCATATTTGGGAACTTTTGTGAGACTATTCATGGATGATTTTTGTGTATATAGTGATAGGTTGCTGCATGTAGAGAAGCTTGATGTTGTCTTTAAGAATCTTGATGATGATGGAGCTCAGTTGAACCCAGACAAATGCAAGATAGCTAGGGCTAGAGTCGTGCTTCTAGGACATGAAGTGAGTGAAAATGGAATAGACCTAGACCCATAAAAAGGAGAGAATTTGCTATAGATGGAAAGCCCCAAGTAAACTAAAGAATTAATGAGCTTTGTTGAGAAGTTCATATATCTATCCAAGTCTTTCTATATGCTGGCTGAGTTTGTTTACCCTCTACAAAAGGCTAGTCAACAAGATCCACTTAGATGGAGCCAGATTGAAGAGGATGCTTTTGAGAGCCTTAAGGATAAGCTTTCTACCCTACCAGTAATAATGCCCCCTGATTGGAGTCAACCATTTTATCTAAGTCTCAGTGTTGGGAAACATGCAATAGGGGTAGTGTTGATGCAAAAAGGGACCAAACAGTCTTATATGAGACCTGTATTTTACATCAGTAGGGCAAAGGGTGAGGTTGAGAAGGCCTAGCATGAGGTAGAACTACTGGTCTAGACACTTGTATATGCTGCCAAGAGGTTGAAGTCCTACCTGATTTATAGACCTTTTGTTGTGCTTACTTCCTGTAACCTTATACCACATGTAATGAACTATCTTGGGGATAACCCAAAAGTTCAGAAGTGGATTATGGCATTACAAGAGTTTGATATGAGCTTTATTAAGGAAGACAGTGTGAGGGCCCATATGGCAGACATGTTAACCTACAAAGAAGTGCAGGTGAAGCCCAAGCCTATTAAGGATATTGAAAGGAAGGTGGTCCCAAATCATACGCTACATGAAGAACTACAGGATGTAGATGGGACTCTTTACTTTGATGGGGCTTTAAGAGAAGTTTGGGTAAAGGGGGTGTTGGGCTTGTCTTTGTGAGTAAACAAGGTAAAGAGTTGTGGTCTGGCAGCCAGGAGATTCAAGTTAGAAGAAACAATGTAGCTGAGTATGCAAGCCTCAATTTGGGTCTAGAAGAGTGTAGATAGAGGAAGATTATAAGATTGGTTATAAAGGGGGACTCTCTACTGGTTATAAGGCAAGTACAGGGAAATTGAAAGTTAACAAAGATGAGATAAAGACATGACTTTTCAAGGTGAGGAAGCTCTTAAATTGTTTCCAGGCCTTCCAAATATGGCATGTATCCAAGGAAGACAATATGAGAGCCCATGAGCTAGCAGAGATGGTTTTCTCTAAGGATTTGCATGCGTGGCAACAGTCTAAGAAGCACTATGTAGAGAGAACCTTTATGAAGAAGAGCAGGTCTTGTTGATAGGTTTTTCCAGAAGGGAGTTGGATGCTTCAAAGAAGAAGGTAGTTTTCAGAAGAGCTTTGAAATATGTATTGATTGGAGACACATTATATCATAAGGGGAATGATGTTGTTTTGAGAAGAGTTTTGTTTCAAGAGGAAATTAAGAATTTTCTGAAAAGTTGTCATGAAGAGGGTTGTAGTGGCCACTATGGGGTTGACATTACAAAGAGGAAGGTATTGACATTAGAGGTTATGTGGCCAAGCATGAATAGAGACATCCACCATTGGTGTAGGAGCTATTATGAATGTCAAGCTTTTTAGAAGAAGATTCCAGTTCCTGAGCCCATGCATCACATAATGAGTTATGGGGCTTTTGAGAATTGGGGAATAGATGTAATAGGGCCTCTTATAGGAACTAAAAGTAGAAAGTTTTACATCATCACTGCTGTGTGGATTATTTGACAAGGTGGCCAGAGGTTAGGGCAATCAATAGTGTTACTGCCCAGTAGGTTTGCAGGTTTGTGTATGAAATGATTTACTATAGGTTTGGAGTTCCTTTAGAATGGTTAGTGTCTAAGGGAGGGAGTTCAGAGCAAATTTAGTTAAAGATCTGACCAAGAAGTTGGGAATTAAGCACATGTTTACCACACCATACCATCCTTAATGCGATGGGTTGGTAGAAAGTTTTAATGGAGTTTTGTAGAGGTTGTCATTCAAACTTGTGGAAGATCATCCTAGTGATTGGGACATGTACCTGGATAGAGCAATATTATGGGCATTTAGGGTATCTGAGAAGAATGCTACAGGGTATACCCCATATCACTTGGTTTATGGAGAAGACTGTCTGTTACTAGAGTGAATGCATCACTTGACTTTTTGTTACAACATAACATGATGTTACTAGTGAATGTGATGTTGCCATCACTTGACTTTTTGTTACAACATAACACAACCCAAGAAGAGCAAGAGAAGAAGAGGCTAACCAATTTATATTCTTTATTGTTGGATAGAGAGGAAGAAATTAAGTGGTATGAAATGGTCAATCAGAAGAGAATTGGGACTTTTAATGATAAGCTGGGAAGCAAAGACTTGAAGAAGGGAATGTTGGTCCTCAAATATAATAATGCTTTAGATACTACATTTCACACTAAATTAGAGTTTGATATGGGAAGGACTAATTATTATACATGAAGTTTTTTCCAATGGATCTTACATTTGCAAGACTTGGGAGGAAAGATGCATGTTAGTAGGGTGAATGGCCTCAGACTGAGGTCATATCATATCAGGGTTATGTGAAACCAGAGAGCAGAGTGTGAAACACTTGAAAGTGTTTCACTGCAGGGTTGGGGCAATATGTGAGAGGTGCCCAAAGATCAAAACAAATATGAAGTGTGGACATATATAATAAATAAATGATGATGTGTAGAGAGAGTCTAAGGTGGCAAAGACAGCATCGTGGGAGTGAGAAGGATAAGAGTAGGTGTAAAAAACAAAAATAGAAAGTATATGGAAGATCAAAGGGAGCCGGCACACGATTGTTCCAGAAGGCGACGAGGTGGCGATGGGTAAAGGCATATTGAGATGATTTATGGGGAATAGACAAGTAGATAGAGAGAAGAGGGGGGAGAAGCAAGTGTGAGTGAAGGGTGTGAAGAATCTACAGTGAAGCAAACTAGCTGTAGACAGGAGGATTTTCTACTTTTTGAAGGTTGCATAAGTGGTGTTCAAAGCAATTGAGGTGAAATTAGGTGAATCTGAGCAAAGAAGACGCCTAGGTCTAGAGAATCAATTAGGAGATGCATCCTCGGTGATTTCTATGAGGTGACTCTATTAGAGACGTGATTTAGTCCAAAATCATGTTCAATTGCTCCTGCTATAAGTAAGACTCAATTTAGCTAAGGGGGCTGAATTGAGTCTATCTAGAGAAGGCCTGTAGTTTGTGATAGCCAATTCACTATAGGTAGAAAAATAGCTGGAGTCTACAGGTGGAGAATCCCCAAGTTTTAGTGTGTTCTTCTGATGTGTTTGAACCCCTTGTCTCAGGGGTGTTGAGATAGTCTATCTTTGTTTTGTGAAGAGAACAATGAGTTTGAAGCTTGTATATGTGTCATGGTTAATGAGAATTTGTGATATGGAGCTTGGTTTGAGTTGATTTGTTTGTCTTTTATAAGATAGAGCAACTGTGAAGTCTGACGTTCTAGGAGGTATGAGCTGCCTCATAAAATTGAAAAGGTCATCTTCTATTGAGATAATACAATTAAATTGGGGTCACAAAAGAGTGTCAACTACAGGCAGTGGTGTGTCTAGGGGGTCAGCTGATGAGTTAGGAAGGTTGTTATGATCCTTTGAGATTCAAGGGAAGTTGTTTTGAGTTGAGTCTATTGATAGTCATCAGAAGCCAGATAGAAGTCTGATAGGTTTGGGGAAAAATTGGTCATTCTGGAGCACTTGTAACTTGATTGTGATCAGCTAGGTGTCTATAGAGTTATATTTATGTGAGGTTTGAGTGTTTAGAGGGTATAGAGGTTGTAGAGGACTCAGAGTTGAGAAAGTCAGCTCTAGTTGAGTCAACCGTCACACAGCAACAATCAGCAAATCAAAGGTCAGATTAGTCAATATAAAGGAAACAACTGTGGACATTAGAGAGTTTAGGAAGCCATATCCTCATGAGATTAGGGTAGCCTAAGGGCTAGGAGGATTCAACAAAAATAAAAGAGGAAATTTTTGATCCAGGTTGGGCTTCTGAGTCGGTTGGCTCTATCTCTAAAAGCAAAATTGGTAACACTTATTAAGACTAGTTGGTTCAATGTTGGTAGAAGGTCTGCAGAGCATAAGGAGATGTTTAGTGTGATTCTGGAGTTGAGATATTGAGGCTAGTTGGACTAGGAGGAAAATAAGAGAGAAAAGAGGGTGCATTTTGGGATCGGCTTCTGTGTGTCAGACATCCAAGCCAGTTTATAGGCAACTAGGGTAGATTAGTGTCATTAGGGCATCAGCAAAGGGGTGACAACATGTTTTAAGAAGTTCAAGATAAAGTGTTTGTGGTTGGTTGTCGAGGTCAGAAAAGTGTTGGCCAAGAGTTTGGTAAGTCCTTGGAGTAGTGGCTAAAAGGTTAGCTTAAGCTGGAGGATTGAAGAGGATCCAAGAGGACTCATTTTAGGGCTAGAGTCAAAAGAAGGATTTTAGGGCTAGAGTCAAAAGAAGGATTTTGGAGGTAGTTTTTTGTTATTTCTACATCAACTGAAGTGAATTAAGGTCAGAAAAGGAGTGCTGAGACGAGTGCTCTGAAGTTTTGAGATAGGTTTTTTAAGTGTGCTGATGTTGGCCGGACAATTTTTGGCCTGGGGTTATCAGTTCTAGTGTCTGATTTGGGTGACAATCAATATATGATTTGTCTGGGGCAGCTGGGAGAGATTTAGGTCAGCTACTCGTCAGCTGGGGCTTTTAGGCTAAAGATTTGAACTCTTCGAGGTTTGGTCTGACCATGGAGGATAGTTGGAGGAGGTAACAGCTAGGTTGGACTGGAAGGTGTAGCGGTGCCCATTTGTGTTAGCCAAGGGTTAGAGGTTAGAGTCAAAGTTGATTGGTGCCTTTTGAGCTGGGATCCTAGAGTCCCCAAGTTTTGATCCTTACACATTTTCTTCTTGTGTGTCTACTGCTAGTGGTGTTATAGACGCCATCACCCACAGCCACCACACAATGTGGATGAGGATGGGATAATCATTAGCATGCTATGAATGAGAAGTTTGAAAATGAGATAAAAGTAGATATGGATTGCGCCTTTCTAACCAACAAGCTATTTTTTTAAATGGGAAGGAAACCATGGAGTCTTATATGGAGAGTATTAAATTTTTTTTTTCAATAAATAAGGCATGACACATTAGGGTTCTAGCCCATTTCATCAATGCTCAACCCAAGGATGAGCTAAAATTTATTACAACACTACTATAGACATTTAACTTATAAGTCAACTCAACTTGGTCTCTATAATTATGTCGCATGAATTGAAAATATACTATTTCTATAGATTCTTGATTCTTTTCAATCTCATACTATGCATGCCAATGAGAATACTATTATGGTGATTAATCTCAATAGAGACTTACCTTTATCACATGAGCACATTGTGTGCATATAATGCTTAGTTCTTTGTAGATCGATTACTTGAAGAGAAGAAGAAGAGCATAGATAAAGCTCATGCACAAGAGGCAATCCAAGGAAAGAAAGTTTGGTACCCAATTGGTAAATTGTATAAATGGTTTACTTTGTGAGTACTAATGTAAACTTTGTTTTTAGTTTGAATATATGAAAGTTTGTTATTTGTTGGTCTTGTGACATCATGAAGTTAAAGGTAATGGTACAAATGGTTTACTTTGTGAGTACGAATGTGACATGAAGTTAAAGGTAAATGGTACAAATAGTTTACTCTGTGAGTACTAGATTGTCCATTATGCAAACTTTGTTTTTATTTTGAATATATGAAAGTTTTTTTTTTTTGGTCGTGTAGCATTAAGTTAAAGTTCCTTATATCTTCACTTGCTTAGGAGAGTTGAAAAGAAGACTTTAATAATATGTGTCTAAAATTGCCATTCTCCATTCTAAAAGAAGAAAGAGACAACAAGATCATGCAAATTCAAAAGCAAGGGAATAGGATGCTTAGACGAGTAAGTGATTATTGTGTGGATATTTCATGTTTATGATGTTCATGGTTCTTACTTTCTTTTCAAAACATACTTTGTAATTTTTTCTATTGTGAATCTTCACATGGTAGGGAGTGGTTTAACATCAAGTGAATACGATGCTTTGACAAGTAAGTGATTATTGTGTGGATATTTCACGTTTATGATGTTCACGGTTCTTACTTTCTTTTCAAAACATGCTTTGTAATTTTTTTCTACTTGTGAATCTTCTTTTGGGGGTAGGGTCGGAGTGGTTTAACATACTATGGATGTTTCCATCCTCAAGGATCACCTTGGATAAGTTATACCAAGTGTCTATTGTAGCATGCTCAGAGATAAATAGACTTTCCTTACTATAGCATGTCTCTTTTGGGTGTAGATAGTAATTTGAAAACCCCTTATGGGATACCACCAAACTGATCATTTTATTTATTAAGTGGCTAGAAAAGGAGGTGTGGATAGATCAAGTTTTGACAGATGCAACAAGGTTGCTAAATCAAGTAGTTGAATCAAACCATGGATGAAGCTTCCTAACAATCCTTCAAGAATACTTTGATGATATTGTGTTTTGACATAGAGCAAATCTCTATGATGAGCTACTGATTTGTGACATGACAGTGATTGCTCCTCCCATATTTGAAGTTACTTTCCCCTCATCATGCATTTTACTTTGTAACTCAAACTGGAACTCATATTTTGGTATTTTCATGATACTAGAGCATGATCATGGATTATGTCATGGTGAAAAATATAATGCTTATTTTGGTGTTCTCATGGTCATGGATCATATGATGGTATATTGTATGAGTCTTGGTTCTAAGTTTAGTAATCTTATTAGTGGAGTCTACAACCCATTTATATCTTGGCATTTTCATGATCGTGGATCATGTGATGATGGGTATATAGGAATATTTCTAGCTTTTACTTTAATTGATCTTGTTAGTAGCTCATATGTGTGTGTGTGTGTGTGTGTGTGTGTGTGTGTGTGTGCATGAGTGTGTGTGTGTGTGCATGAGTGAGTGAGTGAGTGTGTGTGTGTGTGTGTGTGTGTGTGTGTGTATATATATATATGTTTTGTGTGTGTGTGTGTGCATCCACATGTGTATGTGTGTGTGTATATATGTGTGCATGTCTGTGTATATGTGTGTGTATGCGTGTGTATGCGTGTGTATGTATATATATATCTATGTGTGTGTGTGTGTGTGTGTGTGTGTGTGTGTGTATAGCTTTTGCATTTACACACCATTTAAGAACAAAAAGTTATTGAAAATGCTTAGCAAATTCCCATCTTGTTGCAAGAACAAATCGAATTGGGGAAGTACATGACACCTTGAGGTCTAAGGATGCATTATTGGAAACTATAAGGAATATGGAAAAGACTAACTCACAGGCCTAGTTGTAGCATACACCCCAGAGCTAGATAGGCTCACTTCATAGCTTATTGCCACTCTATTTATACAAAGAAAGAAGACAGGGCCATTTGGCAGTTTACAAAAAAGAAAAGGAGTCTGCCCTTCAGGCATTGCTAGAGGAGCAAGCTGAAATAAGTTGCCTTGGCCATTAGTTATGACACTAATACACTATATGCAACAAAAAAGAAATATGTAGTTGCATCAAGAGCTTGCAAAAGAGAGTGCTCCAGAGCTCACAAGCTTGAACGTAGTTGGCATAGAAAAGGACCAATTGATCCTTCATGTGGTAGTACATTTGCTAGATCTGTTATTGCATCACCGCATAATCCCATCCAATACCTCCATTTAGTACTCCAAGAAATTTCCCTAATGTTTATATATCAAGGATATGCCTTAGATTAGCTCCTTAAACCTTCATATGTTAACAAAGTTATGCCAAAATATGCCATAAGAATACATACACCTAGTTAATATCCTTATTTTAAAAGGGGATATATGCCTAGACACTAGCATTTAAAGGGGGTACATCCTATTGTGGGCCAACTACCAAGCATGGTGCTCTATCCTATATAATCCATGTGTAGAACCAATCATATGGAATCCCAATTAGTTTGTTGAGCTAGTTTGATGTGAAGCATGCTGAGAGAGCTAGGTGTATGGGGGAGGTCTTGACCTTAGGAGAGCAACATACAAATTTCTTTAAGTGATTCCATTGGCTACTACTTATAACCCAATCAACATCATATACCTCGACCGCACCTCCAGGGGATTCACAAGCTATAACTTATGGTGTCATGTGAGTGTAAGGGATGTTGAAATTTGAGCATAATGATGAGCTATGGTGGATCATACACTAGAATCAACATCATTAACAAAGTGATTAGTAAATGATTAAGACATAATTAGTGGGTAATTAACAAATAGATTAATGTAGGCATGGATACTCAAAAACTAGCAAATTCTCATTAGGGCTATGCCTCAATTTATAGAGTTTACATCAAGCATCTAATCCCATTGATTTCTCCATGATTCACTCCCAGAATATCTCCACCTTTTGCCTGATTCTCTCCACCTCTTCTCTTTTCCCTGAATATCTCCCAGAATAACTCCACACTCCTAAATTCTCTCATGCTACCCTTTATTCTCTCCCAGTAGATTCTTCTCACCTTTTCACAGGTTCTTTCACATTTACTCATTCTCTTTTACAGCCTCTAACCAAGGGCTTGTTCCCGCACACACCCTATTCACTTGTATATTTCAACACCTCCCCTCAAGTGAATACTCCTAGTACACCTAGACCCTATACCAAGTTTGCCTCCCCTTACTTGATAGTCTGCGACCAGTGTCTACTCCTCCCCTCAAGTTATCTCAGCACACGTGGACCTTGTATCAAGTTTCTTTCTTACTTGACAGTCCCGCGAGGACCAGTGCCTCAAGTCCCTAAACTCCATAGTCCTTGACACACTCTCTCTCTCTATGTGTCCAAGGCTACTATAAGTGCCCGCGACCTTGACTAAAGTGCTCACACATACATCTACCACGTGGCCTACATCATCGGTGGCTCAGAGGTGGTTTTTACTTTATTGGGGCAGGTTACATTGGGTTGTGGGGTCTCTCTCTCTCTCTCTCTCTCAGAGATTTTCACATGGCTCCTCACTCTTTGGATCCTCACATCTTCTCTTGTCTTCAGTCTTCTTGTCGTGGGGTGGCAACATCTCTCCATGCGTCCGTCTCTTCTTTCAGTCTTCTTGGGGCAACTTCTCTTCTTGTGGCAGCTTCTCTTCTCGTGTCCATGTCTTCCTTTAGCTTTTCTTCTTGGTGTGGATCCTCTTCTTGGGAAGAGATATTCTTCTTCTTTTATGGCTGGGGCCATGAGCTCGTCCGTCTCAGGTCTTTTTGCTCCATGTGAGCAACATGTTTCAATGTTTTGCTGACAGTTCCTTTGGGCTTTTGATGTTTATCTTGTGTCATTATGCAACACAAACCCAAATTTATGTGGGAGGTCTTACCACTTGCCTTATTCTGGACAAGGGCAGTGTCTGTTCCCATTTTTACACTGATGCAATGTGCCCAATACATAATGCGTATAGCATTCATTCTCATGCACATTCCAAATGCAACTCTGGCTGTGAATAATCTTGAATTTGAGTGAGATTTACAGGCATTAACCAAGGGTTAAATGCAAAATGATGATTTTCACAATTTTATCAGCATAATTTTACCAGAAATTACACTAAATCAAGGGTAACCAATTTGTACGGGATGGTTGGAGTATCAAACCAACTCCGATTTGCAATCTGAAGTTATAGGGATCTGTATCAGATACCTAATGGTTAATTTGAACCCTCAATTGCACCAAAATATAGTGATTAGCACTGATTAATCACTGATTAGCAAATTAATGCTCTGTTTTGTGTGCAAAAAAAGAGTATGCGGGGAGTCCAGATTTGGTGCCTTCCACTTCAAATGAGCTCAAATGCTTTCAAAGGCATCAATAGCAATGAGTCTAGTAGAGGATTAAGCCAAGAAACACAAGATTTGACCAAATATTGAAAGCTTAATCTCTGTTTTACCAAAGTCACCTGAGCAGATTTGTTGAAGAGCTTGGATCTCACTGTAGACTTGATGAAACTCAATTTTGTCTTCACCAGCTTGTAGAGCATGCTTGATTACCCCTTGGGCTAGGAGGAATTAGAAAGATTTGACTTGATGAAGTAGCAATGGTAAAAATTCCTCAAAAAAATGGCGCCCAGTAATCAGCAAAAATCGGCAGTTCTGCGCTGAATTGGCCCACAAGATTTGAGGTGTGTGTAGCCCTATGAGTATACTATGAGTACCTAAAAGGGCTTAGCCTAATGTTATGTGTGCAAGGAGAATGGAGTCCTCCACTGGCTGGGGGTGAAGGGGGAAGTGAAAAACTCACTAAAAATTTGATTTTTTGCTAATTTTCTACTAATCATGATTAATTAACTAATGAGCTCATAAACCTAATTGATTCTAGGCATGGCTCTAATACCATGTTGAAATTTGAGCATAATGATGAGCTATGGTGGATCATACACTAGAATCAACATCATTAACAAAGTGATTAGCAAATGATTAAGACGTAATTAGTGGGTAATTAACAAATAGATTAATGTAGGCATGGATACTCAAAAACCAGCAAATTCTCATTAGGGCTATGCCTCAATTTATAGAGTTTACATCAAGCATCTAATCCCATTGATTTCTCCATGATTCACTCCCAGAATATCTCCACCTTTTGCCTGATTCTCTCCACCTCTTCTCTTTTCCCTGAATATCTTCCAGAATAACTCCACACTCCTAAATTCTCTCATGCTACCCTTTATTCTCTCCCAGTAGATTCTTCTCACCTTTTCACAGGTTCTTTCACATTTACTCATTCTCTTTTACAGCCTCTAACCAAGGGCTTGTTCCCGCACACCCTATTCACTTGTATATTTCAACAAGGGAGTGGGTTTTGGGAAGGGTGGGCTTAAGCTTATAAGTTAGGGGGTAAGGGGGATATTATGGGGGGGAGGGTGGGAGTAGTGCAGAATGGAAGTAGCGGATTGATTTCTACTTGTAGTTCACAATATGTGATCTAGTGGTGTAGGTTGAAAACTTGATAAGTTTATTAGTCTTTTAAGTTGACCACCCATGGAAACAATTTTAGGAGGGTACATGTAGGCCTTTGTGCTTCTAGCAACAATTACACCCATACTAATTACATGGCCTACATCTTACCACATGTATTATAGTAATACCTACTATTTGATTTTAAACCTTAAATAGGGGGTTTCATAATTAGGAATCATAAGCTTAGAAAGGGGTATAGTTTTTTTTAGAGAAGCTTAAATAAGGGGTTTTTAATGAGTTTCATGCACGACGACGTAGGTGACATATCCTTTCTATGGGAAGTTAATCCCCCCTAGGACTGCATCAGATTATGGCCCAAATCAAAGAGCAAAAAGCACCAATGACCTCTTCTTTACTACAATGCAAGTGGCTCATCCAACGTTTGATAGGATGGAAACGGTGACGAAGCACTAGAATTGATAGATGAGCTAGACAAGCAAGATTAATTTGACAAATACCCTAAGTCAAGAGGACCACGCCCTAGAGGATCTAGCAAGAATGTTGAAGATGCAAGCAAAGATAAAGAAGAAGGGGACAAGGAGAATCACTCTGGCATTATGTCAATGACAAACAACAAAAGGGTGTGTTGAAGATTTCCAAAGAGCTGAAATAGAACAGGGAGACAAGCCCCAAGAGGTGGAATTCTTATATTTTAATGTTGTTGCTTTTAAGGATGCACAATAGCTACAAGAAGGTAGGAACCTAAAATAAGGAGGTGAGGTCCCACCAAAACCTAGATCAGAGAACCACACCATAGTGGGCATGCGGCCCCTTACCTAGAACTTTGAATCCTGCCAAATTGTTTTTTGAAGAAGAGAGATTTGCCAAAGGATATCCCCAAAAGGACCTCTCCCATCTACCCACCATTCATGATTATAATGAAACCATTTATAGATTGGCAAAGAATCTCCCTCACACATGAGCTTATTAATTGGTTTGAGGTCCCACATTGATCAGCCTGTACCTTGACCCTTTAAGTAGTGGATGTAGAACACCCCAGCAAGATAGATACAGTAGGCTTGTGAAATCCTTCAAATGCACAGATATGAGGCATAGAAATGAAGAATCAACCCAAATGGTGGATTTTCAACCTCTAGAATCTAGATTGTGTGCCAATGCCAACCAATCACTGCATCAATCCTATGTACACACCATTACGTAGGCACATGAGGTGGAAGGAGTATGAGGGAAAGAAGGAAATCAATTTGCTACTCCTTAACTTTCAAAAATTTGAGTCTCCTCCCTTTGACATGATCTTGATAGAGAGTGGTGGATATGTGGCTTAAGTCATATAATTCAACACTTCATATCAAGAAGCTCTTGATGTTATAGTCTAAGTAGCCATTAAATTCTTGGATACCATTTGAATATGTTTACAAGACTTCAAGGAATAGAAAATCCCCATTCAATGCCACAAATATGATGAATCACATATGCAAGGCCTTGCATTTGACATCAACATTTGAGCCACACTTCAACAAATATATGGACTGCTTGGACGCATCCAAATTTTAGAAGATTTTTGAATATATGCCTTTAAAGAGGTGTTCTCCTTTGAGTTCACCCTCTTGGGTTACAACTTTGTGTTCTGAAAGATCCATGCCCCCTCCACGCAATGAAATCGGGGGAGCTAGCAGCGGAAGTAGCACTTCTTATGCAGGGCAGAGCCTCTCACTTGGGGCCTCGCCCATAGATATCCGAACAAGAGACTAATCCCTCGATTCTTCCAAAACCTCTTCCAAAACCGAACCCGAAAAAACTTCCCTCGCCCAGAAAGCAAGGGCGATTCCTCGAGGATATCTTTATTCTAACGTAGTCAAGAGCCTTAACTAACCAAACTGATCCAAACCCGTAAGTCACATGATCAGATCAAGGAAAAGACTTGCACTTGGATCATAGAGACCAACGATTTTTTCCTCATTGCTCGAGAGGCAGAGCCGTTGATTCTTTTCCATAGAACAAAGGCTATCCGGGATTTACTTCATCTATTGTACCATAAGAGAATTGAGTCTCATTTTAGGGATCCATCAATCTAGCCTACAGTCCCATGGGTTAGGCTATCCGGGATTTACTTCATCTATTGTACCATAAGAGAATTGAGTCTCATTTTAGGGATCCATCAATCTAGCCAACTGCCCAACCACTGTAGTGATAGGATCCATTTAGGAATTTGGTTATGTTTTGCCCCGGGTGTACCAGGGAAAAGAGTTCCCAGGTTCCCTAGCTGGTGCTTCAAGCAAAGTTCAAGATAGTCACACCACTTACACACCCAATATGAAATTGCCTTTTTCAGAGATTTAGCTGTCTTTAAAACAATCTTTTAATGAAACCATAGTATCACTGATCATAATCCTCCAAAATATCTAGCTTGAATTCTAATTTCCAATCATTCCTTCATCGGTGTACCTATGGCATCATTCGCAAAACGAGAACGCTCACCACCCGTTCACTCAGGGCCTTTTCAATAGTTCCTAGCTCATAGTACCCAGCAATATAATCACATAAGAAAATCCAGATGGACTCTCCGTTGAAGATCAGAAAGATCAACCAACAGATCCATATAAAAGAGCCATGGACTTATCCGTTGAGGACCAGCAAAGGACAATCAACCAGATCCATGCTCGAGTTCAGAAAACAACTCTAACACCTTGTTCCATTTTCTTCCTCGACGCACGTGTGGGTATCTTTGACGAGCAGAGCCTGAGCACCGTATGGTCAGCACCCTCTAGGCTCATTCGCAAGAAGGTCAGCTAGTGCTTCACTCATAGGCCGCTTCCTTGGTCCCTCATCCACCGTACTGGAAGCTGAGACCATTTAAATTGAACCGAGGCTGGTCAAGACCTCGACCAACCTTGCTACGCGAGACGTCCTCCATTGACTCTCCATCAGCTGTTGTAACTTTATCTCCACAACCTCATTCACAAGATGGTCAAAATGCTTTCCCAGCATTATTGACATAAAACAGTCATTTAAGAACAGGTTTCATAAATACAATTTCTAATGAACTCTCATCTTTCCACATCGTTCCACATCATTTCTCGTTATTCCACATTCTTTTAAATCAATTCACTTTGCCTAATCCACATCTAATCATATGTATTTCCATCGTCCTTCATCCATTCTCATCCAATCACATCATATTACATCTCATCACATCTATCCTCATCACATCTCATCCATTCTCATCTACCCATATCCACATCACATCCATTCACATCTCATCTCATCCATTCACATCTACCCCGATCCACATCACATCACATCCCATCCATTCTCATCACATCTCATCCATTCACATCACATCTCATCCATTCACATCTATCCCGATTCACATCACATCCATTCACATCACATCCATTCACATCACATCTCATCCATTCACATGACATCTCATCCATTCACATCTATTTACATCACGTCACATTCATATCCATTCACATCTATTTTCGTCACGTCACATTCACATCCATTCACATCGCATCACATCCATTCACATCCATTACATTCATTGCATCCCCATCCCATCACATACATTCCATCCACATTCCATCACGTCCACATCTATCCACATCACATCTCATTCATTCCATCCACATTACATCACGTCACACCCATTCACATATCATTACATCTCATTCACATCTCCTCACATTCACATCCACATGTATCTACATCACATCACATTCACATCCACATCCCTTTACATCACATCACATCTCATCCACATCCACATCCATATCCATTTACATCACATCACATCTTATCCCATCCACATCCACATTCATTTACATCACATCACATCCTTTCACATATCCTCACATCTCATTCTCATCTCTTCATTGACATTCACATCCACATCCATTTACATCACATCACATCCTTTCACATATCCTTACATCTCATTCTCATCTCATCATTCACATCCACATCCATTTACATCACATCACATCCTTTCACATATTCTCACATCTCATTCTCATCTCATCATTCACATCCACATCCATTTACATCACCTCACATCCCATCCACATTCATTTACATCACACCACATCTTATCACATCCACTCACATCTTATCACATCACATTCACATCTATTCACATTTAGTAACATTTTCTATTTTGGATACCGATGGAATTTTTCTAAAATTTAGCCAATTGCTTGGCCTAGTTAAAGGTACTTTTTCTCAACGGATATTTTCATGTTCTTTCTCAACTTTCTCAAGTGAAATATATCCAATATTCTTCTTTTGAGTAAAAGATTCCTAGGATTTACAAAAATTAATTCTATCCATATTTTCCAATAAAATTAATAATGCTCAAAATTCAACTTTTGATAAATACTCATAATTTGAATTATGCTAAAAATTTCTCTTTTTTCATTTAATTTCTTGGATCTCAAATATCATGGAAATTCCTCTTTTTGCATTTACTTGATTGAATTCCAAATGTCATGGGAATTCCTCTTTTAACATAAATTTATCTAAAATTCCTCTTTTCTTTAATAAAAATATCCATTATTTCAAATATGTCAAGAATTCCACTTTTACCATTTAAATGATTGAATTCCAAATGTCATGGGAATTCCTCTTTTATCATTTAAAAATTTCTCATGCATAAAATAAATTTATCTAAAATTTCTCTTTAAATTCAAATAAAAATATCCATTAATTCAAATATGTCAAGAATTCCACTTTTACCATTTAAATGATTGAATTCCAAATGTCATGGGAATTCCTCTTTTATCATTTAAATTTTCTCATACATAAAATAAATTTATCTAAAATTTCTCTTTTCTTTAATTAATTATTTATGCATAAACACCAAAATTTTGTTTCCCATGAATTTGATGAAAATCATTCTTTTAGCATAGGATGTCCAATCCTAGAATATGGTAGGAAATCCTCTTTTAATATTAAATATAAAAATAAAATATGTATTATTTTCTAAAAAGTTTGCCATAGCTTCGCTGCTATTTTTTCTAGAAGGAATAAGACATTGCAATATAATTATGATAGAAGATCTATCCATAAACTTAAATCCAATTTATGGAATTTAAATATAAATTTAGCCATAATCATAATCTTAATTATGATTAATCTACTAGATTAGGCTATTTCTACTATTCTTCTTTTCCCAAAATGATAGGAATATCTCTTTTACATTTAGAATCACTTAATGTAGTTTTTTTTAAAACTACTTATAAGAACTTACCATAATTTTATTATCATAAAAGCATAAAAAGCCATTTTCTTAACCTCTAGCTTGACAAGCTTAGAGTATGGTTTTGAATTAAGAATTTATATGAGAAGCATTCATTTGCTAAAGAATTAGTCATAGGAATGACTATTATTTTGGGAGAGAGAGATATACATAAAAAGCATACTAATTAAGCATAAAGATTAACTTTTTTGTGATTAATCATTAAAACTCTTAGAGAAAGCTTGATTTGCATTAAAAACAACTAAATAGAATCTTCTCAAGCTTGAGAGGGGTTGAGAAGTGAAATCATTGAGAATATTAATGAAAACTATGAAATTAGTTCTTACCTCTAGGTTTGGCTTGCTTCTTCATCTTAGAAAAGGAAGCCCCCAACGAATCAGTTGGTTTAGTATGTTAAGAAGAAAGCTCGAAGATTTGTTGAAGAGAGAGAGAAGCTCCAAGCTCTCCAAAAGTAGAGGATTTTTAAGGGATAATAGAAAATATCATTATTTTAATGTAATACTGGCATGGTATAGTTCACAGATTTTTTTTACATAAGACTAAGGATCTATTTATAGGTGAGAGAGGCCACTAATTGAGTCCAACTAAGTTCTAGAAGTTTTCAGCTTCAGTTTGGCTTTATTTGGACAAGATTTGGACCAGTTTAGCTCCCATTTTGATCCAGTTTGATCCAGTTTGATCCAGGAGAGAGGAGAGATAAAAATATCACAATTGTTTTGAATTAAAAAACCTTCCCACACATGTGAAGGAGGCACCTACCTCAAAGGTCTCCCCCTCCTTACCAAGGTTTCAAAATTCATCATTTCTCTAAAATATCTCAAATTTTTTAGTAATATCTCTTAATTTTTAACTAATAAACCTTGTACTCAATTAACTCTTCATCTTATGTGAGCATTTACTCATTTTTGGGTATTTTCTTTTATTCTTTGGATTTATCTTATCCCAACACTTGGATTAATCCTATTGGCACATAGGAACCTTAATTGGACCATAATCCAAATTTTTTTGAAAATCTAGACCCTTAGGCTAAGGTCCCTTATATCATTTTTAATTGACTCCTAATGCACATTGAAAAGTTCCTTTGAACTTGTCTTTCAGGGGAATCCATTTTAGACACTAGGAGGATTTTTATATCCAAAGATATCTCAATTTTGGATTATCTCTCTCTAGTTATTTTCTCTCTCTAGGCCAAAACAGGGTAAAACAAGATCTTTCTTCTATTTCAGAGAGGGGAATAATTTCAAGAACAGAAGGGGAGGTTCTTACACCTTTACACCTCAAAAGCTTGAGGGAGGAATCCTACATCCTGCCCCACTTAAAAAATGTGAGATGTCCTCATCTCGCCAGCTAGAGGACAAACTCTTTCCCTTAAGATCCAACTGATTTTGGGGTTCCGTATAGTCTGGTCAACCCAACAGATTTTGGGATTCCGTATAGTCTGGTCAACCCAACAGAATCGTGGGATAAAGATCCCTTCTACAAGAAGAACATATTATATCAAATAACAATCTATTCAGAACATATCATTCATATCCTTAACACAATAATGGTCCATTAGACCAAGAATTTCATCTGAACATTCCTCCATGGGAATTTCAGTTATGCAGGTTCTCAATTTGTCATCCCTTAATTAGATCCACTGGGTCAAAGGTCAAATAGCAGCAATCTGCCAGCACAATCCACTAATCTCATAGTGATTTTCTGAAGTCATTATCGCCATTTCGGTTATTAACATCATTATTGGGATTCGTCCCATTCATCCTCATTGTGGTTTTGTTCAACTTATCTTATTTCAACCAGAATTCAGGAATCATCATCTTTCAATCAAAATCCAAATCAACTCATCAATTCTCAACCAAAATTCTAAAATCATATCAACCAACATTCGAATTCATCATCTCGATAGCATTTTTGCTTATAATTTCAAGGTCTTAGATTTACTTGTATATATTGTCAGTAAAGAGCTGCAGATATAGTCACCACGATATATACGAGTAGTCACGGTCCTTGGAGTTATAAGGTAAATACCATCATATCTAAGTCTCAAGCAAGTTAGGGATTCCATACAATTGCGGTACTTCCATCTAAAGACCCAATTACCAATTTATGAATCTTTATTCTGAATATTAATTTGTATGAATTTTATCAAACAATTACAATCTTTTACTGGTACTTCATAAATTTTTGACATTTCTTGTTTCTTGGTTGATCCATTTTAGCCAATTCGCTCTGATACTAGCTGAAAGATCCCTGCCCCCTCTGCGCAACAAAATCAGGGGTGCTAGCAACGGAAGTAACACTTCTTGCTACGTAGGATAGAGCCTCTCACTTGGGGCCTCGCCCACACGGATATCCGAACAAGAGACTAATCCCTTGGTTCTTCCAAAACCGAACCTGGAAAAACTTCCATTGCCTAGAAAGCACGGGCGATTCCTCCAGGATATTTTTATTCTAATGTAGTCAAGAGCCTTAACTAACCAAACTAATCCGATCGAACCCGTAAGTCACATGATTAGATTAAGGAAAAGACTTGCACTTGGATCATAGAGACCAATGATTTTTTCCTCATCGAGAGACACAACCGTTGATTCTTTTCCATAGAACAAAGACTATCTAGGATTTACTTCATCTATCGTACCATAACAGAATTGAGTCTCATTTTAGGGATCCATCAATCTAGCCTCCAGTCCCATGGGTTAGCCAACTACCCAACCACTGTAGTGATAGGATCCATTTAGGAATTTGGTTATGTTTTGCCCTAGGTACCAGGGAAAAGAGTTCCCAGGCCCCTAGCTGGCGCTTCAAGCAAAGTTCAAGATAGTCACATCACTTACACACCCAATATGAAATTACCTTTTTCAGAGATTCAGCTGTCTTTAAAACAATCTTTTAATGAAACCATAGTATCACTGATCATAATCCTCCAAAATATCTAGCTTGAATTCTAATTTTCAATCATTCCTTCATCGACGTACCTATGCATCATTGGCAATTAGAATGCTCACACCACCCGTTCACTTAGGGGCCTTTTCAATAGTTCCTAGCTCATAGTACCCGGCAATATAATCACATAAAAACATCCAGATGGACTTTCCATTGAAGATCAGCAAGATCAACCAACAACAGATCCATATAAAAGAGCCATGGACTCATCCGTGAAAAGATGTAGGGGAGAAGAGAGCTTAAGCTCTTGCAAGCACACACACACTCACAAAACCCTAAAAGAGAACACACAAGGTGAGAGGCTGAAAATCTTCTTCTTCTTTACACAACACTCAACACCCCATATACAAAGATAGGAGTACACCATATAAAAAGGTACTCAACCAAATACATACTAGGGTTCTCTATAGTGTGAACCCAACTAAATGAGCTGGCGCTATAACTATGCAAGTCTCTAGAATGGCTATCACACAGCCTGTCATCCCACTGGCCGCATATCACCCATGATCTCACCAACCATGCCAGTGGTGTAAGTGTGGGGCCTATCCCCCCAGGCGGGTCATCAGTGTCCACCGCCTCACTAGATGAGCTCGATATCTCAACACTCCCCCTCGAGCTCAACTCCATCTCATGTATATCAAGCAAAGCCCTGAATCTACAGAGCTTCTCTGTACCCAATGCTTTGGTGAAGATGTCAACGACCTGATCTTGTGTGCTGACATAAACAAGGTCAACGTCTCCTGCCAAAACCTTCTCTCTCACAAAATGGTAATGGACCTCTATATGCTTCATGCGAGCATGAAAAACTGGGTTCCTGGCCATCTGTATACTGCTAATGTTGTCACAGAAAATGACAACTTGTCTATCCACTAATAGACCCAAATCTATAAGTAACTTTCTCAACCAAGCTACCTCACATGCTGCCATAGCAGCACCTCTATTTATTGGCCTCTGTAGTACTGTGGATAGAGCAACTGTAGGAGGCTGCTTCTTGCTGCTCCAAGTCACAGCAGCACTCCCCAAAGAAAACATGAAGCCACTAGTAGATCTTCTATCTGAGATACTACCAACCCAATCAGTATTTGTGTACCCATGTACACATATCTCTGTCCCAATTTCATAAAATAGTCCACAATGCAAATTAGACCTCACATACCTCAGTATGCATCTCAATGCATCCAAATGCGGCTTCCAAGGAACCTGCATAAACTGACTCACCAACCCAACAGCATAGCTCAAATCTGGCCTGGTGATCCTCATGTAGATCAAGCTTCCTACTATGCGCCTATACATAGTAGGATCCTCCAAAATCTCTCCTGAATCTGCACCACACTCAACTTGCCATTCTGATCTAATGGCACTGAGATAGGCTTACAGCCTGTCATACCATACTTGGATAACCTGTCCAAGCCATACTGTCTTTGCAGTAATCCAATACCATGTGGTGACCTAATCACCTCGATGCCCAAGAAATATCTAAGCTCCCCCAGATCCTTCATCTCAAACTTCTGTCTAAGCAAGATCTTTACATCAAAGATCTCTACATCATGGTCCCCCGTAATGATCAGGTCATCTACATAGATGACAACAAGCACAACCCCTCTATCATGGTGTCTCACATACAACGAGAAATCTACATTGGCTACAGAAAGCCAATAGTGACAAGATATTCAAAAATCTTGTCAGACCATGCTCTTAGTGCTTGTTTTAAGCCATACAAGGCTTTTTTCAACCTGCAAACATGCTCGGGGTGACTCACATCCTCATAACCAGGTGGTTGCAACATATACACCTCTTCTTGCAAATCCCCATGCAAGAATGCATTCTTTACATCCATCTGATGTAAAGACCATTGCTTTGATGCAGCCACTGTTATCACAACTCTCACTGTTGCCATCTTGGCAACTGGGCTAAAAGTTTCCTCATAATCAATGCCATATGTCTGTGCATATCCTTTGGCTACCAATCTAGCCTTGTACCTGCTTATTCTTCCATCACGTTATGTTTTACTTTGTACACCCACTTGTTGCCTTCAGGCAATTGCACTAAATCCCAAGTCTCATTTCCATATAGTGCATCCATCTCCTCATCCATAGCTTTCTCCCAATATGCATTTCCAATAGCCTCATCAATGCATGTGGGCTCTACAACTTGTATAACTTTTGCCATGTATGCATAGTGATGTGCCACATAACCATCATAAGTAAACCTCTACACAAGATTCTTCACTCTCCCAGATCTTTGTAGCTTTGCATTCATGGCTTCCATAGCCTTCTTTGCACCAGGTGTTCTCATAGCTGGTATCCAAAGATCCTCATCAAGGCTCATCTTTGAAAGCCACTAGACTCTCCATCAACATGACAATGCCTTGCAGAAATGTCAGGCATACTAAGGGTCTCAACCACTTTCTCTTTGCCTTTATGTGATGTACTACTCACATTTGTAGGACTGGTATTATGACGCAGCCTACCACTCCATGGTCTATCAACTGAACCACTAGATGAGGCCTCTCCTGGTCCACTCAAAGACTATGATTGCTGACTTGCATTCTGTGCAACCACATTTCCACTCACATCAGTCCCAACAGCTTCTTTTTCAGCAGCATACCAACTTCTCATCTCATAAAAAACAACATCCCTGCTTACCCTCAACTCACGTGTAGCAGGGCTATAACACATGTATCCCTTTTGCTCAAGGGAATACCCAATAAACACACATTTTTTAGCTTTTGGATCTAGCTTAGTTCTCAGCTCATCTAGCACATGCACATGCACATATGCAATGCATCCAAAGACTTTCAGATGAGACAAATCAAGTTTTCTGCCAGTAAACCTCTCCTCTAGAGTTACATCATGTATGGCTACAGTTGGAGTCATGTTCATGATGTAAACTACTATAGAAACAGTCTCAGCCCAATAGCTATGCGGCATGTTCTTCTCTCTCATCAATGCTCACCTAATCTCAACAATGTGCCTGTTTTTCCGCTCAGCAACTCCATTTTGTTGCGGAGTGTATCTACATGTAAACTGTCTTTGAATACCATTCTTCTTCAAAAATTCAAAGAACTCATTGGAGAAGTACTCTCCCCCTCCATCTGACCTTAGGCACTTTACATATTTCCCTGTTTGCTTTTCAACCATAACTTTGAAATTTTGAAAATGAGTGAACACCTCACCCTTCTCCTTCATGAAGTATACCCACACTTTTCTTGTGTGGTGGTCATCAATAAATGTCACACATAATACCTGTAGCCTCCCATAGACATGGTCTTCGTAGGACGCCATACATCTGAATGCACAACATCTAGTACATTTCTGCTCACATTTCTGTCACGTGGAAATCCATGCTTTGTTTGCTTTCCAAATTGGCATGTTTCACATATTTTTTGCATACCTTCAACTTTAAACTTTGGCAGTCCTGTCATAATTCCTTTAGTTTACATAGACTTCATTCTCTGCACATTCACATATCCAATTCTTTTATGCCAAATGTCTGTGTCTGCAACAATTCCTGAACCATTTGCAAACATCACATCACTCACTTCAGGCATGTTTACATTCAATGTAAACATTCCGCCCACTCTGTTGCCTTTTGCAACCAACCTGCACTTGTCTTTAAAGTCTTCAACATTCTGCCCACTCTGTTGCCTTTTGCAACCAACCTGCACTTGTCTTTAAAGTCTTCAAGATAATAACCATCGGGGTTAAACTGAACCTACAAACCCTACTCAATCATCCGGCCAATTGAAACCATATTCTTTGTTATGTTCGAAACATGAAGTACATCTGCAAGGTACTTCACTTTGCCATCCTGCATAGACAATGGCACATCTCCAACATGGGCAATTGGATGAGCAGTGTCATCCCCCCTGTTTCCACAAAACCTGGTCTTTCAAGATTTTTCATCTCCTTGAACCACTCCCCATGACTTGTCATGTGGTTCGAAGAAGCACTTGAATCAACGTACCATACATCATCTTTATTTGTTGCTTCAACATTTTCAGACATGGCATTAAGGACATACTACATAACAAACAACCTTTCATTATCCTCATTGTTTCTGCTCGAGGATGCATAGTTGTTTTGCTGCAATTTTCCATTTTGCATGTCAGCTTGCTGTTTATAACAATCTGTCTGCACATGTCTAGGCTTACCACAATAAAAGCATCCACGTGTATCATTATACTGCCTTTGCCAATTTCCATGACCTCTTTGACTCCCCCTGCCTCTGAATTGGCCTCTTCCACCTGCGTGTTGTTGTTGTTGTGAATTTTGGGACTGTTGTTGTTGCTGTTGCTAGCCATAATTCTAATTACCTATTCGGCCACCTCCTTGGCTGTGTCCACAGCCTCCTCTACCTCGTCCTCTTCCTGAACTTATGTAGAAGGCCTGTTGCTCTGAACTGTTTTTGTTTTGTGAAGAATGTTGGTCTTCACCCAAGCTCTTCTCTTCTATAATCAACATAGACACCAAATCTGTGAAATTGGGAATGTTTTTTCGAGTCTGAATAGACGCCTTGAATGCCTTGTATTGTGGCTTGAGACCACGTAGACAGACTTCCACCTTATCATCATCATCTACTGAAATGCCAATAGATGCAAGGGATTCCACAATACCTTGATCTTCAATGCATAGTCATTCATAGACATACTTTTTTTCTCCATAGTATGAAGTTCGTTCTTCAACTGTATCTTTCGTGCCTTAGTATTCGTTTCATAGAGTTTTACCAAGGTGTCCCACGCCTCCTTGGGGGACTTGGCATCCTGTATGTGCCCAATCATGATGTCCTGTATACTGATAAAGAGCCAATACATAACTTTTCTGGCTCCTTGGTTCCAATCCTTGAACTCTTTCACATCTACAGCAGTCGGATTGATCTCCGGTATCTCTGGTGCCTCTTCATGCTCACCTTCTATGTAGTCCCAGTAACCCTTTCCCATCAGGAAATTTGTCAACCTCAACCTCCAAGCATGGAAGTTGTTCTTATCAAGCTTCTCAGTAATAGTCTGGTTTATGCCATCATTTGACATCTTGCCAGACACACAAATTTACCAAAAACAGCACTCTGTTTGTCCTGCACAAACTGTTGTATTTTCTGCAGTGGTACTGTACTACACTCAAATGTCACAACCAGTGAGACCTCAATGTGCATACATACACCCAATGGAAATTGTTGACCTCCTTGCATCACACACAATGTCTGCACAACCAATCTGTCTTCCTGAAGTTCTTAAAACAGAGTTCTACAGAGAATCGATGACTTACCTGCAGTGCTCGAATCGCCTCCTTTATGAAAAACGGAGGTCCTAACGTGCCCGAAACGCGTTTTCAGCCTGAAAAACGTCATCCAATAGGACAGTCTAGTTGCCCTATAGGATAGTATAGTTGCCCTATAGATTTACTCCCGCGAAGAAAACTCCTCAATCAAAGATCATTTGCCGGTGCCTCCCGTAGAGCTCCCGACAAGGGTGTACTTGCCAACACAAATAGGGAAGAGTAGATGAAGCTCTTACCCTCGTACTGCTTCCTGTGCTTCTCTTGCTTGCAGCTCAGCCCTTAGCATGAACCAGGCTTCGATACCATGAAAAGATGCAGGGGAGAAGAGAGCTTGACCTCTTGCAAGCACACACACACTCACAAAACCCTAAAAGAGAACACACAAGGTGAGAGGCTTAAAATCTTCTTCTTCTTTACACAACACTCAACAAAGATAGGAGTACACCATATAAAAAGGTACTCAACCAAATACATACTAGGGTTCTCTATGAAAAGATGCAGGGGGGAAGAGAGCTTGAGCTCTTGCAAGCACACACACACACTCACAAAACCCTAATAGAGAACACACAAGGTAAGAGGCTGAAAATCTTCTTCTTCTCTACTCAACACTCAACACACCATATACAAGAATAAGAGTACACACAATATGAAAGGTACTCAACCAAATACATACACGGGTTCTCTATAGTGTGAACCCGACTAAATGAGCTGGCGCTATAACTATGCCAGTCTCTAGAATGGCTGTCACACAGCCTGTCATCCCACTGGCCACATATCACCGAAGATCTCACCAACCATGCCAGTGGTGTAAGTGTGGGGCCTATCCCCCAGGCGGGTCATCAGTGGCCACCGCCTCACTAGACGAGCTCGATATCTCAACACTCCCCCTCGAGCTCAACTCCATCTCATGTACACCAAGTGAAGCCCTGAATCTGCGGAGCTTCTCTGTACCCAATGCTTTGGTGAAGATGTCAGCTACCTGATCCTCTGTGCTGACATAAATAAGGTCAAGATCTCCTGCCAAGACCTTCTCTCTGACGAAGTGGTAGTGGACCTCTATGTGCTTCGTAACGAGCATGAAAGACTGGGTTCCTGGCCAACTGTATACTACTAATGTTGTCACAGAAAATGACAACTTGTCTATCCACTAATAGACCCAAATCTGCAAGTAGCTTTCTCAACCAAGCTACCTCACATGCTGCCATAGCAGCTCCTCTGTACTCGGCCTCTGTACTCGATAGAGCAACTGTAGGCTGCTTCTTGCTACTCCAAGTCACAGCAGCACTGCCCAAAGAAAACATGAATCCATTGGTAGATCTTCTATCTGAGATACTACTAGCCCAATCAGCATCTGTGTACCCATGTACACATATCTCTGTCCCAGTCTCATAGAATAGTCCACAATGTAAAGTAGACTTCACATACCTCAGTATGCGTCTCACAGCATCCAAATGTGGTTTCCGTGGAACCTGCATAAACTGACTCACCAACCCAACAGCATAGCTCAAATCTGGTCTGGTGATCGTCATGTAGATCAAACTTCCTACTATGCTCCTGTACATAGTAGGATCCTCCAAGATCTCTCCTGAATCTGCACTCAACTTGCCATTCTGATCCAATGGCACAGAAATAGGCTTACAGCCTGTCATACCATACTTGGACAACATGTCCAAGCCATACTGTCTCTGCAGTAATCCAATACCATGTGGTGACCTAATCACCTTAATGCGGACACCGGATCAAGCCTATACGCTAATTTCAATCATTTTAGTTAGAAAACGGCGACCTTTAAACCTTAATAAATGCATGACCACACGTCCGATTTGACGAACGGACTGAACCCCTGCGACCAGGAGAATCTCCCGGACAAAAAAAATTTTCGCCCCCCGGGGCGGTCCGGCACGCAAATCGAGGCGGGCGCCCCAAATTTGGGTACCCCGCCCCAAAATTTGGTCCGTACGCACTTACTAGGGCGCGCGTACAATGGCCGCCCAAGAACCAAGGGACGGCCGCCCACTGTTTGGTCCACGCATACCCTTGGGCGGACACCCAGACCGGATAAGGTACATGCGTACCACTCCTTTCCCAGACAACCGACACCGTACCTTTCCGGTAGACCCATGCAGGCCACTGATCCATAGCCTTTGAAGGTACACCGTCCTTTCGTCCCTGCTTTGCGCAGCGCCCGCACCCTCACCCCTTAGCTATATAAACCCCCGGGGTGCTCCTCAGTCGGCACGCACTTCTGTGTAGCGTATGCCCTGTTGTGCCGCCGTCCGTACCGCCGTAGCGTACTTGCTGCAAGTACAGCCGCCCTTGCAGCCACCCCTCTCACACCCCCTCATTTGGCTCTTTTCAGATAAGCCAATTTTCCTCCATCCTCTTCTTGCCATGGACCAGTGTCCTTAACTCTTCTCCTCCCCCCCCCCGTGTGAATAGACTTACAGAGAGGCTTGCAGCAACCCCTCCCAGCCCTCTCCGCGTTTTTGCCTTTGGCCTTAAGGACATCTCAACAATCCCCCCTCCCCCCCCCCATTTGCGTAGACTTTAGTAAGGGATTTTTGGCTCAAGCGAGGGTTCGTGCGCCATATTCTTTTGCTCATACGGTGAGCAAACGAGCTCGGAATTCAGATCCGACTGAAGCGTTTCGATCGCAGCAGCGAGCTCTACAAGGCGACGCCTAAGATGGCCTCATCTCGGAGACGGCAAAATATTGCCTCAAGAGGCGCACGTAACAACGAGATGGAGGGAGATGCGCCCAATGCGGCTCCAGTCCTCCCTTTTCAAGTCCCTCAAGGAAACGATGGCCAGGTTAGCTTGGTTAGTTTTCAAAAGAAGAGAATTTTCCTTAAATTAGTATTAACGAATGGTGTCTTTTTCTTTTAAAACGAGGACATAAAAGTTATATGAAATTACGAATTATGTGATGTTGTTTTCGATAAATTTCGTTGAAATTGCTATCTTCATGAATTGTGAATGCTATACTTAGAAAATTGCATTGAAGTTGTATTCTTTGGAATTCAAGATTTCTTTTGGCTTCAACGCTAACTCCGTTCCGTGCTTGTGTAGCCGGGCGGCGTCATTAGCAAAGCCCGGGAATGGCCCAAGGTATCCCTCATACCTTTGGGAGAATAAGGATCGCCGATTGAGGCGAGAGATTATGAGGCTGCCTAGTTCTGAGGGCCCAGGCTAGTGCGGTAAATAAGCCCACCCTAGTGCGCAGACATCCCTCTGAGGGGCGGGAGGATCGAGTGATGGAGCCTGAGAGGGCGACAGGCCGGCTTGAGTCCTCGCCAGCGACCGACGATGAGGTGTATGGTCCCGTAGGGTTTTGCCCAGCATGTAGAGGCTGGAAGGCCGAATTCTAGATCATCGGCAGAATAATAATAAGAGAGCCGGATTGGCTTGTATGGAAATGGATTCATGTATAAACTTTTTATATAATTGCATCTTGTCTTTGGTATGATTGTATTGTGTAAGAAGGCTGTTATAACGAACCTTGTGAAGAAGGGCCCTAATTAAGGAATATGCTTATTTACAGTGTGGTAGTATTAATTAGAAAACAAATTGATGCGTGAGTAGGGTGGAAAGTGGGAGGATGGAATGCCCTGACGGCACCATCCTACGGATGGGTGGACCCGATTAGTCGGGTAGCTTTCCAATAGATTAAGTGAAAGCCCTACGTTAGATAGTTAGGTTCTTGGGCAACTCTATTCAAGAAGACTAGGCCAGCGGCTGTGCCTTGCATAAGATGAGGAAAAAAGCGTTGTCCCTAGAAATCAAGTCTAGTAGTTGCCCAATTTTTGATCAATTGCCCTATGGGTGATTTGATGTTTAGAAATTCACGCTCCCCCTGCGGGATAGAGCTAGGTCATACCTATGAATCGTATCCTTGAATCTCTACAGGGTCAAGGTGTCGATGAATAGGAAATTTTTCCCAAGATAAGACTTAGCGGACTATCTTAAGTGTTTCTCCCATTTTTAAAGGGAGGAACCTTACAATTGGTATCAGAGCAAGTTTGGCTCCTAGGAATTGCTGTTTAAGGACTGTTTTGTAATAAATGTTTTACCTAACATAATTAATAAAGACATCCTACTAAAACAAATAAATTAAAATGATGTTTGAATGATTGTAGGAAGAGGAAGATGCCTACTCCAAATTCCTAGTTTTCCAGTGCATCTTCGAGACTGCTAGTCACTCCTCAAATTTCGAGTTCCGCGACACCATGGTGCAGATATTAGAGAAGATATCCCTCCCTCATTTCTCTCGTATTTAGAGAGGATGGGGTAGAGATTTCTGGAGTCGTGGGCCGAGATACTTCTTCATCCGAGCAGATCAGACTGGGAACCTCACCACCGACCTTAAGCGGATTCGTTGGATTGAGAAGCTGAAGATGGTCCGCTTATTTTGGTTCGTCGGTACCCCCAGGGACGACACCTCGGTGACTATAGATGGGGTTCACATACCTCAGGATCGTTGGGTGTATGACAAAGTGATGCAGGTTTTACCTGCTGATAGAGTAGCAGTGTTGGGACCCACCCCAATCCAGAGTTTACCACCCTTACCATCAGTTTTTAGAGTCTTAGAAACTACAGCGGAACCCCCATATTTCACATATGTGGACCGCTCTACCCTTATGTCACAGTGAAGCCTAGGAATTTCCCTTGATGTCAAATAAGACTAATTATATTAGTCTCAGGTCTTTGTAATAAAACTTGTCCTTGTAAATATTTGGAAATAAAATAATTTCAATGGTTTTGCTCTCCAAAAATTAAGCGTTGTGCAAATATGAATCTTGTAATCTTAAAAATTGTTTTTACGATGATGGCCAGGATGACCACCCTCCTCTTCCCAATGCGCTTTATACCGATACCCAGGAGAAGAAGCTCCTGCTCAAGCAAATGCAACCTCCCTCCTTTAAAGGAGAAGGTTCAAAGGTTGAGAAGGATGCTGAAGTCTGGATTGAGGCGATGGACGATTATTTCTCTGCTGCCGGTACTGGAGTAGCAAATCAGTCTATACTCGCACGGTTTCGCCTCACTGGAGATGCTAAACTCTGGTAGAAACAGTGGTGCCGTGACAAGGAAGTCACCGAGCACTCTCAAACGTGGGAGGATATCAAGCAGGCAGTGAAGGAAAGATATCTTCCTCCATCCCATGAGTCCATAAAGATGAATGAGTTTTTTAGTCTTAGACAGTGCAGCTTAACTCTGGAAGACTACTATTCCAAATTCATTACCCTTCGGAAGTATGCCCCAGCTATGACTACTTCCCAGCAAGTGGCTCGTTTCTGCCAAGGGCTAAATGAACCCCTAGATTCCCGCCTTGAAGCAATGAGGCCAACCACTTTACAGGATGCTCTCATACGAGCAAAGCCCCTTGTGAAAGAAATGAAGGCTAACAAACCGAAGAATCAAAAGAGATCTTACCCTGAGGCAAACCTTAGAGATCAACCCTACAAGAAACCTCAACAGAATTTCCCCTACTACAACAGAGGGCGACAAGGCAACTCTTTTGCCCCCCGCTCGTATGCTGCTTCTTCCAGAGAAGGCCCTCTGTGTTTTGAGTGCAATGAGCCGGGACACTTTAGAGCCAACTGTCCCAAGATGGCAACATCATTCCCCCAAGGTAACAGAGGAAATCAAGGCCGTGGAACCCCTACCCACCAAGGTACAAGAGGCAGTGGTCGTGGCAGAGGCCGCGGAGGGACAGTTGCTAGAACTGCCTGTGTTATAAGTGAAGAACCAACCTTGGAAGAGGCCGAAGAAGAGCGCGCCACCGTCCATGCGGCGGTAGAACACCAAGGTCCGAATAAACAATTTGGTGTAATCCAAGCCCCCGCCAGTCATCACGGTAAGCCATTTCAGCTTTTGATTGATTGTGGCAGTACCCATTCATTCCTTTCTCCTAGGTGCTTGCAAAAATTAAACTTGAGTCAAAAATCAGCTAGAAAAATGATTGTAGAGTTAGCCAGTGGGAAGGAAGTAATATCTCGCCACTCTATAGGAAACCTTGATTTTGAGCTGGGTAATGAGCAAACTCATGGCCACTTTAGAGTCTTGCCACTAGGAATTTATGATGGAATCCTTGGGATGGATTGGTTAATTGCAAACAAAGCTAGCATTCATTGTAACCAGGGGAGTATCACTTTTGAAAATGAGCATGGCCAAGTAATATCTATTCAGGGGATCACAGGAAAACCTAAGTCTAGGGTAGTCAAGGCAAAACATCTTCTCAAGGGAACACGTAAGGGTCAGCAAGTTTTCTTAGTCAAACTCAACAAAGTCATTGAACCTAGTATGGAGACAGAACCCTCTTGGCTCCAAGAATTCTCTGACATCTTCCCTGACGAGCTTACAGGGTTACCGCCTCCTCGAGAAGTCGACCATGAAATCGAGGTGATTCCTGGAGCTCAACCCGTCTCAAAAACTCCCTATAAAATGTCCCTTCCTGAAGCCATTGAACTTAAAGAGCAACTTTCCCAACTCATTGAACAAGGATTTGTACGCCCCAGTAGCTCTCGTGGGGAGCACCTGTTCTTTTCCAAAAAAAGAAGGATGGGACTCTCCGCCTCTGCATAGATTATCGAGGGCTAAATCAAGTCACTGTCAAGAATAAATATCCTATCCCTCGCATCGATGAACTTCTTGACAGGCTTCATGGGGCCAAAGTCTTCTCAAAAATAGATTTGAGGTCTGGTTACTATCAGATCAAAGTCAAGGAAGCAGATATACCCAAAACAGCCTTCAATACCCGTTATGGCCACTATGAGTTTACTGTAATGTCATTCGGGTTAACCAATGCTCCTGCAACCTTCAACCGCCTAATGCAAGATATATTCCGCCCGTACTTGGATGAGTTTGTGCTTGTTTTCTTTGATGACATCCTAATCTACTCCAAATCAATGGAAGAGCATGAGGAGCATGTGCGTAGAGTTCTGCAATTGCTGCGCAGACACAAACTCTATGCCAAGAAGAGCAAATGTACCTTCTTTACTCAACAAATTGAGTATCTTGGATTCATCGTCTCCAAGGATGGCATCTCAGTAGACCCCGCCAAGGTCAAGGATATTCTAGAATGGCCACCCCCTAAATCAGTTCGTGAAGTTCATGGATTCTTGGGAATCACGGGTTGGTATAGGATTTTTATCAAAGATTATGCCTTGGTAGCTGCACCCTTGACAGATCTTCTTAAGAAGGATTGCAAAATAGTATGGCTGCCAATCCATCAAAACAGCTTTGATCAGCTGAAAGTCATTATTACTTCTACCCCAGTCTTAAAGCTTCTCGATTTCTCCAAGGAATTTGAAGTGGTTACCGATGCTAGTAGTCTGGCACTTGGTGGTGTCTTAGGCCAAGAAGGAAGACCAGTCGCTTATACTTCCCGCAAGCTGAAGCAATATGAAGCAAACTATGCCACCCATGATTTGGAACTCTTAGCAGTTGTTCATTGCCTCAAATTATGGAGACATTATCTCTTGGGAGGCAAATTCCAGCTTGTAACTGACCACAAAAGTCTAAAGTGGATCTTCACCCAACCTAACCTCAACATGCGGCAAAGGAGATGGATTGAAATTCTACAAGAATATGATTTCGACATCAAATTCCGCCCTGGGAAAGATAATGTGGTAACTGATGCACTTAGCCGCAAATCTTTCTTGAATGCAATTTCAATGCCAAATAATCCCATACTGGTCAAGGTGGAAGAAGTCTCATCTCATGACCCAGATTATCAGAGGATGATAAAGTTAGTAGAAGAAGGGGGACATTCAGAGAAAGAAAAGAATCTAATCAAGGGATACTCCACTCATGAAGGAAGCCTCTACTTCAATCACAGGCTATGTATCCCTAAGGACCCTGCTTTAAAGAAACTAATCCTCCATGAAGCTCATGATAGCCCTGCTTGCAGGACACCCAGGTTATGCAAAAACATTAAATGCGGTAAGAAAGAGCTTTCATTGGGCAGGCTTGAAAAATGATGTGCTTCGGTACTTGAAACAATGTCTCTCATGCCAAAGGATCAAGGCTGAAAGAGTCAAGATGCCTGGAAAGCTTCAACCCTTAGATATTCCCCAAATGAAGTGGGAGTGCATTAGTATGGATTTTGTCACAAGTCTCCCCACTGTTCAAGGAGGATATGACTCCATTCTAGTAGTAGTGGACTTACTTACCAAAGTAGCTCACCTTATACCAGCAAAGAAGACCTTCAAAGCTTCTGATGTTGCTCGTATATTCATCAAGGAAGTCTTCAAACTTCATGGTCTCCCAAAAAGGATAGTAAGTGATCGGGATTTTGATTTCACTTCAAAATTCTGGCAGTCTTTATTTCAAGCTCTGGGGACTCAACTTTGCTTTAGCACAGCTTATCACCCAGAGACCGATGGCCAGACTGAAAGAGTCAATCAAGTAATTGAAGACATTCTCAGAGCATACTGTGGACGGGAACCCAGAAGGTGGATTCAATACCTTCCTCTGGTAGAATTTGCCTACAATGCGTCTTATCATCAAAGCATAGGAATGTCACCATTCAAAGCACTCTATGGGCAAGAATGCTTGTCTCCTCTAAATTTCTCTGATCCGACCATAAGAGTTGAGGCATCCAGGAAAATGCTCGAAGAGATGGAGGAACAAACCAAAGCTATCCAAAGGGATATTAAAGCTGCCCAAGATCGACAAAAGCATTATGCTGACAACAAGAGGTCTGAAAGGATCTTCAAGGAAGGAGACAAAGTTCTTCTACGAGTGCGCCCCAAACGAAGTTCTCTATCACTTGGGAAATATAAGAAGCTCAGCCCTAGGTATTGTGGTCCTTATACAGTTATCAAGTGTCTAGGTAAAAGTGCCTATAAACTCCAACTTCCAGCCCATATCAAAGTCCATAATGTATTTCATGTAAGTTTGTTAAAGCCATATGTCCCCAGTCTCGATCATATTCTTGATGATGAACAAGTTGTAATCCCTACTCAAGGAGTCCTTGAATTACAGCCCAATAGCATCATAGATTCTAGGGAAAGGCAACTCCGAAATAGAACTCTTGTAGAACATCTAGTTCAGTGGAAAGATTACCCTGAAGAGGATGCAACTTGGGAAGATGAAGCTACACTCTTAAAGGATTATCCCCAATTCATGACGAGATGAGGACATCTCGATTTCTTTAAGGGGGGAAGGATGTAACGTACCCATCTTCACTAATAAAGAAATGTCCATGTAATTATGAGTTTTTATGGTATAAATATCAATAATTTTATTATTTGAGTCATTTCCAATTAAAATCTTCAAATTCTGAGCCCAAATTTGGAATCTGCGCGCGATTTTACCCTAATATAGGATTTTACAGCATCCAAAACGGACACCGGATCAAGCCTATACGCTAATTTCAATCATTTTAGTTAGAAAACGGCGATCTTTAAACCTTAATAAATGCATGACCACACGTCCGATTGACGAACGGACTGAACCCCTGCGACCAGGAGAATCTCCCGGACAAAAAAAATTTTCGCCCCCCGAGGCGGTCCGGCACGCAAATCGAGACGGGCGCCCCAAATTTGGGTACCCCGCCCCAAAATTTGGTCCGTACGCACTTACTAGGGCGCTCGTACAATGGCCGCCCAAGAACCAAGGGACGGCCGCCCACTGTTTGGTCCACGCATACCCTTGGGCGGACACCCAGACCGGATAAGGTACATGCGTACCACTCCTTTCCCAGACAACCGACACCGTACCTTTCCGGTAGACCCATGCAGGCCACTGATCCATAGCCTTTGAAGGTACACCGTCCTTTCGTCCCTGCTTTGCGCAGCGCCCGCACCCTCACCCCTTAGCTATATAAACCCCCGGGGTGCTCCTCAGTCGGCACGCACTTTTGTGTAGCGTATGCCCTGTTGTGCCGCCGTCCGTACCGCCGTAGCGTACTTGCTGCAAGTACAGCCGCCCTTGCAGCCACCCCTCTCACACCCCCTCATTTGGCTCTTTTCAGATAAGCCAATTTTCCTCCATCCTCTTCTTGCCATGGACCAGTGTCCTTAACTCTTCTCCCCCCCCCCCCCCCCGTGTGAATAGACTTACAGAGAGGCTTGCAGCAACCCCTCCCAGCCCTCTCCACGTTTTTGCCTTTGGCCTTAAGGACATCTCAACAATTCCCCCCCCCCCATTTGCGTAGACTTTAGTAAGGGATTTTTGGCTCAAGCGAGGGTTCGCGCGCCATATTCTTTTGCTCATACGGTGAGCAAACGAGCTCGGAATTCAGATCCGACTGAAGCGTTTCGATCGCAGCAGCGAGCTCTACAAGGAGACGCCTAAGATGGCCTCATCCCGGAGACGGCAAAATATTGCCTCAAGAGGCGCACCTAACAACGAGATGGAGGGAGATGCGCCCAATGCGGCTCCAGTCCTCCCTTTTCAAGTCCCTCAAGGAAACGATGGCCAGGTTAGCTTGGTTAATTTTCAAAAGAAGAGAATTTTCCTTAAATTAGTATTAACGAATGGTGTCTTTTTCTTTTAAAACGAGGACATAAAAGTTATATGAAATTACGAATTATGTGATGTTGTTTTCGATAAATTTCGTTGAAATTGCTATCTTCATGAATTGTGAATGCTATACTTAGAAAATTGCATTGAAGTTGTATTCTTTGGAATTCAAGATTTCTTTTGGCTTCAACGCTAACTCCGTTCCGTGCTTGTGTAGCCGGGCGGCGTCATTAGCAAAGCCCGGGAATGGCCCAAGGTATCCCTCATACCTTTGGGAGAATAAGGATCGCCGATTGAGGCGAGAGATTATGAGGCTGCCTAGTTCTGAGGGCCCAGGCTAGTGCGGTAAATAAGCCCACCCTAGTGCGCAGACATCCCTCTGAGGGGCGGGAGGATCGAGCGATGGAGCCTGAGAGGGTGACAGGCCGGCTTGAGTCCTCGCCAGCGACCGACGATGAGGTGTATGGTCCCGTAGGGTTTTGCCCAGCATGTAGAGGCTGGAAGGCCGAATTCTAGATCATCGGCAGAATAATAATAAGAGAGCCGGATTGGCTTGTATGGAAATGGATTCATGTATAAATTTTTTATATAATTGCATCTTGTCTTTGGTATGATTGTATTGTGTAAGAAGGCTGTTATAACGAACCTTGTGAAGAAGGGCCCTAATTAAGGAATATGCTTGTTTATGTCAAACAGTGTGGTAGTATTAATTAGAAAACAAATTGATGCGTGAGTAGGGTGGAAAGTGGGAGGATGGAATGCCCTGACGGCACCATCCTACGGATGGGTGGACCCGATTAGTCGGGTAGCTTTCCAATAGATTAAGTGAAAGCCCTACGTTAGATAGTTAGGTTCTTGTGCAACTCTATTCAAGAAGACTAGGCCAGCGGCTGTGCCTTGCATAAGATGAGGAAAAAAGCGTTGTCCCTAGAAATCAAGTCTAGTAGTTGCCCAATTTTTGATCAATTGCCCTATGGGTGATTTGATGTTTAGAAATTCACGCTCCCCCTGCGGGATAGAGCTAGGTCATACCTATGAATCGTATCCTTGAATCTCTACAGGGTCAAGGTGTCGATGAATAGGAAATTTTTCCCAAGATAAGACTTAGCGGACTATCTTAAGTGTTTCTCCCATTTTTAAAGGGAGGAACCTTACAGGAAAAAAGCGTTGGTCTCTATGATCCAAGTACAATCTTTTCCCTGATCTGACTATGGGACTTACGGGTTCGGTCAGATCAGTTCAGTTAGTTAAGACTTTTGACTACGTTAGAGAAAAGTTATCATGGAGGAATCGCCCGTGCTTTCCGGGCAAGGGAAGTTTTTTCGGGTTCGGTTTTGGAAGAACTGATGGATTAGTCTCTTGTCCGGATATCCGTGTGGGCGAGGCCCCGAGTGTGGGATCCTAACCCATGCAAGAAGTGCTACTTCCGCTGCTGCTAGCACCCATGAATTCGTTGCGTAGTGGGGATAGGGACCTCACAGCTAGTATCAAAGCGAATTGGCTAATGAGGATCAACTGAGAAGCCAAAAATGTCAAAAGTTTATGAAGAACTAGTAAAAGGTTATAATTGTATGATAAAATTCATACAATTTGATATTCAAACTGAAATTCATAAATTGGTAATTGGGTCTTCAGATGGAAGTACCGTAATTGTATGGAATCCCAGACTTGCTTGAGGCCTAGACATGATGGTATTTACCTCATAGTTCCAAGGACCGTGATTACCCATATATACCGAGGGTATAACTGCAGCTCTTTACTGACAGTATAGATGAGTAAATCTAAGACTTGAAATTATAAGCATTAATACTATCCAGAGACGATGAATTTGAATGTGGTTGATATGATTTTAAATTTTGGTTGAGAACTGATGAGTTGATTTGGATTCTGATTGAAAAATGAAGATTCTTGAATTTTGGTTGAAATGTAATAAACTAAGCAAAACCACAATGAGGATGAATGGGACGAGTGTGATAATGTTCGTAGCTGGAATGACGGTAATGACTTCAGCGAATCACTGAGCTTAGTGGATTGTGCTGGCAAATTGCTACTGTTAACACTTGACAGGGATGTCAAATTAAAAATCTGTATAGTTGAAAATTTCCATGGACTGTTCAGATAGAAATTTCGATCTAATGGACCATTATTGTGATAAGGATTGAATGTAACGATCTGAGTGAATTATTATCTGATGATGATGAGTTTTATATAAGGGATCTTTATCCCAAGATTCTATTGGGTTCACCAGACTATAAGGAACCCCAGAATCAGTTGGATCTTAAGGAAAAGAGTTCTCCTCTAATTTTACGAGATGAGGACATCTCACATTTTTTAAGTGGGGTAGGATGTAAGATTCCTCCCTCCAGCTTTTGAGGTGTGAAGGTGTGAGAACCTCCCCTTCTGATCTTATAATTATTCCCCTCTCTGAAATAAAAGAAAGATCCTGTTTTACCCTGTTTTGGCCTAGAGAGAGAAAATGTCTAGAGGGAGGTAATTTAAAATTGAGATATTTTTGGATATAAAAATCCTCCTAGTGTCTAAAATGGTTTCCCCTGAAACAGATATTCAAAAAGAAATTTTCAATGTGCAATTTGAATAAATTGAAATCAGGTAAAAAGGACCTTAGCCTAAGGGTCCAGATTTTCTGAAATTTTTGAATTAAGGTTCCTATGGACCAATTAGATTAATCCAAATGTAGGGAGAAGATAAAAGGAAGAATAAAAGAAAATCCCCCAAAAATGAGTAAATGCTCACATAAGATGAAGAGTTGAATAAGGACAAGGTTATTAGTTAAAAAAGAATAGATATTTAGAAGAAATGATGCATTTTGACACCTCAGTGTGGGGAATTTCCCTCATGAAGGAGGTGCCTATTTCACATGTGTGGTTGAGTTTTAAACTCACAAATAATGAGATATTTTCATCTCTCCTCTCTCTTGCTTCAACTAGATTCAAAAAGTAAGCTAAACTGACCTAAAAATGGTCAAAATTTGACCAAACTGATCTGGAAAGTTCTAGAATCAGTTTGCTTGGTAAGAGGCTCACTTTTTCCTATAAATGAAGCCTCCCCCTTTTTAAATGGTTAATAGTGTTTTATGCACTGTTACTCTACTCCTCCCTAGAGCCAAAAACAATGAATTCATTGATAATTCATTTGTTTTTGACCATTTCCTCTTCAAAAGAATTGGTGGCCACTCTTATTGCAAACAAGAGTAGATCCTTCAAACCATCAAGCCAAAGGAAAGCTCACAAAACTCCTAGTAAGTTAGAAATTCTACTTTTTCTTATTCTATTTTATGGTTTCTGATTTTTGCTTTCTTTAAAATGAAAATGGATGTTATACCTTGTTGGAAAGGCTTTCCCCCTTCTCTTCATTATTGAATTCAGCCTTTCTTTATCCTAGACGTGTAATCAAATTGATAAAATTAAACTTTATATAGTGTTTACTCTTAATAAAACGAAAATTGATTAGATTAGAATGATTTAAATCATCTTAGATAATTTCTAGTAAATTTTAGAGTGAAAAAATTAAAAAATGGTCAGCCATACAAAGGAGGTTATGGCAAAATTTTCTTAAATTTGGTGAAGTAAGTTATATCTTTTTATTATTCAAAAAGAGTAATCCCCACCGCTTGTGTATTCTAAAAGTATTATTTTTATTCTATGCATAGAAAAATGCATATTAGAAATATTTTTATTATAAAAGTGTTATTTTCATTAGAATTAATTTCTATGCATAGAAAGATGCATATTGGGAATATTTTGATTATAAAAGTGTTACTTTCATCAAAATTGACTTTTATGCATAAATAGATGCATAAAAGAATTTTTTTAATTATAAAAGTGTTACTTTCATTAAAATTAAATTTATGCATAAATAGATACATAAAAGATTTTTTTAATTATAAAAGCGTTACTTTCATCAAATTTTGATTTTATGCAAAGAAAGATGCAGAAAGAAATTTATTTTTATTTCAAAAGAGTTATTCTCATTAATTTTGATTTTATGCATAGAAAGATGCATAAAGAAATTTATTTTTATTTCAAAAAAGTTATTCTCATTAAAATTGAATTTATGCATAGAAAGATGCATAAAAGATTTATTTTTATTTCGAAAGTGTTATTCTCCTTAAAATTGAATTTATGCATAAATAGATGCATAAACGGATTTTTATAAAAGTGTTATTTCCCGTTGAAGTTGTTCTTATGCATAAATAGTTGCGTAAAGAATCTTTATATCAAAAATAAGAATTCTCTTACATTCTATAAATAAGATGTGATATGAATCAGATAGATGAGAATGAATAGAGAATGGATGTGATGAGAATAGAAGTGATGAGAATGAGAGGTAAATAGGTGATGATATGTGATGCAAATCAGATAGATGGGAATGGATGGATGGATGGATGTGATGAGAATGAGAGGTAAATAGATGTGATGAGATGTGAAGTGAATCAGATAAATGTGAATGAATAGATGAGATGTGATGTCATGTGAATCAGGATGTAAATGAATGATATAGGATGTGAATGAATGTGTTAGCATTGGAATCGGGATGTAAATGAATGATATAGGATGTGAATGAATGTGTTAGCATGTGAATCGGGATTTGAATGAATGATATAGGATGTGAATGAATGTGATAGCATGTGAATCGAGATGTGAATGAATGATAAGGGATGTGATGTGATGTGAATCGGGATGTGAATGAACGATAAGGGACGTGAATGAATGTGTTAGCATGTGAATCGAGATGTGAATGAATGAGATGTGATGTGAAATGGATGTGATAAGATGCGATGTAAACTGGATAGATGTTAATGTATGTGAAGTGATGAGATGTATGGGTAAGATCTTATGACGATGAATGAGGAAATAACTGATGAGATAGAAAAAGATGTGATTAGATGAGAATGGGAATACTTATGAAATGAATGCGGATTGATGTGTGGATAATGTGGATTGATATGGATGGATGTATGGATGATGTGGATTGATGTGTGGGTAATGTGGATTGACGTGAATGGATATATGGATGATGTGGATTGATGTGTGGGTAATGTGGATTCACGTGAATGGATGTATGGATGATGTGGATTGATGTGGGTTGATGTGTGGATAATGTGGATTGACATGAATAGATGTATGGATGATGTGGATTGATGTGTGGATAATGTGGATTGATGTATGGATGATGTGGATTGATGTGTGGATAATGTGGATTGATGTGGATGGATGTATGGATGATGTGGATTGATGTGGATGGGATGTATGGAAGATGTGGATGGATGTGCGGATAATGTGGATTGATGTGTGGATAATGTGGATGGATATATGGATGATGTGGATTGACTTGTGGATTGATGTGGATGGATGTATGAAAGATGTGGATGGATGTGTGGATAATGTGGATTGATGTGGATGGATGTATGGATGATGTGAATTGATGTGGACGGATGTATGGATGATGTGGATTGATGTGGATGATGTGGATGGATGTATGGATGATGTGGGTTGATGTGTGGATAATGCGGATTGATGTGAATGGATGTATGGATGATGTGGATTGATGTGTGGATAATGTGGATTGATGTGGATGGATGTATGGATAATGTGGATTGACGTGTGGATTGATGTGGATGGATGTATGGATGATTTGGATTGATGTGGATGATGTAGATGGATGTATGGATGATGTGGATTGATGTGTGGATAATGTGGATTGATGTGGATGGATGTATGGATGATGTAGATGAACGTGTGGATTGATGTGGATGGATGTATGGAAGATGTGGATGGATGTGTGGATAATGTGGATTGATGTGGATGGATGTATTGATGATGTGGATTGATGTGGATGGATGTATGGATGATGTGGATTGATGTGGATGATGTGGATGGATGTATGGATGATGTGGGTTGATGTGTGGATAATGTGGATTGACATGAATGGATGTATGGATGATGTGGATGAATGTGTGAATAATGTGGATTGATGTGGATGGATGTATGGATGATGTGGATTGATGTGGATGGATGTATGGAAGATGTGGATGGATGTGTGGATAATGTGGATTGATGTGGATGGATGTATGGATGATGTGGATTGATGTGTGGATGATGCGATTGGATGTGATTTGATGTGGGAATGATGTGATGTGATAGGGATCGATGAAGAAGAAAAAATTGTGGGAAGATGAGAAAAGATGGGGACTAATGTGAAAGGATGTGGAGTGATGAGAAAAGATGGAAATATTATTGGAATTGTATTTATATGTGAAATCTGTTTTTAAACGACTGTTTTATGTCAAGAATGCTAGGGAAGTATTTTGACCGTCTTGTGAATGAGGTCGTGGGGGGGTGGGGACCTATCTGTTAAAGTTGCAACTGCTGAGACGGAGAGTCAACGAAGGACGTCTCGCGTAGCAAGTCGACCGAGGTCTTGACCAGCCTCGGTTTGATTTAAATGGTGAGCTTCCGATACAATGGATATGATGGACCAAGGAAGCGGCCTATGAGTGAAGTGCTAGGTGACCTGCAAAGGATCCTAGAGGGTGCTCACCATACGGTGCTCGGGCTCTGGGTCACCAAAAATACCCACACGTACGTCGGGGAAGATATTGGAACAAGGAGTAAGAGTGGTTTTCTGAATTTGGGCATGGATCTAGTTGATTGACCTTGCTGGTCCTCAACGGATGAGTCCATGGCTCTTTTATATGGATCTGTTGGTTGATCTTGCTGATCTTCAATGGAGACTCCATTTTTGTTAAAGTGAATACTTGCCGGTTACTATGAGCTAGGAACTATTGAAAAGGTCCTTGAGTGGACAGGGGCTGAGAATTCTGGTTGCCAATGATGCCATAGGTACACCGATGAAGGAATGTTTGGAAATAAGGATTCAACTGGATAATTGGAGGATTATGATCAGTGACACTATAGTTTTATTAAATGATTGTTTTAAAAACTATTGAATCTGTGAAAAAGGCAGTTTTATATTGGGTGTGTAAGTGGTGTGACTAGTTTTAAGTTTGCATGAATATCCAGCTAGGGGGCCTGGGAACTCTTTTCCCTGGTACCTGGGACAACCTAGCCAAATTCTTAATTGGATCCCATCACTACAGTGGTTGGGTTGGCTAACCCATAGGACTAGATGGGGTTAGGCTGGACTGATGGATCCCTAAATTGAGACTCAATTCTGTTCTGGTTCGATAGATGAAGTAAATCCCGGTTGTGCCTCTCAATGAGGAAAAAAGCGTTGGTCTCTATGATCCAAGTACAATCTTTTCCCTGATCTGACTATGGGACTTACAGGTTTGGTCAGATCAGTTCAGTTAGTTAAGGCTTTTGACTACGTTCGAGAAAAGTTATCCTGGAGGAATCGCATGTGTTTTTTAATGCAAATCAAGCTTTCTCTAAGAACTTAAATGATTAATCACAACAAAGTTAATCTTTATGCTTAGTTTGAATGCTTTTTATGTATATCTCTCTCTCTCTCCCAAAAGAATAGTCATTCCTATGGCTAATTCTTTAGAAAAAGAATGCTTCTCATTGATAAATTCTTAATTCAAAAAACCAAACTCTAAGCTTGTTAAGCTAAAGGTTAAGAAAATAGTATTTTTATGCTTTTATGTTAATAAAATTATGATAAATTTATGATTTAATTCCATAATGTGGATTTAAGTTTAAGAATAGTTTTTCTATCATAATTGTATTACAAAGTCTTATTCTTTTCTAGAAAAATAAAAAATTATCTGTAATAATAGCGAAGCTATGGCAAAATTTTTAGAAATTAATACATATCTTATTTTTATGCATAATGCTAAAAGAGGTCTTCCTATGCTAAAAGAGGTCTTCCTACCATATTTTAGGATGGGACATCCTATGCTAAAAGAATGATTTTCATCATATTCATGAGAAATGATTTTCATCATATTCATGAGAAACTAATTTTTAATATCTATGCATAAATAAATAATTAAAGAAAAAAGAAATTTTTGGTAATTTTATTTTTATGCAAAAAGAGAAATTTCCATGATAATGGAGATCCATGTAATTAAATGGAAAAAGAGAAATTTTGGTATATTAAAATAATGGATATTTTTATTTAATTTTAAGAGAAATTTTAGATAAATTTATTTTATGCATGAGAAATTTTAAATGATAAAAGAGGAATTCCCATGACATTTGGAATTCAATCATTTAAATGGTAAAAGTGGAATTCTTGGCATATTTAAAATAATAGATATTTTTATTTAATTTAAAGAGGAATTTTAGATAAATTTATTTTATGCATGAAAAATTTTTAAAGATAAAAGAGGAATTTCCATGACATTTGGAATTCAATCATTTAAATGGTAAAAGTGGAATTCTTGGCATATTTAAAATAATGCATATTTTTATTTAATTTAAAGAGGAGTTTTAGATAAATTTATTTTATGCACGAGAAAGTTTTAAATGATAAGAGAGGAATTCCCATGACATTTGGAATTCAATCATTTCAATGGTAAAAGTGGAATTCGTTGGCATAATTAAAAAAATGGATATTTGTATTTAATTAAAAGAAGAAAATTTGTGGTATCTAAGTAGAGAAAGGTTTAAATTAAATGTTGGTGACAAAAGAGGAATTTTCACCATAATTCCACCTAGAGAATTAGGGTTGATACATTCAATTGGTAGAAGAATATCTTTAGATATTTTATGTGGATAAATCACCAAATTGATATTTACCCAAAATTAGATTAAATGGAAGAAGAGTATTTTCATAAAAATCCGATATTCTCATATAAAACCATTTCATAAAGTTGGAATTTTCTTATGGTTAGAAGTTTAGTAGATGTTTATCTGAAGAATATCTTTGGAATCAAAGTTAGAAATAAACCGAATGATTTTGGTTAGTAGACCACGACTGTGAGAGAGACGGCCAGTAAACTACTTCTCCATCTCTCGATCTGACTCTCGATCTGAATCAAGCAAAAACTTCGTGACCAATTCCAGTTCTTAATAAAAAGAATAGACTACGGTTGAATTAACCTAGTTTTTCCTTGACCAAAATCACCAAGAATCTAGTTGGACATTCAATTAAATGATGGGTAGATTACCCTGATGAGAGATCAATGATTCTCATTAAGAAAATATGGATTAAGAAAAAAAAAGGGGTTTTGTGGAACCAATCTCAAAATAAAAATTTTACTTGCATAGAACCTCTGTTTTCTTTTAAAGGACTATTTTACGCAAGAATGTTGGAGGAAGCATTTGGTATGTGTTTAACTAAGAAGAGGCTTGTTGCAATAGCTAGCGAGGAGTCATCGAGGGACGTCGCTCAGGCAAAGCCTATTGAGGTCTTGACCAGCATCGGTATGGTTAAAATGGTGCGCTTTCGTACGATGGGCGAGGACCGACGAAGCGGTCCCTGAATGAAGTGCTAGGACACCTATGTAGGATCCTAGAGGGTTTTTACCAGGTGATGCACGGGCTCGCAGTTGCTAGGACACCCATGCGTACGTCGAGGAAGATTCAGATGAAGTGAAAAGAATGACTTTTGTGAATAGAATTTTGATACTGGATCTCGTTGGTTGACTAGCTGGTCTTTAACGGAGAGTCCAGATGATATATTTTGTAAAACAATGGACTCAATATTTTGGAGGATTATGATCAGCAATACTATGATTTTCATTGAAAGATTGTTTTAAAGACAGCCGAATCTATTATATTGGCAATTTCATATTGGGTGTGTACGTCGTATGCCTACCTTAAATTTTGCTTGAAACGTCGGCTAGGGGGCCTGGGAACTCTTTTCCTTGGTACTTGGGCAAAACATGACCAAATTTTTATAAAGGAATCCCACCAATACAGTGGTTGGGCGGTTGGCTATAACCCATGGGCGGTTGGCTATAACCCATGGGCCGACTAGATGGGGGGATTCCTACGATACAAATAAGTTACGATTAGTTCATTCGCTAGATTAAGTCCTAGGAAGACCCTTGTTCTGTGGGAGGAATCAGCGGATGTGCCTCGTTAAAAGAGGAAAAAAGCAGTGATTCTATGAACCAAGTGCAAGTCTCTTCTTTGATTTGACCATGTGACTTCAGGTTTGGTCTGATCAGTTTGAATAGATAAGACTTTGACTCGTTATAGATTAATTCTCCCGTTAGATGATTTTCATGGAGGAATCGCCCCTGTGCCTTTCGGGCAAGGGAAGTCTTTGCGGGCTCAGTTTCCGAGGAATCGTCGGGCTGGTCTCTTGTCCGGATATCCATGGGCGAGGCCTCGAGTGTGGATCCCTGCCCCGCGCATGAGGTTGACACTGCTTCCACTGCTAGTGCCCCGGAGGGGGCGAGGGTCTCACAGCTGGTATCAGAGCTTTGTTGAAAGCTAATAAGGAAAAATGAATTCTTATCAGAAATTTATGATAAAAACTCAAAAAGAGCATTTACGTATTGTATTTTCATTCCTACCATATCTACAGACTTCTTAGTCGCTTTATTCCTAAAAGGAGAAGATAGTAGCTTCCTTGGCAGTAAGGGAACATTTGTATCAGGGCGTGTCTGTAGCCCAGTATCACCGTCTTATGCATATCCCGAGGAGATTTTGACTTTCTGGAGCCGAGATGCTCTATGTACATATTGCAACAACCTTTATTTAAATAAAGAAATGTTTTGTGAAAAAATTCCCTATTGTATAAGTGATTGTTGACGAATTGATGATTGAAGAAAAATCTGTTACTAGGACATATGTTATAGATCTCCAATAAGATCATTTATCTTATTTAAGAAATTATTTTCCGAACCTCTTAAGTATTAGGATCTCATGGACGAAATCAAAATAAAAATTTAATAATGTATCATTTTTGGCAGAATCATGAGGCGAGGGAACTGTGGGCCGACAGCCAGACCCTCTCATTGATGAAGAATAGCTTGACCCTGACGTTCGCAAGACTCTTCACAGAACTCAGCCACGACCCTTCAAAGATGAAGGGGAGAACTTGGGCGAGGCTATGGAGAAGTGGGTTGAAGCCATGGAGGAATATTTTGACGTCATCGGATACAACGAGAGGAGCAAAATGGCTCTTGCTAGGCTGAAAAATTGTGGAAACAGCCAAGGTGGCATGGAGAAACCATTGCAACACCAATCATCTGGATAGGAATACCCAGTCTTGGAATGATCTTAAAGCCTACCTAAGGAAGAGATTTTGTTCCCCTGGATTTTTAGAAACCAAGATGAATGAATTCTTAGAGCTAAACCAAGGGAGCAAAACCATTGAAGAATATCATCAGGCATTTGCTCTTCTCCTCAAGTACTCACCACCGCTAGACGAAGAGAAACTTATGGTGAGGTTCATTTGGGGAATGAACAAACCATTAGACACCCTGGTCAAGAATGCCAAGCTAGTTTCCATGGTAGAAGCTGTAAGAATGGCGAAGGACTTTGCCAAAGCCTTCATCGTTAAAGTCCCGCCAAAGCCACCTCCCTCATCCTTCAAGAGATTCCAGACACCGGCGGGAAGTTCTTCCAACCTTCCGCCTCCAAAGAGACACCAAGGTCCCAACCAAAATCTGGAGTTAGGAAGTTTCAGGAATGAAGGAAGACCTTTTCCTCGAAGTTGTTTCTCAGGAACTCTAGCTCTTTCAAGAATGCAGAGGGAAGAGCTTCGAAGTGAGAACAGGTGCTTCGGCGGGATGTCAGGGATTTGGGAACCAGCTCAAGGATTGCCCATCTCCTTCTGTGGGCCAAGGAAGCCAGGGTCCCAGAATTCAGAGAGACTCCTTCGTATCAGTCCAATCAGGGTCCCCCGCGCCAAAATCAGGCCAACCCCAAAAGAGTACCGGCTCAGCCTGTAGCCTCCATGCAAAGCAGTCTCCAAACTCCCTCCCAGAATTGGCGAAACCAAAGAGAGAGAGAGTTCAACCTCAGACTGTAGGTAGCTAGAGCCATCACTATAGTTGAGGAAGTGGAGGAAGAAAAAGGACAGATCTATGCCACAATAGAGCATCAAGGAAATAACCATCAATTTTTAGTCCTCCAGAATCCAGCAGAGTACCAGAGTAAGAAATTCAAGCTTTTGATTGATTCAGGCAGTACTCATTCTTTTATTTCCCCAGGATGTCTGCGTAAGTTAGTCCTAAATCAAAAAACAGGGAAACCTATGCAAGTGGAATTGGCCAGTGGAAAGATTCTTTTCACACACCTTGAGACAGACCTTATTCAATTTAGTCTAGATGGAAACGTAAGAGAGTGCCACTTCAGAGTCTTACCCTTGGGAGTCTATGATGGAATCCTTGGAATGGATTGGCTCCATAAGAATCAGGCTGACATTCATTGTCACAAAGGAACCATCTCTTTCCTTGACCTTCACGAGAATAAAGTTCAAGGAACTCGAATTTTCGGATCCCCAGTGCTGCAATTAGTCAAGGCTTCTAAATTGTTAAAAGGGATCAGAAAGAGGCAAGCTGTTTATGTCGTTAAGATGAATCCAATAGACATAAAATGTAAGGCTAAAGAACCAAAGTGGTTAAGTGAGTATGCAGATGTGTTCCCTGAAGAGCTGACTGAGATGCCTTCGTCTCCCAAAGTAGATCATGAGATCGAGTTAACCCCCCCGGAGCTCAGCCAGTAGCGTGCATACAAAATGCCAGTCCCTAAAGCCATAGAACTTAAGGAACAATTAAGATAACTATTAGAGCAGGGATTTGCTAGACCTAGTGTGTCTCACCTTGGGGTGCACCCGTTGTCTTTCAAAAGAAGAAAGATGGAACGTTAAGACTTTGTATTGACTCTACAGAGGATTGAATCAATTAACAATTAAAAATAAGTAATCTTATCCCTAGGATTGATGAACTGGATCGGTTAAGTGGGACCCAAATGTTCGCAAAGATAGATCTCAAATTTGGGTACTACTAGATCACAATCAAGGAACACGACATCCCGAAGATAGCATTCAATACTCGCTATGGGCATTATGAGTTCATAGTCATGCCGTTTGGATTGACTAATGCCCCGATGACGTTTAATCGTCTTATGTAGGATATTCTCAGAGAATACTTGGATGATTTTATTCTTGTCTTCTTTGATGATATCTTGGTATACTCAAAGAATGCTGCTACAGATCATGAAGATCATGTGCGCAAGGTCCTGGAAATCCTATGGAAACACCAACTCTTTGCAAGAAAGAGCAAGTGTTATTTTTCTGTTGACCAGGTGGAATACTTGGGATTCATAGTGTCAAAAGATGGGATTTCTCCTAACCCTGCAAAGATCCAAGACGTCGTAGATTGGAGCCGGAACCCAAAATGGTAAAGGAAATCAAAGGATTCCTAGGATTAACCGGATGGTATAGGATCTTATACCTAGGTATGCTCAGATAGCATCCCCTTTAACTAACCTTCTCAAGAAGAGTACTCTTTTTCAATGGATTGCAATGTGTCAGAGTGCCTTTGATAAACTGAAGACAACCTTAGTAACCAACCTTGTCCTTAAATTGCCAGATTTTACCAAACCTTTTGAGGTAGTTACACTGATGCCAGTGGGTTTGTCTTAGGCGATGCTCTTATGCAGGAAGGTCATGCGGTGGCCTATGAGTCCAAAAAACTTAGAACACATGAGAAAAATTATGCCATCCATGACTTGGAGTTACTCTCAGTAGTTTATGCTCTGAAGTTGTGGAGACATTATCTTTTGGGACAGAGGTTCACCTTGATGACAGATCATCAAAGTCTGAAGTGGATCTTCACCCAAAGGGATCTCAACATGCATAAAAGGAGATGGATGAAGACCTTGCAGGAATTTGATTTTGAAATCAAGTATCTACCAGGGAAAGAAAAGGTGGTGGCACATGCGCTCAACAGAAAAGCCTCCTTGCTTGCAATTATGAAGGATGCATGTATTATAATAATCGGCTATGAATTCCCAATGATGAGGGAATAAAGGGAAGGATTCTAAAAGAAGCCCATGATAGCCTGATAGCTGGACATCCAGGGTTTATAAAAACCTATATGTCTGTGAAGAAAAGCTTCTTCTGGGGCCTGGACTCAAAAAGAATGTACTTGATCAAAAGAGTCAATGCAGAGAGAGTCAAGATGCCAGGAAAACTGCAGCCTCTAGACATTCCATAGATGAAGTGTGAATGTATCACTATGGACTTTGTCACTAGATTACCTTCAGTGTAATCAGGTTACAACTCCATTTTTGTGGTAGTTGACAGACTAACCAAAGTTGCCCATCTGATTCCAGTGAAAGAAACATATACTGCAATGGATGTTGCCAGAGTTTTCCTTAAAGAGATCTTCAGATTGCATGGCTTACCCAAGAGGATAGTAAGTGACAGAGATCCCAAATTCACATCAAAATTCTGGACCGCATTCTTTGAAGCCGTAGGAACTTTCTTGGATCTCAGCACAGCCTATCACCCCAAAACAGATGGCCAGATTGAAAGAGGGAACCAGGTAATAGAAGATATCCTTTGGTCATGGTCATGCTATGGCAGGGAACCCAAGAAGTGGTTAAGCCATTTCCATCTGGTTGAGTTTGCTTACAATGCTTCTTATCATCAAAGTATTGGGATGAGCCCTTTCAAAGCTTTGTATGGACAAGATTTCCTTACACCGTTGACTTGGGCTGACCCATTGATCAGAGTTGAAATATCAAGACAAATGCTTGATGACATGGACCAGCAAATGCAATCAATCCGTAAAGATATTAAGGCAACCCAAGATAGGCAAAAGCAGTATGCAGATAAAAAGAGATCAGAGAGAGAGTTTGAAGAATCAGATATGGTCTTCATTCGAGTACGACCAAAAAGAAGTTCCTTATCTTTAGGGAAGTACAAGATGCTCTCTCCCAGATACTGTGGACCTTATGCTGTTATAAAGAAAGTGGCGATCTAGCTTATAAACTTCTTCTGCCTCCCCATCTCAAGGTACATAATGTATTCCACGTCAGTTTGCCTCAGTTTGCTTAAGAAATATGTACCCAGTCCGAGTCACGTACTTGATGGTGGTAAACAATTGATTTCTCTGACTCAAGGCCAGATGGTACTCCAACCTGAAGAAATCCTTGACATTAGGGAGAAGGTTCTCAGGAGTAGAGTCCTCAGAGAGTTTTTAGTCAAGTGGAAGTTCTTCCCTCCAAAAGATGCCACTTGGGAGAAAGAAGAAGAGTTGGCAAAAGATTACCCCCACTTTGCGAGATGGGGGCATCTCGTGTTTTTTTCAAGTGGGAGAGAACGTAAGATTCCTCCTCAGCCTGAATAATGAATAAGCTTTTATCTCAATCCCCTGTAATCATTCCCTATTTTTTAATACAAGAAAATATTATTTTTCCTTGTTTTCCCTAGAGAGAAGAAAAATTCTAGAGAGCGGTAATTAAATATTGAGATATTTTTGGATATAAAAATTCTCCTATTATAAAAAATATATTTCCCTGAAACAAAAGTTCAAAATAAATTCTCCAAGGTGCATTAGGAATCAATTAAAAATGATATAAGTGACCTTAGCCTAAGGGTCAAGATTTTTAGAAATTTTTGGATTATGGTCCAATTAAGGTTCTTATGAGCCAATAGGATTAATCCAAGTGTTGGGATGAGATAAATCCAATGAATAAAAGAAAATACCCAAAAATGAGTAAATGCTCACATAAGATGAAGAGTTGACTTGAAGAGTTGACTAAGTACAGGAAATATCAATTTCGTGATTTATCCACATAAAATATCTAAAGATATTCTTCTACCAATTTAATTTATCAACCCTAATTCTCTAGGTGGAATTATGGTGAAAATTCCTCTTTTGTCCACCAACATTTAATTTAAACCTCTCTACTTAAATACCACAAAAATTCTTCTTTTAATTAAATATAAATATCCATTTTTTAATTATGCCAAGAATTCCACTTTTACCATTTAAATGATTGAATTCCAAATGTCATGGGAATTCCTCTCTTATCATTTAAAACTTTCTCATGCATAAAATAAATTTATCTAAAATTTATCTTTAAATTAAATAAAAATATCCATTATTTCAAATATGCCAAGAATTACACTTTTACCATTTAAATGATTGAATTCCAAATGTCATGGGAATTCCTCTTTTATCATTTAAAATTTCTCATGCATAAAATAAATTTATCTAAAATTCCTCTTTAAATCAAATAAAAATATCCATTATTTCAAATATGCCAAGAATTCCACTTTTACCATTTAAATGATTGAATTCCAAATGTCATGGGAGTTCCTCTTTTATCATTTAAAATTTCTAATGCATGAAATAAATTTATCTAAAATTCTTCCTAAAATTAAATAAAAATATCCATTATTTTTATATACCAAAATTTCTCTTTTTTCATTTAATTAAATAGATCTCCATTATCATGGAAATTTCTCTTTTTGCATAAAAATAAAATTACCTAAATTTTCTTTTTTCTTTAATTAATTATTTATGCATAAATACTAAAAATTAGTTTCTCATGAATATGATGAAAATCATTCTTTTAGCATAGGATGTCCTATCCTAAAATATGGTAGGAAGTCCTCTTTTAGCATTATGCATAAAAACAAGATATGTACTAATTTCTAAAAAAATTACCATAGCTTCGCTGGCTATTACAAATAATTTTTAATTTTTCTAGAAATGAATAAGACTTTGTAATACAATTATGATAGAAGAACTATCCTTAAACTTAAATCCAAATTATGGAATTAACATAAATTTACCATAATTTTATTAACATAAAAGTATAAAAATACTATTTTCTTAACCTCTAGCTTTTAACAAGCTTAGAGTTTGGTTTTGAATTAAGAATTCATCAATGAGAAGCATTCTTTTTCTAAAGAATTAGCCATAGGAATGACTATTCTTTTGGGAGAGAGAGATATACATAAAAGGCATTCAAACTAAGCATAAAGATTAACTTTTTTGTGATTAATCATGAAAGTTCTTAGAGAAAGCCTGATTTGCTTAAAAAATAACTAATTAGAAACTTCTCAAGCTTGAGAGGGGTTGAGAAGTGAAATCATTTGAGAATATTAACAAAAACCATGAAATTCCTTCTTACCTCTAGGTTTGGCTTGCTTCTTTATCTAGAAGTGAAGCCCCTAACCAATCAATTGGTTTAGTGAGTTGAGAATAAAGCTCCAAGATTTGTTGAAGAGAGAGAGAAGGTCCAATCTCTCCAAAAGTAGAGGATTTTTAAGAGATAATAGAAAATATGATTATTTGTGCCTCTCAATGAGGAAAAAAGCGTTGATCTCTATGATCCAAGTGCAAGTTTCTTCCTTGATCTGACCAAGTGACTTTAGGTTCGGTCGGATTAGTTTGGTCAGTTAATGACCTTGACTACGTTAGAGTAAAATATTATCCTGGAGGAATCGCCCGTGCTTTCCAGGCAAGGGAAGTTTTTTCGAGTTTGGTTTTGGAAGAACCGAGGAATTAGTCACTTGTCCGGATATCCGTGGTGGGCGAGGCCCTGAGTGTGGGCTAGCACCCCGAATCCGTTGCGCGGTGGTGGGGACGGGGATCTTACAGCTGGTATCAGAGCAATTTGACTAATAAGGATCAACCAAAAATCCAAAAATTTTAAAAAATTATGAAGTAGCAGTATAAGTCAGAATTGTGTGATGAAATTCATACAAATTTTTATTTGAACTGAAATTCATAAATTAATAATTAGGTTTTCAGATGGAAGTACCATAATTGCATGGAATCCCTGACTTGCTTGAGGTCTAGACATGATGGTCTTTACCTTATAATTCCAAGGACCGTGACTACCCGTATATACCGAGGGTATAACTGTAGCTCTTTATTGGCAGTATATACGAGTAAATCTAAGACTTGAAATTATAAGCATTAATGCTATCCAGATGATGAATTCGAATGTGGTTGATATGATTTTTAAATTTTGGTTGAACTGATGAGTTGATTTGGATTCTGATTGAAAAATGATGATTCCTAAAATTTGGTTGAAATGTAATAAGCCGAGCAAAACCACAATGAGGATGAATGGGACGAGTCCCTGTGATGATGTTCATAACTGGAATGACGTTAATGACTTCAGCAAATCACTATGAGATTAGTGGATTGCGCTGGCAGATTACTACTATTAACTTTTGATCAGTGGATCAAGTTAAGGGTTGATAAATTAAAAATTTAAAAAATTGAAATCCCCATGGACTGTTCAGATGGAAAAATTTAGTCTGATGGACCATTATTGTGTTAAAGATAGGAATGAGATATTCTGAATGAATTGTTATTTGATAATGCGTTCTATATGAGTATCTTTACCCCATGATTATGAGGGGAGCCGACCTATTTAAGGAACCCCAAAATCAGTTAAATCATAAATAAAGAAACTTAACAAGAATTTTTGTATTGATAGGAACATGGATCGAGGTCGTGGTGGTAGAAATGTTAACCCCCAACTCAATGAAGAAGAGATCGACGTGGATGTTCGTAAAACTCTTCATAGTTCGCAGCCTGGTCCCTTGAAGGGTGAAGGGAACAGTTAGGTGAAGTTGTAGAGAAAAGTGGATTGAGGCCATGGAGGAATACTTTGATGTAACTGGCTACAATGAGAGAAGCAAGATGGCTCTCGCCAGGTTAAAGATTGTGGAAACGGCCAAGGTTGTGTGGAGGAATCACTGCGAGACAAACCATCTCGACACCGAAATACCCAAACCTGGACTGATCTCAAAATTTACCTAAGGACGAGGTTCTATCCTCCCGGCTCTTTAGAAACAAAGATGAACGAATTCTTAGAGTTAACCCAGGGGAGTAGAACTATTGAACATATCACCAAGCATTCGTTCTCCTCCTCAGATACTTGCCTCCGTTAGATGAAGAACAGCTGATGGCCAAGTTCATTCGGGGACTGAATGAACCTTTGAATATCCTAGTAAAGAATGCCAAGCCAGTTTCCATGGCCGAAGCAGTTCGGATGGCGAAGGATTTTGCCAAAGCCTTTGATGTCAAAGTCCCGCCAAAGCCAGCACCATCACCTTTCAAAAGGTTTTTATTCCCAAAAGATGATTCCAACCTTCCTCCGCCTAAGAGATATCAGGGTCAAAACCCAGGATATGGGAAGTTCCAGAATGGAAGAAATGTCCTTTTCCCAAAACTCAATCCCATGGATTTCAATTTCAGAAGTTCCACCCTTGAACAAGAGAGTGAAATGCTATAACTGTCAAGGATTTGGACATCGCAGTATGAATTGCCCAACTCCTTTTGGATCAAGGTTTTCAGGGCAGGGAAATCAGGGATCAAGATTCCAGACTCCAGCCTCTTCCTTCTAGAGTAATCAGGGTCCTATTCGCCAAAATCAGGGAAATCCTAGAGGTAGACCCTCTATCCAACCTGCAGTTTCAATCCAAAGTAATGTAAGACCTCCACCTCAGAATAGGGGAAGTCAAAGAGAGTTGTTCCCAAATCGGCCATCCGCTTCCAAGGCAGTAACGCTGGAAGTGATTGAAGAAGAAGAAGAAGATGAAAGAGATCATACTCCACCTACGAGATGAGGACATCTCGCATTTTTTAAGTGGGAAAGAATGTCAGATTCCTCCCCAGCTTCTCAGGATGTCCAGTATCTTCCCCTATAGTCAAATCCCTCTTCAGAAATATAAAAGATCTTGTTTATACCTGTTTTGACCTAGAGAGAGAAAATCTTTTAGAGAGAGGTGATTCAGTTATTAAATATTTTTGGATGGAAAAATATCTCATCTTATTAAAATAAATTCCCCTGAAACAAAAGTTCAAAAAGATTTTCAAAAGGTGCATTAGAAATCAAGTATAATCTGTTCAAGAGGCCTATCCTAGGGGTCCAGATTTTTTTGAAATTTTAAATTAAGGTTCCTATGGACCAATAAGATTCATCCTAATGTAGGGAGGAGATAAATGGAAGAATAAAAGGAAAATCCCCCAAAAATGAGTAAATACTCACATAAGATGAAGAGTTGACTAAGGACAAGGTTAATAGTTAAAAAAGAGAGATATTTAGAAGAAATGATGCATTTTTGACACCTCAGTATGGGGGAATTCCCCTCATGAAGGAGGAGCCTATTTCACATGTGTGGGAGATTTTTAAACTCCATAATAATGAGATATTTTTATCTCTCCTCTCTCCTGTTTCAACTAGATCTAAAAAGTGAGCTAAACTAACCTAAAAATGGTCAAAAATTGACCAAACTGATCTGGAAAATTCTAGAATCACTTTGCTTGGTTAGAGGCTCACTTTTTCCTATAAATAGAAGCCTTCCCCTTTGTTGAATCTTAATAGTGTTTTTGCACTATTACTCTACTTCTCCCCAGAGCCAAAAACTGTGAATTTACTTATAATTCATTAGTTTTTGACCTTTCCCTCTTCTAAAGATTGGTGGCCACTCTTCTTTCAAACAAAAGTAGATCCCTCAAACCATCAAGCCAAAGGAAAGTTCTCAAATTCTTGTTGTAAGTTGGAGATTCTTCTCTTTTCTATTTAATTTTATGGTTTTTTTAATGATTTTTGTCTTCTTTAAAGTGAATAATGATGTTATGCCTCATTGAAAAGGCATTCCCCTCTCTTCTTTAGTAAATCCAACCCTTCTTTATCTTAGATGAATTATTAATGGATAGAATAGAAAATGTTTACATTAGAATGATTTAAATACTCTTGGTGAAATTCTAGCTGATTTTAGAGAGTTAAAAATTGAAAAATGGTCAGCCATACAAAGGAGGTTATGGCAAATATTTCTAAAAATTATGTAAAATAAGTTTTATCTTTTATTATTCAAAAAGAGTAATTCCCATTGTATATATATTCTTAAAGTGTTATTTTTCATCCTAGGTATAGAAAAAAGCATATTAAAAATATTTTATTAAAAAAGTGTTACTTTCTTTAGAATTAAATTCTATGCATAGAAGGAAGCATATTGAAATTTTTATTTTGATTATAAAAGTATTATTTTCATCATAAATAGATTTCTATGCATAAATATATGCATAAAAGATTTCTTTTTATATTAAAAGTGTGATTTTTATCATAAATGATTTTTATGCATAAATGGATGCATAAAAGAAATTCTTTTATATTAAAAGAGTTATTTTCATCAATTTTGATTTTATGCATAAATAGATGCATAAAGAATTTTATTTTTAATTCAAAAGAGTGATTTTCATCAATTTTGATTTTATGCATAAATAGATGCATAAAGAGTTTTAATTTTAATTCAAAAGAGTGATTTTCATCAATTTTGATTTAATGCATAAATAGATGCATACAGAATTTTATCTTTAACCCAAAAGAGTTATTTTCATCAATTTTGATTTTATGCATAAATAGATGCATAAAGAATTTTATTTTTAATTCAAAAGAGTTATTTTCATCAATTTTGAGTTTATGCATAAATAGATGCATAAAGAATTCTATTTTTAATTCAAAAGAGTTATTTTCTTTAATTTTGATTTTATGCATAAATAGATGCATAAAGAATTTTATTTTTAATTCAAAAGAGTTATTTTCATCAATTTTGATTTTATGCATAGAAAGATGCATAAAAGATTTATTTTTATTTTGAAAGTATTATTTTCATTGAAATCGAATTTATACATAGATAGATGCATAAAAGATTTATTTTTATTTTGAAAGTGTTATTCTCATTAAAATGGAATTTATGCATAGTAAAATGCATAAAAGATTTATTTTTATTTCAAAAGTATTATTTTCATTGAAATTGAATTTATGCATAGATAGATGCATAAAAGATTTATTTTTTATTTTCAAAGTGTTATTCTCATTAAAATGGAATTTATGCATAGTAAAATGCATAAAAGGTTTTTTTTTAATTCGAAAGTGTTACTTTCCTTAAAATTGAATTTATGCCTAAATAGATGCATAAAAGGTTTTTTATAAAAGTGTTATTCCTACTAAAGTTGTCTTTATGCTTAATTAGATACGTAAAGAATCTTTATATCAAAAAAATTAGAATGCTCTTACATTCTATAAATAGATGTGATGAGATGTGATAGGAATCAGATAGATGTAAATGGATGGATGGATGTGATATGAATCAGATAAATGGATGGATGGAAGTGATATGAATCAGATAGATGAAAAAGGATGGATGAAAGTGATATGAATCAGATAAATGAAAATGGATGAATGCATGTGATGTCCTGTGAATTAGGATGTGAATGAATGGTATAGGATGTGAAAGAATGTGATGGCGTGTGAATCGTGATATGAATGAATGATAAGGGATGTGAATGAATGATGGCATGTGAATCGATGTGAATCGGATGTGAATGGATGATGAGGTTTGATGTGTGAATAATGTAGATTGATGTATGGATGATGTGGTTTGATGTGTGAATGATGTAGATTAATGTGGATGGATGTATGGATAATGTGGTTTGATGTGTGAATGATGTAGATTAATGTGGATGGATGTATGAATGATGTGGTTTGATGTGTGAATGATGTAGATTAATGTAGATTGATGTGTGGATGATGTGGTTTGATGTGTGAATGATGTGGGTTGATGTAGATGGATGAATGGATGATGTGGATGTGGATGTGGATGTATGGATGTGGATGTGGATGTGGAAATAGATGTGTGGATGTATGAATGTAGATGTGGATGTGGATGTATGAATGTGAATGTGGATGTGGATGTATGAATGTGAATGGAGATGTGGATGTATGAATGTGGATGTGGATATGGATGTATGAATGTGGATGTGAAAATGGATGTATGGATGTGGATGTGGATGTGGATGTGGATGTGGATGTGGATGTATGAATGTGGATGTGGATGTGTGGATGTGGATATGGATATGTTTACGGTGGCTGGTACAGCAAGTACAGAAGCTGGTACAGTCTGTACAATGGGTGGTACAGCAAGTATAGAAGGTACAAGTATGAATGCGGATGTGGAAGTGGATGTATGGATGTGGATGTACGAATGTGGAATAATTAATGCGAATGTGTATGTGAAATGATGTGACATCGATATGAGTGAATGGATGAGATGTAATGACATGTGAATTGGGATGTGAATAAATGATATGTGATGTGAATGAATCTGATGTGATGAGATGGAAAATGAAGTGATTGGATGAGAATGAGTACACATATGAATGGAATGTGGAATAAGTAATGTGGACTGATGAGGGATAATGTGGAAAGACGAGAGTTCATTATAGAAACTGTATTTGTGACCTGTTTGTAAATGATTGTTTTATGTCAAGAATGCTGGGGAAGCATTTGACCGTCTTGTGATTAAGGTCGTGGAGACCTAACTGTGATAAAGTTGCAATAGCTGACGGAGAGTCAACGGAGGACGTCTCGTGTAGCATGGTCGGCCGAGGTCTTGACCAGCCTCGGTTCGATTTAAATGGTAAGCTTCCGGTACGGTGGATGAGGGACCAGGGAAGCGGCCTATGAGTGAAGCGCTAGGTGACCTGCGAAGGATCCTAGAGGGTGCTGACCATACGGTGCTCGGGTTCTGGGTTGCCGAAGATAACCACACGTGCGTCCTGGAAGATATTGGAACAAGGAGTAAGAGTTGTTTTCTGAAACTGGGCATGGATCTGGTTGATTGACCTTGCTGGTCCTCAATGGATGAGTCCATGGCTCTTTTATATGGATCTGTTGGTTGATCTTGCTGATCTACGTCGAGGAAGATATCTGATGGACAAAAAGGAAAGGTTTTTGGGAACAAAAATTTGATACTGGATCTCGTTGGTTGGCCAGCTGGTCTTCAACGGAGAGTTCAGAGGATGCATTTTTGTAATACAATGGACTTGGAATTTTGGAAAATTATGATCGAAAATATTATGATTTTATTCAAGGATTTTCTTAAAGCCAGTCGAATCTGTTATAAATGGCAATTTCATATTGGGTGTGTACGTGGTATGCCTATTTGATTTTTGCATGAATCACCGACTAGGGGGGCTAGGAACTCTTTTCCTCGGTACCCAGGCAAAAACCCAATCAAATCTTTATAAAGGAATCCCACCAATTTCGTGGTCGGGTGGTTGGCTAACCCATGGGCCGGATGGCTGGATTGGAGGATTCCTATAAAACAACTAGATACGATTAGTTACGTTAATCAATTTAGATCCTGAGAAGACCTTGTTCTGTGGGAAGGGATCATCGACTGTGCCTCGAAAATGAGAAAAAAAGCGGTGATTCCATGGACCAAGTGCAAGTCTCTTCTTGATCTGACCATGTGACTTCAGGCTCGGTCAAATCAGTTTAATTTAGTCAAGACTTGACTCGTTAGAGTAATCTCCTAGTAGTTAAAGATTTTTTCCCATTTCTGGTGGAATCGCCCATGCCTTCCGGGTGAGGGGAGTCTTCCGGGCCCGGTCTCAGAGGGACCGCCCCCCAGGCTAGCCTCTCGTCCCAAACATTCGCGGGGCAAGGCCTCGAGTGTGTAGGACCCCCGCCCCGCGCGAGAGGCCGACGTTGCTTCTACCATCGGAACGAGCCCTAGAGTGGGCAAGAGGGACCTCACAAGACCCAATTACCAATTTATGAATTTCAGTCTGAATAACAATTTGTATGAATTTTATCACACTTACAACCTTTTACTGCTACTTCTTAAATTGTTGACATTTTTGGCTTCTCGGTTGATCCACATTAGCCAAATCGCTCTGATACCAGCTGAGAGATCCCTATCCCAACCGTGCAACGAATTCAAGGGTGCTAGCAGCGGAAGTAGCACTTCTTGCGTGGGGTAGGGTCCCTCACTCGGGGCCTCGCCCATGGATATCCAGACAAGAGACTAATCCATCGGTTCTTCCAAAACCGAACCTGAAAAAACTTCCCTCACCCGGAAAGCACGGGCGATTCCTCCAGGATAATTTTTCTCTAACATAGTCAAAAGCCTTAACTAACTGAACTGATCTGACTGAGCCCATAAGTCCCATAGTCAGATCAAGGAAAAGATTGCACTTGGATCATAGAGACCAACACTTTTTTCCTCATTGAGAGGCACAGCCACCGTTGATTCTTTTCCATAGAACAATTTTTGTCCGGGATTTACTTCATCTATCGTACCATAAGAGAGTTGAGTCTCAATTTAGGGATCCATCAGGCCAAGCCTAACCCCATCCAGTCCCATGGGCTAGCCAACCGCCCAACCATTGTAGTGATGGGATCCAATTAGGAATTTGGTTAGGTTTTGTCTTGGGTACCAGGGAAAAGATTTCCCAGTGTTGAGATATCGAGCTCATCTAGTGAGGCGGTGGACACTGATGACCCGCCTGGGGGATAGGCCCCACACTTACACCACTGGCATGGTTGGTGAGATCATGGGTGATATGCGGCCAGTGGGATGACAGGCTGTGTGACAGCCACTCTAGAGACTGGCATAGTTATAGCGCCAGCTCACTTTGTTGGGTTCACACTATAGAGAATCCTTCATTAGGAAGTGAATGGGGTCTTCTTGGGCCCTTTAATTTGCCCAAGCCTAATCAAGGTGATTAAGGAATAGCCAAATGGGGGGTTGCCATGTGGACTGAAATGCTGGGTTTTTAAGAGAGGTGTAAGAGTGGTCAAAGGGTGCACTTTTTTCCCCAAAAGGGGGGGGCAATTTTACAATTTTTGGACCTCCATAACTTCTACATACAAGCTCCGATTTGAGCGGAGATTACAGATCCGTGATCTACGCATCAAGAGCTTTCCATAGATATGTTACATGATATGGTTTTATCCGCTAGATTTTAAATTCCATTTTCCCTCCAAAATTCAAATTCGAATAAAGTAGCCGTTTTGAAGCTTCTAATTAGAAAACGTTTCTTCTTAAGAGAAAAGGTTTGACTCCCTTAAACTGCCAAATAAAAGGGCCCAAGAAGCCTTCCATTGAGGTCCTAATGGTATGTATTTGGTTGAGTACGTTTTCATATATGTGTACTCTTATCTTGTATATGGTGTGTTGAGTGTTGATTGAAGAAGAAGAAGATTTTCAGCCTCTCACCTTGTGTGTTCTCTATTAGGGTTTGGTGAGTGTGTGTGCTTGCAAGAGCTCAAGCTCTCTTCCTCCCTGCATCTTTTCATGGTATCAGAGCCTGGTTCATGCTAAGGGCTGAGCTGTAAGCAAGAGAACCACAAGAAGCGATACGAGGGTAAGAGCTTCAACTACTCTTCCCTATTTGTGTTGGTGACTACACCCTTGTCGGGAGCTCTACGGGAGGCACCGACAATAAACGATCTCTGATTGAGGAGCTTTCTTCGCAGGAGTAAAGCTATAGGGCAGCTATAATGTCCTATCGGACCAAATTTTCTGGACCAAAAACGCGTTTTGGGCACGTCTGGACCTCCGTTTTTCAGAAAGCAGGCGATTTCAAGCACTGCGGGTAAGTCATCGATTCTCTGGTGCAGAACTCTGTTTTAAGAATTGCAGGAAGACAGATTGGCTGTGCAGACACTGTGGGTGCTGCAAAGAGGTCAACAGTTGCCATTGGGTGTATGTATGCACATTGAGGTCACTGGTTGTGACATTTGAGTGTACTACAGTGCCGTTGCACAAAATACAGTAGTTTGTGCAGGACAAACCAGAGTGCTGTTTCTAGTAAAATTGTCTGGCAAGATGTCAAATGATGGCATAATCCAGATTGTGGCTGAGAAGCTTGATAAGAATAACTTTTATGCTTGGAGGTTCAGGTTGATGAATTTCCTGATGGGAAAGGGCTATTGGGACTATATAGAAGGTGAGCATGAAGAGGCTCTAGAGATACCAGACAGACATAAATCCGACTGCTGTGCAGATGTGAAAGAGTTTAAAGACTAGAAATAAGGAGCCAGGAAAGCTATGTATTGGCTCTCCATTAGTATACAGGACACCATGATTGGACACATTTAGGATGCCAAGTCCCCCAAGGAGGCGTGGGACACCTTGGTAAAGCTCTATGAAACAAATACCAAGGCACGTAAGATACAGTTGAAGAATGAACTTCATACTGTGGAGAAAAAGAGCATGTCTGTGAATGACTATGCGTTGAAGATAAAGGGTATTGTGGAATCCCTTGCATCTATTGGTGTGTCAGTAGATGATGATGATAAGGTGGAAGTCTGCCACAATACAAGGCGTTCAAGACGTCTATTCAGACTCGGGAAAACATTTTCAATTTTATAGATTTGGTGTCTATGCTGATTATAGAAGAGAAGAGCCTGGGTGAAGACCAACAGTCTTCACAAAACAAAAACAGTTCGGAGCAATAGGCCTTCTACACAAGTTCAGGAAGAGGACGAGGTAGAGGAGGCCATGGACGCAGTCAAGGAGGTGGCCGAATAGGTAATTAGAATTATGGCCAGCAGCAGCAACAACAACAGTCCCAGAATTCACAACAACAACAACAACAACACACAGGTGGAAGAGGCCAATTCAAAGGTAGGGGGAGTCAAAGAGGCCATGGAAATTGGCAAAGGCAGTATAATGATGCACGTGGATGCTTTTATTGTGTGGTAAGCTTGGACATGTGCAGGCAGAGTGTTATAAGAAGCAGGCCGACATGCAAAATGGAAAATTGCAGCAAAACAACTATGCATCCTTGAGCATAAACAATGAGGATGATGAAAGGTTGTTTGTTATGCAGCATGTCATGAATGCCATGTCTGAAAATGTTGAAGCAGCACAAAAAGATGATGTATGGTATGTTGATTCAGGTGCTTCGAACCACACGACAAGTCATGGGGAGTGGTTCAAGGAGATGAAAAACCCGGAATGACCAGGTTTTGTGGAAACAGGGGATGACATTACTCATCCAATTGCCCATGTTGGAGATATGCCATTGTCTATGTAGGATGGCAAAGTGAAGTACCTTGCAGATGTACTTCATGTACCAAACATAACAAAGAATTTGGTTTCAGTTGGCCAGATGATTGAGCAGGGTTTGCAGGTTCGGTTTAACCCTGATGGTGGTTGTTATGTTGAAGACTTTAAAGACAAGCGCAGGTTGGTTGCAAAAGGCAACAGAGTGGGCAGAATGTTTACGTTGAATGTAAAAATGCCTGAAGTGAGTGCTGCGATGTTTGCAAATGGTTCAGGAATTATTGTAGACACAGACATTTGGCATAAAAGGATTGGACATGTGAATGTGCAGAGATTGAAGTCTATGCAGACTAAAGGAATTGTGACAGGGCTGCCAAAATTTAAAGTGGAAGGTATGCAGAGAATATGTGAAGCATGCCAATTTGGGAAGCAAACAAAGCATGTATTTCCAAGTAATAGATATGTGAGCAGAAATGCACTAGATGTTGTGCATTCAGATGTATGGGGTCCTACAAAGACCATATCTATGGGAGGCCGCAGGTATTATGTGACGTTTATTGATGACCACACAAGGAAAGTGTGGGTATACTTCATGAAGGAGAAGGGTGAGGTATTCACTCACTTTCAAAATTTCAGAGCTATGAAAAGCAAACAGGGAAATATGTAAAGTGCCTAAGGTCAGATGGAGGGGGAGAGTACTTCTCCAATGAGTTCTCTGAATTTTTGAAAAAGAATGGTATTCGGAGATAGTTCACATGTAGATACACTCCGCAGCAAAATGGAGTTGCTGAGTGGAAAAATAGGCACATTGCTGAGATTGCACGAGCATTGATGGAAGAGAAGAATATGCCACATAGCTATTGGGCTGAGGCTGTTTCTACAGCAGTTTACATCATGAACAGGACACCAATTGCAGCCATACATGATGTAACTCCAGAGGAGAGGTTTATTGGCAGAAAACCTGATTTGTCTCATCTGAAAGTTTTTGGATGCATTGCATATTGCATGTGCCAGATGAGCTGAGAACTAAGCTGGATCCAAAAGCTGAAAAATGTGTGTTTATTGGATATTCCCTTGAGCAAAAGGGATACAGGTGTTATAACCCTGCTACAACCCTACTACACGTGAGTTGAGGGTAAGCAGGGATGTTGTTTTTGATGAGATGAGCAGTTGGTATGCTGTTGAAAAAGAAGCTATTGGGGCTGATGTGAGTGTAAGTGTAGTTGCACAGAATGCAAGTCAGCAATCACAGTCTTTGAGTGGACCAGGAGAGTCCTCTTCTAGTGGGTCTGTTGATAGACCATGGAGTGGCAGGCTGCATCATAATACCAGTCCTGCAAATGTGGTTAGTATATCACATAAAGGAAAAGAGAAAGTGGTTGAGCCCCTTGGTATGCTTGACATTTCTGCATGGCATTCTCATGTTGATGGAGAGTCTAGTGGCTCAGAGATGAGCCTTGATGAGGAGCTTGGGATCCCAGCTATGAGAACACCTGGTGTAAAGAAGGCTATGGAAGCCATGAATGCAAAGCTGTGAAGATCTGGGAGAGTGAAGAATCCTATGTAGAGGTTTATCTATGATGGTTATGTGGCACATCACTATGCATATATGGCAAAGGTTATGTAGGTTGTAGAGCCCACATGCATTGGTGAGGCTGTTGGAAATGTGTGTGAGAAAGCTATGGATAAGGAGATGAATGCACTATATGGAAATGAGACTTGGGATTTAGTGCAATTGCCTGAAGGCAAGAAAGCCATTGGATGCAAGTGGGTGTACAAAGTAAAACATAATGGTAATGGAAGCATAAACAGGTATAAGGCTAGATTGGTAGCCAAAGGATATACACAGACATATGGCATTGATTATGAGGAAACTTTCAGCCCAGTTGCCAAGATGGCAACAGTGAGAGTTGTGATAGCAGTGGCTGCATCAAAGCAATGGTCTTTACATTAGATGGATGTAAAGAATGCATTCTTGCATGGGGATTTGCAAGAAGAGGTGTATATGTTGCAATCACCTGGTTATGAGGATGTGGGTCACCCCGAGCATGTTTGTAGGTTGAAGTTGCAGGTTGAAGAAAGCCTTGTATGGCTTAAAACAAGCACCAAGAGCATGGTCTGACAAGATTTTTGAATATCTTATCACTATCGGCTTTCATGTAGCCAATGCAGATTTCTCGCTGTATGTGAGACATGGTGATAGAGGAGTTGTGCTTGTTGTCATCTATGTAGATGACTTGATCATTACGGCGGGGGACCATGATGCAGAGATCTTTGATGTAAAGATCTTGCTAAGATAGAAATTTGAGATGAAGGATCTGGGGGAGCTCAGATATTTCTTGGGCATTGAGGTGATTAGGTCACCACATAGTATTGGATTACTGCAGAGACAATATGGCTTGGACATGTTGTCCAAGTATGGTATGACAGGCTGTAAGCCTATCTCAGTGCCATTGGAATCAGAATGGCAAGTTGAGTGCAGATTCAAGAGAGATTTTGAAGGACCCTACTATGTATAGGCGCATAGTAGGAAGCTTGATCTATATGACGATCACCAGACCAGATTTGAGCTATGCTGTTGGGTTGGTGAGTCAGTTTATGCAGGTTCCATAGAAACCACATTTGGATGCATTGAGATGCATACTGAGGTATGTGAGGTCTACTATGCATTGTGGACTATTCTATGAGACTGGGACAGAGATATGTGTACATGGGTAAACAGATGCTGATTGGACTAGTAGTATCTCAGATAGGAGATCTACTAGTGGATTCATGTTTTGTTTGGGGAGTGCTACTGTGACTTGGAGTAGCAAGAAGCAGCCTACGGTTGCTCTATCTAGTACAAAGGCCGAGTACAGAGGAGCTACTATGGCAGCATGTGAGGTAGCTTGGTTGAGAAATCTACTTGCAGATTTGGGTCTATCAGTGGATAGACAAGTTGTCATTTTCTGTGACAACATTAGCAGTATACAGTTGGTTAGGAACCCAATTTTTCATGCTCGTACGAAGCATATAGAGGTCCACTACCATTTCGTCAGAGAGAAGGTCTTGGCAGGAGATCTTGACCTTGTTTATGTCAGCATAGAGGATCAGGTAGCTGACATCTTCACCAAAACATTGGGTATAGAGAAGCTCCGCAGATTCAGGGCTTTGCTTGGTGTACATGAGATGGAGTTGAGCTGAGGGGGAGTGTTGAGATATCGAGCTCATCTAGTGAGGCGGTGGACACTGATGACCCGCGTGGGGGATAGGCCCCACACTTACACCACTGGCATGGTTGGTGAGATCATGGGTGATATGCGGCCAATGGGATGACAGGCTATGTGACAGCCACTCTAGAGACTGGCATAGTTATAGCGCCAGCTCACTTTGTTGGGTTCACACTATAGAGAACCCTTGTATGTATTTGGTTGAGTACCTTTTCATATATGTGTACTCTTATCTTGTATATGGTGTGTTGAGTGTTGATTGAAGAAGAAGAAGATTTTCAGCCTCTCACCTTGTGTGTTCTCTATTAGGGTTTGGTGAGTGTGTGTGTGTGCTTGCAAGAGCTCAAGCTCTCTTCCCCCCTGCATCTTTTCACCCAGACCCCCTAGCCGGATATTCATGCAAATTTAAAACTAGTCACACCACTTACACACCCAATATGAAATTGCCTTTTTCACAGATTCAACTGTCTTTAAAACAATCATTTAATGAAATCATAGTGTCACTGATCATAATCCTCAAAATCTTTGGTTGAATCCTTATTTCCAAACATTCCTTCATCGGTGTACCTATGGCATCATTGGCAACCAGAATGCTCACCACCTGTCCACTCAGGGGCCTTTTTGATGGTCCCTACTCATAGTACTCGGCAATATATTCACATATCAAAATGGAATCTCCATTAAAGATCAGCAAGATCAATCAACAGATCCATATAAAAGAACCACGGACTCATCCGTTGAGGACCAGTAAGGTCAATCAACCAGATCCATGCCCGAATTCAGAAAACAACTCTTACTCCTTGTTCCAATATCTTCCACGATGCACGTGTGGGTATCTTCGGTGACCCAGAGCTCGAGCATCGTATGGTCAGCACCCTAGGATCCTTCGCAGGTCACCTAGCGCCTGCTTCCTTGGTCCCTCATCCACTGTACTGGAAGCTCACCATTTTAATCAAACCGAGGCTGGTCAAGACCTCCGCCGACCTTGCTATGCGAGACGTCCTCCATTGACTCTCCGCCGTCAACTGTTGCAACTTTATCATATTAGGTCTCCACGACCGCATTCACAAGACGGTCAAAATGCTTCCCCAGCATTCTTGACATAAAATAATCATTTTAAAAACAGGTCATAAATACAATTTCTATAGCAAACTCTCGTCTTTCCACATTGTTCCACATCAATCTTCATCTCATTCATTCACATCCCGATTCACATGACATCACATCTCATTAATTCACATCCTGATTTACATGACATCACATCTCCTTCATTCACATCCCGATTCACATCACATTACATCAATTCACGTCCATTCATCTCATTGTTCCACATCAATCTTCATCTCATTCATTCACATCCCGATTCACATGACATCACATCTCATTCATTCACATCAATCTTCATCTCATTCATTCACATCCCGATTCACATGACATCACATCTCATTCATTCACATCCTGATTTACATGACATCACATCTCCTTCATTCACATCCCGATTCACATCACATTACATCAATTCATGTCCATCACATTCATTTACATCAAATCCATTTACACCCATCATATCACATTCATTCATATCCATCACATTCGTTCATTCATACCCCACCACATACATTCTCATAACCATCCCACCACATACATTCTATCCACATTATATCACATCACTTCTATCCACATCATATCTCATTCATACACATCCATCCAATCGTTCACCTGTACGACTACCCACATCTATTCATACATTCATATCTATCACTTCACATCCACATATATTCATGTCACATCACATCTCTTTTCATCACATCACATTCTTTCACATACACATCCACATCACATTCTTTCACATATATTCACATCCATTCTTTCACAAACATCCACTCACATCCCATATCATTCATTTACATCCTGATTCACATGACATCACATCTCATCTATTCATTCACATTTATATGATTCACATCACATCTCATCACACTTCTATTCACCTTACATCTCTTCATCTCTATTCACATCACATCCATCCATCTATTCATTCACATCTATTTCATAGAATTTAAACATAGAATTTAAGAGAATTCTAATTTTGATATAAAGATTCTTTATGCATCTATTTATGCCTAAAATCAACTTTAGTGGGGATAACACTTTTATAAAAATCCTTTTATGCATCTATTTATGCATAAATTCAAATTTAAGGAAAATAACACTTTTGAAATAAAAATAAATCCTTTATGCATCTTTCTATGCATCAAATCAATTTTAATGAAAATAACACTTTTGAAATAAAAATAAATCCTTTATGCATCTTTCTATGCATAAAACCAATTTTACTGAAAATAACTTTTTTGAAATAAAAATAAATCCTTTATGCATCTTTCTATGCATAAAACCAATTTTAATGAAAATAACACTTTTGAAATAAAAATAAATCTTTTATGCATCTTTCTATGCATAGAAATGAAATTCAATGAAAATAACTCTTTTGAAATAAAAATAAATCATTTATGCATCTTTCTATGCATAAAATCAATTTTAATGAAAATAACAGAAATAAAAAAAAATCCTTTATGCATCTTTCTATGCATAAAACCAATTTTAATGAAAATAACACTTTTGAAAGAAAAATAAATATTTTATGCATCTTTCTATGCATAAAATTAATTTTAATGAAAATAACACTTTTGAAATAAAAATAAAATTTTTTATGCATCTTTCTATACATAGAAATTAAATTCAATGAAAATAACACTTTTGAAATAAAATTTTTTCATTATGCATCTTTCTATGCATAGAAATTAATTTTAATAATTAATATCAGTGATATCCATGCATATTCATAAGTGAATATGTACATGGAGTAAATCAAAATATTTCTTTTAGAATGCACAAACGGTGGGAATTACTCTTTTGGAATAATATAAAAATGAACTTTCTTTTCCATAAAATTCTAGAAAATTTGCCATAACCTCCTTTGTATGGCTGACTATTTCTCATTTTTTATGTTCTACTTTCAATTTAAATTAACCCCAATTAGATGTAAAGGATTCTAATCTACACAATTTTTAATTTCCAAGAGAGTAAACAATAAGAAAAGATTAATTAATCTTTTTGTTAAACATTCTAGGATAAAGAAAGGCTGAATTGTAAAGAAGAGAAGGGGGAGGCCTTTTCATCAAGGCATAGCATTAGAATTTGCTTTGATCAACTATAAAACAAAAAAATCAAGAAAACCAAAGATTTGAAATTAAAAAGTAAGAAAATTTTAGCTTACATGGAGTTGTAAGCTTTTGTTTGGCTTGAGGGATTGAGGGTTCTACTCTTGTTTGAAGCAAGAGTGGCCACCAATTACTGTGGAGAGGATTAAGCCAAAAACAATTGAATTATCAAGAAAATTCAATGTAATTGGCTCTGGTAAGTAGGAGTAGAGTAACAGTGCATAAACACTATTAAGCTTTCACAAAGGGGGAGGCTTCTATTTATAGGAAAAAGTAAGCCTCTAACCAAGCAAACTGGTTCTAGAATTTTCCAGATCAGTTTGGTCAAATTTTGACCATTTTTGGGTCAGTTTAGCTTACTTTTTGGATCTAGCTGAAATAAGAGAGAGGAGAGATAAAAATATCTAGTTGAAACAAGAGAGAGGAGAGATGAAAATATCTCTCTAGTTGAAACAAGAGAGAGGAGAGATGAAAATATCTCATTATTTTTGAGTTTAAAACTCCTCCACACATGTGAAATAGGAACCTCCTTCATGAGGGGAGATTCCCACACTAAGGTGTCAAAAATGCATCATTTCTTCTAAATATCTCTTCTTTTTTAACTAATAAACCTTGTCCTTAGTCAACTCTTCATCTTATGTGAGCATTTACTCATTTTTGGAAAATTTTCTTTTATTCTTCAATTTATCTCCTCCCTACATTTGGATTAATCTTATTGGTCCATAGGAACCTTAATTGGAGCATAATTCAATTTTTTTTGAAAATCTGGACCCTTAGGCGGCTACGGTCATTTATACCTATTTTTAATTAATTCCAATTGCACATTGGAAAGTTCTTTTTGAAATTCTGTTTCAGGGAAAATCATTTTAGAAACTAGGAGGATTTTTTATCCAAAAATATCTCAATTTTGAATTACCTCCCTCTAGATATTTTCTCTCTCCTGACCAAAATAGATAGAATCAAGATCTGTTATTATTATGAAAAGGGGATTGATTATAGGGGGAGAAACTAGACATCTTGAGGGGCTGGGGAGGAATATTACATTTAGCATTCAACTAGCATATGTTCATCCCTCAATTTTTAGGTTGCATAGTGGTCATTGAAGTTTCATTCAAAGGAGCTTGGATAACATCTGGATCAGCCCTGCGTTGGGTCTACATTGTCCTTGCATTTAGCAGCCCGCGATCATCCTTCATACTCATTGTAAGTTCTCCAAAGATCAATATAAGAAAATACTCCTGCTTTGCAAGGGGGCCTTCAGGGGTAAATTGGGACCCAATACTATGTGGACTCTCATCTGCTTTCTCTCTCTATTCTGCTCTCTTCTACTCTCTCCCTAAGTGGAATTGCATAGACTCACAAGTTTAAAGAAGGTTTTGTTTGCATTACAATGATCAATCTCTTGCATGCTACAGTCGACATCATACTCAAGATCTTCTACTAATGTCGGCCTACCTCTACAGTAGCCTGGATCTTCACCATATCTGTGATTTTCTCTTGCAGCACATCTTTTGGGACAACATCCCTCTCTGTATTCATCATGCATCAGCATTTTTCTACTCTATCACAACTTGGGACAATAGCCCTCTCTGCATCCATCACATCTGGATAAAAGGATGGATAGGTGATACAAAAATTTCACTTTTTTGGTGGTTCAAGAAATGGTAGTTTTGGGGTAGGAATCGAAATGAAAGATACTTTTGCATGAGAATAAAAAGTAAATTATTTCATGATGAGAATCAAAATATCATTGCATGGATCCACTTCTTGTTTATAATCTCACATCTGTGAAAGGTAGAATTTTTCTCCTCCTCATTTTCATCACGCAACAAATCCCCTTCTCTATCTAGAAACCTTTCTCAGTTTCAAAAAAAAAAACAGTCTACGCTATCGCCCAATTTTTTCTCTACAACATGCATGCTTGTCATGCTCTTTACAACCTTTCTCTAAATAGGGCCACCAACATCTTTAGCTTAGGAGTAGTCTTCTTTGAGGGCAACATGGGAAGAACTCCCACCCGTAAGAAGCTGGTTGAAGAAACCCTGCCATTGTAGACACACAGTAGCACACAAGAGGAGTTCATATTAAAGATGGAATCCTTTTCTAAAGGTATGTTTGTGCTTTCATGGCATGATTGTTCCTCTCTTTCTTTCAACAACAAAGAATGTTTGTGTGTGTGTGTGTGTGTGTGTGTGTGTGTGTGTGTGTGAGAGAGAGAGAGAGAGAGAGAGAGAGAGAGAGAGAGAGAGAGAGAGAGAGAGAGAGAGAGAGAGAGAGAGAGAGAGAGAGAGAGAGAGAGAGAGAGAGAGAGAGAGATATTTTTGCAAAATCTATGTACTTGAAATTGATGACTAAAGTTAGATTCTTGTTATAGGTACTGGTAAAGCTTTCTTTCTTTTTTTAGCAAGAAATAATGTGTGCTTTTGTGTGTGTGTGTGTGTGTGATAAAGAGAGAGAGAGAGAGAGAGAGAGAGAGAGAGAGAGAGAGAGAGAGAGAAATGAAATGAAATGAAATTTTATTATTGTCTTCGAAGGACCATAATGGCTCCATGAGACACATGTCAAACATAGATGAATACATAAGTCGATGCGCTCGGGAGCCTCATCGGAAAGCATAATGAAACTCAAATGTGTGAAACTAGAACTGAAACTGAAATGAAAATCAAAAAGCTATGCAGCATGCTATAAGTGTACATCATGAGAAGCATGTCATGCCATATAGGTACTCAAGGCTGGGTCCCCTCATCAAGTGCACCATAATAGTAGAAGAAGTTGTGCCCCTCCACCTCTCCTCCCTGGATCAAGTGGATAATCTGGTCCCTTGAGAGGCCACGATTTGTAGGTGACAATGGAGGGTCCCCTCCCGAGGTGTCTCTGTCTGAATGCCCGTAATGTCATCTTGCACCGTGAGACGAGTCTCCTGTAGTGGCCTCTATGTAGGTGCTCTATGTGTCTCTGCTCAATCATCTCATATGTGTATCTCGAAAAGTACAACAATGGTCTCTGCAGCCATGTCGGGTATGAAATCTGTGGATCCTCCCTGTGAGTCTCAGTTTTATTTGGTGGGCTGTCTAGCTCCTCGGTCTCTCGCGCATCGTGAGTCTGGTGGCCTTGAATTTGCCTAAGTCTCCTGTCTCTAGAAAGTGAAAGCCTCTCTGACGAATAGAGCTAGGCATCTCTGATCCTCATAGTCAATGACCCTAGAAATAGGGCCAAAGCCATCTCTAAAGAGATAGTGAAACCTCCCCTGGATCTCATAGGATGTTGGGCATCTGCATAAGAAGTGCTCCTCTGTCTCAACCTCGCCCATGTCACATATGGAGCATGTCTGGTCCTGTTTGTTGTTGACTCTCGTGCCTCTCCTCATTTGTCTCATCCTACTTGCCTCAATCTCCAATCTATGGGATGAAACTCTAAGAGAGATCCTGAGTGCATACGATAGATGTATCCCCGTGTACCTTGGAGGCTCAATGAAACCCTCGTCCGAGATCCTGAGAAAATGACTGCGGTATGCAGCCATTTTCACAGGCAAACGTGTGGGGAGGATCCATGTACAGAATGTGTAGAGCTGGAGCAGGTCCGCACAAATGACTTGACTGATCTGGTGTCATGATAAGTATAAGTCGAGACTATATCTAAATGGCGGAAGCTTGTCTAGGTCTAGGCCAAGCGAGTGAAACCATGTAAGGAGTCTATGGAACCAACATCTCTGAGTACCTACATCTACCAGAGCCTGGGATGAAGTCAAAGCAAGCCATGGAAGCTGGGTGCGACCCTCTACTATGTCTCCAAATCTGAGGATCCGCTGGAGGTATATGATAGTTTGGAAGGCTGCATCGAGGACCAATGGTGAGGCTCCAAACTCTTCCAGAGTAAAATGTGGTGGGGTACCAAAGGCTTGGCTCTGATGAGCCTGGAAAATAGTAGAACCTGTACCCTTTTGATTGCTCTCCAGTCGTCCAATCCGCGGTCCCAGGCCCAGAAAAGGACTCCCATACATGGTGGCATGTCGCACTAATGTGTCAAACAAGAGGGACTTTGTGTCTAGGTGCTGGAAATGAGACTGATGACACTGTCTCTCGAGATGCGCCAGTGAAGCATATCCTCTCCGCATCCTGTCTCTCGAGCCGCTGGTATCATAGTGAAGGAAGGCCTTTTGAAGACCAACCCCAGGTATGTGTAACATCTTACCAGCTCCACCTGCTCTCCTCCAAACACGAATCCCTCATGTCTCTGGAATGCTGAATAAGAGGTGTTGAAGATCATTACCTTGGTCTTCCCAAGGTTCACATTCAACTCCCTCTCCTGGTAGAACCTATGAAGAGCGTCCAGGTGCATTTGAAGTCCATGTGTAGTGGACGAGATCAAGACCACATCATCAGCATATCCCTCCCCCCCAAGGTCTGCATGAAAGTCTCTAAAGAGAGAGAGAGAGAGAGAGAGAGAGAGAGAGAGAGAGAGAGAGAGATTTTTGCTAAATCTATGTAGTTTTAAATTCATGAGACTAGAGTTGGATTCTTGATATAGGCATCGATGAAGCTAAACATATATAACCAAAGCTTCAATGGTTTTGCCTAACAAAATAGCAATTCCATGAGGAATATGGTTTGAGCATGGAGGGGAAGCTTGAATCATCTATCAAAAGAAGACTTGCTAGAGGCAGATTGACTGAGTGTTTTCAGAACACAATGTGAGAAGAACCCCAAGATCTTGTTGCATATGTTGCAGTCAGAATTTGTAGACAAGTGCTTCTTGCTTTATCAAAAGGTGTACCAAGCTGCTGAAAAAGATGCAGGGAAGAAGAGAGCTTGAGCTCTTGCAAGCACACACACACACACACTCAAAAAACCCTAAAAGAGAACACACAAGGTGAGAGGCTGAAAATCTTCTTCTTCTTCATACAACACTCAACACACCATATACAAAGATAAGAGTACACAAAAATACAAAAAGGTACTCAACCAAATACATACTAGGGTTCTCTATAGTGTGAACCCAACTAAATGAGCTGGCGCTATAACTATGCCAGTCTCTAGAATGGCTGTCACACAGCCTTTCATCCCACTGGCCGCATATCACCCATGATCTCACCAACCATGCCAGTGGTGTAAGTGTGGGGCCTATCCCCCAGGCAGGTCATCAGTGTCAATCGCCTCACTAGATGAGCTCGATATCTCAACACTCCCCCTCGAGCTCAACTCCATCTCATGTACACCAAGCAAAGCCGTGAATCTACGGAGCTTCTCTGTACCCAATGCTTTGGTGAAGATGTCAGCGACCTGAGATCCTGTGTGCTGACATAAAAAAGGTCAACATTTTCTGCCAAAACCTTCTCTCTAACAAAATGGTAGTGGACCTCTATATGCTTTGTGCGAGCATGAAAAACTAGGTTCCTAGCTAATTGTATAGTGCTAATGTTGTCACAAAAAATGACAACTTGTCTATCCACCACTAATAGACCCAAATCTGCAACAACAAGTAGCTTTCTCAACCAAGCTACCTCACATGCTACCATAGCAGCACCTCTGTACTCGGCCTCTATAGTATTGGATAGAGCAACCGTAGGCTGCTTCTTGCTGCTCCAAGTCATAGCAGCACTACCCAAAGAAAACATGAATCCACTAGTAGATCTCCTATCTGAGATACTACCAGCCCAATCAGCATCTGTCTACCCATGTACACATATCTCTGTCCCAGTCTCATAGAATAGTCCACAATGCAAAGTAGACCTCACATACCTCAGTATATGTCTCAATGCATCCAAATGCGATTTTCGTGGAACCTGCATAAACTGACTCACCAACCCAATAGCATAGCTCAAATCTGGTCTGGTGATCGTCATATAGATCAAGCTTCCTACTATGCACCCATACATAGTAGGGTCCTCCAAAACCTCTCTTGAATCTGCACTCAACTTGCCATTCTGATCCAATGGCACTGAGATAGGCTTACAGCCTGTCATACCATACTTGGTCAACATGTCCAAGCCATACTGTCTTTGCAATAGTACAATACCATGTGGTGACCTAACCACCTCAATGCCCAAGAAATATCTGAGCTCCCCCAGATCCTTCATCTCAAATTTCTATCTTAGCAAGATCTTTACATCAGATCTCTGCATCATGGTCCCATGTAATGATCAAGTCATCTACATAGATGACAACAAGCATAACTCCTCGATCACCATGTCTCACATACAACGAGAAATCTGCATTGGCTACATGAAAGCCAATAGTGACAAGATATTCAAAAATCTTGTCAAACCATGCTCTTGGTGCTTGTTTTAAGCCATACAAGGCATTCTTCAACCTGCAAACATGCTCGGGGTGACCCACATCCTCATAACCAGGTGGCTGCAACATATACACCTCTTCTTGCAAATCCCCATGCAAGAATGCATTCTTTACATCCATCTGATGTAAAGACCATTGCTTTGACGCAGCCACTACTATCACAACTCTCACTATTGCCATCTTGGCAGTAGGGTTGAAAGTTTCCTCATAATGAATGCCATATGTCTGTGCATATCCTTTGGCTACCAATCTAGCCTTGTACTTGTTTATGCTTCCATCATTGTTATGTTTTACTTTGTATACCCACTTGCATCCAATGGCTTTCTTGCCTTCAGGCAGTTGCACTAAATCCCAAGTCTCATTTCCATATAGTGCATTCATCTCCTTATCCATAGCTTTCTCACACACATTTCCAACAGCCTCACCAATGCATGTGGGCTCTACAACCTGCACAACCTTTGCCATATATGCATAGTGATGTGCCACATAATCATCATAGGTAAACCTCTGCACAGGATTCTTCACTCTCCCAGATCTTCGCAGCTTTGCATTCATGGCTTCCATATCCTTCTTTACACCAGGTGTTCTCATAGTTGGGATCCCAAGATCCTCATCAAGGCTCATCTCTGAGCCACTAGACTCTCCATCAACATGAGAATGCCCTGCAGAAATGTCACGCATACAAAGGGGCTCAACCACTTTCTCTTTTCCTTTATGTGATGTACTAACCACATTTGCAGGACTGGTATTATGATGCAGCCTGCCACTCCATGGTCTATCAACTGAACCACTAGATGAGGACTCTCCTGGTCCACTCAAAGACTGTGATTGCTGACTTGCATTTTGTACAACCATATTTCCACTCACATCAGTCCCAACAACTTCTTTTTCAGAGCAACATACAAGCTACTCATCTGATCAAAAACAACATCCCTGCTTACCCTCAACTCACGTGTAGTAGCAGGGTTATAACACTTGTATCCCTTTTGCTCAAGGGAATATCCAATAAACACACATTTTTCAGCTTTTGGATCCAGCTTAGTTCTCAGCTCATCTGGCACATGCACATATGCAATGCATCCAAAGACTTTCAGATGAGACAAATCAGGTTTTTTGCCAGTAAACCTCTCCTCTGGAGTTACATCATGTATGGCATGTATGGCTATAGTTGGAGTCTTGTTCATGATGTAAATTGCTATAGAAACAGCCTCAGCCCAATAGCTATGCGGCATATTCTTCTCTCCCATCAATGCTCGTGCAATCTCAGCAATGTGCCTGTTTTTCCGCTCTCAGTAACTCCATTTCGCTGCGGAGTGTATCTGCATGTGAACTGTCTCCGAATACCATTCTTCTTTAAGAATTGAGAGAGCTCATTGGAGAAGTACTCTCCCCCTCCATCTGAGCTTAGGCACTTTACATATTTCCCTGTTTGCTTTTCAACTATAACTCTGAAATTCTGAAAATGAGTGAACACCTCACCCTTCTCCTTCATGAAGTATACCCACACTTTCCTTGTGTGGTCATCAAATAAATTTCACATAATACCTGCAGCCTCCCATAGACATGGTCTTCGTAGGACCCCATACATATGAATGCACAACATCTAGTGCATTTCTGCTCACATTTCTATCACGTGGAAATACATGCTTTGTTTGCTTTCCAAATTGGCATGCTTCACATATTTTTTGCATACCTTCAACTTTAAACTTTGGTAGCCCTGTCACAATTTCTTTAGTCTACATAGACTTTATTCTCTGCACATTCATATGTCCAATTCTTTTATGCCAAATGTCTGTGTTTGCAACAATTCCTGAACCATTTGCAAACATCGTAGCACTCACTTCAGGCATGTTTACATTTAATGTAAACATTTTGCCCACTCTGTTGCCTTTTGCAACCAACCTGCACTTACCTACAAACCCTGATCAATCATCTGGCCAATTGAAACCAGATTCTTTGTTATGTTTGGAACATGAATTACATCTGCAAGGTACTTCACTTTGCCATCTTGCATAGACAATGGCACATCTCCAACATGGGCAATTGGATGAGCAATGCCATCCCCTATTTCCACAAAACCTGGTCTTTCAAGGTTTTTCATCTCCTTGAACCACTCCCCATGACTTGTCATGTGGTTTGAAGCACTTGAATCAATGTACCATACATCATCTTTATGTGCTGCTTCAACGTTTCCAGACATGGCATTAAAATGACATGCTGCATAACAAACAGCCTTTCATTATCCTCATTGTTTTTGCTCGAGGATGCATAAATATTTTGCTACAATTTCCCATTTTGCATGTCAGCCTGCTTCTTATAACAATCTACCTTCACATGTCCAGGCTTACCATAATAAAAGCATCCACCTATATCAATATACTGCCTTTGCCAATTTCCACAACCTCTTTGACTCCCCTTTCCTTTGAATTGGCCTCTTCCACCTGCGTGTTGTTGTTGTTGTGAATTCTAGGACTATTGTTGTTGCTGCTGCTGGCCATAATTCTGATTACCTGTTCGGCCACCTCCTTGGCTGCGTCCTTGGCTGCGTCCATGGCCTCCTCTACCTCGTCCTCTTCCTGAACTTGTGTAGAAGGCCTCTTGCTCTGAACTATTTTTGTTTTGTGAAGACTGTTGGTCTTCAGCTCTTCTCTTCTATAATCAACATAGACACCAAATTTGTGTGAAATTGGGAATGTTTTCCCGAGTCTGAGAATAGACGTCTTGAATGCCTTGTGTTGTGGCTCGAGACCATGTAGACAGACTTCGACTTTATCATCATCATCTACTGAAACACCAATAGATGCAAGGGATTCCACAATACCCTTGATCTTCAATGCATATTCATTCACAGACATACTCTTTTTCTCCACAGTATGAAGTTCATTCTTCAACTATATCTTTCATATAGTTTTACCAAGGTGTCCCACACCTCCTTGGGGTACTTGGCATCCTGTATGTGCCCAATCATGGTGTCCTATATACTGATAGAGAGCCAATACATAACTTTTCTAGCTCCGTGGTTCCAATCCTTGAAGTCTTTCACATCTGCAGTAGTCGGACTGATCTCCGGTATCTCCGGTGCCTCTTCATGCTCACCTTCTATGTAGTCCCAATAACCTTTTCCCATCAAGAAATTTGTCAACCTGAACCTCCAAGTATGGAAGTTGTTCTTATCAAGCTTCTTAGCAACAATCTGGTTTATGCCATCATTTGACATCTTGCCAAATACACAAATTTACCAAAAACAACACAAATTGTTGTATTTTTTGCAACGGTATTGTACTACACTCAAATGTCACAACTAGTGACCTCAATGTGCATACATACACTCAATGGTAATTGTTGACTGCCTTGCAACATGCACAATGTCTGCACAACCAATTTGTCTTCCTGCAGTTCTTAAAACAGAGTTGTGCGCACAGAATCGATGACTTACCTGTAGTGTTTGAAATCGCCTGCTTTCTAAAAAACGGAGGTTCTAACGCACCCGAAACGCGTTTTCGGCCCGATAAATTTTGTCCAATAGGACTTTATAGTTACCCTATAGCTTTACTCCTGTGAAGAAAGCTCCTCAATTAGAGATCGTTTCTCGGTGTCTCCCATAGGGCTCCCGACAAGGGTGTAGTCGCCAACACAAATAGGGAAGAGTAGATGAAGCTCTTATCCTCATACCGCTTCCTGTGCTTCTCTTGCTTGTAGCTCAGCCCTTAGCATGAACCAGGCTCTGACACCATGAAAAGATGCAGGGGAGCAGAGAGATTGAGCTCTTGCAAGCACACACACACTCACAAAACCCTAAAAGAGAACACACAAGGTGAGAGGCTGAAAAGCTTCTTCTTCTTCACACAACACTCAACACACCATATAAAAAGATAAGAGTACACACAATACAAAAAGGTACTAAACCAAATACATACTAGGGTTCTCTATAGTGTGAACCCAACTAAATGAGCTGGCGCTATAACTATGCCAGTCTCTAGAATGGCTGTCACACAGCCTTTCATCCCACTGGCCGCATATCACTCATGATCTCACCAACCATGCCAGTGGTGTAAGTGTGGGACCTATCCCCCTATTTTCTTTTATTATTTGGATTTATCTTGTCCTAACACTTGGATTAATCGTATTGGTCCATAAGAACCTTAATTAGACCATAATAAAAAAAAATTCAAAAATTCGGACCCTTAGGCTAAGGTCTTTTGAATCAATTTTAATTAATTTCAATTGCACCTTGCAAAATCTATTTTGATTTTCTATTTCAGGGAAACATTTTTTTGATATTCGAAGAATTTATTTATCCAAAAATATCCCAATTTTGATTTACCACTCTCTAGAATTTTTTATCTCACTAGGCAAAACAAGGAAAAATGATATTTTCTTGTATTCAGAAACATACAATGATTACAAGGGATTGAAGTAGAGGCTTATTTGATATTCAAGCTGAGGAGGAATCTTACATCCTCTCCCACTTGAAAAATGTGAGATGTCCTCATCTCGCAAAAAATTGGGGGTAATCCTTTGCCAACTCTTCTTCTTTATTCCAGGTGGCGTCTTCTATAGAGGGAAGAACTTCCACTTTACTAAGAATTCTCTGAGGACTCTGCTCCTGAGAATCTTCTCTCGAATGTCAAGGATTTCCTCAGGTTGTAGTATCATCTGGCCTTGAGTCAGAGAGATCAATTGCTCATCATCAAGCACGTGATTCGGGCTAGGTACATACTTCTTAAGCAAACTGACATGGAATACATCATGTACCTTGAGATGGGGAGACAGAAGAAGTTTCATTAGGAACTCAATGGAGTCTTTTTGGGCCCTTTAATTTGCCATGAGGTTATGGAAACGTTTAACTTTTTGACAAATAGGAGTCCGCCATGTAAGCAAAAACCAATGGTTTGTAAGAGAAGTGTAAGAGTGGTCAAAGGGTGCACTTTTTCCCCCAAAAAGGGGAGGGGGTATATTTACAATTTTCGGACCTCCATAACTTCTACATACAAGCTCCGATTTGAGCGGAGATTACAGATCCGTGATCTACGCATCAAGAGCTTTCCATAGATATGTTACATGATATGGTTTTATCCGCTAGATTTTAAATTCCATTTTCCCCCCAAAATTCAAATTCGAATAAAGTAGCCGTTTTGAAGCTTCTAATTAGAAAACGTTTTTTCTTAAGAGAAAAGGTTTGACTCCCTTAAACTGCCAAATAAAAGGGCCCTAGAAGACTCCATTGAGTTCCTAATGGTAGGCTAGATCGCCCACTTTCTTTATGATAGCATATGGCCCATAGTATCTGGGAGAGAGCTTCTTGTACTTCTTTAATGATAAGGAACTTCTTTTTGGTCGTACTCGAATGAAGACCATATCTGATTCTTCAAACTCTCTCTCTGATCTCTTTTTATCTTCATACTACTTTTGCCTGCCTTGGGCTGCCTTTATATCTTTACGGATTGATTGCATCTATTGGGCATGTCATCAAGCATTCGTCTGGACATTTTGACTCTTTGATCAATGGGTCAGACCAAGTCAACGGTGTAAGGCAATCTTGTCCATACAAAACTTTGTAAGGACTCATCCCAATGCTCCGATGATAAGAAGCATTGTAAGAAAATTTGACCAGATGCAAATGACTTAACCACTTCTTGGGTTCCCTCCTGCAGCATGATCGAAGGATATCTTCAATTACTTGATTCACCCTTTCCGTCTGGCCATCTCTTTTGGGGTGATAGGCTGTGCTGAGATCCAAGAAAGTTTCTACTGCTTCAAAGAATGCAGTCCAAAATTTTGATGTGAATTTGGGATCTCGGTCACTTACTATCCTCCTCGGTAAACCATGCAATCTAAAGATCTCTTTAAGGAAAACTCTGGCAACATCCACTCTGCAGAGTATGTTTCTTTCATTGGAATCAGATGGGCAACTTTGGTTAGCCTGTCAACTACCACAAAAATGGAGTTGTAACCTGATTGCACTGAAGGTAATCCAGTGACAAAGTCCATACTGATGCATTCCCACTTCATCTATGGAATGTCTAGAGGCTGTAGTTTCCCTAGCATCTTGACTCTCTCTGCCTTGACTCTTTGACACATCAAGCATTTCCTTACATGATCGAGTACATCCTTTTTGAGTCCTGGCCAAAAGAAGCTTTTCTTCACAGACATATAGGTTTTTATAAACCCTGGATGTCCAGCTATCAGGCTATCATGGGATTCTCTCAAAATTCTTCCCTTTATTCCCGCATCATTGGGGATACATAGCTGATTATTAAAATACATGCATCCAAGAACTGATTATTAAAATAGCTGATTATTAAAATACATGCATCCTTCATCTAGTTTGTATCCAAGAACTCGACTCATTTCCTGAGGAGTCTTGCTTTCCTGCATCAGAAGGGTAGCAATAGGGGGCAAAGAATTTGTCTTGGTTGCATGATTTTCTCCTTTGCTTCATTGATCAATGGATTTGACACCACTGTAATTGCAAGCAAGGAGGCTTTTCTGCTGAGAGCATCTGCAACCACATTTTCTTTCCCCAGCTGATACTTTATTCCAAAATCAAACTCCTGCAAGGTCTGTATCCATCTCCTTTGACGCATGTTGAGATCCCTTTGGGTGAAGATCCACTTCAGACTTTGATGATCTCTCATCAAGGTGAATCTTTGTCCCAAAAGATAATGTCTCCACAACTTCAGAGAGCATACACTACTGAGAGTAACTCTAAGTCATGGACGGCATAATTTCTCTCATGTGTTCTGAGTTTTTTGGATTCATAGGCCACTACATGACCTTCCTACATTAGAGCACCGCCTAAGGCAAATCCACTAGCATCAGTAACTACCTCAAAGGATTCGGTAAAATCTAGTAATTTGAGGACAGGGTTGGTTACTAAGGTTGTCTTTAGCTTGTCAAAGGCACTCTGACACATTGCAGTCCATTGAAAAAGTGTACTTTTCTTGAGAAGGTTAGTTAAAGGGGATGCTATCTGAGTATACCTAGGTATAAAGATCCTATACCATCCAGTTAACCCTAGGAATCCTCTGACTTCCTTTACGGACTTGGGTTCTGGCCATTCAACTACTGCTTGGATCTTTGCGGGGTTAGGAGAAATCCTATCCTTTGACACTATGAATCCCAAGTATTCCACCTGGTCAACAGAGAAGGAACACTTGCTCTTCTTTGCAAAGAGTTGGTGTTTCCTTAGGATTTCCAGAAATTTGCGCACATGATCTTCATGATCTGCAGCATTCTTTGAGTATACTAAGATATCATCAAAGAAGACAAGAACAAAATCATCCAAGTATTCTCTGAGAATATCTTGCATAAGACGATTGAATGTTTACGGGGCATCAATCAATCCAAACAGCATGACTGTGAACTCATAATGCCCGTAGCGAGTATTGAATGCTATCTTTGGGATGTCCTGCTCCTTGATTTTGATCTGGTAGTACCCGGATTTGAGATCTATCTTTGTAAAAATTTGGGTACCACTTAACCGATCCAGAAGTTCATCGATCCTAGGAATAGGATACTTATTCTTAATTGTTAATTGATTCAATCCTTTGTAGTCAATACAGAGGCTTAACGTTCCATCTTTCTTCTTTTGAAAGAGAATGGGCGCATCCCCAAGAAGGTGAGACACTAGGTCTGACAAATCCCTACTCTAACAGTTGTCTTAACTATTCCTTAAGTTCTATGGCTTCACGGACTGGCGTTTTGTATGCACGCTGGGGTACTGGGGCTGAGCTCCAGGGGTTAATTCAATCTCATGATCTACTTGACAAGACGGAGGCATCTGAGTCAGCTCTTCAGGAAATACATCTGCATACTCACTTAACCACTCTGGTTCTTTAGCTTTACATTTTATTTCTACTGGACTCATTTTAACGACATACACAGCTTGCCTCTTTCTGAGCCCTTTTAATAATTTAGAAGCCTTGACTAATTGCAACACTGGGGATTCGAAAATTCCAATTCCTTGAACTTTATTCCCGTGAAGGTCTAGGAAAGAGATGGTTCCTTTGTGACAATGAATGTCAGCCTGGTTCTTTTGAGGCCAATCCATTCTAAGGATTCCATCATATATTCCCAGGGGTAGGACTTAGAACTGGCACTCTGTTACGTTCCCATCTAAGCTAAACTGAATAAGGTTAGTCTCAAGGTGAGTGAAAAGAATCTTCCCACTGGCTAATTCCACTTGCACAGGTTTCCCTGATTTTTGATTTAGGACTAATTTACATAGACATCTTGGGGAAATAAAAGAATGAGTACTGCCTGAATCAATTAAAAGCTTGAATTTCTTACCCTCGTACTCTGCTGGAGTCTGGAGGACTGAGAATTGATGGTTATTCCCTTGATGCTCAATTGCTGCATAGATCTATCCTTTCTCTTCCTCCACTTCCTCACCTATGGTGACTGCTTTGGCTACTGCAGTTTGAGGTGGAACTCTCTCTCTTTGGTTATTCCAATTCTGGGGGGGAGTTTGGAGACCGCTTTGCATGGAGGCTGCACGTTGAGCTGGCACTCTTATGGGGGGTTACCTTGATTTTGGCGCTGGGGACCCTGATTGGATTGATATGAAGGAGTCTATCTTGAAACTCTGGGACCCTCGCTTCCTTGGCCCACAGAAGGAGATGGGCAATCCTTGAGCTGGTTGCCCAAGTCCTTGACATCCAAAGCATCTGTTCGCTTCGAAGGTCTTCCCTTTGCATTCTGGAGAGAGTCAGAGTTCCTGAGAATGTACTTCGAGGGAAAGGTCTTCTTTCATTTCTGAAGCTTCCCGTCTCCACATTCTGGTTAGGACCTTGGTGTCTCTTTGGAGGCGGAAAGTTGGAAGAACTTCCGGTGTCTGAAATCTCTTGAAGGATGAGGGAGCTGGCTTTGGCGGGACTTTTACGATGAAGGCTTTGGCAAAGTCCTTCGCCATTCTGACAGCTTCTGCCGCCATGGACACTGGCTTGGAATTTTTGACCAGTGTGTTCAAGGGTTCGTTCATTCCTTGAATGAACCTGGCCATGAGTTACTCTTCATCTAGAGGTGGTGAATATTTGAGTAGAAGAGCAAAGGCATGGTGATATTCCTCGATGGTTTTGCTCCCCTGTTTCAGCTCTAAGAATTCGTTCATTTTGATTTCCAAAAATCCAGGGGGACAAAATCTCTTTCTCAAATAGGTTTTAAGGTCGTTCCACGACTGAGTATTTCTGTCTAGACGGTTGGTGTCACAGTGGTTCCTCCATGCCACCCTGGCTATTTCCACTATCTTCAGCCTACAAGAGCCATTTTGCTCTGCTCATTGTAGCCTCAGACATCAAAATATTCTTCCATGGCTTCCACCCATTTCTTCACAGCCTCGCTCAGGTTCTCCCCTTCTCCTTTTGAAGGGTCCTGGCATGTATAATTGAAATTCCCATGGAGGACTATTCAGATGGAAATTTCGGTCTAATGGACCATTATTGTGTTAAAGATATGAATGATATATTTTGAATGAATTGTTATCTGATAATGAGTTCTATATGAATATCTTTATGCCATGATTCTGTGAGAAATTGACCAATCTAAAGAACCCCAAAATCAATTGAATTTAAAATCTGATTTGAATCATAAATAAAGGGACTTAACAAGAATTTTCGTATTGATAGGAGCATGGATCGAGGTTGTCATGGTAGAAATGATAACCCCCAACTCGATGAGGAAGGGCTTTACTTGGATATTTGTAAAACTCTTCATAGATCGCAGCCTGGACCTTTCAAGGGTGAAGGGAAAAAATTGGGCGAGGTTGTGGAGAAGTGGATCAAAACAATGGAAGAGTACTTCGATGATGTCACTGGGTACAATGAGAAGAGGAAAATGGCTCTTGCAAGGCTAAAGATAGTAGAAACAGCTAGAGTGGCATGGAGAAACCACTGCGAGACAAACTGTTCTGGATCGGAATACCCAGACATGGAATGATCTCAAAATTTACCTAAGAACGAGGTTCTGTCCTCCCAGTTTTTTGGAAACAAAGATGAACGAATTCTTAAAGTTAACCCAGGGGAGCAAAACTATTGAAATATATCACCAAGCATTCGCTCTCCTCCTTAAATACTTGCCATCGCTGGATGAAGAACAGTTGATGGCCAAGTTCATTCGGGGACTGAACGAACCTTTGAATATCCTGGTGAAGAATGCCAAGCCAGTTTCCATGGCTGAAGCAGTACGGATGGCAAAGGATTCTGCCAAGGCCTTTGATGTCAAAGTCCCACCAAAGCTACCACCATCACCTTTCAAAAGGTTTTTAATTCCAGAAGGTGATTCCAACCTTCCGCCGCCTAAAAGATATCAGGGTCAAGCCCAGGATATGGGAAGTTCCAGAATGGAAGAAATGTCCTTTTCTCAAAACTCAATCCCCTGGAATTCAACTTTAAAAAGTTCCACCCTTAAACAAGGGAGTGAAATGCTATAACTGTCAAGGATTTAGACATCACAGTATGGATTGCCCAACTCCTTTCGGATCAAGGTTTTCAGGGCAGGGAAATCAAGGATCAAGATTCTAGACTCAAGCTCCTTCCTTCCAGAGTAATCAGGTTTTTTTCCGCCAAAATCAAGGAAATCCCAGAGGTAGACCCTCTAACCAACCCGCAATCTCAATCCAAAGTAATGAAAGACCTCGGCCTCATAATAGGGGAAGTCAAAGAGAGATGTTCCTAAATTAGCCATTTACTTCCAAGGCAGTAACGCTAGAAGTGATTGAAGAAGAAGAAGAAGATGAAAGAGATCATACTCCACCTGCGCGATGAGGACATCTCACATTTTTTAAAGTGGGGTAAGATGTAAGATTCCTCCCCAGCCCCTCAAGATGTCCAATTTCTCCCCCTGTAATCAATCCCCTTCTCAGAATAATAACAGATCTTGTTTCTATCTATTTTGGTCTTCGAGAGAGAGAAAATGTCTAGAGGGAGGTAATTCAAAATTGAGATATTTTTAGATATAAAAATCTTCCTAGTGTCTAAAATGATTTCCCCTGAAACAAAAATTCAAAAAGAACTTTCCAATGTGCAATTGGAATTAATTAAAAATAGGTATAAAGGACCTTAGCCGCCTAAGGGTCCAGATTTTCAGAATTTTTGAATTATGCTCCAATTAAGGTTCCTATGGACCAATAAGATTAATCCAAATGTAGGGAGGAGATGATTTGAAGAATAAAAGAAAATCCCCCCAAAATGAGTAAATGCTCACATAAGATGAAGAGTTGACTAAGGACAAGGTTTATTAGTTAAAAAAGAAGATATATTTAGAAGAAATGGTGCATTTTTGACACCTTAGTGTGGGGATCTCCCCTCATAAAGGAGGTGCCTTTTTCACATGTGTGGAGGAGTTTTAAACTAAAAAATAATGAGATATTTTTTATCTCTCCTCTCTCCTATTTCAGCTAGATCCAAAAAGTAAGCTAAACTGACCCAAAAATGGACAAAAATTGACCAAACTGATCTGGAAAATTCTAGAATCAGTTTGCTTGGTTAGAGGCTCACTTTTTCCTATAAATAGAAGCCTCCCCCTTTGTAAAAGGTTAATAGTGTTTATGCACTATTACTCTAGTCCTACCAAGAGCCAATTACATTGAATTTTCTTGAGATAATTCAATTGTTTTTGGCTTAATCCTCTCCAAAGTAATTGGTGGCCACCCTTGCTTCAAAAACAAGAGTAGAACTCAATCCCTCAAGCCAAAGGAAAGCTTACAACTCCAGGTAAGCTAAATTTTTCTTGCTTTTTAATTTCAAATCTATGGTTTTCTTGATTTTCTTGTTTTATAGTTGATTAAAGCAAATTCTAATGCTATGCCTTGATGAAAAGGCCTCCCCCTTCTCTTCTTTACAATTCAGCCTTTCTTTATCCTAGAATGTTTAACAAAAAGATTAATTAAACTTTTCTTATTGTTTACTCTCTTGAAAATTAAAAATTATGTAGATTAGAATCCTTTACATCTAATTGGGGTTAATTTAAATTGAAAACAGAATGTAAAAAATGAGAAATGGTTAGCCATACAAAGGAGGTTATGGCAAAAGAAAGTTCATTTTTATATTATTCCAAAAGAGTAATTCCGACCGTTTGTGCATTCTAAAAGAAATATTCTCATTTACTCCATGTACATATTCACCTATAAATTGATTTTATGCATAGAAAGATGCATAAAAGATTTATTTTTATTTCAAAAGTGTTATTTTTATTAAATTTAATTTCTATGCGTAGAAAGATGCATAAAAGATTTATTTTTATTTTAAAAGTGTTATTTTTATTAAATTTAATTTCTATGCGTAGAAAGATGCATAAAAGATTTATTTTTATTAAATTTAATTTCTATGCGTAGAAAGATGCAAAAAGGATTATTTTTATTTTAAAAGTGTTATTTTAATTAAAATTGGTTTTATGCATAAAGGATTTATTTTTATTTCAAAAGTGTTATTTTCATTAAAATTGGTTTTATGCATAGAAAGATGCATAAAGGATTTATTTTTATTTCAAAAGTGTTATTTTCATTAAAATTGATTTTATGCATAGAAAGATGCATAAAGGATTTATTTTTATTTCAAAAGTGTTATTTTTCTTAAATTTTAATTTATCTAAAATAGATGCATAAAAGGATTTTTATAAGTGTTATTCCCACTAAAGTTGATTTTAGGCATAAATAGATGCGTAAAGAATCTTTATATCAAAATTAGAATTCTCTTAAATTCTATGAAATAGATGTGAATGGATGGATGGATGGATGTGATGTGAATAGAGGTGAAGAGATGTGAGGTGAATAGATGTGATGAGATGTGATGTGAATCAGATAAATGTGAATGAACAGCTGAGATATGATGTCATGTGAATCAGGATGTAAATGAATGATATGGGATGTGAGTGGATGTATGTGAAAGAATGGATGTGAATGTATGTGAAAGAATGTGATGTGATGAAAAGAGATATGATGTGACATGAATTTATGTGGATGTGAAGTGATAGATATGAATGTATGAATAGATGTGGGTAGTCGTACAGGTGAACGATTGGATAGATATGTATGAATGAGATATGATGTGGATAGAAGTGATGTGATATAATGTGGATAGAATGTATATGATGGGATGGTTATGAGAATGTATGTAGTGGGTATGTATGAACGAATGTGATGGATATGAATGAATGTGATATGATGGGTGTAAATGAATGTGATATGATGGGTGTAAATGGATGTGATGTGAATCGGGATGTGAATGAAGGAGATGTGATGTCATGTGAATTAGGATGTGAATGAATGAGATGTGATGTCATGTGAATCAGGATGTGAATGAATGAGTTGTGATGTAAATTGGGATAGATGTGATATGTGATGTAAATTGGGATAGATGTGATGTAAATTGGGATAGATGTGATATGTGATGTGAATGATTATGATGTAATGAGAATGGGAATATAGATGAAATAAATGAGGATTGATGTGGAACAATGTGGAAAGACGAGAGTTCGCTATAGAAACTGTATTTATGACCTGTTTTTAAAATGATTGTTTTATGTCAAGAATGTTGGGGAAGCATTTTGACCATCTTGTGAGAATGAGGTCGTGGAGACCTAATCTAATAAAGTTGAAACATTTACGGAGAGTCAATGGAGGACATCTTGCGTAGCAAGGTCGGCCAAGGTCTTGTGGTGAGCTTCCGCCGGTATGATGGATGAGGGACCAAGGAAGCAGCCTATGAGTGAAGCACTAGGTGACTTGCAAAAAAGGATCCTAGAGGGTGCTGACCATATGGTGCTCTGGCTCTGGGTCACCGAAGATACCCACACGTGCATCGTAGAACATATTGGAACAAGGAGTAAGAGTTGTTTCTTGAATTCGGGCATGAATCTGGTTGATTGACCTTGCTGGTTCTCAACGGATGAGTCCGTGGTTCTTTTATATGGATCTGTTGGTTGATCTTGCTGATCTTCAATGGAGATTCCATTTTGATATGTGAATATAATGCCGACTACTATGAGCTAGGAACCATAAAAAAGGCCCCTAAGTGGAGAGAGCGTTCTGGATGCCATAAGTAACCGATGAAGAAATGTTTGGAAATAAGGATTCAACCGGAGATTTTGAGGATTATGATCAGTGACACTATGATTTTATTAAATGATTGTTTTAAAGATAGCTGAATCTGTGAAAAAGGCAATTTCATATTAGGTGTGTAAGTGGTGTGACTAGTTTTAAGTTTGCATGAATATCCAGCTAGGGGCCCTGGGAACTCTTTTCCCTGGTACCCAGGACAAAACCTAACCAAATTCCTAATTGGATCCCATCACTATAGTGGTTGGGTGGTTGGCTAACCCATGGGATTGGATGGGGTTAGGCTGGACTGTGATGGATCCCTAAATTGAGACTCAATTCTGTTTTTTTTTTCGAGAAAAGATCCTTTCATTAGTTATATTAAAAAAAAATGCCCGTAGGGCTACAAAAGATCCTCTCCTGCTCACAAGAAAAAATAGAGCAGAGAAAACAGTAGGGCAGCCAGGGAGACTCTCCCTAGGTGTGCTGAAAAGTACAAGTATCAGTACAAAGAACTGAATGGCTATATCATACAATAGGAGGGGGGAAAAGCCAAACAGGTGGCCTGTAGTGCCAGCGGGGGGACCCCGCGTGAAAGGAATAGAAGGGGCTGCTGCGCCAGGTGGTGTGAAAGGCCTGGTGCCGCAAGATCGCCTCATCCGAGTCGAATGTGGTCGTACTGTCCCCGCAAACTATCCCCGCAAGGTGTGGATCAACAACTGCCAGATCCCCCGAATACTCTCTGCTGGTGGCTCCAGTCTCCCCTCAAAGGCCCTGAAACGCCGGGCCTTCCAGGTGAACCAGATGGTGATGCTGCTGAGCAGCTCTCCCATTGTAGATCCCTCTCCTGTGTCCAGCTGGCAGACGAGAAATCCGGGGAAGGAACAAGGCGAGGCTGGCCCCTAATGAATATAATGGCCTGGCTATCCTGCTCCATCTCATAGCCCATAGTAGGCCCTGACGAAGTCGACCAAGTAGTGGCACCCCACGTATACGTACCCTCTGGAGAGAGGGGGGCCAGAATACACAGCATCCGCAACCAAATCAGCTGCGCGCCAGAGGGCAATCCCAAAGGCAATGTCTCTGTGTCTCCATAGGGTGGCCGCATCCGGATGTAGGCCGTCGGAAGACCACTGTAGACAAGCCAGGTGCCAACTGCTGAGCCCCTGTGGTTTGGGCGACCAGCCACCACTGGAAAGTCGAGATCCTGCGGGCCTGTCAACTAGCCCAGAGCCGGGCCCAAAAATCCTCCAGAAACTCTTGTGAGAGTCCCTGTAGAGCCGCCAGTGCCCCGCTCCAACTGGAGAGACTATCCTCCTCACCGTCAAAATATGCCATCCCAACCGAACAGTATACTGAAAAAAGGTAATCTTTGTGGCCTCAAGGGATGCATAAGGATCGTGCCACTCGTACTCACCAGGGTCCCACTGTAGCTGGGCCAAGGGGCGCGCTGCATATGCCCATATGCGCAAATCCGAGAGCACATCTGCAGGGTCTGGGTCAATATGCCACTTCCGAGAAGCGGCGGCCACTACCCGTATCCTCTGAAAGGTGCACTCTGCAACCAAAGGCGACTCCACCTCCACTCTCTGAAGTCTGCCCTCATCCTGAATCTCATAGTAGAGGCATCTGCCATCCTCAGTGCAAGCTTTGACAGCAATCAGGATCTCCAACTGTGTAAAGGGGCCACTAGATTGATAGGCGTGAACCACTCCTCTGTGAGAGTGCCTCCTGAATGTCATCCCTCATAATCAACCCCCCTCTGAAGTGACTTAGCCTCTCCACCTGGATCTCCTCTGGTAGACTGCAGAAGGCCTGCCAGTCTCCAAAGCTACGTGCTGGGCCTGCCGCCAAAGGTCCCCAGGCTAGACGAGGTCGAGAACCTAGCATATGACCTTGCTCTGTGCAAACCGCTGGGCTCCAGATGAGCGGCTGTCTGGCCCGCTCCTCAACACAAGAAGGAGGTCGCTGAGAGAGCCCCGGTCTCAGCAGCTCCCAAGATCTTAGGATGCTCAAAGCAAATCTGTCCTCCCATCCTCTACTGAGGCCTGTCCTCCTCATCTCTATGAAGATCCATCGAATCTCTGGTGCCCAAGTGCCCCCCCTGCTGGGGGAGCCCAAGATTGCAGCACTGCAAGAGAAGCTCTTTCCAAGGCTTAGTGCTTGGAAGCAGCCCCCGAACAATAAGCTTCCCCAATAAGGCTCTACTCTGATCGACTGGATCTATAATGCCCAAGCCTCCCTGAGCCAGTGGAAGTGTAATAATTGCCCATGCAACCTTTGCCCGAGCTGGCTGACCGTCCCGCCCAGACCAAAGAAAGTTCCTGATTAGCCTCTGTACCTGGCTGATGCAAGAGCTCGAGAAGATCCAGCAAGATGTAATGTACCACATGGTCGCTAACAGCACCTGATTTGCCACCACCACCCTCCCGGCCACCACCAAGGAAAGTCGAGCTGTACTCCAATACAAAAGCTTCTTCCAAATGCTCAGAAGAAGCGGGGCAATTTGCTGCTCAGGTGACAAATCTAGTCCAATCTGGCATCCCAAATACCGCACTGCTGTGCCAGGAGGAATCCATCTAAAGCCGGGGTCCGGGCTCCATGCCAGAGTGGGAGCGCTACTGATCCAAAAGGCCACTGTCTTGCGCCAATTGATCAAAGCTCTTGAAGCTACACTAAAAACCTGGAGTGACTACTCTACCCGAAGAAGATTGGCCTCCTGGCCATGCAAAAATAAGCCCGTGTCGTCCGCAAACTCAGCATCAAGCAGGTCCTCCCCCCAAACTGGGAGCTAGAGTCCTCTCAAACCAACCTCCTCTGCCATCAAATACATGCTTATAGCCTCCGCAAAGAAGAGAAAAAGAAAAGGGGCGAGGGGACACCCCTGACGGACTGATCTGGTCAACTCAAAACTCGCCCCCCGTCCTCCTGCAATCAACACCTGGCTGCGAGCTGTGGAATACAGAGCCGCCACCCCTCTAATCCAACCTAGCTCAAAGCCCAGGCGAAGCATAGTGCCCTCTAAGAAACCCCAATCGGCTCTATCGTATGCCTTCCCAAAATCGAGAAGCATCACGACCAAGTCCTCATTAAGAAATCTAGCTCGGGCCGTCGCCTCCCAGAAGGTGAAAATGTTGTCAAGGATACTACGCTCCTTGATGAATCCTATCTGGGTAGCATGAATTAACTCCCCCAGGAAGGGCTAGATCCTCAAACTCAAGGCCTTTGCTAAGACCTTGTAGACAGTATTGAGGATCGTAAAATAGGTCTCCAATTCCGAATATCATCTGATACTCCCTCCCCCTTGGGGATGAGAAAGATCAAGCCCTCTGAAAAGCTCTGTGGCATCACCCCAATGTCCAAAACATACTGAAAGCCCCTGCGGAGGCCTGGCCCCAAAAGGTCCCAATAGCACCCGTCCTCCCTTGGGCAACTATGGTGCGGCAGGACCCTCAAGGCCTCAGCAAGCTCAACCTCTGAAAGAGGCGCACCAAGGACTGTACGCATACGATCTGTGACCCTCCTCTGTCACCTGGGCCCACACCGTCTGTCTGCAAGCATCCCGAGTCTCAGTGGGGGCTGGCTCCACTGAAAGCAGGTCTCTATAGAACCCAATGGCAATGGCTCTGATCTCCCCGGGCTTAGTGGCTACCGACCCGTCCGGCCTCCCAAGCTGATGGACTCCTGCTCGAGCATGGCGGGGTCCAGTAATCTCAAAAAACTCCCCAGTCACTCTATCCCCAAGCTGCGTCCACTGAGAGGCCTGGCGACGATAGTAAAACTCATGTCTCTGCTCCTCTGCCTCTCTAACCTTCTGGCATGCCTGGCTCAGCTGGGACGCCACCCACTCACATGCAGGCTGCTGCTCCTGAAGGCGCTGAAGCGAAGCAAGGCTGCGTCTCAGCCACTGCTCCCGCTCGCGAATCTCTCCCAGCCATGTCAAAGCTGTAGCGTGCAAAAAAGAGCGAAGCTCCATGAGTCCCTGGGCACACTGGCCTATTGCATCCTGGTCAGAGCACTGACTACCATGCCAGATCCTCTCAATGTCCTCTGCGAGACTAGGATCTGTAAGAACCCTCTCTCGGATCCTCAATTGCAAGCTAGGCTCCCGTGTCCTCTCCTCAAGCATCAAAATAACTGGCGCATGGTCTGAAAATGAGGTGCCAGCGAGAATGCCAACAGAGCCCCCTCGCTCCCCGAACCAGTCGCCCACATAAAAGCGATCAATCCGTGATAGATTAGTCCCTCCCTGTCGGCGATCCGACTGAGAGAAACTAAGACTGTCCTGAGAGCGGGAGAAGGCCCCATGCTGCCATGCATCAGTGATCCTCAGTGACATGCAAAATCGCTCCCAAGCTGCAAGCTCCGTGCCGTGCATTGTAACATGACTGCCTCCCACCCTATCAGCCGGGTCCTCAAGCATGTTGAAGTCACCCGCGACACACCAATGTGCGGCCTCTGGCAATGCATCCGTAACCTGGGTCCAGAACTCTGCTCTGGCACTAGCATGGTTGGGCGCATAGACGTTGAGCATGCCCACTAGCTCATCATGCATCCTATGATATACTGTGCTCTACCAGGCACAATGATCCCTCGATCCACAATGGCTTGCCGCCATACATATGCAATGACCATGCATACTCCTCCCTGTCCACCAAAGGACCAAACCCTACAGACCAAAAGGTGTCCCATCTACCAGGCATCACCGAACCATATCTCCGGATCCTGCTCTCACCCAAGTGGTGCTCCTGCATCATCAAAATATCAATGCTGCCACCAACCAGGCATCTCTGAAGCTCCTGCCTCAAGCAACCACGATAGCGTATATAATGTGCTCCGCCAAGGCCCTGTACATTCCATGAGATGATCCTCATGACCTACTGAGGTGGATGCTGTCTCAGCCATATGGCGGGCCTTCGTAAGTGGCTTGGATGGAGAATAGTCCCCATCCGAGCGGCTGCGAATCTGCCCACCCGATGTACTTCAAGAATCACGGATCAGGCGCCAGTGGTGGCTGTGTCCCATGGCGACTGCCTCCCGCTCAGACAGAGCAACCTCGTGTATACATACATATCCAGGGTCGTGTGCTAAGTCTGCCACTATGCGAATGACCAAGTGACGAATCCCTGAGGCATCCACACTCCCGGGATCCAAGAAAAATGAGCCAACTCCCATAGTCAGCCTATCACATCTGTCACCTCCAGATCACTCACATGATGAGAAAACTCAACTGCCTGAGTCTTCAAAGTGCTAAGAGCGAGCTCTAGAGTCCACTCCTGGTCGCATGGGCCACATAGAGGGAACGAGAAGGCCACCGCTGAATCAAGTGTCTCCTCCCCGCGCGGACTCACTACATGAACTCTGATGGGTGCTGGCTCATGGGGACCCTCTGCTCCAAAAAGCCGTGTGAAGGCGTAATCAAAAGCCTCCGAGCGCTGTCTAGTGCCGAGGCGACTCAGCCGACTGCGGATAGATGATATTCGTGAAGCTCGAATCGGCATGGTAAGTCTCCTCTGTGGTGCTCGAGCGAGGTCGATGCTCAGTGCCCTCCGGATTGCAGGTGAACGCCAGGGGACTGCCAGGGCCTCCCGGGGAGGTGAGGCGGGCGGGGGGGGAGGAGGGGGGGCGAGGGGGGTGGAGAGGGAGCCGTTGCCAAAACCGGAGCGGGGACGGGAGGAGGCGAAGGTGGAAGCAAGGCGGTGGGGGGGGACGGGGGTGGGGGGTGAAGGAGGGGGTGTTGGCATCTCCTGGTCCTCAGCCGTCAGCTGGGGTCTCCTCCTGGTGGAGGGGAGCAAAGTTGTTCTTCATGGGAACCCAGTGATGCTGAGACTGTGGGCTGCAGCGGTCTTTGGGCGTGCTGCTATGGCTGTCTCCCTCGACGGTGCCCCTGTCCAAGCTGCCACTCCGAGGTCTCTGTGGGGCCGGAGCAGGTGTCCCGGAGGCTGCCTGCCAAGCCGCATCTGTGGGCGGGCCATCAGGGGCCTGCTCTGCTGTGGTGAGGGTTGGGGTCTCCTGCGAGGGCAGGCCTTGGCCAGATGACCGACCTGCCTGCAAATGAAGCACTGGTTCGGGAGCCCTGAGAACTCCACTCTCTGATCAATCCATCCCCCCTATCCTAGGTAGCTGAATGACCTTAGGAGGAAGGGAGGAGATGTCAGACACCAAAACTCTGACCGAAGGTAGCCCAGCTGCTCTGGCCCACCACTGAAGCTGCTGTGGGACCAGTCTCTAGTACCGAGCCCACCAATGCTCCTAGCCTAGAGAGGAGCGGAAGATACTCCCAACGGAGTCCAGGGAAGCAAACTGTAACATGGAAAAGGTGCTCTCCCTGCTCGGTCGCTGTGCTGGGTTAAAGCCGTGCTGCCAAGGTCTGAAGAAAGCCCGAGCACCCCTGATGTCAAGGGGACTCATGGCTAGGACCTTGGCCATGCTCTGGGCAGTCTCGAACTCGATCTGGTAATGTCCATGGCCCAGTAGCTGTACGTCCAGGATCTTGCCCACATCTGCAAGAAGGCGGGTCTCGAGAAGATCCCGGATCTCCCCTCTGCTGGGGCGAGTGCCGACTAGACGACAGATGGTGGAATGAGCCTGGAGGCATTCCACCTCTGCGGTGAGGCTCGCTTCCTCTTTTGGCAAAAGAGAAACCTGATGGGGGTGTCCTCAGGGGCGAGCGAGGAAGCTATGGCCAAGGCGAGGCGAAAGCGGAGATCCTGCAAGAACCAAGCTACACACAGAGAGGCAGAAGACGAAGGCCGGAGAAGAAAGGAAAAACCCCCCTAGGGGCGGAAATCAGCAAGAAAAGGGAGGGGGGCGAGGCGGCGAAGGAGTAGCCCTAGGGGGGGCGGGAGCTACACGCAAGAGGGGTGGGGGGGCGAAAGAGCTGGCGGAGGGGGGGGTCGGTGCGCTGTAGAGGGGAGGTGGGCGCGAAAAGAAAGGGGGCGCGAAGGAGAGGTGGGGCGATGGGCAGAACAGCAAGGGAGGGGGGCACAGTAGAGCGAGGGCAGGCGGGGGGGCAAGGGGGGGCGCGAGGAATGAGGGGGGCGCGAGGGGGCGAGCAGGCAGGTAGGCGGGGGGCGCAGGTGTGCAAGTAGCACGAGCAGGGAGGGGCGGGAGCTTCAGCGAGCCAAAAAAAAAATCCTTTCCTAGACTCAATTCTGTTATGGTACGATAGATGAAGTAAATCCCGGACAAAAATTGTTCTATGGAAAAGAATCAACGGCTTTGCCTCTCAATGAGGAAAAAAGCGTTGGTCTCTATGATCCAAGTGCAATCTTTTCCTTGATCTGACTATGGGACTTACGGCGGGCATGGTCAGATCAATTCAGTTAGTTAAGGCTTTTGACTACATTAGAGAAAAATTATCTTGGAGGAATCACCCGTGCTTTCCGGGCGAGGGAAGTTTTTTCGGGTTCGGTTTTGGAAGAACTGATGGATTAGTCTCTTTCCGGATATCCGTGGGCGAGGCCCCGAGTGAGGGACCCTTCCCCGCGCAAGAAGTGCTACTTTCGCTGCTAGCACCCCTGAATTTGGGGACAGGGATCTCTCAACTGGTATTAGAGCGATTTGTCTAATGTGGATCAATCGAGAAGCCAAAAATGTCAAAAATTTATGAAGTAGCACTAAAAGGTTATAATTGTGTAGTGATAAGATTCATACAAATTGTTATTCAAACTGAAACTCATAAATTAGTAATTGGGTCTTCAGATAGAAGTATCGTAATTATATGGAATCCCTGACTTGCTTGAGGCCTAGACATGATGGTATTTGTATGGATGATGTGGATTGATGTGGATGATGTGGATGGATGATGTGGATTGATGTGGATGGATGTGTGGATGATGTGGATTGATGTGTGGATGATGCGATTGGATGTGGGAATGATGTGATGTGATGGTAAGATGAGAAAAGATGGGGACTAATGTGAAAGGATGCGGAGTAAGGAGAAAGGATGGAAATATTGTTGGAACTCTATTTGTATGTGAAATCTATTTTTAAGTGACTGTTTTATGTCAAGAATGCTGGGAAAGCATTTTGACCATCTTGTGAATGAGGTCGTGGGGCAACTTATATGTTAAAGTTGCAACTGCTGGATGGATAGTCATCGGAGGACGTCTCACGTAGCAAGGTCAGCCGAGGTCTTGACCAGCCTTGGTTTGATTTAAATGGTGAGCTTCCCGTACAGTGGATGAGGGACCAAGGAAGCGGCCTATGAGTGAAGCGCTAGGTGACCTGCGAAGGATCCTAGAGGGTGTTGATCATACGGTGCTCAGGCGCTCTGGGTCACTCAAGATACCCACAAGTACATCGGGGAAGATATTGGAGCAAGGAGTAAGAGTTGTTTTTTGAATTTGGGCATGGATCTGGTTGATTGACCTTGCTGGTCCTCAAAACGGATGAGTCCATGGCTCTTTTATATGGATCTATTGGTTGATCTTGCTGATCTTCAACGACGATTCCATCTGGATATTTTTATGTGATTATATTACCGGGTACTATAAGCTAGGAACTATTGAAAAGACCTTGAGTGAACAAATGATTGTTTTAAAGATTGTTAAATCTATGAAAAAGGCAAGTTCATATTGGGTGTGTAAGTGGTGTGACTAGTTTTATGTTGCATGAATATCTAGCTAGGGGGCCTCGGAACTCTTTTCCCTGGTACCCGAAACAAAACCTAACAAAACTCCTAATTGGATCCCATCACTACAGTTGTTGGGCGGTTGGCTAATCCATGGAACTCGATGGGGTTAGAGGCTGGACTGATGGATCCCTAAAATTGAGACTAAATTTCTGTTAGTGCGATAGATGAAGTAAATCCCGAACAAAAATTATTCTATGGAAAAGAATCAATGGCTATGCCTCTCAATGAGGAAAGAAGCGTTGGTCTCTATGATCCAAGTGCAATCTTTCCCTTGATCTGACTATGGGACTTACGGGTTTGGTCAGATAAGTTCAGTTAGTTAATGCTTTTGACTATGTTAGAGAAAAGTTATCCTGGAGGAATCGCCCGTGCTTTCCGGGCAAGGGAAGTTTTTCCGAGTTTGGTTTTTGGAAGAACCGATGGATTAGTCTGGATATTCGTGGTGGGCAAGGCCCCGAGTGTGGGATCCTGTCCCATGCAAGAAAGTGCTACTTCCGCTGCTAGCACCCCAGAATTCATTGCGCAGTGGGGTCAGGGATCTTACAGCTGGTATCAGAGCAAATTGGCTAATGAGGACCAACCGAGAAGCCAAAAATGTCAAAAATTTATGAAGAAGTAGTAAAAAGGGTTGTAATTGTGTGATAAAATTCATACAAATTGATATTCAAACTGAAATTCGTAAATTGGTAATTGGGTCTTCACATGGAAGTACCACAATTGTATGGAATCCCTGACTTGCTTGAGGCCTAGACATGATGGAATTTACCTTATAGTTCCAAGGACCGTGACTACTCGTATATATCGAGGGTATAACTGTAGCTCTTTACTCTCGCAGTATATGCGAGTAAATCTAAGACTTGAAATTGTAAACATTAATACTATCCAAATGATGAATTCGATGTGGTTGATATGATTTTAAATTCTGGTTGAGAGCTGATGAGTTGATTTGGATTCTTATTGAAAAATGAAGATTCCTGAATTTTGGTTGAAATGTAATAAACTGAGCAAAACCACAATGAGGATGAATGGGACGAGTCCCTGTGATGATGTTTGTAGCTGAAATGATGTTAATGACTTCAGCAAATCACTATGAGATTAGTGGATTGTGCTGGCAGATTGTTGCTGTTAACACTTGACCTAGTGGGTCAAGTTAAGGGGTGTCAAATTAAAAATCTGTAAAATTAAAAATTCCCATGGAGGACAGTTCAGATAGAAATTCTGTCTAATGGACCATTATTGTGATAAGGGTTTAAATGTTATGATCTGAGTGAATTATTATCTGATGATGAGTTTTATATAAGGAATCTTTATCCCAGGATTCTGTTGGGTTCACCAGTTGGATCTTAAGGAAAAGAGTTCTCCTCTAATTTTGCGAGATGAGGACATCTCGTGTTTTCTAAGAGGGGTAGGATGTAAGATTCCTCCCTCCAGCTTTTGAAGTGTGCATGTGTAAGAACCTCCCCTTCGGATCTTATAATTATTCCCCCCTCTGAAATAAAAGAAAGATCCTATTTTACCATGTTTTGGCCTAGAGAGAGAAAATGTTCTAGAGAGAGACTATTCAATTTTTAGATATTTTTGGATGGAAAAATATCTCTTCTTATTAAAATAAATTCCCTCGAAACAGAAGTTCAAAAAGATTTTCAGAAGGTGCATTAGAAATCAATAATAATTTGTTCAAAAGGCCTTATCCTAAGGGTCAAGAATTTTTAAAAATTTCAAATTAAGGTTTTGAGGGGCCAATTAGATTAATCCAAATGTAGGGAGGAGATAAATTTAAGAAATAAAGAAAATCCTCCCAAAAATGAGTAAATACTCACATAAGATGAAGAGTTGACTAAGGACAAGGATATTAGTTAAAAAAGAAGAGATATTTAGAGAAATGATGCATTTTTGACACCTCAGGGTGGGGGAATTACCCTCATGAAGGAGGAGCCTATATTCACATGTGTGGTTGAGTTTTAAACTCACAAATAATGAGATATTTTCATTTCTCCTCTCTCCTGCTTCTTCAACTAGATCCAAAAAGTAAGCTAAACTGACCTAAAAATGGTCAAAAATTGACCAAACTGATCTGGAAAATTCTAGAATCAGTTTGCTAGTTAGAGGCTCACTTTTTCCTATAAATGAAGCCTCCCCCTTTGTAAATAGTTAATAGTGTTTTATGCACTATTACTCTACTCTTCCCCAGAGCCAAAAACTATGAATTTATTAATAATTCATTAGTCTTTGACCATTCCCTCTTCTAAAGAATTGGTGGCCACTCTTGTTGCAAACAAGAGTAGATCCCTCAAACCATCAAGCCAAAGGAAAGCTGCCAAAAATTCATGTAAGTTAGAAATCCTACTTTTTCTTATTCCTTTTAATGGTTTTCTAATTTTTGTTTTGTTTTAAAATGTAAAATGATGCTATGCCTTGTTGGAAAGGCTTTCCGCCTCTCTTCCTCTTAAATTCAGCCTTTCTTTATCTAGATAAGTAATCTAATTGTTGGAATTAAACTTTTCATATTCTTCTCTTTTAAAGTGGAATTTGATTAGTTTAGAATGCTTTAAACCATTTGGGAATAATTTTCAAGTAACTTAAGAATAGGAAAAATTGAAAAATGGTCAGCCATACAAAGGAGGTTATGGTAAAATTTTCATAAATTTTGTGAAATAAGTTTTACCTTTTATTATTCAAAAAGAGTAATCCCTACCATTTGTGTATTCTAAAAGTATTATTTTCATTCTATGCATAGAAAAATGCATAGTAAAAAAATTTTTATTATAAAAGTGTTATTTCTATTAAAATTAAATTCTATGCATAGAAAGATGCATATTGGATAATTTCTTTTTATTATAAAAGAGTGATTTTTATTAAATTTAAATTCTATGCATAGAAAGATGCATATTGATTTTTTAAAATTATAAAAGCGTTACTTTCATAGATTTTGATTTTATGCATAGAAAGATGCATAAAGAAATTTATTTTTTATTTCAAAAGAGTTTTTCTCATTAATTTTGATTTTATGCATAGAAAGATGCATAGAGAAATTTATTTTTATTTCAAAAGAGTTATTCTCATCAATTTTGATTTTATGCATAGAAAGATGCATAAAGAAATTTATTTTTATTTCAAAAGAGTTATTCTCAATCAATTTTGATTTTTTGCATAGAAAGATGCATAAAAGATTTATTTTTATTTTGAAAGTGTTATTCTCCTTAAAATTGAATTTATGTATAAATAGATGCATAAACGGATTTTTATAAAAGTGTTATTTCCCACTGAAGTTGTTCTTATGCATAAATAGATGTGTGAAGAATCTTTATATCAAAAATAAAAATTCTCTTACATTCTATAAATGGATGTGATGGGAATAGAAGTGATGAGAATGAGAGGTAAATAGGTGTGATGAGATGAGATGCAAATCAGATAGATGGGAATGAATAGAGAATGGATGTGATGAGAATAGAACTAATGAGAATGAGAGGTAGATAGATGTGATGAGATGTGATGTGAATCAGATAAATGTGAAGAATAGATGTGGATGTATGTGAAGAATAGAAGTGGATGTATGTGAAAGAATGGATGTAGATGTATGTATGTAAAAGGATGGATGTGGATGTATGTGAAGAATAGAAGTGGATGTATGTGAAGAATAGAAGTAATGAGAATGAGAGGTAGATAGATGTGATGAGATGTGATGTGAATTAGATAAATGTGAATGAATAGATGTGATGTGAATCAGATAAATGTGAAGAATGCATGAATGGATGTGGATGTATGTGAAGAATAAAAGTGGATGTATGTGAAGAATAGAAGTGGATGTATGTGAAAGAATGGATGTAGATGTATGTATGTAAAAGGATGGATGTGGATGTATGTGAAGAATAGAAGTGGATGTATGTGAAGAATAGAAGTGGATGTATGTGATAAGTATGGATGTGGATGTATGTGAAAGGATAGATGTGGATGTGTATGTGATAAGTATAGATGTGGATGTATGTGGGAGAATATATGTGGATGTAAATGTGATGGATATGAACGAGAACTGAGGCAATGATATGTGATGTAAATTGGATAGATATGAATGATAAGGGATGTGAATGAATGATATAGGATGTGAATGAATGTGATAGTATATGAAATGGGATATGAATGATTGATAAGGGATGTGAATGGATGTGAATGGATGTGATGTGATGTGAATCGGGATGTGAATGAACGATAAGGGACGTGAATGAATGTGGTAGAATGTGAATCAAAATGTGAATGAATGAGATGTGATGTGAAATGAATGTGATAAGATGCGATGTAAACTGGATAGATGTTAATGTATGTGAAGTGATGAGATATATGGGTAGATTCAAGTGGATGACATCTGATGAGGATAAATGAGGAAATAAGTGATGAGATAGAAAAAGATATGATTAGATGAGAATGGGAATGCTTATGAAATGAATGTGGATTGGTGTGTGTATGATGTGGATTGATGTGGATGGACGTATGGATGACATGGATTGATGTGTGGATATTGTGGATTGATGTGGATGGATGTGTGGATTGATGTGTATAGATGTATGGATGATGTGGATTGATATGTGGATTGATGTGGACGGATGTATGGATGATGTGGATTGATGTGGCTTATGTGGATTGATGAGTTGATGATATATATTGATGTGGATGATGTGGATTGGTGTGTGTATGATGAGTGAATGATGTGGATTGATGTGGATGGACGTATGGATGACATGGATTGATGTGTGGATAATGCGGATTGAAGTGGATGGATGTGTGGATTGATGTGGATGGATGTATGAATGATGTGGATGATGTGTAGATGATGCGATTGGATGTGATTTGATGTGGGAATGTTGTGATGTGATAGGGATCGATGAAGAGAATAAAATTGTGGTAAGATGAGAAAAGATGGGGACTAATGTGAAAGGATGCGGAGTAATGAGAAAGGATGGAAATATTGTTGGAATTGTATTTGTATGTGAAGTTTTATGTCAAGAATGCTGGGAAAGCATTTTGACCATCTTGTGAATAAGGTCGTGGAGGCCTATCTGTTATGAGTTGCAACTGCTGAGATGGAGAGTCATCGGAGGATGTCTCATGTAGCAAGGTCTCGGCCAAGGTCTTGACCAGCCTCAGCTTGATTTAAATGGTGAGCTTCCAGTACAGTGGGGATGAGGGACCAAGGAAGCGGCCTATGAGTGAAGCGCTAGGTGACATACGAATTATCCTAGAGAGTGCTGACCATACGGTGCTCGGGCCCTGGGTCACTGAAGATACCCACAAGTACGTCAGGGAAGATATTGGAGTAAGGAGTAAGAGTTGTTTTCTGAATTCGGGCATGGATCTGGTTGATTGACCTTGATGGTCCTCAACGGATGAGTCCATGGCTCTTTTATATGGATCTGTTGGTTGATCTTGCTAATTTTCAACGGAGATTCCATCTGGATATTTTTATGTGATTATATTACCGGGTACTATGAGCTAAGAACTATTGAAAGGGCCCTTGAGTGAACAGGTGGTGAGCGTTTTGGTTGCCAATGATGCCATAGGTACATGATGAAGGAATGAATTGGAAATTAGGATTCAAGTGGATAATTAGAGGATTATGATCAGTAACACTATGGTTTCATTAAATGATTGTTATAAAGATTGTTGAATCTGTGAAAAAGGCAAGTTCATATTGGGTGTGTAAGTGGTGTGACTAGTTTTATGTTGCATGAATATCCCGCTAGGGGGCCTGGGAACTCTGTTCCCTGGTACCCGGGACAAAACCTAACCAAACTCCTAATTGGATCCTATCACTACAGTGGTTGGGCGGTTGGCTAACCCATGGGACTGGATGGGGTTAGAGGCTAGACTGATGGATCCCTAAAATTGAGACTAAATTTTTGTTAGTACGATGGATGAGGTAAATCTCGAATAAAAATTGTTCTATGGAAAAGAATCAACGGCTGTGCCTCTCAATGAGGAAAAAAGCGTTGGTCTCTATGATCCAAGTGTAATCTTTCCCTTGATCTGACTATGGGACTTACGGGTTTGGTCAGTTAGTTAAGGCTTTTGACTACGTTAGAGAAAAGTTGTCCTAGAGGAATCGCTCGTGCTTTCCGAGCAAGGGAAGTTTTTCCGAGTTTGGTTTTGGAAGAATCGATGGATTAGTCTCTTGTCTGGATGTCCGTGGTGGTGGGCGAGGCCCCGAGTGTGGGATCCTGCCCCACGCAAGAAAGTGCTACTTCCACTGCTAGTACCCCAGAATTTGTTGCACAGTGGGGTCAGGGATCTTAGAGTTGGTATCAGAGAAAATTGGCTAATGAGGACCAATTGAGAAGCCAAAAATGTCAAAAATTTATGAAGAAGTAGTAAAGGGTTATAATTGTATGATAAAATTCATACAAATTGATATTCAAACTGAAATTCGTGAATTGGTAATTGGGTCTTCACATGGAAGTACCACAATTGTATGGAATCCCTCACTTGCTTGAGGACTAGACATGATGGAATTTACCTTATAGTTCCAAGGACCGTGACTACTCGTATATACCGAGGGTATAACTACAGCTCTTTACTCTCGCAGTATATATGAGTAAATCTAAGACTTGAAATTATAAACATAAAAGCATGCATCTATAGACTCAAAGAAGCTCAACTCTAAGCATGCATTGCACTATCAATTCTCTTCTCAAACTCATCTATAGACTCAAAAAAGCTCAACTCTAAGCATGCATTGCACTATCAATTCTCTTCTCAAACTCATCTCTTAGATTTTTTCGTACTTCTTTTGAAGCATATCAAATTTTTCCAGAATATGCATCTAGTACTTTGAATCTTGAGTTACAATAATCGTGACTATCCAAATGATGAATTTGAATGTGGTTGATATGATTTTAAATTCTGGTTGAGAGCTGATGAGTTGATTTGGATTCTGATTGAAAAATGAAGATTCTTGAATTTTGGTTGAAATGTAATAAACTGAGCAAAACCACAATGAGGATGAATGGGACGAGTCCTTGTGATGATGTTCGTAGCTAAAATAAATATTCTAGAGAGAGATTATTCAAATTTTAGATATTTTTGGATGGAGAAATATCTCTTCTTATTAAAATAAATTCCCCCAAAATAGAAGTTCAAAGAGGGGCCTATTAGATTAATTCAAATGTAGGGAGGAGATAAATTGAGGAAATAAAGAAAATCCCTCCAAAAATGAGTAAATACTCACATAAGATGAAGAGTTGACTAAGGACAAGGATATTAGTTAAAAAAGAAGAGATATTTAGAGAAATGATGCATTTTTGTCACCTCAGTGTGGGGGAATTTCCCTCATGAAGGAGGCACCTATTTCACATGTGTGTTTGAGTTTTAAACTCACAAAGAATGAGATATTTTTCCTTTAAATGGTTTTCTAATTTTTGTTTTGATTTAAAATATAAAATGATGCTATGCCTTGCTGGAAAGGCTTTCCCCCTCTCTTCTTCTCAAATTCAGCCTTTCTTTATCCTAGATAAGTAATCTAATTGTTGGAATTAAACTTTTCATATTCTTCTCTTTTAAAAGTGAAATTTGATTAGCTTAGAATGCTTTAAACCATTTGGGGATAAATTTTAAGTAATTTAAGAATAGGAAAAACTAAAAAATGGTCAGCCATACAAAGGAGGTTATGGTAAAATTTTCATAAATTTTGTGAAATAAGTTTTATCTTTTATTATTAAAAAAGAGTAATCCCCACCGTTTGTGTATTCTAAAAGTGTTATTTTCATTCTATGCATAGAAAAATGCATAGTATAAATATTTTTATTATAAAAGTGTTATTTCTATTAAAATTAAATTCTATGCATAGAAAGATGGATATTGGATAATTTCTTTTTATTATAAAAAGAGTGATTTTCATTAAATTTAAATTCCATGCATAGAAAGATGCATATTGAATTTTTTTAATTATAAAAGCGTTACTTTCATCAATTTTGATTTTATGCATAGAAAGATGCATAAAGAAATTTATTTTTATTTCAAAAGAGTTATTCTCATCAATTTTGATTTTATGCATAGAAAGATGTATAGAGAAATTTATTTTTATTTCAAAAGAGTTATTCTCATCAATTTTGATTTTATGCATAGAAAGATGCATAAAGAAATTTATTTTTATTTCAAAAGAGTTATTCTCATCAATTTTGATTTTATGCATAGAAAGATGCATAAAGAAATTTATTTTTATTTCAAAAGAGTTATTCTCATTAAAATTGAATTTATGCATAGAAAGATGCATAAAAGATTTATTTTTATTTTTTCGAAAGTGTTATTCTCCTTAAAGTTGAATTTATGTATAAATAGATGCATAAACGGATTTTTATAAAAGTGTTATTTCCCACTAAAGTTATTCATATGCATAAATAGATGTGTGAAAAATCTTTATATCAAAAATAAAAATTCTCTTACATTCTATAAATGGATGTGATGGGAATAGAAGTGATGAGAATGAGAGGTAAATAGGTGTGATGAGATGAGATGCAAATCAGATAGATGGGAATGAATAGAGAATGGATGTGATGAGAATAGAAGTAGTGAGAATGAGAGGTAGATAGATGTGATGAGATGTGATGTGAATCAGATAAATGTGAATGAATAGATGGATAGATGTGATGTAAATCAGATAAATGTGAAGAATGGATGGATGGATGTGGATGTATGTGAAGAATAGAAGTGGATGTATGTGATAAGTATGGATGTGCATGTATGTGTGAAAGGATAGATGTGGATGTGTATGTGATAAGTATGGATGTGGATGTATGTGAATGTATGTGAAGTGATGAGATATATGGGTAGATGCAAGTGGATGAGATCTGATCTTAATCACATTTGGTATTACTTCAATCATATGCTTAATCATGATTCACATATGCTTTGATCCACCATGAGCTCAAATCATACTTGAATTCTTAACATGCAAGAGGCCATCCCTCTCATCTTGTGCTTATAGAAGAAGACTCTAAACAATAAAGCAAGTAGAAGACTCTAAATAATCAAGAAGACATCATGACAAAAGAAGAGCCAAATGAAGGGGCTTTCCACCAGGAAGGAGGCCAATCATCGGCAGAAAGACTCTTCTAGTTAATGTAAGAGGCCATCCCTCTCATCTTGTGGCTATACCCACTCACTATATTTATATTCTTGTGCTTTTAATCAATGTAAGAAGCCATCCCTCTCATCTTGTGGTTATACCCACTCACTATATTCATATCCTTGTGTAAAACTACAAGATTTAAACCAACATTATAGAGCCAATGAGACACCTTTGATGATAGACCACTCTAGAAAATTACTAAGAGTGTATGTTTACTATATGGATGATGGTGGTAGTAGTTCATCACACTTGAGGGGGAATGTTGAAAAAACAAATGATTTGGATCAAGGGGGAGTGGTATGTGACCCTCAAATATTTGTAGATGTTGACTAGTCCTAGACTATGATTTAAAGGCGAAAAGGGAGCCCAAAGGATGAGGAAAATGTGGAATGAACAACCCATGTGGAGGTCAAAAGTAGGCGCCTAGAAGAAGTGGGAAAAGATAACTCATGGGTGCTCCCTTGAAGGGAGATGCTGCTCAAATCTTTTTAAAAAAATTAAGAGATGCTTAAGCAATCTTATGCATTTGTATCAGGGCATGTCTATAGACTAGTATCATTGTCTTATGCATCTCCCGAGGAGATTTTGAATTTTGGAGCAGAGCTGCCCTATGTACATTTTGCAACCTTTATATAAATAAAGAAATGTTTTGTGGAAAAATTCCCTATTTTATAAGTGATTGTTTATTGACAAATTGATAAAGCAAAATCTGTTACCGGACATATGTCATAGATCTCCAATAAGATCATTTATCTTGTTTAAGAAATTATTTTCCGAACCTCTTAAGTCTTAGGATCTCGTGGATGATATCAAAATAAAAATTTAATAATATATCATGTTTGGCAGAATCATGAGGCGAGGGAACCATGGCCATCAGCCAGACCCTCTCATCACACTGATGAAGAAGAGATTGACCCCGACATTCGTAAGGCTCTTCACAGAACTCAGCTAGGACCCTTCTCAAAGGTGAAGGGGAGAACTTGGGTGAAGCTATGGGTTGAAGCAATGGAAGAGTATTTTGATGTCACCGGCTACAATGAGAGAAGCAAAATGACTCTTGCCAGGCTGAAAATTGTGGAAATAGCTAGGGTGGAATGGAGAAACCATTGTGACACCAACTATCTAGACAGAAATACCCAATCCTTGAATGATCTAAAAGCCTATTTAAGGAAGAGATTTTGTCCCTAGGGTTTTTAGAAACCAAAATGAATGAATTCTTAGAGCTAGATCAGGGGAGCAAAACCATTGAAGAATATCACTAGGAATTTGCTCTTCTACTCAACTACTCACCACCCCTAGATGAAGAGCAACTTATGGCCTAGATGAAGAGCAACTTATGGCTAGCTTCAAAACCCTTAAATTAAGGTCCTAATTTATCTATGAACCAAAAATGTGCCGAAAAAATGAAAATGCTTGGTTCGCCAAGATCCTTCAACCAAACTTGCTCAAATTTGAGCCTTGTGTAGATCTTACATGGCTATTTGATGTCCACACGCCATTGGTTGCAATTCGAAGCCACCAGGGAGAAAATGTGTGTAGATTGGTGTGACTCGTTATACTCGTTATTTGTTTGTTGTGTTACATATAGTTGATGAAATGCTATGGGATTTGGAATGTGAGCACCTTAGGGTTGGGTAAGGAACTCACTAAAGGGCTTGGCCCAATTCAACACATAGGTGGCAAATGGCAAAAATAACCAGCCTGTGAAATAGCACAGAAATTATATGAACGCCGACGAATTTGACAAACTCCTCCCATGGAATAAAGTGCCTAGATGAGGGGAAGATGCACCTAAAGTTTTATCATCATTGGTGAAGGATTTGGGGAGAATCAACAGCTTGAAGTTTGTTAACCCAATTCTAGGGTTAACAAGATCTACCGCCATTATCTTACATTAAGGAGTCACAATAGATACACCAAAGGGTCATACACTCAAGATATGAAGCAATAGTGTCCAAAGCTACAACTTGGATGAGCGCCTGTAATGGTGTGACACAGTATTTATGATTATTCTTGCTTCAAGAGCATGTGGTACCAAGTTAGGATGAAGTCCTAAGTGATGTAATTCATGGATATATTATGAGAGTAGACATTGTAATAGCATTAGGCCTCTTATGAGCCTAAAGTTCCCGGTTGGCCATAGTTTAAGTGAGTGTGAACACTTATGGCCATGTATATAAGTGAATATCTCTCATAATACAACATACTCTCCCATTGTGCAATTGAGTCTTGCTCTTGCTAATCTCTCTCCTTAATGCATGCTAGTGAGAGTGTGTGTGAGTGAAGTGAGGTGAGAGGAGGAATGAGTACCCATAGTGCAACACGATGGTGTGACAATGCTCGCGAGGCACGATGGAATTGCTTCTCAAGGAGTTGTAGAGCTTGGAGACCTTAAGGGTTACGAGCTCATCCATTAGGAAGATCCTCACACGATAGTTGCCGTTCACCAGGTAATCTCAAGGAGGGTTAGGGTGATCCATAACAATTTTAGCACCGCTATACTCAGGAGCCATCTCTTGGATATTTCCATTGTTTTTTCTCTAATCTTCATATTACCCATTGCCCATTATCTTTATTTAATGGTTTACCATGAAAAAGATGTGGATTTGATGGTAATTTGTGTGTGATTAGTGTAGAATAGCTCCCTTTTTTTTTGAAAAAAATACGTTTTGCTTAATTTTTAGCTTAATTTATTATTTTTGTTATTGTTATTATGGTTTTTCATGTTCTTAGGACTTACACATAGTTTGTATTAGGCTTAGTTTGCATCCTTAGTTTGCATCCATCGCATCAAACAATGTAATAGAATGTAATTTTTAGTGAATGGTAGCTCTCTTCAAAACATAGAACTAAAGTTATTAATTTTAGCTTAATTGTGTGTTTGTTGTTGAAATTATTTGCATTAGAGTGTTAGCAAGCATTAGGAGTAGCTTTATTATTCAAAAAAAATTCTTAAAACCATAAAAAAATCCTTGAATTTGATTAATTTCTCTTAATGGACTGGTTTTTGTCATTAAGGGTGATTAATCTTATTCAAGAGACAAAAAAATAGAAAGTGTGTTAATTAGGATCTAAAAATAGAAAGTGTGTTAATTAGGGTCTAAATTGATCGTATGAGTAGACAAAATTGGTGTTTTTGAGTGTTTTTAGAGCATTTAGATGCATTAAAACACATAATTACATCAAATTTTTCATTAATTGAAGAAATTTGACTCTCTTTGCTTAATTTTACCTTAACAAAGGAGACCACAATTAAGAGTCTAATTCATCCTCTATTTTAGATTAATTTACACATTTATTGATGCACAAAGATTAGCATTCCCTTGCTCTATCCAATGATGTGCACAATTGTGTGAATTAATTAGGGATTAGTGGTCAATTAGAGTTCTTGATTAGTGTAAAAGGGAAAGATTAGTGAAAGGATTAATTCTTAATCACTTTTTTACATAACTCATTAAGACTAATGAGAATTCAATGAGTAGATGCTCATGAGTTGTCAAATTGTCCATTTGGGAGTCATTTATATATGAAGGGTGTAAGGGGTGTCATAAAAAGGTTGACTTTTTTTCTTTCCACTTACCTTTTGGAAAAATTCCCATATCTTCTTAATTTTAAATTAAAAAAATATCCCTCCCAAAAAAGAAAATTTGTATTTCCCACTAGACTCAAAAAAGTTTTCAAAAAATGGTTCATGCCGTGTACCATTTTTGCAACTTTATGGCCTAAGGGTTCACGCCCTAGCAGCTCGCCGGCCAGGAAAAAAAAAGAATTTAACTTTTTCGTGAAGTTCGGTTCTCACGACATGAACCGTTAAGGATTCACGGCATGAGACTCTTTGCTCACGCGACCAAAAAAAATGAATTTAACTTTTTCGACGTGAACTGTTAAGGGTTCACGGAGTGAGACCCTTCTTCATTCACAACATGACCAAAAAAATTATTTATTTATAAAACCCATGAAGTCCACTACATGACGTGAAATGCACCCTACTAGTTCATGACGTGAAAAGGGATCCGTTGGCAAAAAAAAAAACTCTGAAAAACACCCTTGTTTGGAGGCATGTATCTCCTAAACCGTATATCTGATGAAGGTGCCCCTGGGCTCATAAAAAATCTGACATCGAGCTCTTTAACTTTGTACTACCCGGTCGTCCGAAGTCAAAATCGATCATTTTGGCCTTCGACTAATAGCCTCAAAATTCGATCTGAAAATCAAGGCAAAAAACAACCAAAAAATCACCAAAAACAGCTCGAAAACGACGACGAACCATATTCGGGCTACTTGTTGAGGGTCTAAATGACAAAATCACGGATGACTCAGGGAAAAAAAGTTGTAGTACTCCAAAAATACTACAACTCCCTCATGCAAAGTTTTTCAAAATTCCTTTTGGAACACCCTCAAAAACGTGCTGCAAGACAGGAAAAAATTCATGAATTTTTTTCCGTCTTGAGACTGATGGAAAATAGGTTTTAGGACCTCCTCTTCATTTGGGAAGTTACTAGCATATGCTGTTTTCAGAAAATTATCTCTAAGAGGTCGTTCGCGTGCATATAGCGCCTAAGCTAATTAGGAGGGCGAATGGACACCCGTTTGACCTAACGCCGAGAATGTCGAGCCTCTTGAGGCTATAATAACAGGTTGTGAGAGAATATAAAAAGTAAAAAAAAAAACTATGTTTGCTCATTAAGGAGCATTTAGGAAATCAGACATGGCAACGATAGAGGGATTACTAGGGATCATACAAGGACTAAACCGAATGGCTGACATCTCAAGCCATTGAGATCTATGCCCCAAATGCACCTTCCAATACCATTGGCCATGCCTATAACAAGTGTGTCATTGGGTTTTACTCCCCCTATCACTTCGATCCCACACCGGGCTTTGCTCCCTTACCTTACATTCCCACAAATCCTATAGGTATACCAACCCTTTCCTGGATACCCACACCTTGGACATACTGACTAGTCTAAGAAGAGGGGTAGCCCAAGGACTCAGTGAGTCTCTCCCAACAAGAGCACTCACATATAGCCTCAGTGACTCATACAAATATATGGCCATACAAATCCAAAACCCTGTTCCATTCACTTAAATGTTTGAACAGAGATGTGAAGCCTTTGGAAATCCCAACTGTCTCACTAGGGTACATGCGTTGAACCTATGCTTAGAGGGAAAATCTAGTCGATGGTTCATCACTTTGATGCCAGCAATCAAGACCAACTTCAAAACCTTGAAATCAGCCTTTATACATGGCTTCTATAGACAAAGCTAATCGCTGGAGTGCAGCAAAAGAACTCTATTCAGCATCAACCAAATGAATCCATTAGAGATTTTATCCTTCGGATAAAAATCTTGGACTCACGATGTGAGTCATGGAAAAAATTAAACGATATTTGAAGAGATGTTTCATGATGGGCTTAAAGAATAACTGCTTACACAACTTCATCATCCAATCCGGAAACATTTGATCAATGTTGTAAAGAAGTACGTTTAGATGACAACATGCTAGATGATGATCATGCTACGAGATGTTCCTTATCTAAACCAAGTGAAGCAATGGCTAAATAACGATCAGTCTCTCAGAATTTTCATTCCCCAAATTCTATGTAGCCTTGCTTAAAACCTTTCAATCGACATCTGTAAGAGAGGATGAACTCCTTCAGGAAGAACTAGACATCCTTAATGCCTCTACAAGTAAGGAACAAAATGCCTTGTGTTGACTGCAATCACTACGACCATCCGAATCCCCATTGTGCATACAAGGCACCTGTTTTTCCATATTGCATATATTATAAAACCTTTGACCATGATACTAATTAGTGTCCCAGTTCATCCACAATTGACTCAAAACCTCTATCTCCCGTGCACCAAACAAAAAGTTCAAAGAGTAGAAACTGGTCAGGAAGAAGTTAATCAAACACGTCAGTGTTTCTATTGTTGTGGACCTCACAAAGTGGCAGACTGCACAGTTTGGAATACTTCCATGTCCATAGTCACTAACACTTTGCGACCCATGTGTGAATGATATGTGGCATTGATCACATGTTCCAAGATTGCCCAAGACGAGTTGCTTCAATGCAACTTGTCTCACAGAATACAACTCTTAACATCTTAAGTGTACAAAACAGGTAATTGCCCACGGTACCCTTGAATGTGCTTACACGGTTACAATATAAGGCACGAGAGACGGTAAAAAATAATTGCCCACGGTACCCTTGAATGTGCTTACACGCTTATAATCTAAGGTACGAGAGACGGTAAAAAATAATGCGAAAGACAATATCTCAACATGGGTAGAAGAACATGATTTAAAATAGAAAACAAAACCTTCTAAAAACCCAAGAAAGACAAGGGACAACAAACTATCAAAACCAAAGTTGAATTAAAAGATAGGGAAAAGGAGCCTATGGAGGAGAACATAAACCCAAAAAGGGACATAAACCCAAAGGAGCCAAAAGCTATACATGATGCAGAAGCATCCACCTCAAAAACCACCACACAAACCACAAAACCCATATGTGCGACACATGGTACAAAAAGACCAAAAGAAAATTTGATCTCGTCGCATGGGCAAACATAATGAAAAATCGACAATCCAAAGAAAGTCAAAAAATAAAACAAGTTCTAGTACGTCACTAAGTGAGGATGAAACAAGTTCTGATTAGTCACTCAGTGCACCTCATAGACCAATCAAGAAACTAGAGCCCACCCAACCACCCCAAATGAAATATCATGATCATATGACATTTACGAAACGCAAAAAACAAGCTCAAGAGAGCATGCTTAGCTTGGTTGAATGTCTTACAAGATCACCGGTTGTGATTGAGCCTCATAATGCCAATCCAAAAAAATCAACCAACATACAAAGACCAAAGGAGTACCGCTTCCGCTTTCAAGAGGAAGACATAACAGAAGAGTCATTTGAGACAGATTGCACGAATCATACGCTTAAGAAAGCACGTGAGGAATTTGATAATTCTCTTACAAAATTAAAGCAATCTCTCAAAACCTCATTTGGAGGAATGCTCTTTTCTCATGGTGAAGCCAGCATCACATTAGCACTTTTTGCACCTTTAAGGTCTCAACATGAGTTATACCAAGACATAAAGAACTCCATAGAACAGGACTCTGAGGATTCACAAGTTTCCAAACATACCTCATTAAGAATTGTCAGACGGCCAAGTGTGCCAGTGTACACATTGGGTACACTTGAAAAAGCTGAGAGCTAAAAAGAGGATGACAGTGAATGGGAATATGAAACAGCGGGATCTAAAGTTGAAACAAAGCACTAAAACATCCATGGTTCCTTCGGAAGATTCTATCATGGTATGGTTAGATTTCCCTACAGGCAATGATGTTAAGCACAAATGCGCATTGATTAGCCCTCGTGCTAGTCATAACATTATGACAATTGGTAGTTGGGTGTCATTGGAACAACCTAAACTTATCCCTATAGACAATGGTCTTGCAAGAGGAGCCAATGGACAAAGAATTGAAGTTCTAGGTTACTTTAGCTATGATACTCAAACAATCGGTGGAGATGTGGAATTTACATTCCATGTTACCCTAGATTCCCTCAAGTATTATGTCATCTTTGGTGGAACTAGGATACATGACCTCGTTGTATTCTATAGATGAATCCATGCAAATAGTCACCTTGCACACTCCTGCTGGGAATGTACAAATGCTATTACGGGAGGAAGAGACCTTGGAGGAGCTAGAACTTTAAACATATCTTACTAAAAAGATCCCTAGGATTCTGATTGGATTGGAAATTTTAAATAAAATCACCAGAGGTCATGTAAGATTCCTCCCTCTAGCTTTTGAGGTGTACAGGTGTAAGAACCTTCCCTTTTGATCTTATAATTATTCCCCTCTCTGAAATAAATGAAAGATCTTGTTTTACCTATTTTTGGCATGGAGAGAGAAAATGTCTAGAGAGAGATAATTCAAAATTGAGATATTTTTTGGATATAAAAATGCCTCAGCACCAAGCACATCAGCCCCATGAGTTTATGATATACATCAAAGATGGGTGCCTATGCATGTGCTTCAACAACAAGGATACTATGATGGTAATCCCATCATATGGTTGAAAAAATTGAACAACGTGAAGAAAACCTCACCACGGACTTCAACCTCAATAGCTTCACCTAAAGTTCAACAAGAGTGGAGGCCCAAGCAACACCAAGCAAGTCACTCAACCACTCTTCTGCATTCAGCACCTACACAAGAGCTTGTGTGTTCAAGAAACCTCAATGGTAACCAATGAGCACTCTTATCTACAGCCGCGACAACATGTTAGCCAAAAATTCAAGAGAATCATTTCCCACGTCTATGCATGGAGACTTATGAGTGCATCAAATACAAACTCACAATGCTCTTATCACCCCTCTAGATGTGAAGTATAAGTGCAAAAGAACCTGTTGTTGCTTGCATGTCATGCTCTAGCTGACCCATAGAATCATTTCAATAAAAAATCATTGGGGTCATAACCTGCACTTTCACGGGTTTAGGCCATTTCATAGAATAACCTTTCACAACCTATTTTAAAAAAAACCTGCAATCTCATGGAATTACCTTTTACGAAATTCCATCTCACGGCCAAAAAATGTGCAATCTCACGGGATTAGGCCATATCATGGAATATCCCTTCACGGGCGGCCAAAGAACCTACAATCTCATGAGTTCAAGTCTCACATGAATTAATAGTCTCACGGCTTAAGAACCTGCACTTTCATGATTTAAACCACATCACGGATTAAGCCATCTCACACATTAACACTTTCCCACGATGATCTTCAAATAGCCATTCTATATTTATTAATCTTATAGCTTACTATTCTTTGGCTATGTTAATGTAGCAGCTGCTCCATGAAGGTGAAAAAGAAGAAGCAACAACATGTAAAGCAACTTGTTGATATTTGATGAACAAGGCTTCATACCTCACTGAAAAGGTAGAAACTGACTCTCCTTCCTTTTGGAAAATCTGATCCAATTGCAATAGTAAAGCATTTGGTGAGTCCACTGTCCCAAATCTCTCCTTCATTGCTTTGGTTAACCTTTCCCAATTATTCTTAGACTCCTCTGGCAAAGCCTCATGCCAAGTTAAAGCCACACCCTCCAAGAAATCTGGAAGTATTTCTACCCTCTCCTTCATAGACTAACCCGTCAAGCAGCATACTTGGTTTTAAAACTCTCGGAGATAACTCCCAGGGTCTTCCCTTTTCGATCCTTGGAACACCGGAATGTTGAACATCTTGCACCAAAAGATGAGTAGCAACAAGAGAAATTTACATATTTCAAAATGACTTTTCTTTAATCATGCGGGACCTTGAGGTTAAAATAGAATAATTTTAAGTAAAACCTGCCCACCGTCTCCACCAAAAGATGTGACACAAAGTTGGGGTTTTGACTTCGGTCACTTCTTAGAATCAAAACACACTTGTATAAAACCTCACACCTCCTCACCTCCCTTTCTCTCCCTAGGTTAAGATAAAGATAAACACATCAAAGGTGAGATCATAATTCATGGAAGGAAAGATGAAAGGCTCAAGAGAAGCAAGAATTTCTGCCACTCTTGCAGCTCCAAACAAGAGGCAATTCTTTGTTGGAAGAAAATCTTCCGACTCAGGATTATGTGAATGGAAACATAAGGGGAATGTTGGTGGTAAGGTTCATCCATTCAAATTGGGTGATTTGGATGGAACATCTTAAAGTAAAAGAGTATAGCAATCATTTACAAGAGGATAAGACACATGGGATTTGCTTTTCGATAAGAGATTAAGAGGAATTAATCATTATTAAGAAGAAATAATGGCCAAAAGTCTATAAAAATAGAGAATTACAGAGATATGCAGTTTAAAATCCATATAGACTGTACAAAAGAGGATTACATAAGTATGTAGAGCTTGAAGAGAGCTTTGCGCCTATATAAAAACTTTTGAAAATGGGCAACCGAGTAAAAAGTTATGAGATATTTACTACAAGACTATAAAACTGCCCAAAATTCACCTAAAAGTTAGCAAGTTTGGGAGAAATTCTGATCATCAATGAAGTAAAGGATTAAGAAATTAGTTACATGATTGGAAAGATCATATAAAGAGCTTCCTAGCCATATTATCAATTTTAGAAACCAATGCTTGAGTGATGAGTAATTACTGGTTGAAATTTGGGTATTAAACCACAAAACTACACTTCCCTCTCTTTGCATGAAACCTCAATTTTCACATAGCCTCTTGCCTTTCATCTCCTTCATGATTCAAGCTAGAGGGTAAGGGTTAACATTGCTTAGCGGACAATCGTAAAGATTTACCTATGGTCCCCAAAGTCTTTCCACATGCTCATTACTGCTAAAACCATTGGTACCTCCAAGAGGGTGGCAATAAGGCAAGGGCTACCTTGAGAAGTCACAGGCCCACCAAGATAATAACTCCTTATCCCACTTATCATGAATCATCAAAGAGGTCCAAAAGTGGGTTAAGCATGAGAAGCTAATGCTAAATAAGACATTCACATGTAAAGAGAGTGTTTGAATAAGGGTTTGAAGATAAGAGAATGGCAATGACACAAAATGCTCAATTGAGGAAGCTTCATTCATTGATTTGAAAGGGAGAGGAGGGCTCCTTTTATTGGTGGAGAATCACCCTCTCTTCCATTTTTACAAATTACAACATAAAAATCTTCAACCCTTCAGTGACATAAGGGTAGATGTCACCAATTGTCCTCTTAGGCTAAGTCTTCTATTAAATTGAAGACGTTTTGACTTTGAAAGTGTGATGAGATAATAGCCAAGTTGTTAAAACCCTAAGATCTCTCTAGATAATTGTTATGCATAAACATGCATAAATCAGGCATAAACTCAACCACCCAACCACCCCCGAGCCCAAGGGATGCACACATGAATAAAGAATGAAATACATCATACCTCTACCTTGATGTCCCATACCATCAAGAGGTATAACTCCAATCCAATAGCATGTAGCTAAAGTGTGAAATGGTAGAAGAGTAGATATGAACCTCTACAAAGAGAGCATAACATAGCCTTGGCCTCATGGAGCCCAAACCTCCAAGCCCCCAAGCTCCCTTGAGTGTGCCCCATGCCCCTATTATATAGGAGGGCCCTCAAGTGACTCTTGACTTTCCATTCCTCATGTGTGACCCTTGGATGCCTGACCCTAACCTTAAACCTTAAGGTTAGTCCTAACCCATGCTCCACTAGAGCTTGTTCCCATGCTCCCATGCTCACAAGCCTAATGTGGGTTAGCCTCCTAGTATATGCACACATAATGTGTATATAACATAGAGCACATAATGTACATATAACATACTTCCCCTCTCTCAAAACATTGCACTCTTGCAATGAAAAGAAGGAGAACTGCGCTGAACAATCTCAACCGACTCCCAAGTCGAATTCTTAATTTCCCTATCTTTCCACCTTATTTTAACCTCAGGGATTAGTCAACTACAAAGTTTCCTTTCCCTGAATTCAAGTACCTTATCAGGTTCATGTGGAACATAGGATAATTCATCGACTTCAACGAGTTCTTGAGGAGTAACAGTGTCATCCTCACCTCCCAGTTTCCCTTTCAATCTATCGATATGAAAGACTGGATGAACTCTAACAATTGGAGGTAGTTTTAGTTCATACGCAACCGTGCCAATCCGATATATAACTCGAAATGGACCACAATATCTAGGAGATAAATTCGAGCATTTTCCCATTGACAAAGTCTGAGAATCTTTAAGAACATTAAAATAAACCAACGCTCCTGGTTCAAAAGACCGAGATGAGCGTCCCCTATCAGCATAAAACCGTGCCCTATCATGAGCACTCCTGATAGAATCCTGAGCTTCGGTCAGGATTTCCTACATATCACGCAAGAAATCCCTCGATGCATCAAGCTCGATGTCCTTAAGACCGACATCAATAGGTGCCCTGGGTTAATACCCATACATAAGTATGCACGGACTAAAACCAATAGCCGTATATTTAAAACTGTTATAGGCAAATTCCATCATTGGAAGATATTTTTCCCAATATGATGATTTTCTAGAGACATATGCATGAAGCATATCCTCTACAATCTGATTCATACACTCTGTTTGCCCATCAGACTACTGCGGATGATCAGAACAATTCACATTCAAAGTAACTTTTTCGTTGTAAATCTTTCGGAATAAAGTAGGAAAGCATGGCATTATAACAGCAGAAACCAGGGATTCATCGGCGCCCCGACATACCCACATCTGCATATGGAATAATCGACGTCTCGAGTTACCCATATCAACATAGAGTCATCAACGTCTCGATGAGTCACATATGTCCATCCGTAAACCTATCAGGTTGATTGTGTAAATCACCTAAAGTACGGAACTAGAGAAAAAATGCCAACAAAGGAAGAATCCAAATTTCCTTATCCGAATACAACAAGATAAACTTGTTTGAACTCTAAAGAAAGAGATTTCAACAAGTGAAAATGCCGACGAGATTACCCTCATCAAAACATGTAGGCTATAGATAAAAGAAGTTTATCTATAGAATGCCCACACTATAACTTCTAGTGAATTTAGAAAATAAGATTGTCTTTGAATGTTGAGGTCAACATGCTAAGTGATGTAAGCAAAGCAACAATCTTGAGCCCAAATTATCCCATAAGATAATATATGTGAGGGATCACTAGCGTCCCATACCACCATGATACCACCCATACATACCTTAACAATTTGAAACTCCCTAGTATGCCGTCTAGGAAAATATGAATAAAATCCTGTATAAAAGGAATAAGATGGCCTTATCCAGACTTTCACATACTAAACCTGTCTCTATATACCTGAGACTACATCAAGGAATAAATCCTTCAGAGTACATCAAGGAATAAATCCTTCTGAGTACATTATTAGAAAAGAAATTGAATTATTGGCGCCTTTCTAATGATAACTACCCAAAACACAATAAAGTTAGGGTAGAAAAATAACTCACCTAGATATGTAAGTAACTAGGTATCTGAGTTGGAATATGCACAAGAGTACAAGAAATATACTCCAAAAATATGTGCAAAAAACGAAGGCAAATGCTACCTTCAAAGCACATGTAATTATTCAAAAGATCAAAAGATCCTTATAAAACCATGGATAAAAGCATAGAAGCTCCTTCAATCCATAAATAACATAGTTGATCATAAAAAACAATGCATACCATCTAATGGACATAAATCATGCCAAAAGAAGCATTAAAATTGGTGGGCCAACTCATCATCAATCCGGAGTATATGAACGTTATGTTGTTCAAATAAAACTCCAAAGTAAGAAAGTGAAACACATGTGTGTAACACTCAATAAGAAAACCCTAGACATAAGTGATCTAGGCAAAACCTGATGAGTCCATATAAAACTTGGAAAACATCCAATAAAATCCACCAAAACAGACCGATCAACTGACCCATGATAGAGGCTTAAGAAATTAAGCACAAACCACACTTTAATAAGTGCAAAATAAATTATCATGGAAAAGTGTCAAAGGTGAAACACACTTTGAACGTAAATTATAGCCATCAAAAGAAATTAAGGAACATGTCCAAAAAGAATGGCTAAACAATGGTAAAAAATCATGAATACATCGTTTAGAATTAATCCAAACATAAATATCCATTAATACGAGGTATAATCGTATTAATAATATGTGAATAATACGCATCTATCTAATGTCAGCACGAGAAAACGTACTTCAACATTAAATAACCCTCGAAAATATTAAATTCTCGAGAAAAAGAATTATCATGATTTTTTTCTAATTTTCCCAAATTTATAGGGCCTCAAAATATAATAATTTTGAATTCCACCAAACCTATCTCATGGCATTCCAAACCTATATTTTTCCAGAAAATTTTTAGCAATTAAATTTGCCAAAATACCATTGATATTTAAAAAATATCAATTTTTAGGATTTCCAAATATAATATCTAGAATATTCCTAATTTTCCCTGAGAATCCCATCGTTCACGAAATTTCCAATTCCGCCCGACAATTCTCAAATCCAATAAAAATTTTTAATTTTAATGGATTTTTCTAATTTTCTGGGTCAAAAAATATAATTTTAAAGGAATTTGAATGGTCATGGGCGCCTGAATGGACACACCACATGCCAAACACCAACCTCACATTTTTCCAAAATTTAAAATAACCTTTGTCTAATTTTCCACTAATTTTCAGGAATTTTTTAAAATTTTTAATCAACCCCGAACGCATTTAGAATACGAACGGTCAAAAAATTTCGGAATTCCAACGGTTTTCCCGGAATACGGAAAGCCAAAAGTTTTGGGAAAATGAAAAGACAAAAAAAATCGGAATGTGAAAGGTCAAAGGTTTCCGGAATACGGAAGGTCAAAAGTTTTTCCGGAATTCGGAAAGCCAAAAGGTTTCGGGAAAACGGAAAGCCAAAGGTTTTCCGGAAGATGAAAAGCCAAAATTTTTCAATAAAAAATTTCCAGGAATTTTCATGGATTTTTTTTCCTCAAATCCCAAATTTTTCTGTAATTTTCAGGCTTTTTCCAAGCTTTTTTCTGAAATATATTCAAAAGCTTTTTTTTTAAATAAAAAACTCATTTTTTTAAAAAAAATGAAAAAATAAGCTTTTTAGCTTATAACTTGGTTTTGATTTTTTTAGGGGGGGGGGGGCGTTTTTCCGCCGGCGGCTGCTGCGCAGCCCCCCCCCTCCCGTCGACTGCGCGTAAGACAGAGAGATGGATTTCTCTCTTCTCTCCACCCTCTCCACCCTCTCCTCTCCCTTTCCAACTTTCTACTCCCATCTCTCTCTCTCTGTTAATCTGTTAATCAGAGAGGTTATCTTAATCTTTGATTAAGATTTTTAATTAAACTCCTAATCATAATTAACATTAATTATGATTAATGTTTAATTTAAAAATTTCCTTTTTAAGAGAAATTTCATGGAAAAATGAAGGAAATATCAGATTTGAGAGACGGAGAGAGTCCCACGCACACGGGAGAGCATCTCATGCATCAACATGCTGTCCCCTACTGAATTTCAGTAGAAATTGACAGAAATTTGATTGCATTCCCGCGGAAAAAACCCGCAAAAAATGTATAAAAATACATTTTTAATCATAAAAATGCTCAAAAAATTCCTAAAAAATTAGGAAAAAATTTCTAAAAATTCTAGAAATTCAGGGAATCCATCCTACAAAAATATCCACCATAAACTTTATGGTATTTTTGTAAAAAATTTCATTAATGCTCGATTTTAACCATAAAAAATAGGGAAAAATAGCATTAACTCACGGTATTCCCCCGCAACGTCGATTCGTCCATTGAATTGAAGTACCACACGTTCCAATCACCATAACGATGATCCATGTGCATTTCATCAACACAAATCAACAAAAAATAACATTTTATTAGTAAATATTAAAATTTACTTAAAAAAAATCAACAATTAAATAGAGATTGCTCTGATACCACTGTTAAAACCCTAAGATCTCTCTAGATAATTGTTATGCATAAACATGCATAAATCAGGCATAAACTCAACCACCCAACCACCCCCGAGCCCAAGGGATGCACACATGAATAAAGAATGAAATACATCATACCTCTACCTTGATGTCCCATACCATCAAGAGGTATAACTCCAATCCAATAGCATGTAGCTAAAGTGTGAAATGGTAGAAGAGTAGATATGAACCTCTACAAAGAGAGCATAACATAGCCTTGGCCTCATGGAGCCCAAACCTCCAAGCCCCCAAGCTCCCTTGAGTGTGCCCCATGCCCCTATTATATAGGAGGGCCCTCAAGTGACTCTTGACTTTCCATTCCTCATGTGTGACCCTTGGATGCCTGACCCTAACCTTAAACCTTAAGGTTAGTCCTAACCCATGCTCCACTAGAGCTTGTTCCCATGCTCCCATGCTCACAAGCCTAATGTGGGTTAGCCTCCTAGTATATGCACACATAATGTGTATATAACATAGAGCACATAATGTACATATAACACAAGTCTAAGTGGCATGTAGGTGGAGATCCCTCTTACACATGGCGGAATTCTCCTCTTCCATGTGTAGGCATTCTAGAAGAATCTTTCCTAATTATGCACCTACACACACTCCTCCACATGCCTTCCATACTCCCCAACTTGTAGCCTTCTGTGGTGAGTACTATATTAATAATACAATTAAAATCCATGTGAGCATTAAGGCCCACTTTTATTTTCCACATCACTAGCCTATCTACCATACCAAAGTATTTATCAAGCATACTTGTGGCATTCACAATGTGTGTATCCTAAATCAAGTAAAACCATTATATTTGAAGATAGAATGCTGTTATCAGGGTAGCCGCCAAGCCGCCGCATCACCATGCCGTTATTCCATTGTGGGCGCCGCAATCTTCTTAGACAAGCTTCCACCTTATTACCATTGAGAAACCATCAAAATATGTACAAAATTGAAAATGAAAGATATCAATTTTTCGTGTCACATCTTCCCCCCCCAGCAGATCCTCCATGCTTGTCTTGGGGGTCTGTTGGCCATGGTGCTCGAGGGTAAAATATCTTTAGTCGGTACTCATTGGCACATTCGGGAACCTCCTGGCCACTTGCATCCTCTAGAAGATAGGTGTTATTTTTGAACTTTTGCTTTATCCTAAAGGGGCCTTCCCAGCGTTGAAGAAGCTTCTTATCTATCTGTTTCTCCACACGGCCATCATACCTTATGAACTAAGCTTCATTGCTTGAGTTCTGTCTTCTTCTTCTTCTTCGTGAGAGTGTCATGCCTTGCCTTGCACTGTTGTTGTGTAGCCTCCAAATTTTGCAGTGCCTAAAGTTGCCTCTCATCCAAGGTCTCCAGTTGTACTAGGTGTTGGGCATGTGTTTCTTCTTCATTATTCAAGCGTGCAAAAGATGTGCGAAGGCTTGTGATTTCCAATTCTATTGGCAAAATAGCCTCCATTCCATAAACTAATTGAAAACGTGTGAAACCAAGAGAGAGTTTGTGAGTTGTCCTATAGGCCCATAGGACCTCTGGCAAATGCACATCCCACTTTCTCTTCATAGTATCCACTAGCTTAGAGAAAGATCCACAAAGCAGTCCATTAGTTTTTTCTACTAAACCATTACATTGGGGATAATAGGGAGTTGACATAGCATGCTTTATTTTTAATTTCTACACCAAAACTTCAATCAAGTCATTCCTGAAAGACCTCCCCCCATCCGTAAGGATTTCTAATGGGGGCACCCAAATCGGGCACATATGTATTCCCTGAGAGAAAGGATGCCATAGCCACTTCTTTATTATTGACCATGGCCTTTGCTTCTGCCCACCTTGTTGCATAATCTGTGGGGCAACCAATATGTAATACTTCCCATGTGAGGAACGAGGAAGTGGGCCCACAAAATCTAATCCCTACCTTTCAAATGGACCATATGCTGGGATAGGGTTTAAGGGTCCGAGAACCAATTTCTTATGCCCATATGCCTGGCATACTTCATAGCTTCTGCACCACTCATAGACATCCTTGCTGAGTTGAGGCCAATAATAACCTGTGTTAAGGATCCTCTGAGTTGTTGTGCTGGCTGAGGAAAAGTGACCTAAACATTCATGACATAATTCCATAATCCTTTTAGAATCTTCCAAGCTCACTACCCTCCTAAGAATCTTATCCTTACCTTGCTTGTAAAGAATATCCCCTAGAATTGTATAAGGATGAGCTTTCCTTGTAATCCTTTGCTTCTGTTGTTGAGGATTCAATCCAAGAGGGAACATCTTGGAGCTCAGGCCAACCTGTATCCATTAATGCAAGAATAGCTACTTTGAAAGAAGCCAAAGTTTTAGTAGCCAATTCATCAGCCTTTTGATTATCCTTCCTGTTAACATGCACAAATTTACAAAACTCAAAAGCTTCTTTTAACTCCATTTCTCTTTTATAGAATTCTTGGAAATTAGGACTCCTTGCCTTATATTCTCCTTTCATTTGTCAGATGGCCGATTGCGAATCCTCTTTGACCTCTACCTCTTTAATTCCATCTTTTATGCAATCTTCTAATCCCCAAATTAATGCATTGTACTCAGCCACATTATTTGATATAGCCTTTGGAAATTCCCTACCCTTGGCCCATACCTCTTTTCCTTCTGGATCAAATAAAACTATCCCCCCAGCCCCACATTGCTTGGAAGGGCTAAAGGCTCCATCAAAATGCATAGTGAAAGCAGTTGGTGGTGTCTCCAAATCTTCATATACTTATTCCTTTGTTCTTGTTCCTTCTTCCTCTTCCTTCCTTGTAAGAAAATCTGCAAGAGAGGCCCTAGTGGTGTTTTCTGTAATAAAAGTCAAAGAGAATTCTTGAAGCTCACAAATCCACTTTGCAAACTTCCCTCCTGCAGGATTGGGTTTGTAGACCAAGAATTGTAAAGAAGGTTGAGATGTGAGGAAGAAAAAAGGGCAAGGCAACAAGTATGACCTAAACTTATTTACTACAAAACACAAGAGACAAACCACCTTTCTCCATTTCACCATACCTCTCCTCGGCACGTCGGTGAGTTGTCGGCTTGCATAATACACAGGTTGCATACGCCCTTGCTCTCCCTTTTGCAAGAGTATAGCACCCCCACTGAATGTGATGAGACACTTGGGTTCACATAAAAATCCTCCCCCCACCTAGGAGGCTAGACAATTGGTCTTTGACTCATGCATTCCTTGAGCAAACAATAAGATTGAATTTGATTGGGCTCCCATTGGAAAGAAACATTCTTCTTTGTCAACAGATTTATAGGATATATCTTCTCAGAGAACATGTCAACAAAGCATTGGTAATACTTTGTTTTACCCAAAATCCTCCTTGCCTCCCTTACATTGGTGGGAGGGCCACAATTGCCTACACCTTCTTAGGATCCATCTCTATGCCCTCCGGTATCCTTTCTCAGAGAATATATATGTGCCCGATTTGGGTACCCATTAGAAATCCTTATGGATGGGGGAAGGTCTTTCAGGAATGACTTGATTGAAGCTTTGGTGTAGAAATTAAAAATAAAGCATGCTATGTCAACTCCCTATTATCCCCAATGTAATGGGCTAATAGAAAAAACTAATGGACTGCTTTGTGGATCTTTGTCTAAGCTAGTGGATACTATGAAGAGAAAGTGGGATGTGCATTTGCCAGAGGTCCTATGGGCCTATAGAACAACTCATATACTCTCTCTTGGTTTCACACCTTTTCAGTTAGTTTATGGAATGGAGGCTATTTTGCCAATAGAATTGGAAATCACAAGCCTTCGCACATCTTTTGCACGCTTGAATAATGAAGAAGAAACACATGCCCAATGCCTAGTACAACTGGAGACCTTGGATGAGAGGCAACTTTAGGCACTTCAAATTTGGAGGCTGCACAACAACGGCGCAAAGCAAGGCTTGACACTCTCACAAAGAAGAATAAGAAGCAAGAACTCAAGCAAGGAAGCTTAGTCATGAGGTATGATGGCCGTGTGGAGAAACGGCTAGATAAGAAGCTTCTTCGACGCTGGGAAGGCCCCTTCAGGATAAAGAAAAAGTTCAAAAATAACACCTATCTTGTAGAGGATGCAAGTGGCCAGGAGGTTCTTGGACATGCCAATGAGTACCGACTAAAGATATTTTACCCTCGAGCACCATGGCCAGCAAACCCCCAAGACAAACATGGAGGATTTGCGGGGGGGAGGGGGGAAGATGTGACACGAAAAATTGATATCTTTCATCTTCAATTTTGTACATACTTTTATGGTTTCTCAATGGTAATAAGGTGGAAGCTTGTCCAAGAAGATTGCGGCGCCCATAATGGAATAACGGCATGGTGATGCAGCGGCTTGGCAGCTACCTTGATAACAGCATTCTATCTTCAAAGTATGCTTGATAAATACTTTGGTATGGTAGATAGGCTAGTGATGTGGAAAATAAAAGTGGGCCTTCATGCTCACATGGATTTTAATTATATTATTAATATAGTATTCACCATAGGGCTACAAGTTGGGGAGTGTGGAAGGCATGTGGAGGAGTGTGTGTAGGTGCATAATTGGGAAAGATTCTTCTAGAATGTATACATAGAAGAGAAGAATTCTGCCATGTGTAAGTGGGATCTCCACCTACATGCCACTTAGACTTGGCTATTTTCTCATCACACTTTCAAAGTTAAAAAGTCTTCAATTTAATAATCAATAGAAGACAGCCTAAGAGGAAAATTGATGGTGACACTACCCTTATGTCACTAAAGGGTTGAAGATTTTTTTGTTGTAATTTGTGACAATGGAAGAGGGTGATTCTCCACCTATAAAAGGAGCCTTCTTCTCCCTTTCAAATCAATGAATAAAGCCTCCTCAATTGAGCATTTTGTGTCATTGCCATTCTCTTATCTTCAAACACTTATTCAAACACTCTCTTTACATGTGAATGTCTCATTTAGCATTAGCTCCTCATGCTTAACCCAATTTTGGACCTCTTTGATGATTCATGATAAGTAGGATAAGGAGTTATTATCTTGGTGGGCCTGTGACTTCTCAAGGTAGCCCTTGCCATATTGCCGCCCTCCTTTGGAGGTACCAATGGTTTTAGCGGTAATGAGCATGTGGAAAGACTTTGGGGACCATAGGTAAATCTTTACGATTGTCTGCTGAGCAATGTTAACCCTTACCCTCTAGCTTGAATCATGAAGGAGATGAAAGGCAAGAGGCTATGTGAAAATTGAGGTTTCATGGCAAAGAGAGGAAAGTGCAGTTTTTATGGTTTAATATCCAAATTTCAACCGGTAAATCACTCGGGTATTGGTTTCTGAAATTGATCATATGGCTAGGAAGCTCTTTATATGCTCTTTTCACTCATGTAACTAATTTCTTAATCCTTTACTTCATTGATGATCAGAATTTCTCCCAAAATTGCTAACTTTTAGGCAAATTTTGGCAGTTTTATAGTCTTGTAATAAAATGCTCGCTCGGTTTCCTGTTTTCAAAAGTTTTTATATAAACACGAAGCTCTCTTCAAGCTCTACGTATCTATGTAATCCTCTTTTGTATAGTCTATATGGATTTAAAACTGTAATTCTCTGTGTATCTCTGTTTTTATAGACTTTTAGCCATTATTTCTTCTTAATAATGATTAATTATTCTTAATAATGATTAATTCCTCTTAATCTCTTATCAAAAAGCAAATCCCATGTATCTTATCCTCTTGTAAGTGATTACCATATTCTTTTACTTTAAGATGTTCCGTCCAAATTGCCCAATTTGAACGGATGAACCTTACCAACATTCCCCGTATGTTTTCGTTCACATAATCCTGAGTCGGAAGATTTTCATCCAACAAAGACTTGCACTCTTGTTTGGAGCTTCAAGACTGGTAGAAATTCTTGCTTCTCCTGAGCCTTTCATCTTTCCTTCCATGAACTATGATATCACCTTTGATGTGGGTGCAGAAGCAAAGGCCACAGATTATGCAACAAGGTGGGCAAAAGCAAAGGCCATGGTCAATAATAAAGCAGTGGCTTCTTCTGAGATAACATGTCCCAAGAGAACCACCTTCCTTCATGCCAAGCGGCATTTTCTAAGATTAAGACACCCTTTTGTATCATCAATACTTTGCAAGGTCAACCTCAACTTTTCCAAGTGATCCATATGGCTTGAATAAATGCAAAAATCATCCAAAAAGACCCTTATAAACTTTCCCAAGTAAGGTGCAAATACCTGACTCATGAAGCATTGAAAAGTTGCTGGTGCATTGGTCAAGCCAAATGAAATCACCCTATAGGCATACACTCCCGAAGGGGTGATAAATGAGGTTTTCCTTTGATCTTCTACACAAATCCGGATTTGAAAGTATCCAAAGTATCCATCACACACTGAATACAACTCATGACCTGCAACTCGATCCAAAATCTCATCCTGAAAGGGTAGAGGATAATAATCCCTCTTTGTGCATGCATTCAGAGGGTGAAAGTCCACACACATACACGCCATTTTCCACCCTTTTGGGAGTGACTACAACTGGGGAAATCCACTCTGAATTCTCTACTGGAAAAATAAATCCAACTTCAGGAAAATTAGTTACCTCATTCTTAAGCACCTCCGCTTGCACTACTCCCAAAGCACCTTAGCCACTGTACCACTAGCTTACTTTGGGGCTTGAGATCAATCTTGTGCTCTACTAGGGTAACTTGGCATACTTATGAGTAGCTATTTGCAAAAATGTAAGGAAATCCATCCAACATTTTTAAGTAATTCTCCCTTTTAGTACCTGCTATGGACTCATCACAAGAAGAAGTTCACTGTGTTGTGGTGAAGACTAGTGAGGTCCACATCTCCTTTCTTGAATAGGGTTGAAGAAGCTTCCCCTTCCAAGACTCCATTGTCTTCAGCATCCTCTCGATCCCTTCTCGTGGAAAGACCAAATGCAACTCCCTCCACCTCCCCTTCTGAGATGGAATCCTCGGAGCTACCACTTGTCTCCTCTTCATCGGCGGATGACTCTGACTCTAAACTTTTGAAAGTTGAAGGTTCACCTCTTACCACTTTCTTGCAATGACTCTCTTGATGTTGTAGTGGACCTTCTTATTCTCACCTTGTAGAATAAGATCACCTGTCTCCCACTTTTGAATTTCCTTCACTTGGCAAAGCCATGGCCTACCCAATATCAATGGGTAAGCCCTAGCATCAGGCTTTGTAGGAATGACCTGGAATGTTATAGGCACAGAAACACCACATACATCCACTCCCAAATTCCTGACAATTCTTAAGGTTTTCACTCTAGTATTATCGACGCGATAGGGAGAGTTAGTAGAAGACAACTTTAAATCGGCATCTTTCATTATTTTTTCACTCATGACATTGATTGACGCACCTCCATCAATGTATGCATTAGAAATTGTTTGCCCCTCAATGATAACATCAATCATAGGCACATCATCTCCTACATCAATATCCACCTTTTGAGCCATAGGAGTCCCATTATCCCCCTTTTTCTTTTTCTTAGATTCCCTTGTGCTAGCCAGCTTACCCCATTCCTTTTTGAGCTTTGGAGAGAGAGTGCCAAAAGCTACCCAAATGTGATTTGTGCTGTTTTCTCCCTAAGATCTGTTAAGAGGTAATAACTAAGAGATCCTTGTCCAAGAGGAAAGTCAGATTGTCCAATTTTTCTCCTAGTAGACGACTTCTTCTTCTTCTTATTTTTCTCCTCTTCTTCAGTTTTATCTACTTGTTCTTCTTCTTCTTGGCTCCTAGTTTTACAACCCTTTTTTTCCATTAATGGCATCAATGTTTCCTCTTCTTCTTTTGAGCATGTTTCCTCTAGAAGTGCTAAACTTTTATCCTCTCTTTTCCTCAATTTTGGACACTCAGTGCGATAGTGCCCCTTCTCTTGACAAAAGTCTATAAAAACAGAGATACACAAAGAATTGCAATTTTAAATCCATATAGACTGTATAAAAGAGAATTACATAGGTACGTAGAATAGTGATGAGAGCTTCGCGCCTATATAAAAACATTTAAAAACGGGCAACCGAGCGAAAAGTTATGAGCATTTTACTACAAGATTTTAAAACTGTCAAAATTCGCCTAAAAGTTAGCAACTTTGGGAGAAATTCTGATCATTAATGAAGTAAAGGATTAAGAAATTAGTTACATGAGTGGAAAGAGCATATAAAGATCTTCCTATCCATATGATCAATTTTAGAAACCAATACCCCAGTGATGAGTAATTACCGGTTGAAATTTGGGTATTAAACCATAAAAACTGCACTTCCCTCTCTTTGCATAAAACCTCAATTTTCACATAGCCTCTTGCCTTTCATCTCCTTCATGATTCAAGCTAGAGGGTAAAGGTTAACATTGCTCAGTGGACAATCATAAAGATCTACCTATGGTCCCCAAAGTCTTTCCACATGCTCATTACCGCTAAAACCATTGGTACCTCCAAAGGAGGGCGGTAATAAGGCAAGGGCTACCTTGAGAAGTCACAGGCCCACCAAGATAATAACTCCTTATCCCACTTATCATGAATCATCAAACAGGTCCAAAATTGGGTTAAGCATAAGGAGCTAATGCTAAATGAGACATTCACATGTAAAGAGAGTGTTTGAATAAGGGTTTGAAGATAAGAGAATGACAATGATACAAAATGCTCAATTAAGGAGGCTTCATTCATTGATTTGAAAGGGAGAGGAGGGCTCCTTTTATTGGTGGAGAATCACCCTCTCTTCCATTGTTACAAATAATAATATAAAAATCTTCAACCTTTCAGTGACATAAGGGTATATGTCACCACAATTTTCCTCTTAGTGTAAGATCCATGTCTCCATCGCGCAACGGATTCGCGGTGCTAGCAGCAGCGAGCAGCGGAAGTAGCACATCTTGCGCGAGGCAGGGTCCCACACTCGAGGCCTCACCCATGGATGGACAGGTGACTAATTCCTTGGTTCTTCCAAAACCGAACTCGAAAAAACTTCTCTTGCTTGGAAAGCACAGGCGATTCCTCCAGGATAAAATTTTACTCTAACGTAGTCAAGACCATTACTGACCAAACTGATCCGACCGCACCTATAAAGATACTCGGCCAGATCAAGGAAGAAACTTGCACTTGCACTTGGATCATAGAGATCAATGCTTTTTTCCCCATCAAGAGGCACAGCCGTTGATTCCTATCTATAGAACAATTACTATCTTACTTCATCTATCGTAATAATAGAAAGGAGTCTCATTTTACAGATCCATCAGTCCAGCCTAGTCCCATGGGTTAGTAGCCAACTGCCCAACCACTGTAGTGATGGGATCCAATTTAGAATTTGGTAAGGTTTTGTCCCGGGTACTAGGGAAAAGAGTTCCCAGGCCCCCTAGCCGGATATTCATGCAAATTTAACACCAGTCATGCCACTTACACACCCAATATGAAATTGCCTTTTTTTCATAGATTCAGCCATCTTTAAAACAATCATTTAATGAAACCATAGTATCACTGATCACAATCCTCCAAAATATCCGGTTGAATCTTAATTTCCAATCATTCCTTCATCGGAGTATCTATGGCATCATTGGAAACCAGAACACTCACCACCTGTCCATTCAGGGGCCTTTTCAATAGTTCCTAGCTCATAGTACCTGGCAATATAATCACTTATAAAAATTAAGATGGAATCTCTGTTGAAGATCAGCAAGATCAACCAACAAATCCATATAAAAGAGCCATGGACTCATGCGTTGAGGACCAGCAAGGTCAGTCAACGAGATCCATGCCCGATTCTAGAAAACAACTCTTACTCCTTGTTCCAATATCTTCCACGATGCACGTGTGGGTATCTTCGGCGACCCAGAGCCCGAGCACCGTATGGTCAGCACCCTCTAGGATCCTTCGCAGGTCACCTAGCGGTTCACTCATAGGCCGCTTCCTTGGTCCCTCATCCACCATACCGGAAGCTCACCATTCAAATCGAGCTGAGGCTGGTCAAGACCTCCACTGACCTTGCTACACGAGATGTCCTCCCCGTCAGCTGTTGCAACTTTATCAGGTAGGTCTCCATGACCACATTCTCAAGACAGTCAAAATGCTTCCCCAGCATTCTTGACATAAAACAGTCATTTACAAACAGGTCACAAATACGATTTCTATAATGAACTCTCATCTTTCCACATTATCCCTCATCAGTCCACATTACTTATTCCACATTCCATTCATATGTGTACTCATTCTCATCCAATCACATCATTTTTTATCTCATCACATCAGATTCATTCACATCACATATCAATTATTCACTCATATCGACGTCACATCATTTCACATACACATTCTCATTCATTATTCCACATACACATCCACATTCATACATCCACATCCGTACATCCACTTCCACATCCGCATTCATACATACATATCCATATCCACATCCACATTCATACATCCACATCCATACATCCACATCCACATCTACATCCATACATCCATTTCCACATCCACATTCATACATCCACATCCACATCCACATCCACACATCCATATCCACATCCACAGCTATACATCCATTTTCGCATCCACATCCACATCCACATCCACATCCACATTCATACATCCACATCCACATTCATACATCTACATCTATATCTACATCCATACATCCATTTCTACATCCACATCCACATCTACATCCATACATCCATTTCCACATCCACATCCACATCTATATCCATACATCCATTTTCACATCCACATTCATACATCCACATCCACATCTACATCCATACATCCATTCCCACATCCACATTCATACATCCACATCCATACATCCGCATTCATATATCCACATCCATATCCACATCCATACATCTACATCCACATCCACATTCATACATTCACATACATCTTCACATCTATTCTTTTATAACACATCCATTCTCATCCTATCACAGCCCATACACATCTTATCACATCCTATCACATCTCATACACATCTTATCACATCCTATCACATCTCATATACATCTTATCACATCCGATACACATCTTATCACATCAGATACACATCTTATCACATCCCTTTTATACGTTATTACTATTTAATAGCTTTTTTCTAGATTGGTATTCATAATAGGACTTTTTCTAAACATCAGCCACTTGCTTGGTTTAGATTAAAGATTCTTTTTTTGATGACTATTTCCATATTGCTTCTCAATTCTTCAATTGAATTTTATTTCATATTCTTCTTTTTGAATAAAAGAATTCATGGGATTTATAGAAATCAATTCTACCCATATTTCTTCATTTGGTAAAAATAACCATAAATCGAATTTATACTAAAAATTCCTCTTCTTCCCATTTAATTTCTAGGATTCCAATTACCATGAGAATTTCTCTTTTGCTTTTAATTAATTACATTCCAATGTCCTGGGAATTCATCTTTTCCCATCAAGTATTTCTCATATAATAAATTCATCTGATTTAAAATATCCATTATTTCAATATGTTAGAAATTTCTCTTTGCCCAAATAAATGAGGGAATTCCAAATGTCATAAGAATTCCTCTTTTGACATTTAAATATTTCTCATAGATAAAGAAATTTATCTAAAAATTTTATCTTTGAAATTAAATGAATTATCCCATAATTCCAATATGATAAGAATTTCTCTTTTCTCATCCAATCATGGAATTCCAAATGTAATGGGAATTCCTCTTTTAACATTTAATTATTTCACATAGATAAATAAATTAATCTAAAAATTTCATCTTTGAATTTAAATGAATTATCCCATAATTCCAATATAATAAGAATTTCTCTTTTCTCATCCAATCATGGAATTCCAAATGTAATGGGAATTCCTCTTTTAACATTTAATTATTTCACATAGATAAATAAATTTATCTAAAACTTTTATCTTTGAATTTAAATAAATTATCCCATAATTCCAATATGATGAGAATTTCTCTTTTCTCATCCAATCATGGAATTCCAAATGTAATGCGAATTTCTCTTTGAACATTTAATTATTTCACATAGATAAATAAATTTATCTAAAAATTCATTAATTATGCATAAACCTAAAAATCAATATTTCTATGATTACAATGAAAATCAATCAATTTATCTAGGATGATAATTCCTAGAATATGGTAGGAAGTCCTCTTTTCATACTTTGAATGAAAATGTTTTATGTGTATTTTTTATAGAAATTTCACCATAGCTCCGCTGCTATTACTGATAAATCTCAATTTATTCTAAAGGAATGAACTTTAACATTATGGATAAGATTAGAATGATCCCTAATTGGATCATTAACCCATTATGGATTTAATCATAAATTTTCATGAAATAACTAGCTTAAAAGCATAAAAAAGCCACTAATTTGGCCTCCTATTAAACAAGCATAGAATTTATTCTTGGATTAGGGAAAAGCTTCATGAGAAGCTTCATTTGGATTCAGAATAGGTCATGGGAATGACCATTCTTTGAGTGAGAGAGAGAAATTACATAAAAACCATTAAAATTAAGCATAAATGGAAATTTATGCATTTACTACCATTCATCAATTAACTTCAATAGCATTAAAAAGCCATTCCAATTAAGCTTCTCAAGCTTGAGAGGGGTTGAGAAGAGAGAAACATTGAGAAATTATGGAAAAAGATCAAAATTCACACTTTACCTTACAAATTGCTTGATTCTTTGGTCACAGTAGAGGCCCCCAACCAATCAATTAGTTTAGTATGATGATGGAGTCACCAATGGAGATTGAAGAAAGAGGGAAGCTCCAATTTCTTCAATTTGGAGAGACTTTTAGAGAATAGTAAAAATTATCATTATTTTAGCATAATTCTGGTATAGTAAAATTCTCCTATTTTTTTTTACAAAGGACTCAGGTTCTATTTATAGGAGAGGGAGGCTCTAACCAAGACTAACTGATTTTTAGAATTTTTTAGATTTTAATTTGGTTGAATTTAAACTAGATTTGGATCCAGTTTGGTTACTTTTTGATTCGGTTTGATCTAGGAGAGAGGAGAGGTAAAAATATCACATTATTTTTAAGTTCAAAACTCATTTAAGCATGTGAAGTAGGTGCCTCCTTGAAGGGACTCCCCTTCCTTACACAAGTGTCAAAATGGAATCATTATAGCCAAAATATCTCATTTTTTAAGTAATACTCATAGTTTTTTACTAATAAACCTTGTACATAGTCAACTCTTCATCTTATGTGGGCATTTACTCATTTTTGGGTATTTTTCTTTTACAAATTGGATTTATTCCCTCCGCACACATGGATTGATCCTATTGGCCCATAGGAACCTTAATTGGACCATAATCCAAAAATTCCTCAAAATCTAGACCCTTAGGCTAAGGTCCTTTATACCCATTTCCAATTAATTCCAGTTGCACATTGGAAAGTTCTGTTTGAATTTCTGTGTCAAGGGAATTCATTTGACACTAGGAGGATTTTTATATCCAAAAATATCTCAATTTTGGACTACCTCTCTCTAGACATTTTCTCTCTCTAGGTCAAAACAGGGTAAAACAGAATCTTTCTTTTATTTCAGACGGGAATAATTATAAGATCAGAAGGGGAGGTTCTTACACCTGCACACCTCAAAAAGCTAGAGGGAGGAATCTTACATCCTACCCCACTTAAAAAACGCGAGATGTCCTCATCTCGCAACTAGAGGACAACTCTTCCCCTTAAGATCCAATTGATTCTGGGGTTCCTTATATTCTCCTCAACCCAATAGAATCTTGGGATAAAGATCCCTTATATAGAACAAAACGATTCATTCAGATCATAACATTCATACTTTTAACACAATAATGGTCCATTAGACCACAAAAATTTCTTTCTGAACATTCCTCCATGGGAATTTCAGTCAAACAAATCCTGAATTTGTCATCCAATTAACTTGATCCACCGGGTCAAGTGTTAATAGTAGCAATCTGACAGCACAATCCACTAATCTCATAGTAATTTGCTGAAGTCATTATCATCATTCCAGTTACGAATATTAGCACAGGGACTTGTCTCATTCATCCTCATTGTGGTTTTTGTTCAGCTTAATGCTTTTTAACCAAAATTCAGGAATCATCATTTTTCAATCAGAATCCAAATCAACTCACATCAATTCTCAACCAGAATTTAAAAATCATATCAACCACATTCAAATTCATCATCTGGATAGCATTAATGCTTATAATTTTAAGTCTTAGATTTACTTGTATATACTGCCAGTAAAGAGCTACAGTTATACACTCGGTATATACGCGTAGTCATGGCCCTTGGAACTATAAAGTAAATACCATCCAATCTAGGCCTCAAGCAAGTCAGGGATTCCATGCAATTACGGTACTTCCATCTGAAGACCCAATTACTAACTTATGAATTTCAGTCTGAATACCAATTTGTATGAATTTCATCACATAATTCCAACCTTGTACTGTTACTTCATAAATTTTTGACATTTTTGGCTTCTCAGTTGATCCACATTAGCCAATTTGCTCTAATACCAACTGTAAGATCCCTCTCCCCCACCGCGCAACGGATTCGGGGTGCTAGCAGCAGTGGAAGTAGAACATCTTGCGCGAGGCAGGGTCCCACACTCGGGGCCTCGCCCACAGATATCTGGAGAGGTGACTAATTCCTCGGTTCTTCCAAAATCGAACTCGGAAAAACTTCTCTTGCCCGGAAAGCACAGGCGATTCCTCCATGATAAAATTTTACTCTAACGTAGTCAAGATCATTACTGACTAAACTGATCCAACCGCACCTATAAAGATACTCAGCCAAATCAAGGAAGAAACATGCACTTGGATCATAGAGATCAACGCTTTTTTCCCCATCAAGAGGCACAGCCGTTGATTCCTATCCATAGAACAATTACTATCCGGGATTTACTTCATCTATCGTAATAACAGAAAGGAGTCTCATTTTACGGACCCATCAGTCCAGCCTAACCCCATCCAGTCCCATGGGTTAGCCAACCGCCCAACCACTGTAGTGATGGGATCCAATTTAGAATTAGGTTAGGTTTTGTCCTGGGTACCAGGGAAAAGAGTTCCAAGGCTCCCTAGTCGGATATTCATGCAAATTTAACACCAGTCATGCCACTTACACACCCAATATGAAATTATCTTTTTTTCACAAATTCAACCATCTTTAAAACAATCATTTAATGAAACCATAGTATCACTGATCACAATCCTCCAAAATATCCGGTTGAATCTTAATTTCCAATCATTCCTTCATCGGAGTATCTATGGCATCATTGGCAACCAGAACGCTCACCACCTGTCCACTCAGGGGCCTTTTCAATAGTTCCTAGCTCATAGTACCTGACAATATAATCACTTATAAAAATCAATATGGAATCTTTGTTGAAGGTCAGCAAGATCAACCAACAGATCCATATAAAAGAGCCATGGACTCATCCGTTTTGAGGACCAGCAAGGTCAGTTAACCAGATCCATGCCCGGTTCCAGAAAACAACTCTTACTCCTTGTTCCAATATCTTCCACGATGCACATGTGGGATCTTCGACGACCCAAAGCCCGAGCACCGTATGGTCAACACCCTCTAGGATCCTTCGTAGGTCACCTAGTGCTTCACTCATAGGACGCTTCCTTGGTCCCTCATCCACCGTACCGGAATCTCACCATCTGGTCAAGACCTCCGTTGACCTTGCTACGCGAGACGTCCTCCGTTGACTCTCCGTCAGCTGTTGCAACTTTATCAGGTAACCACATTCTCAAGACAGTCAAAATGCTTCCCTAGCATTCTTGACATAAAACAATCATTTACAAACAGGTCACAAATACAGTTTCTATAATGAACTCTCGTCTTTCCACATTATCCCTCATCAATCCACATTACTTCTTCCACATTCCATTCATATGTGTACTCATTCTCATCCAATCACATCATTTTTTATCTCATCACATCAGATTCATTCACATCACATATCATTTATTCACTCATATCGACGTCACATCATTTCACATACACATTCGCATTCATTATTCCACATACACATCCACATTCGTACATCCACATCCGTACATCCACTTCCACATCCGCATTCATACATACATATCCATATCCACATCCACATTCATACATCCATACATCCATACATCCACATCCACATCCATATATCCACATTCATACATCCACATCCATACATCCACATCCACATCTACATCCATACATCCATTTCCACATTCACATTCATACATCCACATCCACATCCACATCCACATCCACATCCACATCCATACATCTTTATCCACATCCACATCTATACATCCATTTTTGCATCCACATCCACATCCATATCCACATCCACATTCACATCCATACATCCATATCCACATCCACATCTATACATCCATTTTCGCATCCACATCCACATCCACATCCATACATCCATATCCACATCCACATTCACATCCATACATCCATATCCACATCCACATTCATACATCTACATCCATAAATCCATTTCTACATCCACATCCACATCTACATCCATACATCCATTTCCACATCCACATCCATACATCCACATCCACATCTACATCTACATCCATACATCCATTCCCACATCCACATTCATACATCCACATCCATACATCCGCATTCATACATCCACATCCGCATTCATACATCCACATCCATACATCTACATCCACATCCACATCCACATTCATACATTCACATACACCTTCACATCTATTCTTTTATAACACATCCATTCTCATCCTATCACAGCCATACACATCTTATCACATCCTATCACATCTCATACACATCTTATCACATCCTATCACATCTCATATACATCTTATCACATCCGTTATACACATCTTATCACATCCGATACACATCTTATCACATTAGATACACATCTTATCACATCCCTTTTATATGTTATTACTATCTAATAGCTTTTTTCTAGATTGGTATCGATAATAGGACTTTTTCTAAACATCAGCCACTTGCTTGGTTTAAATTAAAGATTCTTTTCTGACGACTATTTCCATATTGCTTCTCAATTCTTCAATTGAATTTTATTTCATATTCTTCTTTTTGAATAAAAGAATTCATGGGATTAATAGAAATCAATTCTACCCATATTTCTTCATTTGGTAAAAATAACCATAAATCGAATTTATACTAAAAATTCCTCTTCTTCCCATTTAATTTCTAGGATTCCAATTACCATGGGAATTTCTCTTTTTGCTTTTAATTAATTACATTCCAATGTCTTGGGAATTTCTCTTTTCCCATCAAGTATTTCTCATATAATAAATTCATCTAACTTAAAATATCCATTATTTCAATATGTTAGAAATTTCTCTTTGCCCAACTAAATGAGGAAATTCCAAATGTCGTAAGAATTCCTCTTTTGACATTTAAATATTTCTCATAGATAAATAAATTTATCTAAAAATTTCATCTTTGAAATTAAATTAATTATCCCATAATTCCAATATGATAAGAATTTCTCTTTTCTCATCCAATCATGGAATTTCAAATGTAATGGGAATTCCTCTTTTAACATTTAATTATGTCACATAGATAAATAAATTAATCTAAAATTTTTATCTTTGAATTTAAATGAATTATCCCATAATTCCAATATAATAAGAATTTCTCTTTTCTCATCCAATCATGGAATTCCAAATGTAATGGGAATTCCTCTTTTAACATTTAATTATTTCACATAGATAAATAAATTTATCTAAAAATTTTATCTTTGAATTTAAATGAATTATCCCATAATTTCAATATGATGAGAAATTCTCTTTTCTCATCCAATCATGGAATTCCAAATGTAATGGGAATTTCTCTTTTAACATTTAAGTATTTCACATAAATAAATAAATTTAGCTAAAAATTCATTAATTATGCATAAACCTAAAAAATAATATTTCTATGATTACAATGAAAATCAATCAATTTATCTAGGATGATAATTCCTAGAATATGGTAGGAAGTCCTCTTTTCATACTTTGAATGAAAATGTTTTATGTGTAATTTTTACAGAAATTTCACCATAGCTCCGCTGCTATTACTGATAAATCTCAACTTATTCTAAAGGAATGAACTTTAACATTATGGATAAGATTAGAATGATCCCTAATTGGATCATTAACCCATTATGGATTTAATCATAAATTTTCATGAAATAACTAGCTTAAAAGCATAAAAAAGCCATGGCCTCCTATTAAACAAGCATAGAATTTATTCTTGGATTAGGGAAAAGCTTCATTTGGATTCAGAATAGGTCATGGGAATGACCATTCTTTGAGTGAGAGAGAGAGAAATTACATAAAAATCATTAAAATTAAGCATAAATGAAAATTTATGCATTTCCTTACTACCATTCATCAATTAACTTCAATAGCATTAAAAAGCCATTCCAATTAAGCTTCTCAAGCTTGAGAGGGGTTGAGAAGAGAGAAACATTGAGAAATTATGAAAAAAGATCAAAATTCACACTTTACCTTACAAATTGCTTGATTCTTTGGTCACAGTAGAGGCCCCCAGCCAATCAATTGGTTTAGTATGATGATGGAGTCACCAATTGAAGAAAGATAAAATCTCCAATTTCTTCAATTTAGAGAGAATTTTAGAGAATAGTTAAAATTATCATTATTTCAGCATAATTCTGGTATAGTAAAATTCTCCTATTTTTTTACAAAGGACTCAGGTTCTATTTATAGGAGAGGGAGGCTCTAACCAAGACTAATTGATTTCTAGAATTTTCTAGATTTTAGTTTGGTTGAATTTGGTCCATATTTGGACCCAGTTTGGTTACTTTTTAATTCGGTTTGATCTAGGAGAGAGGAGAGATAAAAATATCACATTATTTTTGAGTTTAAAACTCATTCAAGCATGTGAAGTAGGTGCCTCCTTGAAGGGACTCCCCTTCCTTACACAAGTGTCAAAATGGAATCATTATACCCAAAATATCTCATTTTTTAAGTAATACTCATAGTTTTTTTACTAATAAACCTTGTACATAGTCAACTCTTCATCTTATGTGGGCATTTACTCATTTTTGGGTATTTTTCTTTTACAAATTGGATTTATCCCCTCCCCACACATGGATTTATCCTATTGGTCCATAGGAACCTTAATTGGACCATAATCTAATTTTTTTTAAAAATCTAGACCCTTAGGCTGTCCTTTATACCCATTTCCAATTAATTCCAATTGCACATTGGAAAGTTCTTTTTGAATTTCTGTTTCAGGGGAATTCATTTTAGACACTAGGAGGATTTTTATATCCAAAAATATTTCAATTTTGGACTACCTCTCTCTATATATTTTCTCTCTCTAGGTCAAAACAAGGTAAAACAGTATCTTTTTTTAATTTCAAAGAGAGGAATAATTATAAGATCAGAAGGGGAGGTTCTTACACCTGCACACCTCAAAAAGCTGGAGGGAGGAATCTTACACTTAGGCTAAGTCTTCTATTGATTATTAAATTGAAGACTTTTTGACTTTGAAAGTGTGATGAGATAATAGTCAAGTCTAAGTGGCATGTAGGTGGAGATCCCACTTACACATGGTGGAATTCACCTCTTCCATGTAGGCATTCTAGAAGAATCTTTCCCAATTCTGCACCTACACACACTCCTCCACATGCCTTTCACACTCCCCAACTTGTAGCCTTATGGTGAATACTATATTAATAATACAATTAAAATCCATGTGAGCATGAAGGCCCACTTTTATTTTCCACATCACTAGCCTATCTACCATACCAAAGTATTTATCAAGCATACTTGTGGCATTATGGTGAATACTATATTAATAATACAGTTAAAATCCATGTGAGCATGAAGGCCCACTTTTATTTTCCACATCACTAGCCTATCTACCATACCAAAGTATTTATCAAGCATACTTGTGGCATTTACAATGTGTGCACCCTGAATCAAGTAAAACCATTATATTTGAAGATAGAATGCTGTTATTCTAGGGTAGCCACCAAGTTGCCGCATCACCACGCCGTTATTCCATTGTGAGCATCGCAATCTTCTCGGACAAGCTTCCATCTTATTACCATTGAGAAACCATCAAAATATGTACAAATTTGAAAATGAAAGATATCAATTTTTCGTGTCACACCACCACCAAGAATATGGATTGGACTCCTAACCAAAAATGGTCTACAATGGTGGCAAGCCCATATATATTCTATGGTCCACACCAACTTCATATTCTTGGAGATGTGGAAAACTCTTCGCACACTAACAAAAGAAAACACTCACATTCAAATATCACATGAAATGCATTTAATAAGTGTTGTGTATTTCATTCCTACAATTTCTATAGGAAACAACCATTTGGAGTGAAGATTTTACATCATAGATGCAGTTGCACTCCAAGGCCGGATTATCATTAGAAAATAGTGGATTGATGCTACTAACAGTGAAATCAATAAGCACGAAGAAACAAACACCATGGATATCAATGGCAAAAAGGACATTGTTCTCTTATGTCGTCCTGAAGAGGAAATCATACACACACCCTCAACTACCCTTCCCCCTCACGCTCCATCCTCACATCACCAGGGCAGTCTTCCCTATGACCACACCCCATGCCTCACCAAATTCAGTCAATATGCCACTGTCAAGACCATCCAACAATGACATTCACCTCAACTCTACATCCTTAACCACCCACATTGCAAGAACCCCACCTCATATCTTTATCTCATGAGAATCAATGGTGGGTGCCCAAGAATCTTCTTGCCGCTCAAGGATTCTATGATGGCTACACAAAACTATAGATCCCCAAATGGCCATCTCCACTACCCAAGTGCAAGAAGCTAACTAAGCAAAAAAAAAACAACCCTAAGCCAAATCTTCAACGTTGGTCATCCCTGACCGCCTGTTTACGAGCACAAGGCTACTATGAAAACAACACTTGCCTATGGCTACCCAAGCATGCTGCATGTGCTTATCCCCCACACCAACTCCCCAAAAAGCCACAATAAAAGGTCTCACAGTCCACGTGTTAGGAAACCCCAAGAACAACGAAATAATGCTGTTGGGTGCCTACCAACGTGCTCAAAGCTCAAGGCTTCCATGAAGGCAACACACACCTGTGTCTCTCCAAGACCCCATCAAAAGCATATCCTTAGTGTCGACAACCTACACCTAGTTCAAAGCCTCATCGACCAAAAACCAAGAAGCCTCGACAACCACGGACTTTCATCACACTCGGTAGTGATGGGTGCCCACGCGTCTCTTTGAAGCCCAAGGCTTCTAGCAACTCCATCATTTGGCTCCCACGACGACAAAACCCTCAGCAATTCGCACAAACCACACCAACCAAGCTATTATCTGTCCATTCGATGAAGATGGTTTGGTGACCAACGGGCAAGCAAGTCCCCTCTTCCTCAATTAAATCCTACGAACTTGCCCACACACAACCCATGGGCTCTCAAAAGCTCAATTTGCCTAGCCTTTCCCCCAATGAAGCCTCAACCATGACGCTCCACCCTGCCCCTTGACTTCATCACACCCACCCAAGTGGCAGTGCTACAAATCGTAGATCTTATCCAACCACTCAAAGATACACTCAAAGGCAAGCTCACAAATCTTGCCAAATGGGCCACTTAGTACAAAACCTACTTTAAAACCAAAAAGAGATAGAGAGAGTCTCTAGGTGATTAGGACCGCGGGCACACATTTTTCTCTCACCCATGCACAACACTTGAAATTCTCACTTGGCTCTATCCTATGCGCACACATTGCACAAAGCTTCATCATTTTGGTAGCCATCCATGTATATCTCTGTATGGGGGGACCATGGTGGGTACAAGCCTGGTTAATGGTATAGACCACCACCTGGATTTTCTTAATCACCCCCACTTCACCCCAATAACTATGCTTCATGCCTAATCCATCTGACCCATAACTTCTTCTTTGGCTCAACACCTATGGATCCTCGCCATCAACTACCTCCAATCAACATCGGATCCTAGAGCTCCAATGACAAAAGAAGACAAACCACTAAAAGAAAAAAAGAGAGCACTAAAACCCAATACCTCAACATCCTTTGGGAGCCAAGAAACCCATCATGGTGTCTCGACAAAGATTCTAGAGATTTGTGTACACCAATTGACATACAACATCGTGGAGTGCAAGCACTCTCCATGCACGTTGCCTCCTTGTTGAGGCTCCAGAATTCCCCCCTTGCCAATTTTTTACTAACACCATTGTATTACTAACCCCCATTTAATAATGCCACCTACCACTTGGACACTGGTCATCTGTGCTAGTCTACTCATTCAAGTACTCTGACTCCTCTAATGAGCATGCCCCGCTGCAAAGGCGACAAAAAAGAAAAACACCAAAAATAAAATCAAGAGTACTATTGGGCACATCCAAGAAAGCAAACTCATAAGAGCCCACATGACTAGCTGGATACTTAGTCGCTAGTACTCCCCTAACTTCTTTTCATCTTACTAACTCCCCCACCCCCCCCCCCCCTCATTTCTAGAGAGATAGAAGAACCAACCAAGTAAGACACTTCCCCATGTGCCTCGATAACCTCGTACTAATCACGAGGATGCAATCAACTTTAGGAAGTGGAGTATGTTAACCACATATTGGTTCACACAATACTACAACAACTATGTTTGCACACTTATGTAATGGCTGCCAGAACTATATATTGTAAATCTCATCATTTGATGATGGAAACACCACAAAGACTCTCCCAAAAAAGTGTTGAGCTTCGAAGGACAGACAAGAGGATCTTGGTCACTTCGCTAATCCATATGTTTTGGGTGCCTCGGGTCACTTACTCTTGGCGGCCTAGTGAGAAAAGACTTCGAAGGACACACAAGAGGATCTTGGTCAGTTCGCTAATCCATATGTTTTGGGTGCCTCGGGTCACTTACTCCTGGGCGGCCTAGTGAGAAACGACTTGGAACTACAAAAGCCAATTTCTCTTGTTTGTAACTCATTCTCCCATTGTGCAATAGAAGTGGAGTGTTCTCTGTCTCCCTCTCTCGTGCAACTCTAATCTAGAATGTGTGGTGTGCTTAGCATTAGAGTTTGGGAGTCATTAGTGCTAATCACTTATTCTCAATTGCTTCCTCCCTCTTGCTTCCTCTCTCCCTCTTGCTTGAGTGATTAGGCTACCAACATGATTGTTTTCCGCAGAGATCCCACACGATCTTTGCAAGAGAGGTTGCATCACCCTGTTGGATTAGAGAAACTGCCTCAGTGTAATAGCATCACCCTGTTGGATTAGAGAAACTGCCTCAGTGTAATAGCAAGTGCAAGAGGAACGCGGTGACAAGTAGCTACAGTGGAGCTCTTAAGCTTAGCTCAAGCTCATGGGATAGGAAACTTACCATGACATGTTAGGGTAGGGTTTCCTTAACATTTTCGTAAATAGATTGGGTCTAATTCCCAAGCGTGCACCAACTTGGCCTCCCTCATAAAAGGTCTTCCAAGTATGACATCATATGAATCTTGTTAGTGCAAGAAGTTCATCACTATATAACATGTAATGACATCGGAATGAGAAACTTTATAATTTAGTCCACTGCGGGACTCCTATGGACCTTGTAGATGTTCCATCAACCATTTTTATGATAAGTTCCATTCATCTAAGGTCGGTTTTCTCCAATTCTCGTTGCATTTCTTTGCAATGCTACTCACTCCCACTCCACCATTCACGATCATAGTTGATAGCCATTGTGCTAGATAAAAATGGTCCTATTCATGCCATGTTTTTTGTTTTAATGCCCCAATTTATTGATTGGTATTTGTATAAACTTAGGAGCATTACTCTCTTCCCTTAATTTTTGTGAAGTCTCAATCTTTAGTGCATATCCTGGTTTAACTTGTGGTTCTAAAATTCCTTCAACCCATTCTCATACACTCCTCCACATGGCGGTAGGATTGCTACAAAGCAAGGGTCGAATAGGCATTTCTTCTAGTGGTTCTTTGACCAAAACTTGATTGATGCGGTAATGGTTTGGTAGAGGTGGTTGTGATGGTAGGACTGTTGAGATATCAAGCTCTAGTGAGGCGGTGGACACTGATGACCCGCCTGGGGGATAGGCCCCGCACTTACACCACTGGCATGGTTGGTGAGATCTTGGGTGATATGCGGCCAGTGGGATGACAGGCTGTGTGACAGCCACTCTAGAGACTGGCATAGTTATAGCGCCATCTCATTTAGTCGGGTTCACACTATAGAGAACCCGTGTATGTATTGGTTGAGTACCTTTCATATTATGTGTACTCTTATTCTTGTATATGGTGTGTTGAGTGTAGAGTAGAGAAGAAGAAGATTTTCAGCCTCTCACCTTGTGTGTTCTCTATTAGGGTTTTGTGAGTGTGTGTGTGTGCTTGCAAGAGCTCAAGCTCTCTTCCCCCCTGCATCTTTTCATGGTATCAGAGCCTGGTTCGTGCTAAGGGCTGAGCTGCAAGCAAGAGAACCACAGGAAGCGGTACGAGGGTAAGAGCTTCAACTACTCTTCCCTATTTGTGTTGGTGACTACACCCTTGTCTCGGGAGCTCTACGGGAGGCACCGGCAAACGATCTCCGATTGAGGAGCTTTCTTCGCGGGAGTGAAGCTATAGGGCAACTATATAGTCCTATGGACTGAAATTTTTGGGCCGAAAACGCGTTTCGGGCGCGTCTGGACCTCCGTTTTTCAGAAAGCAGGCGATTTCGAGCACTGCGGGTAAGTCATCGATTCACTGCAGAACTCTGTTTTAAGAACTGCAGGAAGACAGATTGACTGTGCAGACACTGTGGGTGCTGCAAAGAGGTCTACAGTTGCCATTGGGTGTATGTATGCACATTGAAGTCACTGGTTGTGACATTTGAGAGTACTACAGTACCGCTGTGCAGAAAATACAGCATTTGTGCAGAAAAAACCAGAGTGCAGTTTCTGGTAAAATTGTGTGTTTGGCAAGATGTCTAATGATGGCATAACACAGATTGTGGCTGAGAAGCTGGATAAGAATAACTTCCATGCTTGGAGGTTCAGGTTGACGAATTTCCTGATGGAAAAAGGCTATTGGGACTACATAGAAGGTGAACATGAAGAGGCACCAGAGATACCGGATATAAATCCGACTGCTGCAGATGTGAAAGAGTTTAAAGACTGGAACCAAGGAGCCAGGAAGGTTATGTATTGGCTCTCCATTAGTATACAGGACACCATGATTGGGCACATTCAGGATGCCAAGTCCCCCAAGGAGGCGTGGGACACCTTGGTAAAGCTTTATGAAACAAATACTAAGGCACGTAAGATACAGTTGAAGAATGAACTTCATACTATGGAGAAAAAGAGCATGTCTGTGAATGATTATGCGTTGAAGATAAAGGGTATTGTGGAATCCCTTGCATCTATTGGTGTGTCAGTAGATGATGATGACAAGGTGGAAGTCTGTCTACGTGGTCTCGGGCAATACAAGGCGTTTAAGACGTCTATTCAGACTCGGGAAAACATTCCCAACTTTACAGATTTGGTGTCTATGCTGATTATCGAAGAGAAGAACTTGGGTGAAGACCAACAGTCTTCACAAAGCAAAAACAGTTCAGAGCAACAGGCCTTCTACACGAGTTCAGGAAGAGGACGAGGTAGAGGAGGCCGTGGACGCGGTCAAGGAGGTGGCCGAACAGGTAATCAGAATTATGGCTAGTAGCAGCAGCAGCAACAACAGTCCCAGAATCAACAACAACAACAACAACACGCAGGTGGAAGAGGCAAATTCAGAGGCAGGGGGAGTCAAAGAGGCCGTGGAAATTGGCAAAGGCAATATAATGATGCACGTGAATGCTATTATTGTGGTAAGCCTGGACATGTGCAAGCAGAATGTTATAAAAAGCAGGCTGACATGCAAAATGGGAAAGTGCAGCAAAACAACTATGCATCCTCAAGCAGAAATAATGAGGATAATGAGAGGTTGTTTGTTATGCAGCATGTCGTGAATGCCATGTCTGAAAATGTTGATGCAGCACAAAAAGATAATGTATGGTATGTGGATTCAGGCGCTTCGAACCACATGACGAGTCATGGGGAGTGGTTCAAGGAGATGAAAAACCCGGAAAGACCAGGTTTTGTGGAAACAGGGGATGACACTGCTCATCCAATTGCCCACATTGGGGAGATGTGCCATTGTCTATGCAGGATGGCAAAGTGAAGTACCTTGCAGATGTACTTCATGTACCGAACATAACAAAGAATCTGGTTTCAGTTGGCCAGATGATTGAGCAAGGTTTGCAGGTTCGGTTTAACCCTGATGGGTGTTATGTTGAATATTTCAAAGACAAGTGCAGGTTGGTTGCAAAAGGCAACAGAGTGGGCAGGATGTTTACGTTGAATGTAGACATGCCTGAAATGAGTGTTGCGATGTTTGCAAATGGTTCAGGAGTTGTTGCAGACACAGACATATGGCATAAAAGAATTGGACATGTAAATGTGCAGAGATTGAAGTCTATGCAGACAAAAGGAATTGTGACAGGGCTGCCAAAATTTAAAGTGGAAGGTATGCAAAAAATATGTGAAGCATGCCAATTTGGGAAGCAAACAAAGCATGTGTTTCCACGTAACAGATATGTGAGCAGAAATGCACTAGATGTTGTGCATTCAGATGTATGGGGTCCTACGAAGACCGTGTCTATGGGAGGCTGCAGGTACTATGTCACTTTCATTGATGACCACACAAGGAAAGTGTGGGTATATTTCATGAAGGAGAAGAGTGAGGTGTTCACTCACTTTCAGAATTTCAGAGTTTTGGTTGAAAAGCAAACAGGGAAATATGTAAAGTGCCTAAGGTCAGATGGAGGGGGAGAATACTTCTCCAATGAGTTCTCTGAATTTTTGAAGAAGAATGGTATTCGGAGACAGTTCACATGCAGATACACTCCGCAGCAAAATGGAGTTGCTGAGCGGAAAAACAGGCACATTGCTGAGATTGCGCGAGCATTGATGGAAGAGAGGAATATGCCGCATTGCTATTGGGCTGAGGCTGTTTCTACAGCAGTATACATCATGAACAGGACTCCAACTGCAGCCATACATGATGTAACTCCAGAGGAGAGGTTTACTGGCAGAAAACCAGATTTGTCTCATCTGATGCATTGCATATGTGCATGTGCCAGATGAGCTGAGAACTAAGCTGGATCCGAAAGCTGAAAAATGTGTGTTTATTGGATATTCCCTTGAGCAAAAGGGATACAGGTGTTATAACCCTGCTACACGTGAGTTGAGGGTAAGCAGGGATGTTGTCTTTGATGAGATGAGCAGCTGGTATGCTGCTGAAAAAGAAGCTGTTGGGGCTGATGTGAGTGGAAGTGTGGTTGCACAGAATGTAGGTCAGCAATCACAGTCTTTGAGTGGACCAGGAGAGTCCTCATCTAGTGGGTCTGTTGATAGACCATGGAGTGGCAGGCTGCATCATAATACCAGCCCTGCAAATGTGATTAGTACATCACGTAAAGGAAAAGAGAAAGTGGTTGAGCCCCTTGGTATGCCTGACATTTCTGCAAGGCATTCTCATGTTGATGGAGAGTCTAGTGGCTCAGATATGAGCCTTGATGAGGAGCTTGGGATCCCAGCTATGAGAACACTTGGTGTAAAGAAGGCTATGGAAGCCATGAATGAAAAGCTGTGAAGATCAGGGAGAGTCAAGAACCCTGTGCAGAGATTTACATATGATGGTTATGTGGCACATCACTATGCATATATGGCAAAGGTTGTGCAGGTTGTTGAGCCCACATGCATTGATGAGGCTATTGGAAATGTGTGTTGGGAGAAAGCTATGGATGAGGAGATGGATGCACTATATGGAAATGAAACTTGGGATTTAGTGCAATTGCCTGAAGGCAAGAAAGCCATTGGATGCAAGTGGGTGTACAAAGTTAAACATAACAGTGATGGAAGCATAAACAGGTACAAGGCTAGATTGGTAGCCAAAGGATATGCGCAGACATATGGGATTGATTATGAGGAAACTTTCAGCCCAGTTGCCAAGATGGCAATGGTGAGAGTTGTGATAGCAGTGGCTGCGTCAAAGCAATGGTCTTTACATCAGATGGATGTAAAGAATGCATTCTTGCATGGTGATTTGCAAGAAGAGGTGTATATGTTGTAGCCACCTGGTTATGAGGATGTGGGTCACCCCGAGCATGTTTGCAAGTTGAAGAAAGCCTTGTATGGCTTAAAACAAGCACCAAGAGCATGGTCTGACAAGATTTCTGAATATCTTGTCACTATTGGCTTTCATGTAGCCAATGCAGATTTCTCATTGTATGTGAGACATGGTGATAGAAGGGTTGTGCTTGTTGTCATCTATGTAGATGACTTGATCATTACGGGGGACCATGATGCAGAGATCTTTGATGTAAAGATCTTGCTAAGACAGAAGTTTGAGATGAAGGATCTGGGAGAGCTCAGATATTTCTTGGGCATTGAGGTGATTAGGTCACCACATGGTATTGGATTACTGCAGAGACAGTATGGCTTGGACATGTTGTCCAAGTATGGTATGACAGGCTGTAAGCCTATTTCTGTGCCATTGGATCAGAATGGCAAGTTGAGTGCAGATTCAGGAGAGATCTTGGAGGATTCTACTATGTACAGGAGCATAGTAGGAAGTTTGATCTACATGACGATCACCAGACCAGATTTGAGCTATGTTGTTGGGTTGGTGAGTCAGTTTATGCAGGTTCCACGAAAACCGCATTTGGATGCTGTGAGACGCATACTGAGGTATGTGAAGTCTACTTTACATTGTGGACTATTCTATGAGACTGGGACAGAGATATGTGTACATGGGTACACAGATGCTGATTGGGCCGGTAGTATCTCAGACAGAAGATCTACCAGTGGATTCATGTTTTCTTTGGGGAGTGCTGCTGTGACTTGGAGCCTCAAGAAGCAGCCTACGGTTGCTCTATCGAGTACGGAGGCCGAGTACAGAGGAGCTGCTATGGCAGCATGTGAGGTAGCTTGGTTGAGAAAGCTACTTGCAGATTTGGGTCTATCAGTGGATAGACAAGTTGTCATTTTCTGTGACAACATTAGTAGTATACAGTTGGCCAGGAACCCAGTCTTTCATGCTCGTACGAAGCACATAGAGGTCCACTACCACTTCGTCAGAGAGAAGGTCTTGGCAGGACACCTTGACCTTGTTTATGTCAGCACAGAGGATCAGGTAGCTGACATCTTCACCAAAGCATTGGGTACAAAGAAGCTCCGCAGATTCAGGGCTTCGCTTGGTGTACATGAGATGGAGTTGAGCTCGAGGGGGAGTGTTGAGATATCGAGCTCTAGTGAGGCGGTGGACACTGATGACCCGCCTGGGGGATAGGCCCCGCACTTACACCACTGGCATGGTTGGTGAGATCTTGGGTGATATGCGGCCAGTGGGATGACAGGCTGTGTGACAGCCACTCTAGAGACTGGCATAGTTATAGTGCCAGCTCATTTAGTCGGGTTCACACTATAGAGAACCCGTGTATGTATTGGTTGAGTACCTTTCATATTATGTGTACTCTTATTCTTGTATATGGTGTGTTGAGTGTAGAGTAGAGAAGAAGAAGATTTTCAGCCTCTCACCTTGTGTGTTCTCTATTAGGGTTTTGTGAGTGTGTGTGTGTGCTTGCAAGAGCTCAAGCTCTCTTCCCCCCTGCATTTTTTCAAGGACAAGTGGTGGTAAGGGAACATCGAGCACCTAGACATTCCCCATACATAACCTTGTCTTTGTGTGCGTGTAGGTACATTGGTTCTATTATGGGGGTTTATGGCATTAGTAAAGCTAGAGTTAGTCTCTCTATCATAATTTATGCTAGCGAGTTAAGGACCATATCTACACATTGATGTTTCATGATATCCCAATTGCCTACAATGTGTGTAATAGAGCAATGGGCTAGGTTAGATATGTAGACATTCACTGCTTGTATCGTTTTTGTATATACTAAACACCAAACTAGCTCTCCATTTGGGAGGCTCCTTTACCTCTTTTAGTTTCACCTTTTCAAGGATGGCCATGGTCAATTCATCAATATTCATAATTTGTACTTGCCTTTCCCTAGTGTCTGAGTGATGAGATGACTTGATACTTTGGATGGTGCAACCAAGGATGGAGTCTCAAATTCCTCAGGCTAGGGTGACTCTTATATGTCATCCTCAATTTCAATGGACAATTTGTAGCACGCATCTAGTGTGGCTAGTTTTGACAAAAACAAATAGTCATGCATTCTAGGGTCCCGTACACTCCCTTCCAAAATAACAACAATAATTGTTCACTGGTGAGCCTCTCCCAAAGCTTACATCAAGGGTTCAAATTTTTAATATGAGATACATATTCCCTCATTCACTCATGCTCTTGTTGCTTAAAGTTGTAGAGTTATAACATTGGGCTCCACTTGTCATCGTCGTTGCAAAGCTAGTGTTCACCTACATGATCATTCTCCTTGCATGAGAGGAAGGGGAGAAGAGAAAGGGTAAGATATAAGGGTTAGTTTGGGAACATGCACTTATCCAACCCTAAGAGGGTTAACTCCTTAATGTGAAGCTGATAGGGGCTCACTCCACCACCAGTTGTGTCACCTAATGAAGCTCCAGTTGTGTCACCTAAGTGGAGCTTTCCATGAGCTAGGTAGAGAATAATGAGAGAAAGAGCTATGAGATCATCTCTTGTCTCAATGCCTTTATGTGTGTAAGAGGGAGGGAGAGAGAGATAAAGAAGAAGAACAAGATGGAGAGAAGATAGGGAGCACCACCTACAAGCACACACTCACAATCAAGCAAGCAAGCATGCATCAACACACAAGCTCATCACCATAGTCACAAGGGAGAAAGAGGGAAGAAGAAGAAAACTCAATTGTGATAATGGGATTTTATATCCTTTTTATATTTCATTAAGTCACTTATATACATGAGATCCATTTTTATGATGGCCAGGTACCCAAATAAACAATTGGGGGCCCAAAACTGGTTCTCTAGCTCTATGTACATCTAGGCTTTGTGGCTCACTGGCATTACACATGTCATAAGCTTGGTTATCCCATATCTTTTTATATGAATAATTTAGTGTGGTTTTGCATAAAAATAAATTACATGAAGTATAACCATGCTATGATAAAAAAATGGTAGGATTAATGCTAACCATTGTGGTTAACATACCCCCTCCCTAATGCAGGTACGAGGCCTTGGGCTCCTTCATAATAGTTGTGCCAAGTAAGGAATTTGGCCAAGAGGGTGATGATAAAGTGAAAAAAGCAAATGGTGGCAATGATGGAGGGGTAAGACACCTGCTCATACTTGGCGTTGGATCATGGTCATTCATGCTTTCTTATGTGTATGTACTACCGTAAGAGGGGGATAAAACAAGGGAAGTTAAACTGAAGCTTTAGGTTATGCCTACTATTCATTGCAAAACATATCCCATGCCCATTGGTAGATGGAGAGATATGCTAGGTTGATGCGGAGGTGGTGTGGGGCCTTACAGTATGATGCCCAAAACTGAGGCTTTATGAGGAAGGGGTGCCACCAACAAATAGGTTATTTGCCCATAACATTGAACATGGTGATGTGGGCTTCTAGGTTGTGGGCCGCATGTATCCTTCATGTTGTTGGTGTGGGTGCTGCCTTTTCTAGGAATCCTGCTTGGTGTTGATATAAAGTCAAAGGACATGGATATCCATGCAATCCATGACCTTGATTAAAAGCATTTGTTGGAGTTGGCAATGGCCAAGTAGGATTCTGATTGCTTATTTGAATTTTGTGTAATCTAGAGGGTCATGCCAGTTGAGGGGATTGAGTGGGGAATCCACCTTATCCTTTTCTTGTGGGGGCTGGAGATGAATTTTTCCTTCATCTAGGGGAATAAGGGTAGGGATTGTAGAGGGAACTTAGGGCTCCTAGGGGGAAGGAGGTTGCGATGTAGAGGGTGCAATGCCAATCGAGGTAGCAAAAAGGGTTGGTAGGCACGCTAATGAGGAAGGTTGGTCATGGGGGAAGCACTGGTGGACCCAATCCAAAGTAAAGGGAGGAAGGTGGTGAGGGTGGTGTCAGAGAAGGAGGTAGCAAGGGTACATGAGGCGGAGTGGCATGTTGTGAAGGAAACATGGGAAGAGTTGGAAAGGAAGAGGTTGGGTGGGGGAAGCTTGTGCTAGAGACTCGGGGGGGGGGGGGGGGGGGGGGTCACTCATAAATATGTGAGTGTAGAATGTGGGTTCACTGGTTGAGCCACATGTGGGTTGGGTAGCAAGGGGGAAGCATGGTTGTGTGAGCTAAGGGTGTGATGAGGGTGAGGGGGGTGAGGTTGCGGAGCATGTGGGTCACCACATGTGGGGGGGACCGTTGTTGTGGTGGTCATAGTATTCGCTGTCATTTTCCACTAGGGCAAGTCACAATAGGTCATTTAGAGAAGAAGAAGGATTTGGCCTATCAAGCTTCTTTGATAGTGATGTCTTGGGGCAAAGCCAGATGTGAGTCATTAAACTAGATGATGGCAGTAGCTTCTTTGATGGTGAAGTCTTGGGGAGAATCCACATGTGAGTCTTGGGGAAAGGCCACATGTGAGTCATTAAACTAGATGATGGGGCAGTGGCTACAATAATTTCTAGTTGGTGATAGACCCTGCTATATAGTACAAGGAGGCTCTAGGAAGAGTATGGTAGTATGGCACACCACCGATGAAGAGCTTTGTAGGCCATGTACATGTTGGGGTAGCCTTACCTTTCCATGTAGGTGACTAACTTGGAGGAAGCATAGGGAAATTGATAGAGGCCAAGGGGTACAGTGAGCTTGATGGATATATCGGCATCTATGGCTTATCTATACTTCAAGAGGTGGGCCCAAGTTTAGAGGTTGGTTGAGTGAGAGGCTGGATGGGGAGGGTGAAGTGGCATACAGGGTTGTCAAATGAGATTTGGCTCTAGAGGAAGAGGGTGGGGAGGACGTGGTAAGAGAGGGTAGAGGGAGTGATGGGCCAATTAAAAAAGATATTGTGTTGGAGAAGGTTTAGTTGGAGGACTCAAAAGTTAAGCTTTAGGGTGCTGGTAGGGTTTTTGGGTGGATAGGAGAGGGTGGGAATCTTAATGGCATCATCCATCAAGGTGGTGTCTTCTATTGCAAATGGATGCTTGCCCCAGAGTGGTTGGCTAAACTTGGCTAGTGCGTTTCTCAGCTACCCATAGCTATGCATCCTTTTGCACCATTGTCTTCTCTGTGACATGTTTGTACATGCCGTGCAGAACTACGCTTGTAGATGGTCTACAAAGCGGGTCAGGGGGGACGAGGCAAGGCTGTTCTCCTAGTCCACAAGCAAGGCTTGCATTTGGGCATTGGTGTGTAGAGCAACCTGGAGGTCTTGCTAGCTTTTGATAAGGTCTACCATGGCCAGGAACATGGCCAAATGCGAGGCCATGACCTGCTCATGTTGGCACTGCATATAATCGGTCATGGAAGTAAGAAGCTCCGTGGTGGCTAGGTTGGAGAAGCCTATGGCAGAAAAATTTAGGAGAGCACTCTGGGAGGAGAAGATACCTTCAAAAAAGGCCTGGTTGAGCAAAAACATCCCGCCTGCACCCAACAAAATGTATCCATAGTATGGCATTGTGATGTGGAGGGTGATACATAGAACCTTTATCGGGGCAAGCTCCTGAGGGTGAGGGGAGGGGTTAGCCACTTGGGGTGCTAGGTGGAGAGTGTAGTAGGGTCTCCTCTAGGAACTAAAAGGTTTGTGAAGCTCCTCCTCTTCGGCAGCTTTGCGTCGGGCCTCTTCCTCCTAAGTGTTAAAGAGTTTGTACTTGGATGGGGGGGTGCTAGATGGGGAAGGTTGGGACTTGGGGATGGGGTGAGATATAGGGGTGTCTCTCTATAATTGGATGGGCTTGGGCAACTCTTCCCAACCTTTGGCATGATATAAAAACTTTGGTGAGTGAGTAGGGATGAGGCTGCCAACTTGCCTTGTGGGTTCGAACAACTGTCACTGATCTCCTTGTGTAGGTACTCTGCCCAATTGATAGGCACACCTTGATGGACTCTAGCAAGGGTGGAGAGGTTGCGGTAGTTGAAGCGATCCATCCAACATGTGGTGAGGACAAAGGAGAGGGCCCATGCTAGCATCACCAATTCTTGGCGGATGATGTTGTGCAATTCCACACCATCCTTAGTCGTGGGGCCCTAGAAGGTGTCACACACATCTACATGATGTGGCTATGGCACACATGGGCTACTCTATTCAAGGAAGTTGGAGGGCATCTCTCACCAAATCTAGATTGAGGTGCTTTGTGAGGGGAGCTTCTTCTAAGTCTAGTGCCTAACCTATTGCCTGGTCTGCATTGTAAGTATCGATGAAGTGCATGTAGTTTAGGAGGTCGGGTCCCTATGGCTCCATTTGGGAAACCAATAGATCCCGATTTGTTATACTGCATGCTCCATGATGGGGATGGTAGCATGGCTTGGTGTAGTAGAGCATCTTGTGCTCCACTTTGTGCATGTTCTATATAAGGCTATGAATGGCATGGCTATTGACCCATTGCATAATTGCCTTGCCTAGATGAGAGAGCTGGTTGGGTTGCTTGACATTGTAAGATTCCTCCCCCGCAGCCCCTCAAGATGTCCAATTTCTCTCCCTGTAAATCAATCCTGTAAGATTCCTCCCCAGTCTCTCAGGATGTCCAGTATCTTCCCCTGTAATCAAATCCCTCTTCAGAAAAGAAAGATCTTGTTTCTACCTGTTTTGGCTTAGAGAGAGAAAATATTCTAGAGAGAGATTATTCAAGTTTTGGATATTTTTGGATGGAAAAATATCTCTTCTTATTAAAATAAATTTCCCTGAAACAGAAGTTCAAAAAGATTTTCAGAAGGTGCATTAGAAATCAATTATAATCTGTTCAAAAGGCCTTATCCAAGGGGGGTCCAGATTTTTGAAAAATTTTAAATTAAGGTTCTGAGGGGCCAATCAGATTCATCCAAATGTATGTATGAGATAAATGAAGAAATAAAGAAAATACTCCCAAAAATGAGTAAATACTCACATAAGATGAAGAGTTGACTAAGGACAAGGATATTAGTTAAAAAAGAAGAGATATTTAGCTAAATGATACATTTTTGACACCTCAGTGTGGGGGAATTCCCCTCATGAAGGAGGCACCTATTTCACATGTGTGGGTGAGTTTTAAACTCACAAGGAATGAGATATTTTCATCTCTCCTCTCTCCTGCTTCAACTAGATCCAAAAAGTAAGCTAAACTGACGTAAAATGGTCAAAAATTGACCAAACTGATCTAGAAAATTCTAGAATCAGTTTGCTTGGTTAGAGGCTCACTTTTTCCTATAAATAGAAGCCTCCCCCTTTGTTGAAGCTTAATAGTGTTTTATGCACTGTTACTCTGCTCCTCCCCGGAGCCAAAAACTGTGAATTTGTTAATAATTCATTAGTTTTTTGACCATTCCCTCTTCTAAAGAATTGGTGGGCCACTCTTGTTGCAAACAAGAGTAGATCCCTCAAACCATCAAGCCAAAGGAAAGCTCCCAGAAATTCATGTAAGTAAGAAATCTTACTTTTTCTTTATTCTTTTAATGGTTTTCTGATTTTTTGTTATCTTTAAAATGATAAACAGAAGCTATGCCTTGTTGGAAAGGCTTTCCCCCTCTCTTCTTCTTAAATTCAGCCTTTCTTTATCCTAGTTAAGTAATCTAATTGTTGGAATTAAACTTTTCATATTGTTTCTCTTTTAAAAGTAGAATTTGATTAGTTTGGAATGCTTTAGACCAATTGGGGATAATTTTTAAGTAATTTTAGGATAGAAAAATTAAAAAATGGTCAGCCATACAAAGGAGGTTATGGTAAAATTTTCTTAAATTTTATGAAATAAGTTTTATCTTTTATTATTCAAAAAGACTAATCCCCATCGTTTGTGTATTCTAAAAGTGTTATTTTCATTCTATGCATAGTAGAAATAATTTTATTATAAAAGTGTTATTTCTATTAAAATTAAATTCTATGCATAGAAAGATGCATATTGGTTATTTTTTTATTGTAAAAGAGTGATTTTCATTAGATTTTGATTTTATGCATGAATAGATGCATAAAGAATTTATTTTTATTCCAAAAGAGTTATTCTCATCAATTTTGATTTTATGCATAAATAGATACATAAAGAATTTATTTTTATTCCAAAAGAGTTATTCTCATCAGTTTTGATTTTATGTATAATTGGACATTATTTTTTCAGCCAGATTCGCATTTCGGGTGCGTCACAGGCCCCGTTTTGTCACTGCCCTCTTTTTCCATTTCTTTGTTTATGCTTCTTCTCTTTGTGTTTCAACACCCTTGGGTGCCGGGTATTAGTAGGTTTAGGTCAAGAGTCTATGGCCCCTATGCATAGGCTATGCATACGCTATGCATAGGGTTTATGTATGATCTATGCATAGGGTATGTATGAGCTATGCATAGGGTATGCATAGGCTATGCATAGGGTATGCATAGGATATGCATAGGTTATGTATACCCTATGCATACCATATGCATACCCTATGCATAGCTTATGCATAGCCTTATGCATAGAGATATGGGGCATAGAGATATGGGGCATTGTTATATGCCATCTAGAATGATGCTTATGTCAAGTTATCTCGCGAGTAGGTGGTTATAGTGGAGGGGGAGCCCTCGATCTTCTCACTATCCTTCTCTTGTAAAAGAGGAGTTGCCATCTAGAATGATGCTTATGTCAAGTTATCTCGCGAGTAGGTGGTTATAGTGGAGGGGGAGCCCTTGATCTTCTCACTATCCTTCTCTTGTAAAAGAGGAGTTGCCTTTTGATTTAATAGTGGGGAGCATGTAGAAAGTCCTCAGAAGCTATCATGTGAAAGTGGCACTGTCCACCCTACTTGTCTAAGAAGTATTGTAGGAGGTCTTAATAATGTTCTAATATCACATGTCTTTATTTTCTAAGCTTGTGTTGTTGTTTTCTCTTGGTTGGCTTGACATTGTTAAGGTAAGCTCTCTTATTCATTCAACCTCATGTTTATTGCATCCTTGGGTGCTGGATTTAGGATTTAGACTTATGCATAGAGATATGGGGCATTGTTATATGCCATCTAGAATGCTGTTTATGTCAAGTCAGAAGTGGTTATCCGCAAGTAGGTGCTTATAGTGGAGGGGGAGACCTTGATCTTCTCACTATCCTTCTCTTGTAAAAGAGAAGGATAGTGAGAAGGGGGAGACCTCGATCTTCTCACTATCCTTCTCTTGTAAAAGAGGAGTTTACTTTGGCTTTAATAGTGTGGAGCATGTGGAAAGTCCTCTCATAAGCTATCATCCGAAAGGGGCACTGTCCACCCTGCTTGTCTACGCAGTATTGTAGGAGGTCTTAACAATGTTCTAATATCACATGCTGTATTTTTTTGTCTACGCTTTAAGCATGTCGTTTGTTAGATCAATCATGTTTTGTTGCCTCATGCATGTATGTATAGGCAATGTTGATCGACCCCTCACAAGACCCTGATGTGGCAAATCTGCTATCTATTATAAATGAATGATATGGGCAACAAGCTTGATCTCAGTTTACTCAGACACATGTATAGTTCCATCAAACCTTTTCACATACATAAAGTTAATCTTTTATGCATTCTATAAGTCTTATTTTTGAATCTTATATGCAGGCAAGCTTACAATCGGGCCAGTTTGATGCCATGGGGAAAATCTACCCCACTTGGCCAGTTGACACCATGGGGGTAATCTACCCCACTTGGCCAGTTGGGGCAGACCACACCTTTGATAGGCACAGGGCCGAGTGGTGCAGGCCCATCACAATATGGTTATGATGAGCCTACACCACCTTTCAAGACTAGACCCACCCCTACTCCCTCATGTCCATCTTCACCACAACGACGACGTACTAGGGAGTCTGGGGGATGGTAGTAGACATGCTAGCAGGGGGGAGCATGTTGCTTTTGCTTTGGCAAAAACAGCACTAGATCTCCGGATGCGTCTCCCCAAAACAGGGGGTCTCTTCATCTACACATTATGAGCTAGCCCCCAAGAGACCCATTCCACCATTAGTTCCACGCACCCTACCATACAACGTGGATGTGGATGGTGCCCTTGTGATAGATGCACAAGGAAAGCAAGTCATGAACCGTGTGCATGTACTTGCAAATCTGGACTTCATGAACTCCTTCAAAAAGGGGAAAGCATAAGATGAAATTTCAAAGAAATATGTCATTGATGTGCTTAAGTCAGAGTTCCTTGTTCCACATGCAAGTCTTTGCTTCTCTGAGGAGTGGATGAAGAGGTGAATCAAGCTTTTGCTCTCTAATAGGAGAGAAAATATCAAGAGAGCAGCAAAGAATAACTTGGAGAAGTCCACCAGCGTTTGCACGGCCAAGGAGTGGAGGCATGCACGCAGCTTCGTGAGAAAGCACCCAGGTGCTTTTCAACAACAAGTGGCGGTGAGTGCTTCCCGACTACAGAAGCGAGGGGCTTCACACTTCAGCTCTGGTGGAAATTCTCCTTTATTGCTCGTTTCATAAGTAATCATTTCTTCTCTAATTTTATTTTGTTTTGTACTATATTGTTTTCTTTAACTCCTTTTATATTCTCCTAATTGTTTTTTGAAGAGAGAGGTTGTTGGGTGTGACCCAACAAAGGAGGAGTATGACTATGGGTATAGAGCCTCCTGTCTTCAATTGTGGGCATGGACGTGTACGCGTGGCATACACTTGGATGAGTTCGTTTTGGGGACTCAAGTAGATGAGGTGAGTGAGCCTAAACCATTCTCTTTTCTATGTCTAATTGTATTTTAATGTCCTTGCTTACCTTGCGCTTGATGGTATATATGTAGGATGAAGGAGAAGATGAAGAGGAGGATCCTGATTATGAGCATGAAGCGATAGAAGCAAGTGAAGAGGATGAGGGAGACGATGATGATGATCACTCAGAATCCGATGAGGATTCGAGTCAGATACCTCTTCATTGTAAACATTTTATGTATATATATATGGCCAAAGGCCCAACACTTTCTGAAATATAATAAATTTTGGGCTCAATTGCATTCTCCACAATATATGTGTTTCTTATGTTTGTGTTTGTGTCATAAAACTAAAATTGTGACTCTATTTTAATTAAAAAAAGAGCTAGGGCTGACTGGGGAGTCCTCTGCAGACTCCCCAGTCTGCCGCAACTCTTTTTTTGTTGTGCAGAGTATTTGTTGATTTGCTGAGCAGCGAAATATTGTTGCGGGACAATGAAATATCGCTGCTATTTTCGTTGCTGAGCAGTGAACCCATTGTAGCAAAAATAGTAGTGTTTCTAGCAACAAAAATAGCCCAACATCTACCTAGTTATAAAAATACTGCTATTTTCGCTGCTGCACCGTCATTCTGTTGTAGTGATGTAGGAGATATTAAGGATATACGTATCCACATGAAAGGCCATGGTGGATTCGTAAGCTCTTAATGAGAACAAAGCAGAGGCTCTGGCATGTTCAAAAGATTTAGATTGGCCATGGCATCATAGGAAGAAAATCGCTCGTGGATCTTACATTCAACAAGGCTAGTACGATTGTGTAAGGTATGGAACACATTGAACCTTATGGTGAAGCATGTAAAGCATGCTATCTCAAGGATTGTATAAAACTTCTTTTTTGTGGACCTTATGGCTAATGGTAGTAATAAATCAATTAGCAAAAAACACCATATTAGATAATTTGGGAGAAATCCCATTCCCATTTGAAAAATGGGATCATGGTGAACCTATCCAAACTTTTGTCAAAATCCCATCATGTGACATATCATTGGAAAGATCTTGAAGAGTAGGATCTAAATCTATAATGTCCGACAAATTTGGAGTTAATATGCTCAAGATATGGCCAAAACTATGTTGAAAAGGTAATTCCCAAAGTATGAGATTTTTCCCAAATTATCTAATATTGTCTTAAAATTACATTATGATACACTTTGGCTTTTTAAGCATCAATGTTGTACTTGTGCATTTTTTGCATCGAACAACAACCAAATCATCCGAGACTGTAGACACACTGTAGTTAGATCCTTTGAGAGGTGTTGAAGGCATCTCCACAATCTACAAGGGCAAGGGCTTTGAGAAGGTCTTTGGTTTGGTGTTTGGTGTGGGGAGGGCACTCCATTTGTGCTAACACAATAAGCTTTTGGGTGGCACCAAGTTGTGAGGCCTCTTGGATGAGGGCATCATCATGATGGGTGGAGTTCATGGAGATGGACCATAATATAGCTATAGCATGCTCATTAGCTGCATGAGACAACACCAAGAGGCTCCTTATCAAAATAGGTAGTGTTAATGCATGCTCACTTATGGCCATCCGACCTTCAGCACAACTTGAAAGAGCCCTTAGAAGGGCTAGTATTCGCTCACCTATGCTTTTTGTGGCCCCGGGCAAAAGCTCAATTAATGTTTGAACCGCCCCCTTTTGTTCAATCAGCATAAGCTTGCTCTTAAGTGGTGCTTGGAGGTACAATTTGAGCAGTGTGTTTAAGCTTGTCTTGACTGCAACCGGATATAATTCCTCTTTCAGAAGGTTAATCAAGCCGCTAATTGCGTCATTAGAGGAAGAGATTAACCTTACTGTGGATTTGTCAGTGGCCAGCATTTCTAGCAGCATTGCTGCATTGACGCGAGCATCTATGGAGCCCATGTTGAGAAGCCACAAGACAGTAGAACAAGCCGCCTTGTGCAATAAAACCTGATTAACACCTGCTTTAGTGCTGTCTAATGAGAGATTAAGCTGCGTTAAGGTACCCAAAGCCTCTTGCAAAGCGTCAATGGATTCTCTGTCTGAATTAACTTCGATTCCGCTGCCGATGAGATCAATCAGAACATCAACGGCTCCTGCCGATCGGATGCAGTTCCTGTTGCGTTCGCTCTGTTTGGCCAGACTTCTGAGAGCTTTCAGGCAAGGAAGCCTGTTAATCCCACATGCGATATCATTGAGCATGGATTTGATGCCGTGAGAGTCTGCGGGGGCCTTGGGGGTAGAGATGCGTTCTACGCCGTTGGATTTGTTGGCAACACACCAGTCTTGGATCAATCTACGGAGTGCATGGTTGGGTATAAGGTCTGGGTTTTCGCCAACCACAGTCATGGTTACTGGGCAGGTTGAATTGCCTTCATCTAGCCATTTCTCAATACTAGATCTATCATAGGTAATGCCTGAAGGGAGGGTGACAGGGTCTACCATGAGAGAGAGAGAAATTGGGCATACATAGAAGGAGGGGATGCTAATTGAAGGATTAATTGCAAGTGAGGGCATACTCCCCAACAAAAAACTAGCTAAAAGAAATTAATGCGGTTAAGCCTTTGCTGAATTGAAATCTGGCTATTGCAAGCAGAGAGAGTTTTGTGAGGTTAAATCAAGGATTCTATCAGATAATACAAGGAATTGGGTGTGATTAAGCCTGATTTAAAAGCAAGTCTATCGAATAATGTCAGGAATCGAGCCTGGTTAAGCTTGTGTATTATCGTTAAGCTATGGATATGGCTATGGCTGCGAGAGTGAGAGAGAGAGAGAGAGAGAGAGAGAGGGGGAGAGAGAGAGAGTAATTATAACCTAAGGTTAATCAGAAGGAACGTGTGATCAAGTTTTGTATCGAGCTTTGATTAAGGGGTCTGCAGAAAGCTTTGATAGAGAGAATCGCGAGGTATGAAGAGAGAAGCTGCAGTTAAATAAGAGCAGAAGGAAGAACGCGTAAACAGGAGACTTGCGCAAGTCAAAAAAACTATTAGAATTAAATGACTTTGCATGACTTCACACGCATGACGTTACACGGGTTTGAATACGAGGGTTGATTTTACACACAAAAAAAAAAAAACTGACCTTTGAATGCTGGCCGGCTTTGGAACAAGTCCTTTAGCCTCTATAGACCATAGCCCCCCAATTTTACGTCTTTGAAAGTTTGACCATCTACACTCAACCTAGTCGGCAGGTAGCATCTTACCTAGGGATGATTTCCAATGGGTGGTTCTCTCTTCAACGCTACCCATGAGACAATCCCCATAAGGACTCAGAGTAGGAACGACCACATCTCGCATAATTAATCCTGTATCCCCCCTTCAAAAATAGTGCTCACTTTTTCATAATTTATGTTGTTCTCTCGATCCTTCCACCTTGAATAATTCGTCGTATTTGACACTCAAAATGCGCAAACACAGGCATGATGACCCTATGAAAGAAGCCCAACCCAGCCTTTGAAAAACACAGAATATGTTAATGCACCTGCCCATCAAATGTGACAGAGTACTCTAAGAAACCTTTCCTTCAATTAGATAAAATAGAAAAAAATAATCTCTTCGTTGATCATTTAAAATGCATACTTGCATGTTCTTTCTTCTATTGAAAATTGTTATATTCCCACATTTTATAACCACATGAAAAAAGAAATCCCTTTAAATCAAATTGACGTTGAGTCTCTATTCGAATTTCTAAACTTTAGTTGAAGAAAAAAACACTAAATGTCGAAACTTTTTACCACTACAAATCCCCATTTTTGAGTTGTCCATTAGAAAGTCACTAATTTCTAGAAAGTAACTACTTTCGAGTGTTTTTATAAGCATGTGAATGCCCATTTATTTGTTGAGTTGTCAATAAGGAAGTGGAAGATTTCCAGTCACACATCAATATCGTTATAACATTTGGAAATCACAAAGTAGCAATTAAAAACCTTTCATTTTCCAATTGAAATCAATGTCTTCATACGCTATTAAAAGTTTTCGATGACTTGGTACTAAAAGGTTCTAATGATCACCTTGCTTTCAAAGCATTGAAAACTTCCAAGTAATTATTAAGAATGAGTTAGTTTCAAAACTTTGAAAATTTTGAGCTTCAAGAGCATACCAAATGTTTGAAAAAAAAGAAGAAGAAGATAGAGCAACCCAAAGTAAAGGCCAAAACATACTTGTGTAACAATCCAAATTTAAGATCAATTAATACATGCCATGTTTTATTGTTCATAAAAAATTGGTAAATTTTGTAAAAATGATATAAGATGAGCATTTTTTGTTTGTTTATGTACTTATTAACCGGAAATAGACGATCTCGTTATGGTAAAGACATTAATTGTGCTTCGAGTCTACAAGGCTTAAGGATATAAATAAGTAGGCATGCACAATGGGGTTGGTCACACATTGAGAAAATGTATGCATCTCCCATCACTCGCACTGCCCATCCATCAGTGGCCACACATTAAGGTGATTTCAAAGTGGGCCTTTGAACGTAGGCGATGGGTTTTGGGGCTACTTTGACAAACCATGTAGAGAGAGAGAGAAAGAGAGAGCATAGAGAATGAGAGCGGGTCCCACATTTGTATGGGTAGCTATTTATATTGCCTCATTTTGTGGCTTCCTCTCGAATGAGCATTGTCACACCACCACATTGCCCTATGGGGCATCATCCCCTCCTCTCACCTCACATAACTCATATAATATCATTATCATGTTTTAAAGAAGAAGATTAAAGAGAGATTTGTTGAAATGTGCAATGCAAGATATTATCTTGTGTGTTCTGGAAAGATAAGAATGCCAAATAGATATCATGTGAATGGTGGGAGCCACATAAAAGAATGTGAAAAAGGGATTGCCACATGGCATGATGATGTGTAAAGGATATTTGGCAAGAGGCTACCTATATTAGAAGTCTTTCATTGTATGCTTTACAACACATTGCAATAGAGATTGGTTGAGCGTGCCTATCTTGTCTACTTTGCATTAGTGTGAAATTAGCATCATGGTTGATCTTGATTATTATGAGCCTCCTTAAGCACATGGTAGCATGATCTCAAATTCTTAACATGGCATCAGGGCAAGGTTTCGTTAAGCCTATATTGGTGTGTGTTTATTTTTAGAATGTTGGTTTATGTTATGGTTTGTGTATAGGAAAAAAATTTATGGCACACTCATTATCTTAGGGAGAGGAATTTGTGTGAGCTTAAGCCCTTTTTATGGTTCCTTGGAAACTTGGAGGTCTCTTGAAGCTACCCATGCAATCAAGAAGTGCAGATTTCAGCATTATGAAGGCTATGGAGTCTACACCAACAACAAAGGAGCTGCCAAGAATGAATTTTCCTCAAGAAAATGTTGGTTTGGTGAATTTTTACCTCATGAAGTATTGGTTTGAGCATGAGAAAATGCTCAATGTGAAGAAGGGTTGCGAGTTTATGGGATGAGTGCATCCCATGGCTTTTTGCACTTGGGCAAAGAGCATAAGTAGGTGCAGGCTTGTCCAAGCAAGGGGCAAGCGGTGTGGGTAAGGAATCAAGCCCATGAATGAGCACATTGGAACATATGTGATGGTAGTTTGCTCATAGAAAATGAGAAAAATGGTGTGGAAGCCATGAAAGGCTTATACAATAGTTTTGACACCTTTGGTTTAAGAGAATAAATTCACTTATATACAAGGCCATAAGTGTCCACACACACTTAAACAATGGGCTATCAAGTGCTCAAGGCTCGTAAAGTGGCCTATTTAATTATACAATTCTTAATCTCATGATACATGCGTGAAATACGTTCACAAGAAATTTATCCTTGACACAAAAATCTCCATCTAGGTATTTATGGAATCAATTTCTCAAGTAAATAAATTAATCAACCATTCAATCTAAAGTAATTGTATCAAATTCAACATAAATTAAGCTTGAAAAATAGCACATTCAATTTATCAAACTACTTAGATTCCACATGACAAAATCAATGGGTGCAATCTTCCCTCCCCATGTGTGTGGCCTATCCTCACACATGAGTATTTATGAATTGTTATTCCAATAATAGGCCATAGTCTCCAAAAATATAAAAGTGTGCTTTTCTTTGCACGACATTCTCTCTTTACCCAAAATAGAGAGCTAAACTACTTGGGGCTGGGGGAAAGCTTTCAAGCTTTACAAAATATCAAAAAGTAAATATTATGTCTATGCTTTAAGCCCAAGCTTATGGAGATAACTAAATGATGTGCACAAGGTAGCACATATATACAAATCTTGTTCAAAATAAAAAATGACTTTCGCAACAATAATTTGTGTGCTTCCACCTCAATCTTCCAAGTTGTAAGATTCCTCCCCCAACCCCCTTTTTGATGTCTAGTATCTTCCCCTGTAATCAATCCCTCTTCAGAAATATAAAGACCTTGCTTCTAACTGTTTTAGCCTAGAGAGAGAAAATTATTCTAGAGAGAGAATATTCAGATTATGAATATTTTTGGATAGAAAAATAACTCATCTTATTAAAATAAGTTCCCCTGAAACAGAAATTTAAAAAAGAATTTTTCAATGTGCAATTGGAATTAATTGGAAATAGGTATAAAGAACCTTAGTCTAAGGATCTAGATTTTCAGAAATTTTTGGATTATGGTCCAATTAAGGTTCCTATGGGCCAATAGCATCAATCCATGTGTAGGGAGGAGATAAATCCAAATTGTAAAAGAAGATACCCAAAAATGAGTAAATGCTCACATAAGATGAAGAGTTGAAAATGTACAAGGTTTATTAGTAAAAAACTATGAACAATAAAATTTTGACACATATGTAAGGAAGGAGAGTTTTTTAAAGAAGGTGCATATTTCACATAAGATGAAGAGTTGAAAATGTACAAGGTTTATTAGTAAAAAACTATGAACAATAAAATTTTGACACATATGTAAGGAAGGAGAGTTTTTTAAAGAAGGTGCATATTTCACATAAGATGAAGAGTTGAAAATGAACAAGGTTTATTAGTAAAAAACTATGAGCAATAAAATTTTGACACATATGTAAGGAAGGGGAGTTCTTTAAAGAAGGTGCATATTTCACATAAGATGAAGAGTTGAAAATGTACAAGGTTTATTAGTAAAAAAATCTATGAGCAATAGAATTTTGACACATATGTAAGGAAGGGGAGTTCTTTAAAGGAGGTGCATATTTCACATGCTTGAATGAGTTTTAAACTCAAAAATAATGTGATATTTTTATCTCTCATATCTCTTGAACCAAACCAAATCAAAAATGAAACCAAATCGAATCAAAAAGTAACCAAACTAGGTCCAAATCTAGTCCAAATTCAACCAAACTGACTTGGAAAATTCTAGAATCAGTTTGTTTGGTTAGGAGCTCAATTTTTCCTATAAATAGAAGCCTTCCCTTGTTGAAAAAGATATAGTGTCTTATGCATTGTTACTCTACTCCACCTAAGCCAAGAACTGTGAATTCTTTAATAATTCACTAGTTTTTGACACTTCTCTCTTTCTTCAATCTCCATTGGTGGCTCCATCAACATACTAAACCAATTGATTGGTTGGGGGTCTCTACCGTGAATAAAGAATCAAGCAAATTATAAGGTAAGTATAGTGAATTTTGATCTTTTCTATAATTTCTCAATGATTCTCTCTTCTCAACCCCTCTCAAGCTTGAGAAGCTTAATTGGTATGGTTTTTGCTATTGAAGTTAATTAATTAATGATAGCAAAGAATTACATAAAATGCTATTTATATTTAATTCTAATGGTTTTTCTCTCTCTCACTTAAGAAATGGTCATACTCATGACCCTTTTCAATCCAAATGAAGCTTTTCATAAGGCTTTTCCTTAATCCAAGATTAAGCTATGCTTGAGGCCAAATTAATGGCTTTTTTCTATGCTTTTAGTTTATGTATATCGATGATTCAATCCATTATGGATTGATGATCCAATTAGAGACCATTCTAATTATTTCTTTAATGATAAGCCTTATCCCTTAGAAAAAATTGAGATTTATCAGTCATAATAGCGGAGCTATGGCAAAATTTTTATAGAAATTACGCATAAAATAATTTCATTCAAAGCATAAAAAGAGGACTTCCTACCATATTATAGGAATTATCATCCTAAGATTAATTAAAAGAATTTTATTGTAATCATGGAGGTGTGGAGGTATGCATGTAGATGTAGATGTATAGATATAGATGTGAATGGAGATGTAGATGTATGGATGTAGATGTAGATGTATGCATGGAGATGTAGATGTATAGATGGGGATGTGAATGGAGATGTGGATGTATGCATGTAGATGTATAGATGGAGATGTGAATGGAGATGTGGATGTATGCATGTAGATGTATAGATATAGATGTGAATGTAGATGTAGATGTATGCATGGAGATGTAGATGTATAGATGGGGATGTGAATGGAGATGTGGATGTATGCATGTAGATGTATAGATGGAGGTGTGAATGGAGATGTGGATGTATGCATGTAGATGTATAGATGTGGAGGTGAATGGAGATGTGGATGTATGCATGTAGATGTAGATGTATAGATGGGGATGTGAATGGAGATGTGGATGTATGGATGTAGATGTATAGATGTGGATGTGAATGAAGTTGTGGATGCATGTAGATGTAGATGCATAGACGTATAGATGTAGATGTATAGATGTGGATGTGAATGTGGAGGTGGATGTATGCATGTAGATGTAAATGTATGGATGTGAATGTGAATGTGGATGTGGATGTATGCATGGAGTTGTGGATGTATGCATGTAGATATGAATGTATGCATGTAGATGTGGATGTATGGATGTGAATGTGGATATGGAATGTGGAATAAGTAAGGTGGGTTGATGAGGGATAATGTGGAAAAATGAGAGTTAATATAGAAACTGTATTTGTAAGCTATTTGTAAATGTTGTTTGTAAATGATTGTTTTATGTCAAGAATGCTGGGAGGAGCATTTTGACCGTCTTGTGATTAAGGTCGTGATGATAAAGTTGCAACTGCTGACGGAGAGTCAATGAAGGACGTCTCGCGTAACAAGGTCGGCCGAGGTCTTGACCAGCCTCGGTGCGATTAAAATGGTGAGCTTCCGGTACGCTGGATGAGGGGCCAAGGAAGCGGCCTATGAGTGAAGCGCTAGGTCACCTGCGAAGGATCCTAGAGGGTGCTGACCATACGGTGCTCGGGCTCTGGGTCGCCTAGGATACCCACGTGTGCGTCGAGGAAGATATTGGAACAAGAGTAGGAGTTGTTTTCTGAAATCGGGCATGGATCTGGTTGATTGACCTTGCTGGTCTTCAATGGATGAGTCCATGGCTCTTTATATGGATCTGTTGGTTGATCTTGCTGATCTTCAATGAGAGTCCATCTTGATAAGTGATTATATTGCCGAGTATTATGGGCTAGGAATTAGGAAACGGCCCCTGTGTGGACAGGTGGTGAGCGTCCTAGTTGCCAATGATGCCATAGATACTCTGATGAAGGAATGATGGGAAAATTAAGAATCAACCGAATAAATTGGAAGATGGTGATCAATGATGCTATGGTTTTATTAAAGGATTGTTTTAAACTGGTTGAATCTGTGAAAAGGCAATTTCATATTGGGTGTGTGAGTGGTGTGACTAGTTTTATTTTTGCATGAACATCCGGCTAGGGGGCCTTGGAACTCTTTTCCTTGGTACCCGGGACAAAACCTAACCAAATTCTTAATTGGATCCCATCACTACAGTGGTTGGGCGGTTGGCTAGCCCATGGGACTGGATGGGGTTAGGCTGGACTGATGGATCCGTAAATCGAGACTCAAACTTTTGTTTTTACGATAGATAAAATAAATCCCGGACAGTAACTGTTCTATGGATAGGAATCAACGGCTGTGCCTCTTGAATGGGGAAAAAAGCGTTGATCCCAATGATCCAAGTGCAAGTTCTTCCTTGATCTGACCAAGTATCTTATAGATGTAATTGGATCAGCTCGATCAGAAATGATCTTGACTACGTTAGAGTAAAAAGTTATCCTGGTGGAATCGCCCGTGCTTTCCGGTAAAGGAAGTTTTTCCGGGTTCGGTTTTGGAACAACCGATGGACTAATCTCTTATCCGGATATCCGTGGGTGAGGCCCCGAGTGTGGGACCCCTATCCCACGCGAGAAGTGCTACTTCCGCTGCTAGCATCCCGAATCTGTTGCTCGGTGGGAACAGGGATCTTACACAAGTTCTCCTCACCTACAAAATATCCAACAAATAATTTAATAGAATCAACACATATTCCATAGGTATACAAACCATCACCACACACAGAGAATTTAATAGAATCAACACATATTCCATAGGTATACAAACCATCACCACACACAAGTTCATTAGGCATAGAATCACCCTACCACATATAAACCAATTCCAGCATTTAAATAGGAAGCTACAAGCATACGTCAATGTGTACCAAATATAATAATATTTTAATGGCATCACCCAAGATAGTAACATAATTTAGCATGACACAAAGATAATCCAAGAATCCTCGAATTATCTAAGAGGGTAAAATAATATTTTAAGAGGGCTTAAAATAAACATTCTCATAACAGTTCCTCTTGCTTGAGTTTACAATTGACAATGTGGGTTTGTGAAAAGAATGGAGGATCTCACGAAAGGCATGAAAATATTTCTCAAGCACCCATCTCACATCTTGAGGATGATTTTTTAAAGTAAAAGAATACTAGGGTTTGATGATAATGATACATGTGCACATGAAGATATTGACACATATGCACATGATTATGATGTATGTGATAGTGATGCATGTGAGTTAGATCATGTGGGCATGATCTTCAAGGCAGGGATGGCATCGAGCATTGTTGTGGTGATGACACTCCTATGTCTATCTACCTTCCTAGAGATCATTTGGAAGCATTAGATGATCATGGGAGATTGAGTAGAGGATCAAGAGCATTTGATTAGTAATGCATCATTGTTACACATAAGGTTAGTGATACTTCACATGTGGATTCATGGATATCTATGAGAATAGGCATGCTCTTATTATGTTAGATGTGTGAGGATATTCTTCTAGGGATTACACATGTGGAGACATTCATGATTTTTCACTAATCATAGTTCTCAAAGCTTAATGAGGCCCTATCAAGGAGTTAACCCTCTTAGGGGTTTGTTAAGTGTATATTCCCAACCAACCCTTGCATCTTCTCTCTTCTCTTCTCCCCTTCCTCTCTCATACAAGAAGAATGCTCATTTAGGTGAACATCTTTGGTGCTGCTGTCGGGGATAGAACTTAGCTTAGGGTCCTTAACAATCTCTTCCTAAGCTAGAGACTTATCTTGCTTGGATGGAACGCAAATCCACCGGTTGTGGAATTTGGTATGAGTTAATTGTTTGATTTGTTTCTTTTTACTTTTCTTGGAACAATGGAGTTGCAATGGAGCATTGGGAGGAATAGGAGCTTTGAAGGCTACATCAAAGGTGGAAGCTAAAAGAAAGTTCTATAATTTTGCACTTGATTCCATTTATTTTTAGTTTTTTCTTGAAGTAGATACAAAAACTAAATTTTTAATTAATCCTATGATATTAGGTTAAACTAGGCATTCATTGCATCATTAGGTAGCTTAGGACTAGCCTAAGCTATAGATAAAAAGAAAACCCAAAAATCCACCAATAAGGGGAAAAAATAAAGGAAAAAACAAGAGAAAATTGGGTATAACTCATTCTCGGGTTGCATTTTTGAGTAGTGAACACCCATTCACTTCATAGAGGTATGGCCGTGCTTTCTTTAGCCTTGCTCATTCACTTCCATTTGGAGAATCTCTCTAAATCTATTTCATAAATGAGAGTAACGTGCATTAAAAGAGCATAAATATTGTGTACTTGACTCTGTGAGGAGAATATTTAGAGAAGACTGTCAGAGATACACCATTTTGGCACAATTAAGACATATGTCATGTTGCCAGTCTATGAGTGAACATTCGTACCTTCATAGAAGAATGTCCATTCCTCTGAGAGTGAACGTTCATACCTAAGATGTGTCCACAATTTTTCCCCACCAGCAAATGTCCTTCTCCTCCCCGACACTCACGGTTGTAACTTATCGAAATCGAATGCATGTTTCTCTTCTAGAGAACATCTGTTTCTCTATCTACCCACAACCAAATCCTGATGGAACAACCATACCCCATGAGGGATTGTCCATTCTTATCTACATCCTTAACAAGAGAACATTCATTCCAAAATCTTGTTATGGCTGTACCCATGTTTGCGAAGATGAATGGTCAAAGCTCCAACTAGGCCATGCTTGTACTCATACAGAAGAACGTCTGTTCCTCCTGAACGAATGGATGTTCCAGAGGGAAAAAAATACAAATTCAAGAGTGTAATTTTGCACCTTCACTCAGCACATTCATGCACCTTTGCTTAGGGAAATCGGTGTGAAACAACCCATTATTTGACGATATTGAACTCTTGTATGTGCAATCGCTTGCTAGATCTGACCCTTTGGTCAACACCGCATGGAGTCAAACAGTATTGGTCTTTGATAGCACCAATAAAAGTGAAGAGCACCTAAGCACGGGGGACAAACCACCCCTGACTTGGAGGCAAGAGGATTCGCCAGTGTATGGACAACCATTGTCTCAAGAGCAAGCCCCAGGATCCCCTGCACACTCAAAGAGGAGTCTTGCCTTGATACTAAGAAACTTTATCCTAGGAAATATGTAATCAAAAGAGCCTCATCCCAAGGGATTTTGAATGGACGGCCAACCTGAGAGAATTGTCACACCCCCGATAGATCCAAGACCAGAGGTGGGACATGGCCTAGATGATCTAATGCAAACTGATCCAATAGTCCTGGGAGCTATACTAACTATTGTGTTGGTAGATTCATTTCAAGAACTTAGACCAATGCCAAGCCTAGGTCGAGAATTAGCTCACCAAGGCCTTTAAACCACAAGGAGAGAGTCCACCAAGAGCACCCCAGCCAACACACGGCACCCATGTATAGTAACTACGCACCTCGAAGGGTGTATCCCGGATACCATATGGATAGGCTATGGAGCGCACACTAGCCCACCACTGAGACATGATCCACAAATGGTGGGATATTACCCTCCAAGCCTTTCTTTCCCACTTATCATACTTTCACCTGCACTAGCTCGGCCATGGTAGTGTTGATGCCCGAAATACTGAGGTTAGCCCCATGGAAATAGGGAGGGGGTAGCTTCAAGAATTGTACCACCAGCACCCAAGCAGCTTGATGCCATGGTGGCCAAGATTAGAAAGAAATAAACTGGTCCATACCTCCAAATTTATTACTAATTTTGATGGATCAGGGGATTCCATACCTCACCTGGAGATGTTTAACCAAATTTTTGAATAATTTGGCCATGTGGAAGATCAAGTTAAGGTGAGTGCCTTTGGCCTCACCCTCGACGAAAAAGTGGGATACTGGTTTAGGTCATTAAAAATAAAAGACAAGGCTACCTTTGATGCCTTGAAAGAGGCTTTTAAAGTGCGATATTCGAGACAGGGAACTTGATGGAGTCCGATTTGAATAGTTGCATAATGTGAAGCAGGAGGGAGAATACATCCGGGACTATATCAACTAGGAAGATATCATCACTTGCATTGTAATGATAGGGACAAGTTCTCTAACGAAAGACTGATCGGTCGATTCCTAGAGGGACTTGAAGATGTAGCCCTGCATGATTTCCTATATGATCTTGAACACACCTTCTTTGAGAAATGGTATAGAAACACCATGGATTTTGAAGACAATTTCCTAGGAACTCGTTCTAGAGAATTGCATGAGGGCACTTTTGAAGCTTTCTTTAAAACTATAAGTACAAACCTTGAAAGGAAAGGGAAGAAATCCTTTTCAAGATACCAGGTGGAGTAGCTAGCAACAACATTAATGCAACAAATGACCCAACAATGGAGAATAGGTCAAGGCCAGGACCAGGCAACCTCATCTTTATCCCAAGAGAGAACTAGTGTGGTACTCAATTTGCTGAGAAACCACACTAGTATAGAGTGTCCACATTTGAGACCCAGACCAACTCTCTAGTGTGTTTACTATCAGAGATGGGGAAATCACAAAACATCAAACTGCTACCACCAAAGAGCTTCTCAAGACATACCTCTATCGTAGGCCTTGCCACCTAATTCAAGGCAGCCCACTGGCCTTGCCAACACCAGCATAGCACAATGCACATCAATGTGGCCACATGAAGTGGCCCAGTGAGGATCCTCAGGGTGCCCGAAGTACCCTTGCCATCTCTGGTCTTTCCACCACAATCTTCATTACCTCGAGTGACCCCAGTTCACCAATTGAACTTAATAGAAATTTTTGAACAAGGTGAAGTGGTAAAGGTGACTAACAACACCACCGTTCAGCCCCATGAGCCAAGAAGCCCATCCCCACAAATCCTAAGTCATTATGTGATGGAGAGCGAGCACATGTATCCCCCCATATACCTAGTGGGGCAACATGACGGGGGGTGAGACTTAAATAGTATGTTGTTAACAAAACCCTACCCTAATGTATCATGGAAGTTTCCTATCTGCCGAGCTCAAGCATGGCTCAGGAGCTCCACTATAGTCACTCGTCACTCACACAGCCATCCTCCCGCACTCGTTGTCACACCGAGGCAGCTCTAATCCAACGGGTGATGCAAGCTCTCTCACGAAGATCATGTGGGATCTGCACAGAAGAGGATCGCGTTGGTAGCCCCAATCATGAGAGAGAGAGAGAGAGAGAGAGAGAGAGAGAGAGCAAGAGGGAACAAGTGATCAGCAGTAATCACTCCCAAACCCTAATCCCTAAGCACACCACACATGCTAGATTAGAGTTGCAAGAAGAGAGGGAGAGAGAGAGCACTCCACTTCTACTACACAAATGGGAGAATGAGTTACAAACAAGAGAAATCAGCTTTTATAGTTCCAAGCATTTTCCCACCAGGCCACTTGGGAGTAAGTGACACGGGGTGCCCAAAACATAGTTACAAGGCCTGTCTCTATGGTTTGACTAAGTGACCAAGATCCTCTTGTCTATCCTTTGAAGATCAATACTAGAGAGCATCTTTAGGGTGTTTCCCTCATCAAATGATGGTATTTACAATATATCATGACATAAGTGTGCGGACATAGTCGTGATAGAAATGTGTTACCAATATGTGGTTAACATACTCCCCTTCCTAAAGTCAATTGCATCCTTGTTTATCGGTGAGGGGTTTTTGAGGCACGTGGAGAATGTTGAAAAATAGGTAGAGGGAGAGGAGACACACACAGGAGCAAACCCTAATGTATATTGCAAACCCTAACCATAGAGGGAAGCCATCTCCCTTCTCTCACAATGCATAAAGCCATAATCCATAATACACAAGACACACTATGAGTTGTGTCCACATACATCTAACCCTAGCTAATGTCCACACACTATGACCAGCTGGACGCGGTCATTTATGTCTCACATGCTGCTACCTAACATGCCAACACATAGCACCGCTGGCATATACTGATGACATCGAGCTTGAATCTCAACAGCCCCTCTCAAACTCATGATGTACTGCCATAGATGAAGATGTAGATGAGCTTGGGCTATCAAAGCTCTCAACACTCCCCCTCAAGCTCATCCCACGTACTCCCAACATAGTACGGAAGTACTCAAACTTCTCCTTGCTAAGTGGCTTTGTAAAGATGTCAGTCACCCTTTAATCTTCACATACTATAGATCCACTATACCATCCAGCACTTTCTCTTTGACAAAGTGATAATGGACCTCTATGTGTTTAGTCCGCGCATGAAACACTGGATTCTTGGCCAACTGTATACTGCTCATGTTGTCACACAGTGAATGACAACTTTGTCATCAATAGGCTCACCCAAATCAGCCAAGAGACTTTTTAACCATATTCCTTCACAAGTAGCAATGGCTGCACCTCTATATTCACCCTTTGTACTGGATAAAGCAATAGTAGGTTGCTTCTTGCTACTCCAACTCACCACGGCACTTCCAAGTGTAAAAGCATAACCACTAGTAGACCTCCTATCATATGAGCTACCTGCCCAATCTGCATCTGTGTAGCCATGTATATCCAAGCCTTTACCATTCTCTCATAAAGAAGACCATAATGTGCAGTCTTTACATATCGCATAATGCGTCTCACTGCATCCAAATGAGGTTTTCTGGGGCTCTGTATAAATTGGCTTACTAGCCCCATAGCATAACTCAAATCCGGGCGTGTGATAGTCATGTAAATGAGACTACAAACCATCTTTCTGTACATAGATGGACCATCCAACTCCTCACCAAAATCAGCCCGTAACGTTACATTCTGCGCTCCAAAGGTGTACTCATGGGGTTACACCCTGTCATGCCATATTTTGCCAACATATCCAATGCATATTTGCATTGCACTAACCATGTACCTGCATGGTCTTTGATCACTTCAATTCCAAGAAAGTATCTTAATTCACCCAAATCTTTCATGTCAAGCTGCCCACTCAATGCTTTCTTGACATGCATCACATCTGTACCATGATCTCCTGTGATAATCAAGTCATCCACATAGATGACGAGTAAAACAATCCCATGATCTGTTTTCTTCACATAGAGTGAAGAATCTGCTGTAGAAACTTGAAATCCAAGGGAGATAAGATATCTACTCATCTTATCACTCCAAGCACGAGGTGCTTGCTTCAAACCATATAATGCCTTCTTCAATTTGCATACATGAGTGGGATACTTCGGGTGTACATATCCTTCTGGATGTGCCATATACACTTCTTCAAACCATATAATGTCTTCTTCAATTTGCATACATGAGTGGGATACTTTGGGTATACATATCCTTCTGGCTGTGCCATATACACTTCTTCTTGTAGATCACCATTTAGAAATGCATTTTTCACATCCATTTGATGCATTTCCCAACCATTTGCTGTAGCCATAGCAATGACTGCTCTCATTGTTCCCATCTTTGCCACTGGACTAAATGTTTCATCATATTCCAAGCCTTGGGTTTGTGTAACCCTTAGCTACCAATCTTGCTTTATGTTGCTCAATGGAACCATCTGACTTGCATTTCACTTTGTAAACCCATTTGCAACCAATAACATTTTTGTCTTGTGGTAACGCAATCAAATCCCATGTTTCATTATGAACCAATGCATCCATCTCAACATCCATTGCCTTCTCCCATACATGCTTTCCAATAGCTTCTGTATAGCATGTAGGTTCCACATGCTTCACTAAAGAAGTCATGTATGCATAATGCATAGCAAAATCATGATATGTCAACCTACCAACTGGATATCAACCTAAAGAAGTCATGTATGCATAATGCATAGCAAAATCATGATATGTCAACCTACCAACTGGATATCTGACCCTTTGGGATCTCCGCAATGCATGCGGATCACTCGGAACACCTATCACTCTAGCATGTGGTGGCACATATCTATCCTGCCTAGCACCAAGTGTGCGTAAAACAGGTATGCCAAGCTCCTCATCCAAACTCTCTGAACTTGATGACTCATAACCTGTAATTCCAATTCCTTCGACTTTCTTTTTCCCTTTATCCACAGCACTACTCCCAGTGCTCACACTCTCATGTCTCAAGCGTCCTGACCATGGACGTACAGTGCTACTCTCCAACTCTACTAGCCCAGACATAGAACTAGAACTAGAACTTGCTTGTGGCAAGTTCACATGCACATCAGCATCAAGAGAATCAATGACACCCTCATCCTTTGCTTTGTACCAACTAGCAAGTTCATCAAACACCACATCTCGTGAGATAACCACTTGCCTAGTTTGTGGATTGTAACATTTGTATGCCTTACGATCCTGTGCATATCCAACAAACACACACTTTTGTGCCTTAGGATCCAACTTCCTCCTTCTCTCGTCAGGCACATGTACATAAGCTATGCAACCAAACAGTTTGAGGTGTCCAATGTTTGGCCTAAAACGTGTAAGCCGCATCTCTGGCGTACTTCCATGTATGGCTGTTGTGGGTGTCTTATTGAGTATATACACTGCAGTAGCACATGCTTTTGCCCAATAATAATCTGGCATGCTCTTTTCATTGAGCATCGCCCTAGCCACTTCACAATTGACTCTATTCTTTCTCTCAGCACAACACCATTTTGCTGAGGTGTATACCTGTTAATTGTCTTCTAATGCCATGCTTTGTCAAGAAATGCTCAAAAGCATGTGAGGTGTATTCACCACCTCCATCTGTCCTCAAACATTTTATCCAAGAACCATATTGCTTCTGTGTAGCAAAAGCTTTGAAATCCATAAACTTTCCCAACATTTCACTTTTCTCTCTGAGAAAGTAAATCCATGTCATTTTGCTGAAATCATCAATGAATGTCACATAATATAAACTGCCTTTAATGGATGGGTTTTGTGCAGGACCCCATACATCGCTATGTACTATCTCAAGTGGTCTGCTATTCATGTTGCCTTCTCTAGGAAACCGCAACCTCGCCTGCTTTCCAAACTGACAGGCTTCACAAACATGCATATTTCCATCATACTTGAATCTAGGCAGCCCACTAACAATGCCTCTTTCCTGCATGTTCTTTAACCTTTGTATATTCACATGTCCAATCCTCTTATGCCACATGTCAATGTCCTGTACCACATTTTGGCTTTTAGAGAACATGGCTGATTTCAACTCAGGAATCCCAGCATCCAACTTAAATAACCTGCCTTCTTTCTTGCCTTTAGCAACAATGACTCTACATCCATTTTTGAAATCCTCAATGAAGCAACCATGCTCATTGAAACGAACCTGTAATCCCTGTTCCACCATTTGACCAACTGAGGCTAAACTTTTTGTAAAATAGAAGGCACATACAATACATTTGCCATAGATTTTGTTTCACCATTATGCATAACCAATGGTACACTTCCTACATGTGTAATGGCATGTTGAGTATCATCTCCTGTCTCCACATAGCCTTTCACATCCATTGGCTTCTCTGAGGTGTATATCCACAACCACCTCTAGCACCATATGTGGGCTGAAAATTCTGTTGTGGTGACCTGTCCTGCCATCCACGACCATTACCACGGCCACGTGATGCAAATCTCCCCCTACCTCTAAATCCTCTTTGTGAGTAGAAAGCCTGATTTCTGCCATTATCATCATGGCTAGTAGATGCATCATGAAAGAAGTCACTGAGTTTGATTTCCTCAAGCAAGAGTGAAACCAACTCATCAAAGTCTGGTAAACCTGTACTCCGAACCGAGATGAATGTATCAAAAGATTTATACTCCTTGCTGCCAAGACCACGCAAGGTAATGTCTACCAAATCATCATCAGTCATGGGGGCATTGATTGTTGCCAATGCATCTGCATACTTCTTTATCTCTTGTACATAATCATGGATGCTCCTTCTATTCCTTTTCACATTACGAATCCAAAAGACTTGCATCCTGTATCAAAGAGCAGGTTATAGCTCATAAGCAATGGACGAGCACTAGTGTCTGTATCAAACAGCTTTACCAATGTATCCCATGTATCCTTGGGATTCTTAGCATCATGTATGTGTATGAGTATGGCATCCAAAATACATATAGACAAATAATGCAACACTTTGTATGCTCTTTTTGGACCATTGCTTAATTATGAGCTATAACCTGCTGTTGCTATGTAGGTTGTTGAGGTAGTTCTGACTCTGGCTCAGCACCTGTAATAAGATTCCAAGAACCTTTTCCCTTCATAAAACTTTTGATCCTATACTTCCATGCCTGGAAGTTTTTTCTATCCAATTTTTCACCCACAATTTGTACTGGATTATCCGACATATTTTCTCAATGCAAATACACCTTCTGCACACGTCCAAATCTGTAAACGAGCCTTCCTCAGCTCACCACACTCTAATGAGTATTCTAGATACTCCAAAGTAGTCAACAAACTTCAATTTTGATGTAGAAAATCAAACTGTATGCATCCAAAATGAACTAGCACACGCAGTCCAAGATACCCTATTTTGGCACGCTTTTCAAGGCTTCAAATTGCTATGTAGTGGTTCAATCAAGTGTGGATAACTTGCATTGACACCTAAACAAGCTCAATGTTGAATATCAACACCAACCAAGGTGTGTACATACCAATTTTGTCAAACCCCCTTCTCTGTTTTGAGAAAAAACCAGAAAAACCAAAAAAACCAATAATAGAATTACTCTAATTTTTCAATCCTTGTCCAAATTGAGAGGCGAGGCATTCATTAGCTTAGCAATGATGTTCACTAACTCCATGTAAAAGGAATTAGACCAATTGTTTAAGACAAGAGAGTAATTAGTCGATTAATCACACTCTATTTTCCTGAACACAGTAGACAGCCTGTTTAATCAGCTCATTTCCAGCTCCATAGATCATAATTGCTCCAACCAAACATGTAGCAACCTTCTCACTAGTGTGAATCACAAATTTGATAAGCCAATTTTGGGATTTATCAAGCACAAGAGTTGATTTAAGTCCTCCACATAGCAGAATCATTAGAAAATGCTTTGTTTCTACTATAGGATCTGCGCTGCCTACTGTAGAGGGTATTTGGAGTGATTAAAGTGTCAATTAAAGGCATATAATGTTGCATAACACTCCAATGCAAGTGCACAACCCATCAATGGGTTGATTTTTGCCAAAAACTAGGGTTAATTTCATCAAAAATTGACCTCTTTTTCTCTGTTTTGTGAGGGCTTCAAAAAAAGTGATTTTCAATCTCTCAAATGCATCATATTTGCTCCAAAATTAGTCTAGGGCTTGTACATGAGTTGCCAATACATTCATCCTTGTCACATACATGTTTCTTTGCCAGATTTGCATCTATTTCACCATACATCACCGCTTCCAGGCTCCAATGGGAAAGCTTTGCAAAAAAACAGAATTTTCCTTTGCTTTGGGCAACCCTAATTTGCTTTGTTTCTGCTTGAATCACCTGCAATCTGCTCAAGGGTGTTTAGTAGACCTTACCCGGTAGGCCAAGATCTCAAATCTGATAGAAATCAGTGTACTCCAAGCTTCACAACATCAATGGCAAGCTTCACAGCTTTTCTTCACAGCTTCTTCTCCCTCTTATCTCACTCACTCATAAACCCTAATAGAGAGCACCAGGCTCTGATACCATGTTGAAAAACAGGTAGAGGGAGAGGAGACACACACACAAGAGCAAACCCTAATGTATATTGCAAACCCTAACCATAGAGGGAAGCCATCTCCCTTCTCTCACAATGCATAAAGCCATAATCCATAATACACAAGACACACTATGAGTTGTGTCCACACACATCTAACCCTTGCTAATGTCCACACACTATGACCAGCTGGACGTGGTCATTTATGTCTCACACATGCTGCTACCTAACATGCCAGCACATAGCACAGTTGGCACATACTGACATCGAGCTTGAATCTCAACAGCCCCTCTCAAGCTCATGATGTACTGCCATAGATGAAGATGTAGATGAGCTTGGGCTATCAAAGCTCTCAACAGAGAAGTGTTGCACTTCGTTGGTTCTCTTGTCTATCCAGAAATGAGAGGGAATGGGGGAGTTAGTGAGATGTAAAGAAGCTAGTGAATTACCAACGATTAAGTATCAAGCTAGTCTGATGGGCTCTTATGAGTTTTCTTTTTTGTATGTGCCCAGTAGTACTCTCTATTTTGTTTTTTTAAATAATTGCCTTTGCGCGGGACATCCTCATTAGAGGAGTTAGAGTACTTGAATGAGTAGACTAGCATGGAATACTTACTAGTATCCAAGTGGTAGGTGGTATGATTAAAGAGGAGTTAGTAAAACAATGGGATTAGTAAGCAAGTGGCGAGGGGGGAATTCCGGAGGGACAAGGAGGCAACACGCATGGAGAGTGCTTGCGCTCCAAGATGGTGTATGTCGATGGCAATGTTCATGAAGCTCTAGGATCTTTGTCTCGAGACACCGTGAATGGTATCTTGGCTCCCATGGTGGATGTTGAGTGATCAGGTTGCTGTGGTCTCTCTTTTTTTTAAATGCTTTGTCTTCTTCTGTCATTGGAGCTCTAGGATATTGTGTTGATAGGAGTGGTAGTTGATGTCGAGCATCCATACATGTGGAGCTGAAGAAGACGTTTAAGGGTAGGATTGATTAGGCATAAAGCATAATTATTCGGGTGAAGCAAGGGTGACTAAGAAGATCCAGGCGATGGGTAATACCATGGACTACACTTGCACCCACCATGGTCCCCTCATCCAGAGATGTACGTGGATGGTTACCGATGATGAACCTTTGTGTGGTGTATGCATATAGGACAGAGCCTAGTGAGATTTGCAGGTGTTGTGTATGGTCAAGGGAAAAAGGAGTGCCCGTGGTCCTAATCACCTAGATCCTATTCACTTAGAGACTCTTTCTCCTTTTTTATTTTGACATGTGTTCATTGGTTATTAGCACCCCTAAAGAGGGTTCTGTACTGAGTGGACCATGTGGCTAGAGTTGTGAGCTTACCTTTCAGTTTATCTTGGAGTGGTTGGATAAGCTTAGCCATGTGTACCACTGCCCCTTGGTTTGGTGATGAAGTCGAGGGGCGGGGTGGAGCATCATGGATGAGGCTCCGTGGGTTGAAAGGGTTGGGCGAATTGATATTTGGAGTGCCCATGGGTTGGGTGTGGACAAGTCTAGAGGATTTTGTCAATGAGGAGGAACTATCCTGCCCGTTGGTTTTTGCCAAACCATCTTTGTTGATTGGACAGGTACTGGCGTGGTGGGTGTGGTCTGGGCAAACTACTGAGGGGTATGCCTTGAGAGAGAGAAATGATGGACTTGCCATCATGGAAGCCTTGGGCTTCTAAGAGACATTTGGCCACCCAATGCTGCTGAGTGATAAAGGTCTGTGGTTTTTGAGGCTTTTGGCTTTTTTGTCAACGAGGCTTTGAGCTATGAGATGGTTGTCGAAGTAGAGGGGCTTTGGATTGTGGCTTGGGGAGCCATAGGTGTGTGCTGCCTTCATGGAAGCTTTGTGCTTTGAGCACATTAGTAGGCACCCCACCAGCGTTGTTTGCTTCACTGTGCTTGGGGTTGCCAAACCCGTGGTTGTGGGACCTTTGATCGCGGGCTTCGTGGGGAGTTGTTGTGGGGAATGAGCACACATAGCATGCTTAGGTAGCCAGAGGCAAGGGTTTCCTTCATAGTAGCCTTTTGCTCATAAAATAGGTGGTTAGGGACAAGACAACATTGAAGCTTAGGCTTAGGGTTAGTTTCTGTTGGCTTAGTTGGCCTTTTGTGCTTGGGTTTTAGAGATGGCCGTTTGGGGATCCATAGTTCTATGTAGCCATCGTAGAATCCCTGATGAGTAGCTAGAAGATTCTTGGGCACCCACCATTGATTGTCAATATATGAGGTCGAGGTGCTTTTAGTGTGGGTGGTCAAGGTTGTAGAGTTGAGGGCCAATGTCATCGTCGCGATAAGGCTTGATTGTCATTGGTAGATGGTGTCAAGAGTGGTTGATTGACCGACTTTGGTGAGGCATGGGGTGGGAGAATAGGGGAGACTACCGACAGGTGATTAGGAGGGGGAGTAAGGGGGAAGGGCAATCAAGGGTGAGCGTGTGTGGATGACTTCCTCTTGGGGACACAAGAGGACATTGGCCTTTTTGCCGTTGATTTCCATGGTGGATGTTTCTTCACACCATTGATTTCGTAGTGAGTGGCATCAATCCACTCTTGTCGAGCTCTTGTCCAATTATTATCCAACCTTGGAGTGCTCCTACATCTATAACATGAAATTTGCACTACAAAAATGGTTATTTTGAATCAAAATTTTAGGAATGAAAGACCCAACACTCATTAAACACATTTCGTGTGATATTTGAATATAAGTGCTTTCTTTTGTTAGTGTGGGTTTTGAAAAGATGCAGGGGAGAAGACAGCTTGAGCTCTTGCAAGCATACACACACTCACAAAACCCTAATAGAGAACACACACAAGTTGAGAGGCTGAAAATATTCTTCTTCTTCACACAACACTCAACACTCCATATACAAAGATAAGAGTACTCACCATATGAAAGGTACTCAGGGTTCTCTATAGTGTGAACCCAACTAAATGAGCTGGAGCTATAACTATGCCAGTCTCCAAAATGGCTGTCACACAGCCTATCATCCCACTGGTCGCATATCACCCATGATCTCACCAACCATGCCAGTGGTGTAAGTGTGGGGCCTATCCCCCAGGCGAGTCATCAGTGTGGGGCCTATCCCCCAGGCAGGTCATCAGTGTGTCCACCGCCTCACTAGATGAGCTCGATATCTCAACACTCCCCCTCGAGCTCAACTCCATCTCATGTCAGTGGTGTAAGTGTGGGGCCTATCCCCCAGGCGGGTCATCAGTGTGGGGCCTATCCCCCAGGCAGGTCATCAGTGTCCACCGCCTCACTAGATGAGCTCGATATCTCAACACTCCCCCTCGAGTTCAACTCCATCTCATGTACACCAAGCGAAGCCTTGAATCTGCGGAGCTTCTCTGTACCCAATGCTTTGGTGAAGATGTCAGCTACCTGATCCTGTGTGCTGACATAAACAAGGTCAACGTCTCACATAAACAAGGTCAACGTCTCCTGCCAAGACCTTCTCTCTGACGAAATGGTAGTGGACCTCTATATGCTTCGTGCGAGCATGAAAAACTAGGTTCCTAGCCAACTGTATACTGCTAATGTTGTCACAAAAAATGACAACTTATCTATCCACTGATAGACCCAAATCTGCAAGTAACTTTCTCAACCAAGCTACCTCACATGCTGCCATAGTAGCACCTCTGTACTCGGCCTCTGTAGTACTAGATAGAGCAACCGTAGGCTGCTTCTTGCTGCTCCAAGTCATAGTAGCACTCCTCAAAGAAAACATGAAGCCACTAGTAGATCTTCTATCTAAGATACTACCAGGCCCAATCAACATCTGTGTATCCATGTACACATATCTCTATCCCCGTTTCAAAAAATAGTCCACAATGCAAAGTAGACCTCACATACCTTAGTATGCATCTCAATGCATCCAAATACGGCTTTCAAGGAACCTGCATAAACTGACTCACCAACCCAACAGCATAGCTCAAATATGACCTGGTGATCATCATGTAGATCAAGCTTCCTACTATGCGCCTATACATAGTAGGATCCTCCAAAATCTCTTCTTCTGAATCTACACTCAACTTGCCATTCTGATCCAATGGCACTGAGATAGGCTTACAGCTTGTCATACCATACTTGGACAACATGTCCAATCCATACTGTCTCTGCAGTAATCCAATACCATGTGGTGACCTAATCACCTCAATGTCCAAGAAATATCTAAGCTCCCCCAGATCCTTCATCTCAAACTTCTGTCTAAGCAAGATCTTTACATCAAAGATCTCTACATCATGGTCCCCTGCAATGATCAAGTCATCTACATAGATGACAACAAGCACAACCCCTCTATCACTGTGTCTCACATATAGCGAGAAATCTGCATTGGCTACATGAAAGCCAATAGTGACAAGATATTCAGAAATCTTGTCTGACCATGCTCTTGGTGCTTGTTTTAAGCCATACAAGGCTTTCTTCAACATGCAAACATGCTCGGGGTGACTCACATTCTCATAACCAGGTGGCTGCTGCAACATATACACTTCTTCCTGTTGAGATTCAAGCTCGATGTCAGTGTGAGCCAGCTATGCTATGTGCTGGCAGATTAGGTAGGAACATGTGTGAGACATAAATGACCGCGTGTCCAGCTGGTCATAGTGTGTGGACATTAGCTAGGGTTAGTAGAGTGTGGACACAACTCATTGCGTGTTGTGTGGATTATGGATTAGTGCATTATGCTTTGTGTGAGAGTTGAGATGGCTTCCCTCTATGGTTAGGGTTTGCAATATTCATTAGGGTTTGCTCCTGTGTGTGTGTCTCCTCCCCCTCTACCATTCTTTCAACATGGTATCAGAGCCTTGTGCTGTTTATTAGGGTTTATGAGTGAGTGAGTAAAGAGGGAGAAGAAGCTGTGAAGCTTGCCATTGGAGCTGTGAAGCTTGGAGCACACCAAATACTATCAGATCTGAGAGCTTGGCCTACCGGGTAAGGTCTTCTAAACATCCTTGAGCGGATTGCAGGTGATACAGGCAAAAACAAAGCAAATCAAAGCAAAGAAAATTCTGGTTTTTGGAAGCTTTCCATTAAAGCTTGGCAACATTGATGTATGGTGGAAATACATGTAAATATGGCAAAGCAAACATGTATCTGACAATGAGGGATGTATTGGAAACTTCTATGCAAGCCCTACTGTGATTTTGGAGCATTTTGGAAGCATTTGGATGTATGAAAATCTCTGGTTTTTGAGCTCTCACAAAACAGAGAAAAGCAAGTTAAAAATTGAAGCATTTGGAGCATATTTTTGGCAAAAATCCAAGCATTGATGGATTGCACATGTACCTAGGTGTCTTGGGGACTAATATCCATCATCAATTAGCATCACCACCACTCCCAAACCCCCCTACAACAGGCGGCGTAGCCTGAACAGAGGAAACAGAGCAGTTTTCTAATTTTTTGCCTACGAGGAGATCCATTACTCATTGGTTGCTTGGTTCCTTTCACAATTGCTTTAGCAATTGGTTGCTTTATACTTTGGAGAAGAGGGCTATGTGATTTGTTTGGTCAATTATGCCTAATTGAGCTGGGAATGAGCTGATTAAAACAGGCTGTCCACTGGTTGCAGAGAAACAGGGTCATTTTAATCGAGCAATTAATCTTTGGTCTTATACAATTGGACAAATTCCTCTTACATGGAGTTGATGGACACTATTGCTAAGCTAATGAATGTCTGGTTGCTCAATTTGGACAAATATTGAAGAAATTAGAGCCATTTTCCTACTGGTTTTTCTGGTTTCTCTGGTTTTTCCCAAAACAGAGAAAGGGGTTTTCAAAAATTGATATGTACACATGTCAGATGGTATTGATACACTACATTGAGGTTGTTTAGGTGGCAATACAGGTTGTCCATACTTGATTGCACCACTACATTGTGATTTGGAGCCTTGGAAGGCATGTCAAGTCAGGGTATCTCGGACTGCGTGAGACAGTTCATCTCGGATGATTACAGGTTGATTTTCTACATCAAATTTGGAGTTTGTTGGCTACCTTGGAGTATTTGGAACATTCATTGGAGTGTGGTTGAGCTGAGGAAGGCTCATTTACAGATTTGAAGTGTGCGGAAGGTGTATGCATTGAGAAAACATGTCGGATAATCCAGTTCAGATTGTTGGTGAAAAGCTGGATAGGAAGAACTTCCAGGCATGGAAGTACAGGATAAAGAGTTTCTTGAAAGGAAAAGGATTTTGGAATCTCATTACAGGTGCTGAGCCAGAGCCTGAGCTACCTCGACAACCTACACAGCAGCAAGTTATTGCTCACAAGCAATGGTCAGAGAGAGCATTCAAAGTGCTGCATTATTGTCTATATGTATTTATGATGCTATGCTCATACACATACAGGATGCTGAGAATCCCAAAGATGCATGGGATACTTTGGTCAAGATGTTTGATACAGATACGAGTGCTCGTCTCGCAAGTCTCAGTTGCGACAGCAGATACACAATGTGAAAAAGGAATAAAAGGAGCATACATGATTATGTGCAAGAAATCAAGAAGTTTGCAGATGCATTGGCCACAATAAATGCCCCCATGCCTGATGATGATTTGGTGGATATTACCTTGCGTGGTCTTGGCAAGGAATATAAATCATTTGATACATCTATCTCAGTGAGGAGTATAGGTTTACCTGACTTCGATGAGTTGGTTTCACTCTTGTTGGTTGAGGAAATCAAACTCAGTGATTCATTTCTGGATGCATCTACTAGCCATGATGATGGCAGAAATCAGGCTTTCTACTCGTCCTCGCAGAGAGGCTTTAGAGGCAGGGGGAGATTCACATCACGTGGACGTGGTGGTAATGGTCGTGGATGGCAGGATAGACCTCCACAACAGAATTTTCAGCCTTCATATGGTGCTCGAGGTGGTCGTGGATATGCACCTCAGAGAGGCAGAGGTAACCCCCGTGGTAGAGGACGTTGGCAAGGCCAATAAAATTCTATGCAAGATGTGGAATGTCATTATTGTGGCAAATTTGGACATATGGCGAGAGATTGTTTCCGCAAACAGAATGATTTGAGAGGGGGTAGAGCACAACGTGGTGGTCATTATGGTGGAAATTATGCACAACATGGTGGAAACTATGCATCAAGCAGCAATGATGGCACTGCAAATCATTTGTTTGCCATGAAGCATGTTGTGGGTTCTATGACGACAAATGCTGAGAATGATGACACATGGTATATGGACTCAGGAGCATCACACCATATGACATGTCATGGTGAATGGTTTGAGCATATGAAGCCTATGGATGTAAAAGGCTATGTGGAAACAGGTGATGATACCCAGCATGTCATGACACATGTTGGAAGTGTACCATTGGTCGTGCATAATGGTCAAACAAAGTCTATGTCTGATGTGTTATACGTGCCTTCTATCACAAAGAGCTTGGCCTCAGTTGGTCAAATGGTGGAACAGGGATTACACGTTCGTTTCAATGAGCATGGATGCTTCGTTGAAGATTTTAAACATGGATGTAGAGTCATTGCTAAAGGAAATAAAGAAGGCAGATTATTTAAGCTGGATGCTGGAATTCCTGAGCTAAAATCAGCCATGTTCTCAAAGAGCAGGAATGTGGTACAGGACATTGATATGTGGCATAAGAGGATTGGACATGTCAATATACAGAGATTAAAGAACATGCAAACAAGAGGCATTGTCAGTGGATTGCCTAGATTCAAATATGATGGACATATGCATGTTTGTGAAGCCTGTCAATTTGGGAAGCAGGCAAGGTTGAGGTTTCCTAGAGAAGGAAATATGAGTTGCAGGCCACTTGAGATAGTACACAGTGATGTATGGGGTCCTGCACAAAACCCACCTATCAAAGGCAGTTTATACTATGTTACATTCATAGATGATTTCAGCAGGATGACTTGGATATACTTTCTCAAAGAGAAGAGTGAAGTGTTGGAAAAGTTCATGGATTTCAAAGCTTTTGCAGAAAAGCAATATGGCTGTTGGATTAAATGTTTGAGAACAGATGGAGGTGGTGAATACACCTCAAAAGCTTTTGAGCATTTCTTGAGGAAGCATGGAATAAGAAGACAATTGACTTGCAGGTATACACCTCAGTAGAATGGTGTGGCTAAGAGAAAGAATAGAGTCATATGTGAAGTGGCAAGAGTGATGCTCAATGAAAAGAGCATGCCAGATTACTATTGGGCAGAAGCATGTGCTACTGCAGTGTATATACTGAACAAAACACCTACAGCAGCCATTCATGGAAGCATGCCAGAGATGCGGCTTACAGGTTACAGGCCAGACATTGGACACCTCAAAGTTTTTGGATGCATAGCTTATGTACATGTGACTGATGAAAGAAGAAGGAAGTTGGATCCTAAGGCAGAGAAATGTGTATTTGTTGGTTATGCACAGGATCGAAAGGCATACAAATGTTATAATCCACAAACTAGACAAGTGGTCATCTCACGTGCTGTGGTGTTTGATGAGCTTGCTAGTTGGTACAAAGCAAAAGATGAGGGAGTCATTGAGTCACTTGAGGCTGATGTGCTTGTGAACTTGCCACAAGCAAGTTCTAGTTCTACTACTATGTCTGGGCCAGCACAGCAGAAGCTGAGAGTAGAAGTGTACGTTCATGGTCAGGACGTTTGAGGCATGAGAGTGTGAGCACTGGGAGTAGTGCTATGGACAAAGAAAAGAAGAAGGTTGAAGGAATTGGAATCACAGGTTATGAGTCATCTAGTTCAGAGAGTTTGGATGAGGAGCTTGGCATACCTGTTTTACGCACACCTGGTGCTAGGCAGGATAGATATGTGCCACCACATGCTAGAGTTACAGGTGTACAGAGTGACCCGCATGCATTGCGGAGATCCCAGAGGGTCAGATATCCTGTTGACAGGTTGACATATAGAGATTTTGCTATGCACTATGCATATATGACATCTATGGTGAAGCATGTGGAACCTACATGCTATACAGAGGCTATTGGAGAGCATGTATGGGAGAAAGCAATGGATGTAGAGATGGACACATTGGTCCATAATGATACATGGGACTTGGTTGCATTACCAAAGGACAAGAATGTTATTGGATATAAATGGGTTTATGGAGAGACGGAAAACTCTCTCACTTGTAGCAAGAGTTGTATGATCCACACTAAGCTCAATCCAATGGGATTTGCATCCCTTTCGGAGCTAGGGATTCAACCCGTACCAGTGCACAAAAGCTTATCCATTTGATGATGGAGAGAATGCTAGGAATACTACTACTATTGACATAGACTAACACATACTCAAGCTCAATCTTGCCACACTCAATCACTCAACATCCCACTCATTCCATGCATCCAAACAAGAAGAAAGCTAAGCTATTGCATACACAAGCTCAAAGCATCCTTCATTCTCAAGATCTTACTTCCTAGCATGCACACACACCTTGAAGCTATCAACAACAAAGAAACATGCTTACTAGAGAATAGACATGAGAAGAGAGACAAACATCACTCATTGCATTAACAAAAGAATAGACTTACAATAATGTAGCTGGGGAGAGAGAAGAGCTTGCACCTCTATGGAAGAAGAGGGAGAGCTAGTCTCATGAGAGCTCAAACATGAGTTTGCCCAATGTGTCCATGCTCTCAAATGAGCCACCTTTTATACAAAAATTCTAGAACTCTCAAAAGTTCCCATGTGGGATTATTGTGAAGCCCTCTCCCACATACATCTATAAAGTGGAACTCTTTACAAGAGCCCTAAGTATCTTTTTTTTGTTGCATCCTCGGCATCCTTGTATTGATCTTCATTTGCATGCAACACTCCCCCCTTCCTATTTTGCGCACGTCCTCGAGCGCGGTAGTAGCAAGAGCTGCAACAAAAAACAATTGATACATTGAAGTATTTTATTGAAAAAGAAAAAGAAAAGAAAAGAAAAGAAAAATCAGCAATGATAATTTTCACACGTGAGCATACAAGTGCAGGGCTGATTTATAGTTTTAATTAGTACTAAAATAGGTGAGTAAAGACTAGTCAAAGTGAGACTTAAGTAGTAGATAATGCTATGCAAAGGCAAGTGTGCTTTGTACACCGCCGGTTATGACCGTAGTCTCAATGTCCTACCAGCATGTAAGTTACTCCTAAATGGCATACCTACTCCTAAATATGAGCAAAGGTGATTGGAACTCTCATTTTTTTTTTTTGATATGTGTGTAGAAGTTGATGAAGATTAAGGTTCTATCCCAAAGAGACCCAAGCAATGGCCAAGAGACCTCCGCCAAGAGAATCTAAAGACCGCTAAGTATCTCAAGGGCGACAGACCCTTTTTCTTTCTGTTATGACCTAAGGAGTACCCCTTGAAGATGAAAGCATCGGTCTTGAGGGCCCATAGTGTACCCCCGAGTCCTACCAACATCTATCAAGGCGATAGATTCCTCAAAGTTCTTCTTCTGAAATTTTAGACATCAGTGTTCACCCCATGGAAACCAAGGCATCGGCCCCAAGGTGCTAAGACAACCTCAGGTCCTACCAAGCATTTCACATGGCGGTAGACACTTCCTGTCTCAATTTATTTTGGATATATATTTATTAAGGCACATTTTTGTAAATTTTTATTACTCCTAGCACCTAGCTCATATCTAAGAGGTAGCTACCACTAAGGATAACTAATATACCTTGAAAACATAAGTACTTGGCATACTCCATTGGTATATATCCTACACTGTCTTTAAATAGAAATATCTTTTACTAAGTCTTCTAAGACTCTAGAACTCACTCACCATATTTTAACAACTAATCAAAAACTCAAACCAGCCAATATTGTGTGAACATGCAAACCATATATTCGAAAGATAAGAGCACAAAAAGAAGTAGAGATTAAGATTTGAATACACCTGTTGTAGTGCTCTGTTGATGTTGTTCGTTTGCAATGAGGCATTGCTGATTTTGGTGCAGATTGCTCCTCCTTGATCTTTGTAAGCGTAGCATGTCTCCCCCCTTCCTAATTTGTTTGCACGATAGGTGGACTATTGGGGCGTGTTTGATGCTTTTGTTTTTTACGGAGATCTCTGCAAAAAGTTTTATTAACAAAAAGGAAAACAAAGGAATAAAATTTGTTAGTGGTGCCAATCACCGAATATAGCCGAGGGGAAAAAACCCAATGGGAGAAAAATGCCCTGGCTTGTCGATCTTATTGATGAGTCGCTGAGCTTACCCTTGCCTTGGTAGTGGAGATCATCTCAAAAAGAACATAATCCTTTAAAGGCGTAAGGCACCACACTATTCAAACATTGATCTACCAAAGAGCTTCATTTGTAGTGTTAATGCCTTATCTTTGGTTTTAGGTATGTCCTTCTTGGGTGCGAATTTTATCAATTGTTTTGGAATTTGAGCAAGATAAGAGGATTTAGGCATTGAAATTCTAGAATCTATGCTCAAATGAGACTCCTTTGGACTTGTCTTAGGTACACCAGTTGATGGTTGAATTATGTAACAAGGAGAAATAGGGACAACAGGTGTCTCAAAACATGTTTTAGGAAGATCAACACAAGTTGTTTTGTAGGTGCTATCACAGCCACCTTTCCTTTCTTGAAGAGTTTGTGTTGATTTCTTTTGCACCCACTGATATGGACAATCAATTGTGGCTTTTGGAATCTTTCTGAAACACTCTGTTACCCCTAGCAAAGCATGGCATTTTGGAAGCCAATTTGCTGTTGCCCCCTCATAATAGCCTTGTGCTTTGAGCACATGTTTTGGGACCCATCGATTGACAATCAGAGGTTTAGGCTTGGAAATGATGTGGTTCTTAAGAGGCTTAGCAACTGGACTAGATGGTACAAGTTTGTACGCATCTTTGGGTAGCCACATTGATAATTCCTTTTTGCTTGGCCTTCTTTGAGCAGCAACTAGACTAGTTGGAACATGCCAGCCATGGCCCTCACTTGAGTACTCATCAATAATCCACATCATTTGTTTTGGAGCTTCAAGAGCAGATTTTGATTGTGGGTTGGGTAAGGTAGAAACATTACCCCTTTGACACGATAAAGCTCGTGGAGTAGCCGAGACTTTCTTAACATGCAATGCTGTTGTGGATGCATTCCTATAGTACAAATCATCTAGAAGGTTATGTGGTTGTACCATTCGTATAGGAACAATATCATATCCATCTGAGTCACAGAATTGAATTGGCTTCGGTAAAGCACATGTTGATAATGTTGCAAGGACATGACTCCATTCTAATGGATCAATTAAATGCTCAGGGAAGGGTTGTGGAATGTATGCCTCGTCTGATACACTTCGATTACCCTTAAGTCTCTCAGTGTTGAAATCCCTACATGAGGCTCCACACATCCATAGATCTTCTCGCCCATTTGACAATGTAACTCTTGAGCCCTCAGATGAAGCAGAATCAAACTCATCTATCGGAGACCTTGTTACATCACGATATGAGTGATTCCTTAGGTTGACCCTTGTGATGACAGAATCATGTCGGAGGTACAAATAATTGTATCCCCAATCTTGAATCATTTTAAATTGTCGCATGAATGGTCTACCCAATATCACTTCGTAGTTTGGATGCTTTCCGAAATCCACTACTGCAAAGGTATGCTCATATTCAATCCCACATGTGGTGACCAATATGTTCTCAAGCAGCCCAAGGGGATGTTCTAAGCTTCCATCTGCTAGCTGCAAGCGCATCCTTGTACTCCTAATAGCTGGTTTGCCCCATTTCTCCCAAATGGACCTTGTCACAATGCCCACTCCTGCACCACTATCAAGTATTGCAGTTGAAGATACTTTTCGCACTTCTAATGGGAGGGTAGCATTTCCCTGATCGTCTTCACAAAATTTTCCTACTTTGTTGATAGGAACTGGCATAACATGCTTTGTCTCAGGGTGTATAGTACACTCATGGTGACCCTTTTGTAGCAATACCTGCTCTGACAAACATGTGGCAATATCGTTCCACAACTCAGGTCGAATTTTTATCAAATCAAGCAAAGGTAAGGTACAAGCCACTGGTGCTGACAAAATAGCCTGCACCATACTCATATCTTTCTCCTTTGTCAACCTTTTATGCAGGGAGGGTATCCTCAAGGTTTGAGAACAGTTCTCATATTCTCCCAGATATGATGGTAAGGTTTTCATTGTATGCTTACTTCTAGAAGAAACAATTGTTTGAACTTCCTCCTGAATGCTTGGGTGTCTAAATTTGTTTTCCGTGCCTCTGGTAAAATCTACCTCAGAGAATGGAGGCGAACTAACAGAGGACATGTGCTCATTAATTTTCTCATTTACTGCGGCCCACATGTCATTTGCCATGTCCTCATTAGCATCAATAACTTCATCATTGCATGGGAAGACAAGGCTAGGTGATGGCAGAATGTCATCTTTCAATGGAGTGTCAATTGGTGCAGACCTTTCGCTATGAGCTTGTGAAATGAGTTCACTTTTCATTTCCCGACTTGACGACACTTCTGGTATAGTTTCTAATGTTGGCTTAAGAGAGGTTGGGCCCCGAGGAATAGGTGGTGGTGGTCCCTCAAGTATTGACTGAGCTTCCCTAATGAGTTGCTGATGTACAGCTAGATTGATCTTCTCCTCACGAGGGTTTGGGTATTCTTGAAGCTTCTTGGGTAGTTCAGATAAGGCTGTAATGCGACTTCTATGAGCATCAATGATGGCCTCTAGAGTCTCATTCACTTTATCCACAAAAACAGAACCCCCAGAACTAACCTCAGTCGTACTAGCCTCATCTTGTTTAACACTAGGCTCAGGTTGAGGTTGATGTTCCTCACGCACTTCTTGGGATGTAAAAGTTTTATCCTTTATGTTTTGTTTAGAGGCTTCTTGAGAACTAGTGGATGTACTTTTAGTTTGTTTGTTTCGGTTCTTCTTCCTCCGAGTGGTTTTTTTTCTATTGGACTGTAGGGTCTTGTCCACTAGATTTGTCTTTGCATCCCTAGTTCGAGGTGTCACATCAGTTTGCATTTCTGCATTTCGTGTTTGTGATCTAGTCATGACTCTAAGTGGCACGACATCATCATTCTCAGATGAAGGTGGTGATGGAACTGTACCTACAAGGTTGAGTGAAACCTTTGGTTGAGAGGTGCCTTCCTCATGTGGTTTCAGCAGACAGTCTTTTGGGAAGTGTTCTACACAACACCCTAGACAATATCTTTCAATCGGTGGAAACTGTTGTACTGTTGTATTTGACCGAGATGCTTGCCTTGAGCGATGTGGACAATCACGAGCCCAATGGGGTTCTCCGCACTCATAACAGGGGCCCATTGGTTTGGCCTCTACTTTCCTTGGCTGCCATTGACCTGAGGGGCCTGGAGTCCTAGGTTGGTAGCCGCCTAGCAACATTAAAGAGTTTTGTTCCCCTGGTTGAACGTCCAGTGCTGGGCTTGGGTATGCGGGACTTTCAAAGATATTTTCTTTGGATGAATATGATACATATTCCTCCTCCACATAGCCTGGGTTTACCAAGTCTCTACACATATTTGAATTGTCGTATTCAACCACCCTCACAGGAGCAGTTCCTGGAGCAGGAGGTTGAACACCAAGAACAGGTCGTGCTTGTTCTTGTGTCATCGGTGGCTTACGTTCAAAACTAGTATACTGTTGATACATTTGTGGAGCCACTCCACCCCTCGGCTGCTCACGTTCCTGTCTCATTCTCGCAATGCGAGTACATTCCTGTGTGGTATGAGTAAAGTTCCATGCACAGGCTTGGCACCACTTCTTTGTGGGTTGGTTTGTGACTAGAGGAGAAAAGGTATTACAGTCCTCTGTTTTATGGTCACCGCCACATGCTCCACAAAGATGAGGACCTGTAGGAAGCACACTCCTCATTCTCTGCTGCTGTTGTTGTGGCTGCATGGGTGGACGATAGGTTTGTCCTAATCTCCTTAGTACTAGGTTAGCTATCTGGTCGGGATTTACTAGCGCGCTAGACCCTGAACTTTGGTCATCACCCCACTGATTTCTAGGTTTAACCTCAGGGCCAGAACCATCTTGGAACTTGAAGTTATCGGTGAAATCCATAGCATCATGGCAACACTCATTGAAACTTGTATGCTTCTTTGCATAGAGATGTGTATGCAGTGTCGAATTTTTAAGGCCTTTTAAGAAGAGAGAAATTAATCGACTTTGGGCGGGCTTCTCATCTTCTGGGCAATGATTAATGTACTGCTTCATTCTATTTACACAGTCTCTAACACTCTCATTCTCACCTTGCTTGAAAGAGTAGATGTGTGCTACCGTGTCATGTTGAATTCCCATCAAGGAAAAAGCTGCAATGAATCGCTCTTCCAAAACTCGTAAAGAAGTTTTGTCAGAAGCTTCTAATGCCTGAAACCAAGCAAGGGCTTTTCCTTCAAGAGTGAGTCCAAACCCTTCTATTTGAGTATGCTTATCAGCAACTTGCTCAGCTCGAACTGCTTGCCTAAAAGCTGCTACATGGTCGTATGGATCTCCCGACCCTTCATATTTCTTAACCAATTTCTGAAGAGTTGATGGCCTTACTTGTCGTGAATACTCATCATAGGGCCTACGGCCTCTCACTCTCAGTGGAAATTGTTCCTCTCTTTGGAAAGATGGTCCACATGTTTCCAAAATTGGTGTGGGTACCCTATTACCAGCCTCACCAAACCCCTCCAAAGATCTTGTCACCCTCATTTCAGGAGGTGCATTTATGTGAGGCCGAGTTAGCTCCCCTATCCTCTGATTGTTATAGTGAGAGAGATGTTGGTGTGGTGTGACCTGAGGTCGCACATTTGGTGTAGGACAATATCTTGGTGCTAGAGTTGGGCTACTAGCAGTGGTCCACTTAGATGTTGAAGGTCCCTCTCTAGTGAACTCTCGTAGGGGAGGAGCAACAGTTTCTCCAAGAAAGGCTGTCTCTCCTGGTTTGGCTGTATTTGTTGAGAACACTTCCATGAATAATGGTTGTCCTTTCCACGTGAGTTCCCGAATCTCTTTCCAATCTAAGGTTCGGTATTCATTGGCCCATGCATCAATTATTCTGTTCATGTGTCCTGCAAGCTTCTCAACTACCACCACATGAGCTAGAGGAAGATCTAGCTGTGGCAATTTAGTCGTGGCATAATATCCCTCTAACGAGTCCTTATAGACCTCTTGAAGTGGGTCATCCTGTAAGACCTTAGTCACAGGAATTTGTCGTACAAACTCCCATTGGCATTCAACCCCCTGATCCAGTTTGCTCTTGCCTTTCCTATCCCTTTCCAAATTTAGATCTACAAGAAGTAAATCATCTATGGATGGCTTTGAGGACTGGGCATTGGATGGTCCAGGCATGTCCGGCTCGATGAGCCAATCATCTCTAGACTCCCTTGCTCTGGAGAGTTCAGATAAGTCTAAGAACTCGGTTTTAGAGAGCTCCCCTAATTTGTCTACCTTTTCTGGATGGTAGGTGACTTCGTAGCGAACACCATCTCCACCCATGTACATGTTACCCTGGTCATTGACTAGAGGTGCTCTATCAAGTTCTGAGAATATGTCGGCTATCTTAACAAGATACCGTTGTTGTGGATCCCTAAAGATCTCAGCTCCTTGAGCATTTGTGTAGACATATTGGAGTCTCACATTAAGTGTTAACCCCATGGTGTCGGCTTCAAATGGATTAAAGGATCTTGAGGGTGTCCTATTTGGGGCTACGGGATGACTGTTTGTCGGCACTAGATTGTCCATGGACAATGAACTAGTTGTTCTAGAGGAAAGGGTATCGGATTGGGATTCCGAAAGGGTTTCAGCAATATCTGCCAAATTTCCTACCGAGTGGGTCCCACTTTCCTGCGTAGGTACTCTAGAAGGTGCCCTAGGTCCTATGGCAGAATCTACACGACGTCCCGACCGCAAGTGCATAAGGTCAAAATTCTGTTTTGGTTTTTTTATGTGTTTTAATTTTGTTTTGTTTTTGTTTTTGTGTGTTTGTTTTTTTTTTTAAAGAAATATATATATATATATATGTATATATATATATATATTTTTCACCCTACCTAACCACTAAAGGCAACTAAAAATGGGTCTGTGTGGCGTAACTATCTACCCTATTTTTTTTTATTATTTGTTTTTTAAATGTTTTTTTTAATGATTTAATGATTTTATGATTTTTACTTTTTTTTTAAAATAATATACACAAAATTATGAATCACACTAAAAAAATACTAATTATGCACAAAGTTACAAAAATTTAAAAAATGCAAGTTACACTAATTATGCAAAAAATTAAAGAATGAAGAATTACAAATTATGCAAAAAAGTAGACTCCTAAAAAAAACTCAATTTATCAATTTTGTCTTCTTTTGTTTTTTCCTCCTTTTTTTTGGTTTTTATTGTTTGTTTGTTTGTTTGTTTTTATTTTTATTTTATTTTATTTTTTTAAAAAAATAAATTTCGTGCTAAAAAATATGAGTTTACTAATTATGCATCATTTACATACTTCTAAAAAAATAAAAAATGCAAGCTACCTTAATTATGCAAAAATTTAAATGATGAATAATGATTTCAAAATAAAAATTTTTTTTTCTTTTTCTTTTTCTTTTTTTTCCTTTTGTTTTGTTTTGTTTTGTTTTTTTTTTAATAACAAAAAGTTAAAACAATGCAAATCTACTCTAATTATGCTAAAAATTATAGAAATGAAAAAAAAATAAAAAATATGCAAACAATGTGGACTCCTTAAAAAAAATTTAAATTTTCTTTTATTTTTATTTTTTTATTTTTTTAATTATTTTTTTAAATTTCTTCTCTCTATTTTTTTTAATATTTAATTGTTTTCTTTTTTTCCCTTTTTTTTTCTTTTTTTTAAATTCTTTTTTTTTCTTTTTTAATCTCTTTTTTTTTCCTTTTTTTAAATAAAAATATTATTTTTTTTGTTTTTTTAATTTAAAAATAAAAAAACATGAAAAAATAAAAAATAAAAAATAAAAAAAAAATAAAATTCCACTAACCTTATCCGCGGCTCGCCCACTCCCTCCCGGATTTCCCGCCGCCGCATCCACGCGCCTTCGCTTTGCTTCTGCCGGCCTTCTCCTTCAATGCCTCCACGCTGCTGCGTTGGCCACAGCAGGCGCCTTCTACCTTCACAACTCCACGCAGGTCCTTCCACGCCGGCTTCCTTTACACAGCCTTCAGTGTACTCGTTTTTTTTCTTTTTTTCTTTTTTTCTTCGCTCTGCTCGCGCTTCAGTGCCAACGCCTTCGACTTCTGCCGTGGCCACGTCAGCTGCTGCAGCCAGGCACTGCTAGGCCTTCCGCCTGCTGCCCTATTCCTGGCTGGCTTCCACCTCCATCACTTCGAGTTGCGCCTTCTGTCTCGTCTACATCCACCACTGCCTGCAGCAGCTGGTCCTTGCGAGTCAGCCTCCTTTCTCTTCGACTTCTGCCAGCTGCCTGCGTCTACTCCTTCGCTTTGCTCGCTCTTCAGTGCCAACGCCTTCGTCTGCAGGCTGCGCCCACTGCAGCGCTCGATACAGCCCGCCTACACTGTAGCGCTCAAGGAAGACGTCCCCCTACAGCTGCCACGTCAGTCGTAAAAAATATATATATATATATATATATATTATATATATTCTTTTTTTTTAAGCCGCCTCTGCTCTGGCTGCGCCTCACCGCCTCTCTCTTCGACTTCTGCCGTGGCCCGCCACCACTGCTCCTCCACGCCACACGGCCACCTTCACTGCAACTGGCACCTTCGCCTTAGCTCGGCCACCCAACAGCCTTGTGATTATATATATATATATATATATATATATATATATATATATATATTATTACCGCCTTCTTTGCTATAAACCGGCCGCCCACAGCCTCTCCATTGTATATATATGTGAATAAATATATATATATATATATATTTATCTATTTATATTTTTTTCTTTGCTGCGATTATGGAGATGCCTCCCCACACAATAACAACACAACAAAACATCAAAAGAAAGGTCGCCTCCAACACTTCCTATCTCCCTTCTCTTTCCCTCTCTCCTCTCATCCTTAAGCAGACTTCTTGCTTGGGAGTCTATGGGGCTTGCATAAGCTATGGAAGAGCTTAGCAACGCACCTCTTTTCTTTTTATTTATTTATACTAATTACATGTTAACGAAAAGCATGAAAGAATGAAATGACAAAAAACAATGAAGGTAAGCATAATGAACGGTACTTGAAAAAGCATAAAAGCAATGAAACATAAAAAAAATAATGCGGGAGAAACCTCAACCGCTCAATGGTTAACCTTATCCACTCACACCGGGATCACACACCCAAACTTAACCTAATCACTCAATGGTTTTGCAACCAAAAGAGGAAATAGTGGTGGTTTCCACACACTCTCAACCGGATTTGAGTCTTCTCCCCGGCAGCGGCGCCAATGGAGAGACGGAAAACTCTCTCACTTGTAGCAAGAGTTGTATGATCCACACTAAGCTCAATCCAATGGGATTTGCATCCCTTTCGGAGCTAGGGATTCAACCCGTACCGGTGCACAAAAGCTTATCCATTTGATGATGGAGAGAATGCTAGGAATACTACTACTATTGACATAGACTAACACATACTCAAGCTCAATCTTGCCACACTCAATCACTCAACATCCCACTCATTCCATGCATCCAAACAAGAAGAAAGCTAAGCTATTGCATACACAAGCTCAAAGCATCCTTCATTCTCAAGATCTTACTTCCTAGCATGCACACACACCTTGAAGCTATCAACAACAAAGAAACATGCTTACTAGAGAATAGACATGAGAAGAGAGACAAACATCACTCATTGCATTAACAAAAGAATAGACTTACAATAATGTAGCTGGGGAGAGAGAAGAGCTTGCACCTCTATGGAAGAAGAGGGAGAGCTAGTCTCATGAGAGCTCAAACATGAGTTTGCCCAATGTGTCCATGCTCTCAAATGAGCCACCTTTTATACAAAAATTCTAGAACTCTCAAAAGTTCCCATGTGGGATTATTGTGAAGCCCTCTCCCACATACATCTATAAAGTGGAACTCTTTACAAGAGCCCTAAGTATCTTTTTTTTGTTGCATCCTCGGCATCCTTGTATTGATCTTCATTTGCATGCAACAGTTTACAAAGTGAAGTGCAAATCTAATGGTTCTATTGAGAGACATAAAGCAAGATTGGTAGCAAAGGGTTATGCACAAACCCATGGATTGGACTATGATGAGACGTTTAGTCCAGTGGCTAAGATGGGCACAGTGAGAGCAGTCATTGCTATGGCTACAGCTAATGGCTGGGAAATGCATCAGATGGATGTCAAAAATGCATTTCTGAATGGAGAACTACAAGAGGAAGTGTATATGGCACAGCCAGAAGGGTATGTACACCCTAGATATCCCACTCACGTATGCAGATTGAAAAAGGCATTGTATGGTCTGAAGCAAGCACCTCGTGCTTGGAGTGATAAGATGAGCATTTATCTTATCTCACTTGGTTTTCAGATTTCTACAGCAGATTCTTCACTCTATGTGAAGAAGACAGAGCATGGGATTGTTTTACTCGTCATCTATGTGGATGACTTGATTATCACAAGTGATCATAGTGTAGATGTGATGCATGTCAAGAAAGCTTTGAGTGGGCAATTTGACATGAAAGACCTTGGTGAGTTGAGATACTTTCTTGGAATTGAAGTGGTCAAAGATCATGCAGGTACATGGTTAGTACAGCGCCAATATGCATTAGATATGTTGGCAAAGTATGGCATGACTTCTATGTACAGGAAGATGGCTAGTAGTCTCATATACATGACTATCACATGCCCAAATTTGAGTTATGCTGTGGGGCTAGTCAGCCAGTTTATGCAGAGCCCCAGGAAACCACATTTGGATGCAGTGAGACGCATCATGAGATATGTGAAGACCACAGCACATTATGGTTTACTTTATGAGAGTGGTAAAAGCTTGGACATACATGGCTACACAGATGCTGATTGGGCAGGTAGCGCATATGACAGGAGGTCTACTAGTGGATATGCTTTTACACTTGGAAGTGCCGTGGTGAGTTGGAGTAGCAAGAAGCAACCTACAGTTGCTTTATCCAATACAGAGGCTGAGTACAGGGGTGCAACCATTGCTACTTGTGAGGCTATATGATTAAAGAGTCTCTTGACAGATTTATGTGAGCCTATTGATGGCAAAGTTGTCATTCATTGTGACAACATGAGCAGTATACAGTTGGCAAAGAATCCAGTGTTTCATGCGAGGACCAAACACATAGAGGTTCATTATCACTTTGTCCGAGAGAAGGTGCTGGATGGTACAGTTGATCTTCAATATGTGAAGACTGATGAGCAGGTGGCTGATATCTTCACAAAGCCACTTAGCAGGGAGAAGTTTGAGTACTTCCAGACTATGTTGGGAGTACATGGGATGAGCTTGAGGGGGAGTGTTGAGAGTCTTGATATCCCAAGCTCATCTACATCTTCATCGGCAGTACATCATGAGCTTGAGAGGGGCTATTGAGATTCAAGCTCGATGTCAGTGTGAGCCAGCTATGCTATGTGCTGGCAGATTAGGTAGGAACATGTGTGAGACATAAATGACCGCGTGTCCAGCTGGTCATAGTGTGTGGACATTAGCTAGGGTTAGTAGAGTGTGGACACAACTCATTGTGTGTTGTGTGGATTATGGATTAGTGCATTATGCTTTGTGTGAGAGTTGAGATGGCTTCCCTCTATGGTTAGGGTTTGCTCCTGTGTGTGTGTCTCCTCCCCCTCTACCGTTCTTTCAACACTTCCTGCAAATCCCCATGCAAGAATGCATTCTTTACATCCATCTAATGTAAAGACCAATGATTTTATATTCACGTGATCACAAATTTTTTTTTGTTAATAACATGTGTTAACATGTTAACATGTTCCCAAAAAAGCCGATGGGAAGCAACCTGGTAACCAGATAAAATCCCACCGGGGTTTTGCTATACCTGGCGGTCCCGCCGGGAAAAAGGAAACCCCGACGGGTCCCGACGGGGTCGTCATCCAGCCCGGCGGGGTACAATTTTCTATATATATGGGCTCGGGGGGCCCTTTGGGAGTTCATTGCTGACAGCATACACAGGTAATGAAACTTGTGTGTGTGTGTGTGTGTGTGTGTGTGTGTATGTGGGTGTGTGTGTGTGTATGTGGGTGTGTGTTCGTGCGAGCAGCCGCCCACTATCGTCGCAATGCGCGGCAGGATGTGGGTGGTCCGCCACACGAGGGATGTGTGTGTGGGTGTGTGTTCGCGGGAATGCGCGGCAGGATGTGGGTGGTCCGCCACACAACAGGTGTGTGTGTAAGGCCATTCTTCGGAATGGTGCTTACCCTGGGGCACTTAGTCGGTAACGCGGCTAGTCTGTGTCCTATGGTAAGTATGGCACGCCGTAGCGATACTAGTCGGTAACGCGGCAAGCATAGTATCGTTATAGCGATGTCACCTTCCCTTCCCTTCCCTTTGTCAAATGCGGGCATATGGTCGGTAACGCGGCAAGTGTATGTTCGTATCCTATTCATATTCCCATAGAATCGGGCGGCATTTTGTCATTAACGCGGCAAGTTGGTGTCGTCCGCTAGTGCATAAATTGTTTTTTGCATATTGCGGCATTTGATCGTTAACGCGATCAAAAAAATGTCGTAAATTTGCTTGCATATTACGGCATATGATCGTTAACGCAGTCGAAAAAATGTCGTAAATTTGTTTGATTTGACTTGTATTGTTTTTATTGTGTTTGATCCATGCGATACTTGGTTGCTAACGCGGCATGAGTATTTCATGGATCAAAGTTTACATCATATTGTCTAAACGTTTTATTTTATAATATCGTGATTCGTAACTCGAAAAAATGAATATCTCTCTCTCTTCCTACCCCCCTCTCTCTCTCTCATGATACACTTCACAACTCTTTCTCTCTCTCTCTCTCATGATACACTTCACAACACGATAGATGTGTAGATAAGGATTTCTTTTTTTTTACTCTTAAAATATACATAATTCCTAATAATTTCTTTTTTCTCCCTCTATTTACTTAAAAATTAAAACAGTACATTATTTTCCTCTTTAGGAACTCACAAAAACATTAAAAATGTCATCTAATGTTTCTTCTCTCTATCTGTCACAACTCTCTCTTCCTCTCCTCTCTCTCTCTCTCTCTCTCTCTCTCTCTCATGATACACTTCACAATTCTCTCTCTCTCTCTCTCATGATACACTTCACAACTCTCTCTCTCTCTCTCATGATACACTTCACATCTCTCTCTCTATCACGATAGGTGTGTAGATGAGGAGTGCTTTAGGATTACAAAACATTATTTTTCTCTCTTTAGGAACTCACAAAACTATTAAAAATATCATCTAATGTTCCCTCTCTCTCTATCTGTCACACCTCTCTCTCTTCCTCCCCCTCTCTCTCTCTCTCTCGTTCGATAATGTATACACTTGATAAGTAATAATGCACTTATTGCGGTTGTCTCACGTTCGATAATGTATTGCATGATGTTGAGTTCAGTAATATTGTTTGATATTCCGTTTTTGTTTGATCATTGATAAGTAATGATACACTTGTTGCTGTTCTCTCACGTTTGATGATGTATTGGATGATGTTGAGTTCATTAAAATTATTTGATATTCCGTTTTTGTTTGAACATTGATAAGTAATGATACACTTGTTGCTGTTCTCTCACGTTTGCTTGATGTTGATTTCAGTAATGTTTGATATTCTGTTTTTTTGTGTTTAGTGATATTTGCTAGATTTACGAAGACAACCAATATGCTTTCCCCTGAAGAGCGTAAAATCGTTCTACGAGCAATTCGCATTGAAGCAGTCATCACAGTGTCACAATGTGCTGATGATGTCGTCAAAAAGATCAATGAGTCTGAGATACTCATGCGAGATCTAATAGACCAGATATGGAAAAATGCACAGCGTCGGCTTCGAAGCGGAGGCAACGCTGAGTTGCTTGATAGACAGAAGATAGCAGATTTCAACCATCAACATATAACACGAACCATTTTGGGGAGCATGCGTGTAGCATGCAGTGATCTTAGAGATGCTGCCCCGCCTGAAGCTAATATGCAACGTCTACAGTTATGGGACGTTGTATGGAGCGAGCAAAGAGCCAAGAGCAAGCGCATGAAGGCGCTGGATGCAGAGTTCCTCCCCAAAAGAGTGCGCATTGCCCAGGACGTCGCTGCAACGTCCAGCCAGGCAGATGCAAGTGGTACAGGTGTCATTAATCGTACCATCTACAATTCTATGTGCACACACCTCATTGGCATCCCGCACGAGGCTCTGTTCGAAGGGCGAACAATAGGCTCTAGTGTTTTTGGCACAGTAAAAGAGTATACAGTTAAAGGTATATCATTTTTACCGGAGCACATTACTTTTTGCGGAAAGCACTACAAAGGAGAAGGCAGCGCCAAGTTCGAGAGCTTCCAGGCAGAGCAGGGCATGCAGGTTCTACACCCATCGACTGTTAGGTGTATTGCCTTCACAAAAGAATCTCCTTGGATCACTATTTTCCCGTACTATAATGGCGGCTCGCTTGGTGATACTCTTCTGAAGGTTCCCTTCAGATTCAGTGAGTTCACCAGAGCAATTTTCCGTTTGGATCGAGGATGGAGACAACCCCCGCCCAATAATATTCCTTTAAGTCATCTAGAACTTTCTAAAATAAAACAAATATTAATAACCATGCCACATATTATGCATGCCCTGGTGGAAGGCCTGGCGGCAAGTAGTTGAATTTTTTAAATCACTAAATACTGACCCAACGAGGGCACAACGTCCTCTTGTAGAGCTATTGGTGTCATTCACCCCAATTTTGTAATGATACAGTTTCAGGAGATTAAGTTTCAGGAATGGCACTTTGTTTCTCTCTTCAAAATTTGATGTGTCCATTGTTTGAAATATTATCTCATTGAGTCTTTGCAATATCTCTCTCCTCTTGTGGTGTTTAAGTTTATGTTTTCTCTTCAAAATTTGATGTGCGCGCATTGTTTGAAGTATTTTTGGAGTCAAGTGGATATTTCTCATTGAGTCTTTGCAATACATATCTCCTCTCGTGGTGTTAAACTTTAAGGTTTTGAGGGTAATGGTCAATTTATCTTACGTTGATCTTTACAGTTCATTAAAATCCTAAAGTCATTTATGTTCATGCAGATATGGCAGAGGCGCAAGCAAACGAGCATCAAGAGTTAGCCAAGAAGGCATATGAGCGAATGAAGGCCCTTGCACATGGCCTGATAGCCCGCGAAGCTACAAGAACAACATGCAGGTTGTCGAAATAGACAAATCCTACTTATGCCCAATGGAAAGACATAAACAAACGCGTAACCACAGAGATGATAAAGGAAATATGGCCATGTCCAGATGGCGAGATTAAGAAGGGAAGATGGAAGATTTCACGTTGCACTCACAATGATATCAAAACTAATGCCGAGCGCATTTTCTTGGAGGTGTACGGTCGTCCTCTCCATAACGCCGATGCTCCACTCTATTTTACTAAGATGCTATATGCACAATTTATCCTAGAAACTCCATTAGACTTCGCCTCCAGAGAGGCCACCGTCAACACCCACGACATACGTGAAGAGACAGTGACATTCACAAGGGAAGAACTTGCTCTCATGGTGGAGGGCGCTGGATTGGAGTTAAACAAGGTCAAAGAAAGCTTAGGGGCACAGCTAGCAGAGAAGGAGAAAGAAGCTGAGCGATTATCTCAAGCGTCAACTCCTCCCCCGACCAATAGAGGGATTCAAGAGCAGCTCACAAAGATCAGCCAAGATGTACAGAGCATCTCTTCACGTATTGCTCCTGTGCGCCAAGGAAACCACATCTCTCATTTTTTGATACATCCTGATCTTGTGGAAGTTTCTGCTGAGGTTACTAGTTCCTCCACCCCCCAATGTCCTGTATGTTACAAAGTATTCGATGGGTGGAGCGGCCAGTATATACTACCCTGTGGACACTACTACCACTTAATATGTTTAGTGAGGCAAATGCAAAATACTTCCACATGTGCATTGTGCAGTGTCCCAATAAATCAAGGTATTTATACAATGTTCAGCATGGCTAGCGAATATAAACCACCAGGACCTTAGATGCAACTCCCAGTGCAATTCGTAATTTATTTTAAGATGAAAGCTAAGAAAGACAAATCCTACTTTTGTATTGATAATTTCTCCAAATACGATCATTTGTACAAGTACTTTTTATGAAATTAATGAAATGACTTCTTCCTCTATGTCAGTATCTTGCTCCAAAATTCTTTCACCGTTTACTCTCTCGTCTGCTAAATTAAGCTCATCTAAGTCAATGTCTAAATTGTCTTCTATCTCAAGGGTGGTGCACAACGTGCGTCCAACATCAAAGTTCTCATCTACTACATCATCACAATTGTACATCCATCTGGGCATATCTTCTTCATACTCTTCGCTTTCAATGTCTCGCAAGATCTTTTCATTGCAATACATGTAAACAAGTTTATCTGCTCGATCTGCAAGAAGTCGATTGCGAATAGTACTGTGAATATATTTGTACATGCTCCAGTTTCTTTCTGAGCCTGAGTTTGAAGAGCACTGACTTAGAACCTTCATCGCAAGGTTGCGCAATAAAGCATAATGCTCACCACCATTCATCATCCACCACTTCCATGCAGGTTGCTCTTTAGCCATTTGTTGAACAAGGGAGTTGGAAAATAAACCCGCTTTCAATCGAAATGAGGTCATCTCCTTTATGCACTTTACACGATCATCAACATTATTATAGAAAGTGTTTACCACTTTATAAAAATCTTGCACCACCTCAACGTTGGACATCAAATCCATATTCCAATATTCAGGATCTAACATGTAAGCAGCACTGTGTAGTGGTGAATGCGCTCCAATCCATCTAGCATGAAAGTACTTCAATAGAACTTTTCTTTGTCTACTGGAGAATGGTACACGCTATTGCTTTTCCACCACTGAATGCTCTAATTTCTCAGGACACTCCAAACTCCGCTGGACAGTCCACCATTGCATCCATGCTTTCCCGAGATTAGGCGCTCTTTGATCAAGACTTCGTACGGCATACATAACAGGCATCATTACATGGTATGCATCCATCACACTGTTCCACCAACTTCTTCTCGTAAGCGCTGCCTTCAAGACTTTGATTTTCTCTTTCACTTTTTCAAGTTGAGTGTTCTCCCAGTCATGAAATGCCATGCATGTAAATGTTTCGTAAATTGCATCTTTATTTCTAAGAAGAGACTCAAAAGTGTAAAAGTGAGTGCAAAACCTAGTCTCCGCTGGAAGCTTTAACATAATTGACATGCGAGGTCGAAAAATATCTAACACTCTCTGTCTCTTGAGCATGAATCTCACAAGCTGGTGAGCAGTGTCGATGATTGAGGCAAACCATTTGGTATCATCACTTTTATACCAATCTTTTAATACAAGATTCAAACTATGAGTATTACAGCCTACCGGAAAAACATGTGGATATTATCGCTGTAGGATTTTGGATGCATTTTTGTAATTTTTTGCATTGTCCATGACGACTTGGACTACATTTTTGGCACCCACTTCCTCTATCACAGAGCTAATGACTTGAGCAATGTAAGCCCCAGTTTTGATTGAACCAGCGGAATCCACGGCACGGATGAAAGTCTCGCCTCTAGGTGAAATAACCATTATATTAATTAATGGTTTTCTTTGTACATTAGACCATCCATCACTTACTATACTACATCCAGAAAGCTCTATATTGCTAAGAATTATTCCTTGTACATGTTCTTTTACTTGCGCATAACATTTCTCTAATAGATCATTTCTCATAGCATGGTACGTAGGCGGTGAAAACCCTAGTCCAAACTCACCAATTTTCTTCCATGCTCTCTTCCAATGCTCACTGTCCACCATCATCATAGCACTCCCAGAAAAGTAAATTGCTTCAGCAAGGGCGAGTTGTGCATCATCGAGTCGACCTTGACGTAGGCTTTCTTGCAATGAAGTTTGACGCATGGGTATATTTCCTACATCAAAGTTTCGCTTGCAGGAAGATGCACTGGGTAGATTACTTTCTGGTTGCACATTGCCGTTCGGGGTACAAGTAGGCGATGTAGCGGGAGTTTGATGATTAGAACAACAATGTTCTTGCTGCCTTGATACATTAACGGTAGGAGTGTCATGTTTTCTTGAATCTTTCTTTTGAATTTCTTCTCTTATGCGTTTGGCCACTACAAGTCTAGAGGGGTGGGTACATGACTTTTTCTTCGGTCCGACTAAAAAGTGTTCTCTTAGTCGAGGCGCCCCACCTGATTTTACTACATGGCATAGCTTACACTCCCAATCTATGAATCGATCACCAATGTTAATTGCATATTGCCACTCTATCCCAGGTGCCTTTTTTTTCCTGCTATTTGAAATTTGGACTCTATTGGAGGTATCACTGGATCCAACATTGTCCTCCATCTGAACAAATAACCTATTCAACCAAGCATATAACAATGAATACACAAATGAAAAAACAACAAAGTCACTCACGTATTACAAAACATACATTACTTCGAAACTATCTTGACAAATACAAAAGATCATCACATAACACAAAACTACTTCAAACTATCTTGCAAGGTCTTACTACAAAACTACTTCGAAACTATCATGCACATTGCACCCCCAATGAAGGATGCCTTTTGTACCCAATTAAGGATACTTTACACAATCAAAGATCTATGCTTGCCCAATACTCTAGTATAGGACAATAGACCTTCTCTAACATTCACAAAGAAAATCAAAGATCTATGCTTGCCCAATACTCTAGTATAGGACAATAGACCCTTGTCTACTCTAAACTATATCAAGTATCAAGAACCAATACAAGCTCCTAAGCAGGACTCTTGGCTCCATCTAACCATTCATAAAGCAAAATGAGGTAGATTACCTACATAGCTCAAATGCAAAGCTGAATGACTCCAAATTTGTCCCTAAATCTCCGCAAGTATTAGCTACGAACCACACCCTGCCCCCAATTCAAAGAACTAAGGACAAGTCGCTCAATAGCCTTAGGAGTGCCTACTAGGAAAGACGACAGCCCCTAAAATAAGGACATTCTTCCCAAGAGGACACTTCTAGCAACTCGAGAGCTCTACAAGTACTTTGAGGAGAGATATCACGCCCCCAAAACAAGGACTATCTCCCCAAAAGTTCCACGATGGGTGTCGGGTAGTGTTTATAAACAGAACAGAACCCCGCCGAGGTTCTTTTGTTTTCCCGGCAGGCCCGCTGGGATATCTGGTATCCCGGTGGGCCCGCCGGGAAAGCCAAAAGCTCGGAGGTGTTACGGGACTAGTGGGTTCTAGCAGGTCATTGCTCAGGTCATGTGAATATACAATGTGATCACAAGTTTTAATATGTTAACAATAGGTTTTGTTAACGTGATCACGAAATTGTGAAGATGTTAATGAAATCCCTGGTAAAGACCATTTCTTTGACGCAGCCACTGCTATCACAACTCTCACTGTTGCTGTCACGTAGGCTGTAATGCCTGTGACACACGGCGGCCGGCAGACCGGATGGCCATGTCCGGGTTTCAGTGGGAGAGGACGCCCATGCGGAGTCATGGGCGGCCAGGCTAGTGAGGACAGCAGGCCACACACTATATAGCCTGGGAGATGAGGGGCAATCCTCATTCTTCCTCTATGGCTGGGTGGTGAGCCAGAGGCCGTCCCCTCCTGTGGTAACGCCCATAGTTAGCAGCGTTACAGGTATCTAACACTGGTATCAGAGCGTCGATTCCATTGGGTCGTCAGAGTCCGCGCGTGACCGGAGCCCACTCAATGGTTTTCAACCATTCATCTCCTCATCCTTATCTCCAATGGAGTGTGTGGAGGGAGGCGGCCAAGATATTTTGGAAGGAAAGAACTCTCTCTCTCTCTCTCTCTCTCTCTCTCTCTCTCCCCGACACACACAACAAGCAAAACGCAGGCATTTTTCTCGTGGATCGGAGCATCTCGGATTAGCGACGCTTGTACAAGCTTGCAGGAAACACAAATCGACAGGCAACCGTAAAGGGGGGTGACTATTCTCTCTCCACCACTGCTCATATTAGCGTTCTTTTATGTAATTTCCGAGTTCTCGCATTATTTTTTGCAAGAATTAAAGATGTCTGGTCTCGACGTAGTGTGTCCCCACCGCCTTCTACTTCTCTAGGTTTTTCAGGTCTCTTGTCCTCGATCGCGGGTTTGACCCCGACTGAATTGTCAGGCCGTACACGCCCAACCATTGTTTGGTCCGGAGTGCGCTCGTCGATCACGCGTGATCCGCCAGCGCCCTCCTCGTCTATTGACCCTGCCCTTAGGACCAGCGAGCCCGTAGCGGCCGCATTAGCAGATGACCCCTTTCTGGCCGCCCGATGAGCCAGAGGATATGAACACCGACATCGTCGAGGGGACCGAGGAGGAACTCTTGGAGTACGACGACGATGATTATGACCTATTGGACCCTGGTGATGTCCTGACAGAGACGGAGCTCTCTAGTGGATTGTTTAAATATCTTAATGCCAAACTGAACAATACGGGTAAAGTCCAGGCTATCTAGTCACGATGCTACAGAGCATCTCCACATGGTTAGATGCACTGACAGCCGCCTCGGCTAGTACTCTGACTCCTCGTGGTAGCCGAGCTCCTGTGGCATGGGTGAGCGTAGCCTCGCCAGTGGTTGCAGGAGTACAGGCCGATGCACCTGCGGGGCCGTCCGTAGAGCGACAGCTTTGTCGTTATTAAAAGACTTAAAGCCGCCTAGTTTTGGTGGCGAGGAGAAGGAGAGAAACAAGGACTCTGTCAATATGTTTCTAGCGAAGTGGTCAGATTTGCACGCGCTGCGAGGCGACAGCGTGCAAGTGGTGGATGAGTTTGACAACTCGCCCTGCCACTTGGACAGAGTTTGAAACGATGTTTCGAAACGAATTTTTGCCTGTTAATGAGGTAGAGAGAAGCTGGGAGTTATGGGACAAGTGCTCGATAGAGAACAAATCCCTAACTCAGTACATCTCAGACTATAGGGAGATAGTACTCAAGCTAAAGGGAATCGATGCATTCCAGACATTGCGAGGCTTTAAGAGAGGCCTCAAAGATGATTACATTGAGTATGTAGAGCCCTTATAGCCTAAAGACCTGGCAGAGGCAATTAAGTATGCGCAAATATTTGATGACATCAAGCGCCGTAGTGCACGTGGTGGTTCTCGACGAGTGTAGTGAAAAGAGGAGGTCAGGCCTTAAAAGAAAAGGGTTTCATAGTGATAAACAAGGGGATGTTGAGATATCGAGCTCGTCTAGTGAGGTGGTGGACACTGATGACCCGCCTGGGGGATAGGCCCCACACTTACACCACTGGCATGGTTGGTGAGATCTTGGGTGATATGCAGCTAGTGGGATGACAAGCTGTGTGACAGCCATTCTAGAGACTGGCATAGTTATAGCGCCAGCTCATTTTAGTCGGGTTCACACTATAGAGAACCCGTGTATGTATTGGTTGAGTACCTTTCATATTATGTGTACTCTTATTCTTATATATGGTGTGTTGAGTGTTGAGTAGAGAAGAAGAAGATTTTCAGCCTCTCACCTTGTGTGTTCTCTATTAGGGTTTTGTGAGTGTGTGTGTGTGTGTGCTTGCAAGAGCTCAAGCTCTCTTCCCCCCTGTATCTTTTCATGGTATCAGAGCTTGGTTCGTGCTAAGGGCTGAGCTGCAAGCAAGAGAACCACAGGAAGTGGTACGAGGGTAAGAGCTTCAACTACTCTTCCCTATTGTGTTGGTGACTACACCCTTGTCGGGAGCTCTACGGGAGGCACCGGCAAACGGTCTCTGATTGAGGAGCTTTCTTTGCGGGAGTAAAGCTATAGGGCAACTATACAGTTCTATCGAACTAAGATTTTCGGGCCAAAAACGCGTTTCGGGTGCGTCTGGACCTCCGTTTTTCAGAAAGCAAGCGATTTCGAGCACTGCAGGTAAGTCATCAATTCTCTGCAGAACTCTGTTTTAAGAACTGCAGGAAGACAGATTGACTGTGCAGACACTGTGGGTGCTGCAAAGAGGTCTAGAGTTGCCATTGGGTGTATGTATGCACATTGAGGTCACTGGTTGTGACATTTGAGAGTACTACAGTACCGCTGTGCAGAAAATATAGCAGTTTGTACAGAAAAACCAGAGTGCAGTTTCTGGTAAAATTGTGTGTTTGGCAAGATGCCAAATGATGGGATAACTCAGATTGTGGCTGAGAAGCTTGATAAGAATAACTTCCATGCTTGGAGGTTCAGGTTGACAAATTTCCTGATGGGAAAAGGCTATTGGGACTACATAGAAGGTGGCAATGAAGAGGCACCGGGGAGATACTGGATATAAATCCGACTGCTGTAGATGTGAAAGAGTTTAAAGACTGGAACCAAGGAGCCAGGAAGGTTATGTATTGGCTATCCATTAGTATACAGGACACTATGATTGGGCACATTCAGGATGCCAAGTCCCCCAAGGAGGCGTGGGACACCTTGGTAAAGCTCTATGAAACAAATACCAAGGCACGTAAGATACAGTTGAAGGATGAACTTCATACTGTGGAGAAAAAGAGCATGTCTGTGAATGACTGTGCCGCTGAAGATAAAGGGTATTGTGGAATCCCTTGCATCTATTGGTGTGTCAGTAGATGATGATGACAAGGTGGAAGTCTGTCTACGTGGTCTCGGGCCACAATACAAGGCGTTCAAGACGTCCATTCAGACTCGGGAAAACATTCCCAACTTTACAGATTTGGTGTCTATGCTGATTATCGAAGAGAAGAGCTTGGGTGAAGACCAACAGTCTTTACAAAGCAAAAACAGTTCAGAGCAACAGGCCTTCTACACGAGTTCAGGAAGAGGACAAGGTAGAGGAGGCCATGGACGCGGTCAAGGAGGTGGCCGAACAGGTAATCAGAATTATGGTCAGCAGCAGCAGCAACAACAACAGTCCAAGAATCAACAACAACAACAACAACACGCAGGTGGAAGAGGAAAATTCAGAGGCAGGGGAAGTCAAAGAGGCCGTGGAAATTGGCAAAGGCAATATAATGATGCACGTGAATGCTATTATTGTGGTAAGCCTGGACATGTGCAGGCAGAATGTTATAAGAAGCAGGCTGACATGCAAAATGGGAAAGTGCAGCAAAACAACTACGTATCCTCAAGCAAAAATAATGAGGATAATGAAAGGTTGTTTGTTATGCAGCATGTCGTGAATGCCATGTCTGAAAATGTTGATGCAGCACAAAAAGATAATCTATGGTATGTGAAAACCACATGACAAGTCATGGTGGGGAGTGGTTCAAGGAGATGAAAAACCCGAAAAGACCAGGTTTTGTGGAAACAGGGGATGACACTGCTCATCCAATTGCCCATGTTGGAGATGTGCCATTGTCTATGCAGGATGGCAAAGTAAAGTACCTTGCAGATGTACTTCATGTACCGAACATAACAAAGAATCTGGTTTCAGTTGGCCAGATGATTGAGCAGGGTTTGCAGGTTCAGTTTAACCCTGATGGGTGTTATGTTGAAGATTTCAAAGACAAGTGCAGGTTGGTTGCAAAAGGCAACAGAGTGGGCAGAATGTTTACGTTGAATGTAGACATGCCTGAAATGAGTGCTACGATGTTTGCAAATGGTTTAGGAATTGTTGCAGACACAGACATTTGGCATAAATGGATTGGACATCTAAATGTGCAGAGATTGAAGTCTATGCAGACAAAAGGAATTGTGACAGGGTTGCCAAAATTTAAAGTGGAAGGTATACAGAAAATATGTAAAGCATGCCAATTTGGGAAGCAAACAAAGCATGTGTTTCCACGTAACAGATATTTGAGCAGAAATGCACTAGATATTGTGCATTCAGATGTATGGGTCCTACAAAGACCATATCTATGGGAGGCTGTAGGTGTTATGTGATGTTTATTGATGACCACACAAGGAAAGTGTGGGTATATTTCATGAAGGAGAAGAGTGAGGTGTTCACTCACTTTCAGAATTTCAAAGTTTTGGTTGAAAAGCAAACAGGGAAATATGTAAAGTGCCTAAGGTCAGATGGAGGGGGAGAGTACTTCTCCAATGAGTTCTCTGAATTTTTGAAGAATAATGGTATTCGGAGACAGTTCACATGCAGATACACTCCGCAGCAAAATGGAGTTGCTAAGCGGAAAAACAGGCACATTGCTGAGATTGCGTGAGCATTGATGGAAGAGAAAAATATGCCGCATAGCTATTGGGCTGAGGCTGTTTCTACAGCAGTATACATCATGAACAGGACTCCAACTATAGCCATACATGATGTAACTCCAGAGGAGAGGTTTACTGGCAAAAAACCAGATTTGTCTCATTTGAAAGTCTTTGGATGCATTGCATATGTGCATGTGCCAGATGAGCTGAGAACTAAGCTGGATCCGAAAGCTGAAAAATGTGTGTTTATTGGATATTCCCTTGAGCAAAAGGGATACAGGTGTTATAACCCTGCTCCACGTGAGCTGAGGGTAAGCAGGGATGTTGTCTTTGATGAGATGAGCAGCTGGTATGCTGCTGAAAAAGAAGCTGTCAGGGCTGATGTGAGTGGAAGTGTGGTTGCACAGAATGCAGGTCAGCAATCACAGTCTTTGAGTGGACCAGGAGAGTCCTCATCTAGTGGGTCTGTTGATAGACCATGGAGTGGCAGGCTGCGTCATAATACCAGTCCTGCAAATGTGATTAGTACATCACGTAAAGGAAAAGAGAAAGTGGTTGAGCCCCTTGGTATGCCTGACATTTCTACAGGGCATTCTCATGTTGATGGAGAGTCTAGTGGCTCAGATATGAGCCTTGAGATGAGGAGCTTGGGATCCCAGCTATGAGAACACCTGGTGTAAAGAAGGCTATGGAAGCTATGAATAAAAAGCTGCGAAGATCTAGGAGAGTGAAAAATCCTGTGTAGAGATTTACATATGATGGTTATGTGGCACATCACTATGCATATATGGCAAAGGTTGTGCAGGTTGTAGAGCCCACATGCATTGATGAGGCTGTTGGAAATGTGTGTTGGGAGAAAGCTATGGATGATGAGATGGATGCACTATATGGAAATGAGACTTGGGATTTAGTGTAATTGCCTGAAGGCAAGAAAGCCATTGGATGCAAGTGGGTGTACAAAGTTAAACATAACAGTGATGGAAGCATAAACAGGTACAAGGCTAGATTGGTAGCCAAAGGATATGCGCAGACATATGGGATTGATTATGAGGAAACTTTCAGTCCAGTTGCCAAGATGGCAACGGTGAGAGTTGTGATAGCAGTGGCTGCGTCAAAGCAATGGTCTTTACATCAGATGGATGTAAAGAATGCATTCTTGCATGGGGATTTGCAAGAAGAGGTGTATATGTTGCAGCCACCTGGATATGAGGATGTGGGTCACCCCGAGCATGTTTGCAAGTTGAAGAAAGCCTTGTATGGCTTAAAACAAGCACCAAGAGCATGGTTTGACAAGATTTCTGAATATCTTGTCACTATTGGATTTCATGTAGCCAATGCAGATTTCTCGCTGTATGTGAGACATGGTGATAGAGGAGTTGTGCTTGTTGTCATCTATGTAGATGACTTGATCATTACGGGGGACCATGATGCAGAGATCTTTGATGTAAAGATCTTGCTTAGACAGAAATTTGAGATGAAGGATCTGGGGGAGCTCAGATATTTCTTGGGCATTGAGGTGATTAGGTCACCACATGGTATTGGATTACTGCAGATAGTATGGCTTGGACATGTTGTCCAAGTATGGTATAACAGGCTGTAAGCCTATTTTTGTGCCATTGGATCAGAATGGCAAGTTGTGCAGATTCAGGAGAGATCTTGGAGGATCCTACTATGTACAGGAGCATAGTAGGAAGTTTGATCTACATGACGATCACCAGACCAGATTTGAGCTATGCTGTTGGGTTGGTGAGTCAGTTTATGCAAGTTCCACGGAAACCGCATTTGGATGCAGTGAGACGCATACTGAGGTATGTGAAGTCTACTTTGCATTGTGGACTATTCTATGAGACTTGGACAGAGATATGTGTACATGGGTACACAAATGCTGATTGGGCTAGTAGTATCTCAGATAGAAGATCTACCAGTGGATTCATGTTTTCTTTGGGGAGTGTTGCTGTGACTTGGAGCAGCAAGAAGCAGCCTACGATTGCTCTATCCAGTACTACAGAGGCCGAGTACAGAGGAGCTGCTATGGCAGCATGTGAGGTAGCTTGGTTGAGAAAGCTACTTGCAGATTTGGGTCTATCAGTGGATAGACAAGTTGTCATTTTCTGTGACAACATTAGCAGTATACAGTTGGCCAAGAACCCAGTCTTTCATGCTCGTACGAAGCACATAGAGGTTCACTACCATTTCGTCAGAGAGAAGGTCTTGGCAGGAGACCTTGACCTTGCTTATGTCAGCACACAGAGGATCACGTAGCTGACATCTTCACCAAAGCATTGGGTACAGAGAAGCTTCGCAGATTCAAGCCTTCACTTGGTGTACATGAGATGGAGTTGAGCTCGAGGGGGAGAGTGTTGAGATATCGAGCTCGTCTAGTGAGGCGGTGGACACTGATGACCCGCCTAGGGATAGGCCCCACACTTACACCACTGGCATGGTTGGTGAGATCTTGGGTGATATGCGGCTAGTGGGATGACAGGCTGTGTGACAGCCATTCTAGAGACTGGCATAGTTATAGCGCCAGCTCATTTTAGTCCGGTTCACACTATAGAGAACCCATGTATGTATTGGTTGAGTACCTTTCATATTATGTGTACTCTTATTCTTGTATATGGTGTGTTGAGTGTTGAGTAGAGAAGAAGAAGATTTTCAGCCTCTCACCTTGTGTGTTCTCTATTAGGATTTTGTGAGTGTGTGTGTGTGTGTGCTTGCAAGAGCTCAAGCTCTCTTCCCCCCTGCATCTTTTCAGGGGATAGGACGGACCAGGAAGGACAGGGTGGTCGTTGGTCTAAAAAACCGCGACCATCCAAGAAAAAAAGAGACAGCGAAATCCAAAAGAAAGAGCAGTATATTAAAGCGCGAAAGGAAAATCGCTGCTTTAATTGCAATGAAGTAGGGCACACGAAGGTTGAGTATCCAAAGCCTAAAGCCAGTACGAGTGGCAACGAGAGCCCAAAAAAGATGGTAAATCTTCTAGGTAGTTGCATACAGTGCAGAGACTCCCTCTCATTTTCGCAGAGTTCAGAGAGGTGACAGTGTGTCATTGTGATGAGCATCACGCTTGTTCAGTGACACCAGCAATGTGGCAACCTACTGTAGGTCCGCATGACATGGTGCTCATGTATGGCACCATAGGTGGCCATAGAGTCACAATTTTTATTAATGATGGAGCTAGCCACAACTTCTTGAACTACTCGTTAGTCAAGAAGTTGGGGTTGACTGAGACCCGGAGTGATCATGAGTATACTGTTAGCCTAGCCAATGGATATGACAAAACGGTATGGAATACCGTAGTATTGGGGGTCCCATTATCTATGCAAGACTACGAGGCTCCGCTTGACTTTCAGGTCATGCACTTAGCCAGAGCAGACGTATATCTAGGTAGGGAGTGGCTGTATGGCTTGGGCCCTAGTCGAGCTCGAAATTACTTACATAATATGCTATGTTTTGAGCACGGAGGTAGAGTCATTACCCTGTAGGGTGACCGTACTGTCCCTGCCACACCACGTATTTCCTCCATGGAGCTGTGTACAGCGGTCCGCAGAGACCAGATAGCAGAGGTATATGCTTGTTACCCTCTTTTGAATTCTGTTTCCGTAGATGAAACAATAAATGATGTTTGCATAGACAAACAAGGAAAACAAAATAACCTTGGACGAGACCCACTGTTTGAAAACCCTGTTTGGCATGCATGTGATTCAAACAAGAAAAAATCCAAGGTGAATGAGACATTAAAGAAAAAGTACGTAGATACTTTAATGAATTTATTAGAGGAATTTCACGATGTTTTTCCTGATGATTTACCAGATGGTTTACCACCATCTAGAGAAGTAGACCATGGCATCGAAGTTATGCCAGGATTAAAACCTATAAGCAAACTTGCTTATAGATTAAGCCACTCCGAGGCACAGGAGGTGGAAAAACAATTGACGAAATATTTGAACAAAGGCTTCATTCGGCCTAGTTCAAGTCCGTGGGCATCGCCTATTCTTCTGGTAAAAAAGAAGGATGGATCTATGCGGATGTGCATAGACTATAGGGCTCTTAATCAGATAACGATTAAGAACAAGTATCCAATGCCACGCATGGATGAGTTGTTTGATCAACTCTATGGATCGAGATACTTTACAAAAATAGGCCTGAGATCTGGGTATCATCAGGTTAGAATAAAAGCAGAAGATGTTGCGAAGACAACATTTAGGACCCGTTTCGGGCATTTTGAGTTTTTGGTTATGCCATTTGGGCTAACCAATGCTCCAGCGACGTTTATGATGCTGATGGACAGTATTTTACGTCCATATCTGGGAAAATTCGTAGTAGTTTTCCTAGATGATATTCTTGTGTATAGTAAGACACAGAAAGAACACATAGAGCATTTGTGTCGCGTGTTCGAATTGTTGTGAGAGCACAAACTATTTGCGAAGAAGAGCAAATGTGAATTTTTTGAAACAAAAATTCACTACCTTGGCCATATTATATCCGCCGATGGTACGCGGATGGAGCCAGAAAAAGTAGATATTCTTAAATGGCCAGCGCCGAAGAATCTCGAGGAACTGTAGATTTTTCTTGGCATGTCGGGGTTCTATCGATAGTATGTAAAGGACTATGCAAAGATCGTAGTCCCGTTGACTGACCAGTTTACCGTCAAAAACTAAAAACATTAGTTGGGGGGACGCCCAACAGAGAAGCTTTGATAAGCTCAAGGTGACCGTAGTAGCTGCACCTATTTTGACTATTGTCGATCCAAATGAGCCGTCTGTTTTGAAAACAGACGCTAGTAATGAGGCCATTGGGGCCGTACTTATGCAAAGGGGACGCCTAATTGCATTTGAGAGTAAAAAGTTAGATCGTGCGCAGCGTAACTACTCGGCTTATGATGAGTGAGAGTTACTAGCGATAGTTCATGCACTAAAAAAGTGGAGACACTATTTATATGGTGCTACTTTTGAGGTCCGGACGGACCATGAAAGTCTGAAATGGCTTTCAAGTCAAAATGAACTGAAGGGTAGAAAATCTCGGTGGGCGGAGATTCTACAGGAGTTTGACCTTCACATACGTTACCAGAAAGGTAAGTATAACGTGGTGGGACAGATGCACTTAGTCGCATGCCACAGATTAATGAACTTAGTTTCACGGTCTTCAAGAATGATTTCTTGGAGTCACTACATGGTTTATGTGAGCATGATCCATCTTTTACAGAGGTCTGGCGCGCTGTACGTGTATGCACTTCTTCACAGACGCGACCACCTCCCTTGTTTGGCACGGATTGCTAGTTCGAAGAGACTGGCCGAAGGTGCAACGGGAAGGGAAGCGAGAGTTAGTCCAGAGAGACTATCCGTATCTTCTGGGTATAGTTTGGGGCCGGAGAGCTCTGACGTAGGCCCTTCATCACCTTTGACTGCCAACCACGGCTTCAAAGGGGAGTGATAAACTTCATCGGGGGGAGAAATATGCTAATTACTCCATTGACGACGGGTACTTACTCTACAAGGGTAGAACATGTGTACAACTATTGGTGACTTTCGGGCCCAAATTCTTAAAGAAAGTCATGATAGTCCAAGTGCGGGTCATCCTGGGATTCAGAAGACCTATGCACTAGTAAAAAGATAGTTTTATTGGCCTAGTTTGTTTAAGGACGTCCAGACTTATGTGCTGAAATGCAGTAAGTGCCAGGTCAATAAACATGAACGTCTTAAGGTTGGAGGACTACTCCATCCGCTGGAGATTCCTCAAGGGAAATGGGAAAGCATTTCCATGGATTTCATTACCGGTTTACCTAAGATGAGTCAAGGGAATGACTCGGTGTGGGTGGTAGTGGACAGGTTAACTAAAATGGCAAAGTTTATCGCCACGAAGAAAACTGTTAAAATGCCAGAGTTGGCAAAACTCTTTATTAAACATCTCTACAAGCTATATGGCCTACCCACCACCGCAGATATAGTGTCGGATAGAGATAGAAAGTTCAACAGTCATTTTTGGAGGGAAGTCTTCAAAAAGTTGGATACTACTCTGAGTATGAGTACGGCAGATCATCCGAAGTCTGATGGTCAAACTGAAAGAGTTAACCAAATTCTAGAGAATATGTTGCGTTCTTATGTTAGTAAGAAGCAATCTAATTGGGAAGAGTACTTGCCCTTATTGGAGTTTGCCTATAACAGCTCCAAACACTTAGCAACAATGATCGACAGCGGCAGACCGGATGGCCATGTCCAGGGTTCAGTGGGAGAGGACGCCCATGCGGAGTCATGGGCAGCCAGACTAGTGTGGACGGTAGGCCACACACTATATAGCCTGGGGGATGAGGGGCAATCCTCATTCTTCCTCTATGGCTGGGTGGTGAGCCAGAGGCCGTCCCCTCCTGTGGTAACGCCCATAGAGTAGCGGCGTTATAGGTATCTAACAGTTGCCATCTTGGCAACTGGGCTGAAAGTTTCCTCATAATCAATGCCATATGTCTGCACATATCCTTTGGCTACCAATCTAGCCTTGTACCTGCTTATGCTTCCATCATTGTTGTGTTTTACTTTGTACACCCACTTGCATCCAATGGCTTTCTTGCTTCAGGCAATTGCACTAAATCCCAAGTCTCATTTCCATATAGTGCATCCATCTCCTCATCCATAGCTTTCTCCCAACACACATTTTCAACAGCCTCATCAATGCATGTGGTGGGCTCTACAACTTGCACAACCTTTGCCATGTATGCATAGTGATGTGCCACATAACCATCATAGGTAAACCTCTACACAGGATTTTTCACTCTCCCAGATCTTCGCAGCTTTGCATTCATGGCTTCCATAGCCTTCTTTACACTAGGTGTTCTCATAGCTAAGATCCCAAGCTCCTCATCAAGGCTCATCTCTGAGCCACTAAACTCTCCCCATCAACATGAGAATGCCCTGCAGAAATGTCAGGCATACTAAGGGGCTCAACCACTTTCTCTTTGCCTTTATGTGATGTACTAATCACATTTGCAGGATTGGTATTATGACATAGCCTGCCACTCCATGGTCTATCAACTGAACCACTAGATGAGGACTCTCCTAGTCCACTCAAAGACTGTGATTGCTGACTTGCATTTTGTGCAACCACATTTCCACTTACATCAGCCCCAACTTCATCTATCGTACCATAACAGAATTGAGTCTCATTTTAGGGATCCATCAATCTAGCCTAACCCCATCCAGTCCCATGGGTTAGTAGCCAACCGCCCAACCATTGTAGTGATAGGATCCATTTAAGAATTTGGTTATGTTTTGCCCTGGGTACCAGGGAAAAGAGTTCCTAGACCCCCTATCCGGCGCTTCAAGCAAAGTTCAAGATAGACACATCACTTACACACCCAATATGAAATTACCTTTTTCAGAGATTCAGTTGTCTTTAAAACAATCTTTTAATGAAACCATAGTATCACTGATCATAATCCTCCAAAATATCTAGCTTGAATTCTAATTTCCAATCATTCCTTTATCGATGTACCTATGGCATCATTGGCAACAACTAGAACGCTCACCACCCGTATCATCTGGCCAACTGAAACCAGATTCTTTGTTATGTTCGGAACATGAAGTACATCTACAAGGTACTTCACTTTGCCATCCTGCATAGACAATGGAGCATCTCCAACATGGGCAATTAGATGAGCAGTGCCATCCCCTGTTTCCATAAAACCTGGTCTTTCAAGGTTCTTCATCTCCTTGAACCACTCTCCATGACTTGTCATGTGGTTCGAAACACCTGAATCAACGTACCATACATCATCTTTATGTGCTGCTTCAACATTTTCAGACATGGCATTAACGACATGCTGCATAACAAACAACCTTTCATTATCCTCATTATTTCTGCTGGAGGATGCATAGTTGTTTTGCTGCAATTTCCCATTTTGCATGTCAGCCTGCTTCTTATAACAATCTGCTTGCACATGTCCAGTCTTACCACAATAAAAGCATCCACGTGTATCATCATGCTGCCTTTGCTAATTTTCACGACCTCTTTGACTCTCCCTGCCTCTGAATTGGCCTCTTCCACCTGCGTGTTGTTGTTGTTGTGAATTTTGGGATTGTTGTTGTTGCTGCTGCTCGCCATAATTCTAATTACATGTTCGGCCACCTCCTTGACCGCCGTCCACGGCCTCATCTACCGTCCTTTTCTTGAACTTGTGTATTCCACAATACCCTTGATCTTCAATGCATAGTCATTCACAGACATACTCTTTTTCTCCACAGTATGAAGTTCATTCTTCAACTGTATCTTTCGTGCCTTGGTATTCGTTTCATAGAGTTTCCCATGCCTCCTTGGGGGACTTGGCATCCTGAATGTGCCCAATCATGGTGTCATGTATACTGATAGAGAGCCAATACATAACTTTTCTGGCTCCTTGGTTCTAGTCCTTGAACTCTTTCACATCTGCAGCAGTCAGATTGATCTCCGGTATCTCCGGTGCCTCTTCATGCTCACCTTCTATGTAGTCCCAATAACCCTTTCCCATTAGGAAATTCGTCAACCTGAACCTCCAAGCATGGAAGTTGTTCTTATCAAGATTCTCAACAACAATCTGGTTTATGCCATCATTTGACATCTTGCCAGACATACAAAATTTTCAAAAACAGTACTCCGGTTTGTCCTACACAAACTGCTGTATTTTTTGCAGACAACAGTTTGTGTAGTACACTCAAATGTCACAACCAGTGATCTCAATGTGCATACATACACCCAATGGCAACTGTTGACCTCCTTGCAGCACACACAGTGTCTGCATAGCCAATCTATCTTCCTGCAGTTCTTAAAACAGAGTTCTACAGAGAATCGATGACTTACCCGGCAGTGCTCGAAATCGCCTATTTCTGAAAAATGGAGGTCCTGACATGCCCGAAACGCATTTTCGGCCCAAAAAATATTATCCGATAGGACATCCGATAGGATAGTATAGTTTCCCTATAGCTTTACTCCCACGAAGAAAGCTCCTCAATCAGAGATCGTTTGCCGGTGCCTCTCGTAGAGCTCCCGATAAGGATGTAGTCGCCAACACAAATAGGGAAGAGTAGTTGCAGCTCTTACCCTCGTACTGCTTCTTGTGCTTCTCTTGCTTGCAGCTAAGCCCTTAGCATGGACCAGGATCTGATACCATGAAAAGATGCAGGGGAGAAGAGAGCTTGAGCTCTTGCAAGCACACACACACTCACAAAACCCTAATAGAGAACACACACAAGTTGAGAGGCTGAAAATCTTCTTCTTCTTCACACAACACTCAACACTCCATATACAAAGATAAGAGTACTCACCATATAAAAGGTACTCAACCAAATACATACTAGGGTTCTCTATAGTGTGAACCACCCAACTAAATGAGCTAGTGCTATAACTATGCCAGAATGGCTGTCACACAGCCTGTCATCACACTGGCCTCATATCACCCATGATCTCACCAACCATGCCAATGGTGTAAGTGTGGGGCCTATCCCCCAAGCGGGTCATCAGTGTTGTCCACCGCCTCACTAGATGAGCTCGATATCTCAACATGTAAGATCCTTGTTCCCACCGAGCAACGGATTCAGGGTACTGGCAGCGGAAGTAGCGCTTCTCGTGCGGGACAGGGGTCCCACACTCGGGGCCTCGCCCACGGATATCCGGATAAGAGACTAATCCGTCGGTTGTTCCAAAACCGATCCCGAAAAAACTACCTCTACCGGAAAGCACGGGCGATTCCACCAGGATAACTTTTTACTCTAACGTAGTCAAGATCATTTCTGATCGAGATGATCCGATTACATCTATAAGATACTTAGTCAGTTCAAGGAAGAAACTTGCACTTGGATCATTGGGATCAACGCTTTTTTCCCCATTCAAGAGGCACAGCCGTTGATTCCTATCCATAGAACAGTTTCTGTCCGGGATTTATTTATTTTTTCTATCGTAAAATCAAAAGTTTGAGTCTCGATTTACGGATCCATCAGTCCAGCCTAACCCCATCCAGTCCCATGGGTTAGCCAACCGCCCAACCACTGTAGTGATGGGATCCAATTAAGAATTTGGTTAGGTTTTGTCCCGGGTACCAAGGAAAAGAGTTCCAAGGCCCCCTAGCCGGATGTTCATGCAAAATAAAACTAGTCACACCACTCACACACCCAATATGAAATTGCCTTTTTCAACCAGATTCAACCAGTTTAAAACAATCCTTTAATAAAACCATAGTATCACTGATCACAATCTTCCAATTTATCCCATTGATTCTTAATTTCCCATCATTCCTTCATCAGAGTATATATGGCATCATTGGCAACTAGAACGCTCAGGGGCCGTTTCGATAGTTCCTAGCCCTTAATACTCGGCAATATAATCACTTATCAAGATGGACTCTCGTTGAAGATCAGCAAGATCAACCAACAGATCCATATAAGGGGCCATGGACTCATCCATTGAAGACCAGCAAGGTCAATCAACCAGATCCATGCCCGATTTCAGAAAACAACTCCAACTCTGTTCCAATATCTTCCTCGACGCACGCGTGGGTATCCTAGGCAACCCAGAGCCCGAGCACCGTATGGTCAGCACCCTCTAGGATCCTTCGCAGGTAACCTAGCGCTTCACGCATAGGCCGCTTCCTTGGCCCCTCATCCACCGTACCGGAAGCTCACCATTTTAATCGCACCGAGGCTGGTCAAGACCTCGGCCGACCTTGCTACGCGAGACGTCCTTCATTGACTCCCCGTCAGCAGTTGCAACTTTCTCATCACGACCTTAATCACAAGACGGTCAAAATGCTCCCCCCAGCATTCTTGACATAAAACAATCATTTACAGACAGCATTTACAAACAGCATTTACAAACAGTTTACAATACAATTTCTATTTTAACTTTCATTTTTCCACATTATCCCTCCTCAATCTACATTACTTATTCCATATTCCATTTATATGTATACTCATCCCATCACATCATTCCCATCTCATCACTTCAGATTCCCTCACATCACAATCGTATATTCACATCCATACATCCACAACTATATGCGTACATTCACATCTACATGCATACATCTACATCCCTATGCATACATCCACATCCACATTCACATTCACCTCCATACATCTACATCTACATGCATACATCCACTCCACATTCACATCCACATCTATACATCTACATCTACATGCATACATCCACCTCTACATCCACATCTACGTCTATACACCTACATCTACATGCATACATCCCCATCCACATCCACATCTACATCTATACATCTACATCTACATGTATACATATACATCTCCATTCACAACTACATCTACATGCATACATCCATATCTCCATTCCCATCTACATCTATACATCTACATCTACATGCATCCATCCACCTCCACATCCACATCTACATCTATACATCTACATCTACATGCATCCATCCACATCTCCATTTGCATCCTCATCTACACATCTATTTCTACATGCATACATCCACGTCCCATGCATACATCCACCTCCACATTCACACTCACATCCATACATCTACATCTACATGCAACATCCACATCCTCATGCATAATAAAATTCTTTTAATTAATCTAGGATGATAGTTCCTAGAATATGGTAGGAATTCCTCTTTTTATACTTTGAATGAATTTATTTTATGCGTAATTTCTATAAAAATTTTGCCATAGCTCCGCTACTATGACTGATAAATCTCAATTTTTTTCTAAGGGATAAAGCTCATTATTAAAGAAATAATTAGAAGGGTCTCTAATTGGATCATCAATCCATAATGGTCTCTAATTGGATCATTAAGAAAACAATTAGAATGGTCTCTAATTGGGTCATCAATCCATAATGGATTGAATCATCAATGTGCATAAACTAAGAGCATAGCAAAAAGCCATTAATTTGGCCTCAAGCATAGCTTAATCTTGGATTAAGGAAAGGCTTTATGAAAAGCTTCATTTGGGTTGAGAATGGTTCATGAGTATGACCATTTCTTGAGTGAGAGAGAGAAATTACATAAAAACCATTAGAATTTAAACATAAATGGAAATTAACTTCTATAGCATTTATTAAATTATGTAACTCTTCACTACTATTCACCAATTAACTTCAATAGCATTTAAAAAACCATACCAATTAAACTTCTCAAGCTTGAGAGGGGTTGAGAAGAGAGAATCATTGAGAAATTATAGAAAGATCAAAATTCAATATACTTACCTTATAATTTGCTTGATTCTTTATTCACGGTAGAGGCCCCCAACCAATCAATTGGTTTAGTATGTTGATGGAGCCACCAATGGGGATTGAAGAAAGAGAGAAGTATCAAAAACTAGTGAATTATTAAAGAATTCACAGTTCTTGGCTTAGGTAGAGTAGAGTAATAAAGCATAAGACACTATATATTTTTTCAACAAAGGGAGGCTTCTATTTATAGGAAAATTTGAGCTCCTAACCAAACAAACTGATTCTAGAATTTTCCAAGTCAGTTTGGTCACTTTTTGACCAATTTTTAGGTCAGTTAAGTTAACTTTTTGGAACTAGACTTGAACTAGGAGAGAGGAGAGATAAAATATCTCAATTTTTATGAGTTTAAAACTCATTCAAGCATGTGAAATATGCACCTCCTTTAAAGAACTCCCCTTCCTTACATATGTGTCATAATGGAATCATTTTAATATTGCTCATAGTTTTTTATTAATAAACCTTGTACATTTTCAACTCTTCATCTTATGTGAAATATGCACCTCCTTTCAAAAACTCCCCTTCCTTACATATGTGTTTTTTTACTAATAAACCTTGTACATTTTCAACTCTTCATCTTATGTGAAATATGCACCTCCTTTAAAGAACTCCCCTTCCTTACATATGTGTTTTTTTACTAATAAACCTTGTACATTTTCAACTCTTCATCTTATGTGAAATATGCACCTCCTTTAAAGAATTCCCCTTCCTTACATATGTGTTTATGTACTAATAAACCTTGTACATTTTCAACTCTTCATCTTATGTGAACATTTACTCAATTTTGGGTATCTTCTTTTACAATTTGGATTTATCTCCTCCCTACACATGGATTGATGCTATTGGCCCATAGGAACCTTAATTGGACCATAATCAAAAAAATTTCTGAAAATCTAAACCCTTTAGACTAAGGTTCTTTATACCTATTTCCAATTAACTCCAATTGCACATTGGAAAGTTCTTTTTGAATTTCTGTTTCAGGGGAACTTATTTTAATAAGATGAGTTATTTTTCTATCCAAAAATATTCATAATCTGAATATTCTCTCTCTAGAATAATTTTCTCTCTCTAGGCTAAAACAATTAGAAACAAGGTCTTTATATTTCTGAAGAGGGATTGATTACAGGGGAAGATACTAGACATCAAAAAGGGGTTGGGAGAGGAATCTTACATTCTACCCCACTTAAAAAACGCGAGATGTCCTCATCTCGCAGGTGGAGTATGTTCTCTCTCATCATCTTTTTCGTCTTCAATCACATTCAACGTTACGCCTTGGAAGTGGACGGTCGATTTTTCCCTGGTATTCTGCTGGGTTATGGATGACTTGAGAATTGTCGGTTAAGCCCTTGGTTTTTTTTTTTTTTTTCAATTGCAGTAAGGATCTGCCCTTCTTTCCTCTTCTACTTCTTCTGCAATTGTGACTGCTCTGGCTGCTGCAGTCTGAGGTGGAATTCTTTCTCTTTGGTTGCCCCTATTCTGGAAAGGAGTTCTGAGGTTACTCTGGGTAGAGGCAGATGGTTGATTTGGAGTTCTTCTGGGGTTATCCTAGCTTGGGCGAGACGGACCCTGATTAGACTGGTATGAAGGGATTGGTCTCTGAATTCGGGGTCCTAGACTTCCCTGTCCCCTTGACATGGCAGGAGTTGGGCAGTCTTTTAACTGATGACCAAAACCTTGGCATCCAAAACACCGGTTCTCACTTCTGGTCTCATTGTTCTGCATCCTTAAAATAGATGGTCCTCCTGAGAAAGTATTCTGGGGGAAGGATCTTCCTTCACTTTGGAATCTTCCTGCATCTTGATTCTGAATTGGTCCTTGCTGCCTCTTTGGGGGTGGAACGTTTGAAGTACCTTCCTGGGCTTGGAATCTTTTAAAGTTAGAGGGTGCAGGCTTTGGCGGGACCTTTACTACAAAGGCCTTGGCAAAATCCTTTGCCATTTTTACTGCTTCAGCCATGGACACTGGTTTGGCATTTTTGACCAATGTGTCTAAGGGTTCGTTCATTCCCCGAATGAACCTGGCCATGAGCTGTTCTTCATCTAGAGGTGGTGAGTATTTGAGTAGAAGAGCAAAGGCCTGGTGATATTCTTCAATGGTTTTGTTCTCCTGCTTTAGTTCTAAAAATTCGTTCATTTTGGTTTCCAAAAATCCAGGGGGACAAAATCTCTTTCTCAAATAGGTTTTTAGGTCATTCCAAGATTGAGTATTTCTATTCAGACGGTTGGTGTCACAGTGGTTCCTCCATGCTACCCTGGCTGTTTCCACTATTTTCAACCGGCCAAGAGCCATTTTGCTCACCTCATTATAACCTGTGATGTCAAAATACTCTTCCATGGCTTCCACCCATTTCTCCACAGTCTCACCCAGGTTCTCCCCTTCTCCTTTGAAGGGTCCTGGCTGAGTCCTATGAAGAGCCTTGCGAACATCAGGGTCAAGTTCGTTATCTTCAAGGATAGGGTCTGGCTGCTGCTGGCGGCTACGGTTTCCTCGTCTCATGATTCTGTCAAAATTTATATATTAGAGAGAGAATAGTTATAAGATCAGAAGGGAGATTCTTATTTTTGAATACTTCAATAACTGGGGAGAAATTTTACATTCTACCCCACTTAAAAAAGTGCGAGATGTCCTCATCTCGCAAGGTAGAGGATAACTCTTTTTCTTAAGATCCAATTTTTATTCTGGGGTTGCTTATATTCTGGTCAACCCAACAGAACACTGGGATAAATATCCCTTATATAGAACTCATCATTAAATAACAATTCATTCAGATCATATCATTCATATCTTTAACATGATAAAGGTCCATTAGATCGAAAAGTTTCCTTCGGAACATTCCTCCCCACGGAAATTTCAGTCAAGCAAGTTCTCAATTTGACATCCCTTAACTTGATCTACCGGTCAAGTATTAACAGTAGCAATCTGACAGCACAATCCACTAATCTCATAGTGATTTGCTGAATTCGTTATCATCATTCTAGTTATGAATATCATCACAGGGACTCGTCCCATTCCCCCTCATTGTGGTTTCATTATATTTCAACTAATTTTTTAAAAATCAACATTTTTTTTTCAATCAGCATTTTCAATCAGAATCCAAATCAATTCATCAATTCTCAAACAGAATTAAAAATCATATCAATTTTTATGAGTTTAAAACTCATTCAAGCATGTGAAATATGCACCTCCTTTAAAGAACTCCCCTTCCTTACATATGTGTCATAATGGAATCATTTTAATATTGCTCATAGTTTTTTATTAATAAACCTTGTACATTTTCAACTCTTCATCTTATGTGAAATATGCACCTCCTTTAAAAAACTCCCCTTCCTTACATATGTGTTTTTTTACTAATAAACCTCGTACATTTTCAACTCTTCATCTTATGTGAAATATGCACCTCCTTTAAAGATCCCTGTTCCCACCGAGCAACAGATTCGGGATACTAGCAGCGGAAGTAGCACTTCTCGTGCGGGACAGGGGTCCCACACTCGGGGCCTCGCCCACGGATATCCGGATAAGAGACTAATCCGTCGGTTGTTCCAAAACCGATCCCGGAAAAACTACCTCTACCGGAAAGCACGGGCGATTCCACCAGGATAACTTTTTACTCTAACGTAGTCAAGATCATTTCTGATCGAGATGATTCGATTACATCTATAAGATACTTAGTCAGTTCAAGGAAGAAACTTGCACTTGGATCATTGGGATCAACGCTTTTTTTCCCATTCAAGAGGCACAGCCGTTGATTCCTATCCATAGAACAGTTTCTGTCCGGGATTTATTTATTTTTTCTATCGTAAAATCAAAAGTTTGAGTCTCGATTTACGGATCCATCAGTCCAGCCTAACCCCATCCAGTCCCATGGGTTAGCCAACCGCCCAACCACTGTAGTGATGGGATCCAATTAAGAATTTGGTTAGGTTTTGTCCCGGGTACCAAGGAAAAGAGTTCCAAGGCCCCCTAGCCGGATGTTCATGCAAAATAAAACTAGTCACACCACTCACACACCCAATATGAAATTGCCTTTTTCAACCAGATTCAACCAGTTTAAAACAATCCTTTAATAAAACCATAGTATCACTGATCACAATCTTCCAATTTATCCCATTGATTCTTAATTTCCCATCATTCCTTCATCAGAGTATATATGGCATCATTGGCAACTAGAACGCTCAGGGGCCGTTTCGATAGTTCCTAGCCCTTAATACTCGGCAATATAATCACTTATCAAGATGGACTCTCGTTGAAGATCAGCAAGATCAACCAACAGATCCATATAAGGGGCCATGGACTCATCCATTGAAGACCAGCAAGGTCAATCAACCAGATCCATGCCCGATTTCAGAAAACAACTCCAACTCTGTTCCAATATCTTCCTCGACGCACGCGTGGGTATCCTAGGCAACCCAGAGCCCGAGCACCGTATGGTCAGCACCCTCTAGGATCCTTCGCAGGTAACCTAGCGCTTCACGCATAGGCCGCTTCCTTGGCCCCTCATCCACCGTACCGGAAGCTCACCATTTTAATCGCACCGAGGCTGGTCAAGACCTCGGCCGACCTTGCTACGCGAGACGTCCTTCATTGACTCCCCGTCAGCAGTTGCAACTTTCTCATCACGACCTTAATCACAAGACGGTCAAAATGCTCCCCCCAGCATTCTTGACATAAAACAATCATTTATAGACAGCATTTACAAACAGCATTTACAAACAGTTTACAATACAATTTCTATTTTAACTTTCATTTTTCCACATTATCCCTCCTCAATCTACATTACTTATTCCATATTCCATTTATATGTATACTCATCCCATCACATCATTCCCATCTCATCACTTCAGATTCCCTCACATCACAATCGTATATTCACATCCATACATCCACAACTATATGCGTACATTCACATCTACATGCATACATCTACATCCCTATGCATACATCCACATCCACATTCACATTCACCTCCATACATCTACATCTACATGCATACATCCACTCCACATTCACATCCACATCTATACATCTACATCTACATGCATACATCCACCTCTACATCCACATCTACGTCTATACACCTACATCTACATGCATACATCCCCATCCACATCCACATCTACATCTATACATCTACATCTACATGTATACATATACATCTCCATTCACAACTACATCTACATGCATACATCCATATCTCCATTCCCATCTACATCTATACATCTACATCTACATGCATCCATCCACCTCCACATCCACATCTACATCTATACATCTACATCTACATGCATCCATCCACATCTCCATTTGCATCCTCATCTACACATCTATTTCTACATGCATACATCCACGTCCCATGCATACATCCACCTCCACATTCACACTCACATCCATACATCTACATCTACATGCAACATCCACATCCTCATGCATAATAAAATTCTTTTAATTAATCTAGGATGATAGTTCCTAGAATATGGTAGGAATTCCTCTTTTTATACTTTGAATGAATTTATTTTATGCGTAATTTCTATAAAAATTTTGCCATAGCTCCGCTACTATGACTGATAAATCTCAATTTTTTTCTAAGGGATAAAGCTCATTATTAAAGAAATAATTAGAAGGGTCTCTAATTGGATCATCAATCCATAATGGTCTCTAATTGGATCATTAAGAAAACAATTAGAATGGTCTCTAATTGGGTCATCAATCCATAATGGATTGAATCATCAATGTGCATAAACTAAGAGCATAGCAAAAAGCCATTAATTTGGCCTCAAGCATAGCTTAATCTTGGATTAAGGAAAGGCTTTATGAAAAGCTTCATTTGGGTTGAGAATGGTTCATGAGTATGACCATTTCTTGAGTGAGAGAGAGAAATTACATAAAAACCATTAGAATTTAAACATAAATGGAAATTAACTTCTATAGCATTTATTAAATTATGTAACTCTTCACTACTATTCACCAATTAACTTCAATAGCATTTAAAAAACCATACCAATTAAACTTCTCAAGCTTGAGAGGGGTTGAGAAGAGAGAATCATTGAGAAATTATAGAAAGATCAAAATTCAATATACTTACCTTATAATTTGCTTGATTCTTTATTCACGGTAGAGGCCCCCAACCAATCAATTGGTTTAGTATGTTGATGGAGCCACCAATGGGGATTGAAGAAAGAGAGAAGTATCAAAAACTAGTGAATTATTAAAGAATTCACAGTTCTTGGCTTAGGTAGAGTAGAGTAATAAAGCATAAGACACTATATATTTTTTCAACAAAGGGAGGCTTCTATTTATAGGAAAATTTGAGCTCCTAACCAAACAAACTGATTCTAGAATTTTCCAAGTCAGTTTGGTCACTTTTTGACCAATTTTTAGGTCAGTTAAGTTAACTTTTTGGAACTAGACTTGAACTAGGAGAGAGGAGAGATAAAATATCTCAATTTTTATGAGTTTAAAACTCATTCAAGCATGTGAAATATGCACCTCCTTTAAAGAACTCCCCTTCCTTACATATGTGTCATAATGGAATCATTTTAATATTGCTCATAGTTTTTTATTAATAAACCTTGTACATTTTCAACTCTTCATCTTATGTGAAATATGCACCTCCTTTCAAAAACTCCCCTTCCTTACATATGTGTTTTTTTACTAATAAACCTTGTACATTTTCAACTCTTCATCTTATGTGAAATATGCACCTCCTTTAAAGAACTCCCCTTCCTTACATATGTGTTTTTTTACTAATAAACCTTGTACATTTTCAACTCTTCATCTTATGTGAAATATGCACCTCCTTTAAAGAATTCCCCTTCCTTACATATGTGTTTATGTACTAATAAACCTTGTACATTTTCAACTCTTCATCTTATGTGAACATTTACTCAATTTTGGGTATCTTCTTTTACAATTTGGATTTATCTCCTCCCTACACATGGATTGATGCTATTGGCCCATAGGAACCTTAATTGGACCATAATCAAAAAAATTTCTAAAAATCTAAACCCTTTAGACTAAGGTTCTTTATACCTATTTCCAATTAACTCCAATTGCACATTGGAAAGTTCTTTTTGAATTTCTGTTTCAGGGGAACTTATTTTAATAAGATGAGTTATTTTTCTATCCAAAAATATTCATAATCTGAATATTCTCTCTCTAGAATAATTTTCTCTCTCTAGGCTAAAACAATTAGAAACAAGGTCTTTATATTTCTGAAGAGGGATTGATTACAGGGGAAGATACTAGACATCAAAAAGGGGTTGGGAGAGGAATCTTACACAACAGGTTTTCCAAGAGGTTTCCACGCCTCTAAGAATATGAGATTGGTGCAGAACATAGGATATATGTGGGATTGCCACCATTGTAGACCATTCTCGATATCAGGAGTCCAATCCATTTTCTTGGTGGATTGAATTCTTGTGGTAGTTTAGGGGAAATGGAAGATTTACGAGTTATTGTGGGGGGGTGAAAGAATATCCTTTGTGGAAGCAGTTTATGGGGGTGAAAGAATATCCTTTGTGGGGGGGTGAAAGAATATCCTTTGTGGAAGCAGTTTATGGGGGTAGAGGATCAGAGTTGATGCACTCCCCATCCCCAGAGGATGATTGTTACCTTGCTCTGGGGAATCTTGAGGGTAGTTGTGTTGTTAGGATAAGTTAATTATAATTGTAGCATTCTGGACCTAGCTTCCTCCAAGGATGATTGCTTCATTTTTTTCACCTGTGGGAACTCTGTGGGAACCACATAAAACTTACAAGTGAATGGGTTAGATACAGTATGTATAGATTATGTAAAAGACCCAATACTTTGTATGCGTTGTCCACTAGGAAATTGAATGTCGACATGGACAGTTTTAAGAGAGGGTTTGCCCAGAGAGACCCATGTTGCCCATGGCAAAATATTTTACCCATGGCAAAATATTATGGCTAGCTGTGCGAGACAGCAAGGCATGTTTTCTTTGCATGTTTTTACCAAAGGGGAAATCTATCCAAACCCGAAGGGTGGTTGTTTCAGGTTGTGGAACTACACTTACACTCAGGGTGTTAAGTGAGGCAATGGCTTTGTAGAGTTCATCATGAAGGGTCTGGCCATTTGGGAGCACAAATTGTGTGCCAAGTTTGCGACCTAGGAGAGTGTTAAGTGTAGCAAGGATTTTAACCCAATCATGGTTGACGTTGTCACTATTGACAGAAGCAACCATACATGGCACCTACGCATCATCAAGGGCTTGATGACAAGCATCAAAAACTAAGAGATCGTTCCTCCTTGTGGTGATGGTTACAAAGTTTTTAGCAAAGGGAGAGTTGGCCATGGGATGTGAGTGTCAACAAGTATATAAATTGACCTTAAGTGTTTGAGACTGTTTACAAAGGTAGACATGATGGAGGTCCCAATCATGGATGAGTCGGATTTGTCTCATGAAGGGTCTACCCAAGATAGCATCATAGGCGGCATTACAAAAGTCCATGACCACAAATGTGAGGTGGAATGTCATGTCACAGACTTTGAACTTGAGGTCATCCACTAGGCCCACGGGTTTGATCACCAATTTTGTGCGATCAATTGGCCCCATTTTTCCCAACATGTTTGTGTGAGGATGCTTATGCCAGCACCTCCATCTAGGATGCCTTGACCACATGTTCGTTTATAGGAAATTGGCAGTGTTGTGTATGTGAGGCATCGCCAAAGGGAGATGAGGTGCTAGGGGTGCCTCGAGGATGGCGGAGTGCATGGGCTCCACAGGTTTAGCAATGGACCTAGTTGGAATCTTTCCATGAGCAATAGGGTGTTCCTTGAGAGGCAACGGTTGGGATGGAAAGATTGGTGGCACGTTATGTGAGTATTTAGTTTGGGGCGGTGCCACCAGTAAGGCTTGGGACCTAGGAGGAGAGGAAGGTAACATTACAAACAAGCTTTGGGTTGTTATTGGTGTGGTGGGGCCAATTTTGTGAAATAGCTTTCTCGCATGTTGTCATTGAGAAAGATCTCCCATTTGCATGCTTGATCAAAGGTGGAGGGGTCCTTGATCAACAGGTGGTCATGAAGCTTTGGATTATGCAAGCCCAAGAGGTAACGGTCCATTAATTTCTTATCCTCAAATTTTTCCTCTCTTCTGCAAAGCGAATCAAGGTACTTGATATGTGCGATGTAGTCGCATAATGTTTCCTCAGGTTTTTGTTCCAATTGGAACAAGTGGATGATGGGGCTCCATTTGGGCCCGTAGGGTGCAAATCCAAGAATGAAGGCCTCCTTCACCACTTTGTAAGTGCTTTTGTAACAAGGGTCCAAGGATTCGAACCATTGCACAGCCTTGCCTTCAAGGCTAAGTCCAAGAAGGAGATGGACTTTGATTGCATTTTATCGAAAATTTTAAATGCCTGATGTGAAAGATCTCGATGTGGAATAGGGGGTCTCCAACTTTGTGGAATTTTGGCAAAAGTTTGAAAATTTTTGCCCACATAGGTTTTATATGTGATGTTTGCGGGTCCAAGTGTTATGACACTTCCCTTCCTAGAGCTTGTGCTAAGCTCAGAATGGCAAGTTGTGGGCACAAGGGGAGGTGGTGCAAGGGTGGAGGGTGGGAATAGATCCGTGGGTGTGCCATTTAAGGATTGTTTTGCAATGAATGTTTTACCTAACATAATGCTAATTAATAAAAACATCCTACTAAAACAAATAAGTTGAATTGATGTTTGAATGATTGTAGGAAGAGGAAGATGCCTACTCCAAGTTTCTAGTTTTCCAATGCATCTTCGAGACTGCTAGTCACTCCTCAAATTTCGAGTTCCGTGACACCATGGTGCAGATACTAGAGAAGATATCCCTTCCTCATTTCTCTCATATTGAAAGAGGATGGGGTAGAGATTTCTGGAGTCGTGGGCTAAGATATTTCTTCATCCGAGCAGATCGAATTGGGAACCTCACCACTGTGACCTTAAGCGGATTCGATTGAAAAGTTGAAGATGATCCGTTTATTTTGGTTCGTCGGTACCCCAGGGCCAACACCTCTGTGACTATAGATGGGATTTGCATACCTCAGGATCGCTGGGTGTATGACAAAGTGATGCAGATTTTACCTACTGATAGAGTAGCTGTGTTGGGATCTACCCCAATCCAGAGTCTACCACCCTTCTTACCATCAGTTTTTAGAGTCTTAGAAACTATAGCGGAACCCCCGTATTTCACTTGTGTGGACCACTCTACCCTTATGTCATAGTCAAGCTTAGGAATTTCCCTTGATAGCAAATAAGACTAATTATATTAGTCTCAGATCTTTGTAATAAACTCGTCCTTGTAAATATTTGGAAATAAAATGATTTCAATGTTTTACTCTCCAAAAATAAGCGTTGTGCAAATATGAATCTTGTAATCTTAAAATTGTTTTTACAATGATGACCAGGACGATCACCCTCCACTTCCTAATGCGCTTTACACTGATACCCAAGAGAAGAAGCTCATGCTCAAGCAAATGCAACCTCCCTCCTTTAAAGGAGAAGGTTCAAAGGTTGAGAAGGATGCTAAAGTCTGGATTGCGACGATGGATGATTATTTATCTGCTGCCGGTACTGGAGTAGCAAATCAGTCTATGCTTGCACGATTTCGCCTCATCGGAGATGCTAAACTCTGGTGGAAACAGTGGTGCAGTGACAAGGAAGTCACCAAGCATTCTCAATATGGGAAGACATCAAGTAGGTAGTGAAGGAAAGATATCTTCCCCCATCCCATGAATCCATAAAGATGAATGAGTTTTTTAGTCTTAGGCAGTGCAACTTAACTTTTGAGGACTACTATTCCAAATTTATCACTCTTCGGAAGTATGCCCCAGATATGACTACTTCCCAGCAAGTGGCTCGTTTCTGTCAAGGGCTAAATGAACCCTTAGATTCCCGCCTTGAAGCAATGAGGCCAAGCACATTACAGGATGCTCTCATACGAGCAAAGCCCCTTGTGAAAGAAATGAAGACTGACAAACCTAAGCATCAAAAGAGATCTTACCCTGAGGCAAATCCTAAAGATCAACCCTACAAGAAACCCCAACAGAATTTCCCCTACTACAATAGAGGGCGACAAGGCAACTCTTTTGTCCCCCGCTCGTATGCTGCTTCTTCCAGAGAAGGCCCTCTGTGTTTTGAGTGCAATGAGCTGGGACACTTTAGAGCCAACTGTCCCAAGATGGCAACATCATTTCCCCAAGGTAGCAGAGGAAATCAAGGCCGTGGAACCCCTATCAACCAAGGTGCAAGAGGCGGTGGGCGTGGCAGAGGCCGTGGAGGAGCAGTTGCTAGGACCGCCTGTATTATAAGTGAAGAACCGACCCTGGAAATGGCTGAAGAAGAGCGTGCCACCGTCCATGCAGTGGCAGAGGCCGTGGAGGAGCAGTTGCTAGGACCGCCTGTATTATAAGTGAAGAACCGACCTTGGAAATGGCTGAAGAAGAGCGTGCCACCGTCCATGCGGCAGTAGAACACCAAGGTCCGAATAAACAATTTGGTGTGATCCAAACCCCAACCACTCATCATGGTAAGCCATTTCAGCTTTTGATTGATTGTGGCAGTACCCATTCATTTCTTTCTCCTAGGTGCTTGCAAAAATTAAACTTGAGTCAAAAAATAGCTAGAAGAATGACTGTAGAGTTAGCTAGTGGGAAAGAAGTAGTATCTCGCCACTCTATAGGGAACCTTGATTTTGAGCTGGGTAATGAGCAAACTCATGGCCACTTTAGAGTCTTTCCATTAGGAATTTATGATGGAATCCTTGGGATGGATTGGATAATTGCAAACAAAGCTAGCATTCATTATAACCAGGGGAGTATCACTTTTGAAAATGAGCATGGCCAAGCTAGCATTCATTGTAACCAGGGGAGTATCACTTTTGAAAATGAGCATGGCCAAGTAATATCTGTTCAGGGGATAACAGACTAGGGTAGTCAAGGCAAAACATCTTCTCATGGGAACACGTAAGGGTCAGCAAGTTTTCTTAGTCAAGCTTAACAAAGTCATTGAACCTAGTATGGAGATAGAACCCTCTTGGCTCCAAGAATTCTCTGACATCTTCCCTGACGAGCTTACAGGGCTACCGCCTCCTCGAGAAGTCGATCATGAAATCGAGGTGATCCCTGGAGCTCAACCCATCTCATAAACGCCCTATAAAATGTTCCTTCCTAAAGCCATTGAACTTAAAGAGCAATTTTCCCAACTCATTGAGCAAGGATTCGTACGCCCCAGTAACTCTCCTTGGGGACACCTGTTCTTTTCAAAAAAAAGAAGGACGGAACTCTCCGCCTCTGCATAGATTATTGAGGGCTAAATCAAGTCACTGTCAAGAATAAGTATCCTATCCCTCGCATCGACGAACTTCTTGACAGGCTTTACCTCTCTCTAGAACATTTTCTCTCTCTAGGCCAAAACAGATAGAAACAAGATCTGTTATTATTCTAAAAAGGGGATTGATTATAGGGAGAGAATTTGGACATCTTGAGGGGCTGGGGGAGGAATCTTACAATGGCAAGCAACCCAACCAGCTCTCTCATCTAGGCAAGGCAGTTATGCAGTGGGTCAATAGCCATGCCATTCATAGCCTTATATAGAACACGCACAAAGTGGTAGCACAAGCTGCTCTACTACACCAAGACATGCTACCATGCCATCATGGAGCATGCAATGGTCACATTCATATAACAAATCGAGATCTATGGGTTTCCCAAATGGAGCCATAGGGACCCCTGACCTCCTAAACTACATGTACTTCATCGATACTACTTACAATGCAGGCCAGGCAATAGGGTAGGCACTAGACTCAGAAGAAGCTCCCCTCACAAAGCACCTCAATCTAGATTTGGTGAGAGATGCCCTCCAACTCCCTTGAATAGAGTATCCCATGTGTGCCATAGCCACATCATGTAGATATGTGTGACACCTTCTAGGGCCCCACAACTAAGGATGGTGTGGAATGGCACAACATCACCCGCCAGGAATTGGTGATGCTAACATGGGCCCTCCCCTTCCTCCTCACCACATGTTGGATGGATCGCTTCAACCGTTTGCAACCTCTCCACCCTTGCTAGAGTCCATCAAGGTGTGCCTATCAATTGGGTAGAGTACCTACACAAGGTGTGTGTATCAATTGGGCAGAGTACCTACACAAGGAGATCAATGACATTTGTTCGAACCCACAAGGCAAGTTGGCAGCCTCCTCCCTACTCACCAAAGTTGCAACCTCTCCACCCTTGCTAGAGTCCATCAAGGTGTGCCTATCAATTGGGTAGAGTACCTACACAAGGTGTGTGTATCAATTGGGCAGAGTACCTACACAAGGTGTGTGTATCAATTGGGCAGAGTACCTACACAAGGAGATCAATGACATTTGTTCGAACCCACAAGGCAAGTTGGCAGCCTCCTCCCTACTCACCAAAGTTTTTATATCATGCCAAAGGTTGGGAAGAGTTGCCCAAGCCCATCCAATTATAGAGAGACACCCCTATATCATCCCCGAGTCTCCCAACCTTCCCCATCTAGCACCCCCCATCCAAGTACAAACTCTTTAACACTTAGGAGGAAGAGGCCCGATGCAAAGCTGTCGAAGAGGAGGAGCTTCACAAACCTTCTAGTTCCTAGAGGAGACCCTACTACACTCTTCACCCAGCACCCTAAGTGGCTAACCCCTCCCCTCACCCTCACGAGCTTGCCCCGATAAAGGTTCTATGTGTCACCCTCCACATCACAATGCCATATTATGGATACATTTTGTTGGGTGCAGGCTAGATGTTTCTGCTCAACCAGGCCTTTTCTGAAGGTATCTTCTCCTCCCAAGGTGCTCTCCTAAATTTTTCTGCCCAGGCTTCTCCAACCTAGCCACCACGAAGCTTCTTACTTCCATGACTGATTATATGCAGTGCCAACATGAGCAGGTCATGGCCTTGCATTTGGCCATGTTCTTGGCCATGGTAGATCTTATCAAAAGCTAGCAAGACCTCCAGGTTGCTCTACACACCAATGCCCAAATGCAAGCCTCGCTTGTGGACTAGGAGAACAGCCTTCGCCTCAGCCACCCTGACCCGCTGTGTAGACCATCTACAAGCATAGTTCTGCGCACGACGTGTACAAACATGTCACGGAGAAGATAATGGTGCAAAAGGATGCATAGCTATGGGTAGCTAAGAAACGCCTTAGCCAAGTGTAGCCAACCACTCTAGGGCAAGCATCCATTTGCAATAGAAGACACCACCTTGATGGATGATGCCATTGAGATTCCCACCCTCTCCTATCCACCCAAAAACCCTACCAACACCCTAAAGCTTAACTTTTGAGTACTCTAACTAAACCTTCTTCAACACAATATCTTTTTCGATTGGCCCATCACTCCCTCTACCCTCTCTTACCACATCACCAAAATCCCTCCCCACCCTCTTCCTCTAGAGCCAAATCTCATTTGACAACCCTGTACGCCACTTCACCCTCCCCATCCAACCTCTCACTCTGCCAACCTCTACACTTGGGCCCACCTCTTGAAGTACAGTGCCCGAGTGGCAGATGACAGCGAATACTATGACAACCACAACAACAGTCCCCCCCCACATGTGGTGACCCACATGCTCCGCAACCTCACCCCCCTCACCCTCATCACACCCTTAGCTCACACAACCGTGCTTCCCCCTTGCTACCCAACCCACATGTGGCTCAACTAGCAGCAGAAGTGAATACTCCCTTTAAATGGTACCCTTATTTGTATGTAAAAAAATTTGTTAAAAAAGGATTTTTAAAATCCCTTTTGTTAAACCCACATGCTACAATCACATATTTATGAGTGACCCCCCCGAGTCTCTAGCACAAGCTTCTCCCACCCAACCTCTTCCTTTCCAACTCTTCCCATGTTTCCTTCACCACATGCCACTCCACCTCATGTACCCTCGCTACCTCCTTCTCCGACACCACCCTCACCACCTTCCTCCCTTTACTTTGGATTGGGTCCACCAATGCTTCCCCCATGACCAACCTTCCTCATCAGCATTCCCACCAACCCTTTTTTCTACCTCGATTGGCATTGCACCCTCTACATCGCAACCTCCTTCCCCCTAGGAACCCTAACCCTCTACAATCCCTACCCCTATTCCCCTAGATGAAGGAAAAATTCATCTCCAGCCCCCACAAGAAAAGGGCAAGGTGGATTCCCCACTCAATCCTCTCAACTGGCATGACCCTCTAGATCACACAGAATTCAAATAAGCAATCAGAATCCTACTTGGCCATTGCCAACTCCAACAAATGCCTTTGATCAAGGTCATGGATTGCATGGATATCCATGTCCTTTGACTTTATATCAACATCAAGAAGGATTCCTAGAAAAGGCAGCACCCGCACCGACAACATGAAGGATACATGTGGCCCCAACCCAGAAGCCCAGATCACCATGTTCAATGTTATGGGCAAATAACCTATTTGGTGGCACCCCTTCCTCCTAAAGCCTCAGTTCTGGGCATCATACTGTAAGGCCCCACACCACCTCTGCATCATCCTAGCATATATCTCCATCTACCAATGGGCATGGGAATGAATAGTAGGAATAACCTAAAGCTTCAATTTAACTTCCCTTGTTTTAGCCCCCCTCTTATGGTAGTGCATACACATAAGAAAGCATGAATGACCATGATCCAATGCCAAGTATGAGCAGGTGTCTTACCCCTCCATCATTGCCACCATCTGCTTTTTCCACTTTATCATCACCCTCTTGGCCAAATTCCTTGCTTGGCACAACTATTATGAAGGAGCCCAAGGCCTCATACCTGCATTAGGGAGGGGGTATGTTAACCACAATGGTTAGCATTAATCCTAACATTTTTTATCAAAGCATGGTTATACTTCATGTAATTTATTTTTATGCAAAACCACACTAAATGCTTCATATAAAAAGATATGGGATAACCAAGCTTATGAGATGTGTAATGCCAGTGAGCCACAAAGCCTAGATGTACATAGAGCTAGGGAACTAGTTTTGGGCCCCCGATTGTTTATGGGTACCCGGCCATTGTAAAAATGGATCTCATGTATATAAGTGACTTAATGAAATATAAAAAGGATATAAAATCCCATTATCACAATTGAGTTTTCTTCTTCTTCCCTCTTTCTCCCTTGTGACTATGGTGATGAGCTTGTGTGTTGATGCATGCTTGCTTGCATCAACACACAAGCTTGTATGTTGATGCATGCATGCTTGCTTGTGTGTTGATGCATGCTTGCTTGCTTGATTGTGAGTGTGTGCTTGTAGGTGGTGCTCCCTATCTTCTCTCCATCTTGTTCTTCTTCTTTATCTCTCTCTCCCTTCCTCTTACACACATGAAGGCATTGAGAGAAGAGATGATCTCATAGCTCTTTCTCTCATTATTCTCTACCTAGCTCATGGAAAGCTCCACTTAGGTGACACAACAGGTGGTGGAGTGAGCCCCTATCGGCTTCACATTAAGGAGTTAACCCTCTTAGGGTTGGATAAGTTCATGTTCCCAAACTAACCCTTATATCTTACCCTTTCTCTTCTCCCCTTCCTCTCTCATGCAAGGAGAATGATCATGTAGGTGAACACTAGCTTTGCTAGCAGAAGCGATGACAAGTGGAGCCCAATGTTATAACTCTACAACTTTAAGCAACAAGAGCATGAGTGAATGAGGGACTATGTCTCTCATATTAAAAATTTGAACCCTTGATGTAAGCTTTGGGAGAGGCTCACCAGTGAATGATTATTGTTGTTATTTTGGAAGGGAGTGTACGGGACCCTAGAATGCATGACTATTTGTTTTTGTCAAAACTAGCCACACTAGATGCGTGCTACAAATTGTCCATTGAAATTGAGGATGACATATTAGAGTTACCCTAGCCTGTGGAATTTGAGACTCCATCCTTGGTTGCACCATCCAAAGTATCAAGTCATCGTGACTCAGACACTAGGGAAAGGCAAGTACAAATTATGACTATCGATGAATTGACCATGGCCATCCTTGAAAAGGTCAAACTAAAAGAGGCAAAGGAGCCGAATCGCATCTGAACACAACAAGAAAGATCCGGGTTGCTTGCCACACATTTGTCCATGCATGATTCGATTTTCATGCCTCTTCGGCGCCGTTTGGGCCACGATTGGAAATTTTTGTCATTTAGCACGCTCGTGCATCTTTTTCGAGAACCCGGATTCGGACAGTTAGAAGTTGAGGATCCGGGACCCCATCAGAGAACGGACCACTCGGACTTGTGCTAGGGAAGTTTATCTATATCCATATCACTCCGTGCATGGATTTGGGCATCGCAATCAGTTCTCCCACCGCGTCAAAGTTGGGTCCCGGCAAAGATAGTGCAAAATCGCCATAACAGAGTTTTGGGTCCGAAACGAGTCCGAATCGCATCTGAACACTACAAGAAAGATCTGGGTTGCTTGCCACACATTTGTCCATGCATGATTCAAATTTCATGCCTCTTTGGCACCGTTTGGACCACTATTGGAAATTTTTTCCATTTACCATGCTCGTGCATCTTTTTCGTCGAGAATCCAGATTCGGACAGTTTTAGAAGTTGAGCATCCGGGACCCCATCAGAGAACGGACCACATGGACTTGTGCTAGGGAAGTTGCTCTATGTCCACATCACTCCGTGCATGAATTTGGGCATCGCAATCAGTTCTCCCAGCGCGCCAAAGTTGGGTCCCGGCGAAGATAGTGCAAAATCGCCATAATAGAGTTTCGGATCCGAAATGAGTCCGAATCGCATTTGAACACAACAAGAAAGATCCAAGTTGCTTGGCACACATTTGTCCATGCATGATTCAATTTCATGCCTCTTCGGTGCCGTTTGGGCCACGGTTGGAAATTTTCGCCATTTGGCACACTCGTGCATCTTTTTCAAGAACCCGGATTCGAACAGTTAGAAGTTGAGGATCAGGGAGAACGGACCACACGGACTTGTGCTAGGGAAGTTTCTCTATGTCCACATCACTCCGTGCATGGATTTGGGCATCACAATCACTTCTCCCAGCGCGTCAAAGTTGGGTCTCGGCGAAGATAGTGCAAAATTGCCATAATAGAGTTTCGGGTCGGAAATGAGTCCGAATCGCATCTGAACACAACAAGAAAGATCCGGGTTGCTTGCCACACATTTGTCCATGCATGATTCGAATTTCATGCCTCTTCGGTGCCGTTTGGGCCACGGTTGGAAATTTCCACCATTTGGCACGCTCGTGCATCTTTTTCGAGAACCCGGATTCGAGTTGAGGATCCGGGACCCCATCAGAGAACGGACCACACGAACTTGTGCTAGGGAAGTTTCTCTATGTCCACATCACTCCGTGCATGGATTTGGGCATCAAAATCACTTCTCCCAACGCGTCAAAGTTGGGTCCCGAGACGAAGATAGTGCAAAATCGCCATAACAGAGTTTCGGATCCGAAATGAGTCCGAATCGCATCTGAACACAACAAGAAAGATCCAGGTTGCTTGTTGCCACACATTTTTCCATGCATGATTCGATTTTCATGCCTCTTCGGTGCCGTTTGGGCCACGGTTGGAAATTTCCGCCATTTGGCACACTCGTGTATCTTTTTCGAGAACCCAGATTCGGACAGTTTAGAAGTTGAGGATCTGGGACCCCATCAGAGAACGGACCACACAGACTTGTGCTAGGAAAGTTGCTCTATGTCCACATCACTCCGTGCATGGATTTGGGCATCGCAATCACGTCTCGCGGCGCGTGAAAGTTGGGTCCCGGCGAAGATAGGGCAAAATCGCCATAACAGAGTTTCGGATCCGAAATGAGTCCGAATCGCCATAACAGAATTTTGGATCCGAAATGAGTCCGAATCGCATCTAAACATAACAAGAAAGATCCGGGTTGCTTGCCACACATTTGTCCATGCATGATTCGAATTTCATGCCTCTTCGGCGCCCGTTTGGGCCACTATTGGAAATTTCTGCCATTTGCCATGCTCGTGCATCTTTTTCGTCGAGAACCCGGATTCGGAGAGTTAGAAGTTGAGGATCCGGGACCCCATCAGAGAACCAACCACACGGACTTGTGCTAGGGAAGTTGCTCTATGTCCACATCACTGCATGCATGGATTTGGGCATCGCAACCACTTCTCCCAGCGCGTCAAATTTGGGTCCTGGCGAAGATAGTGCAAAATCGCCACAACAGAGTTTCAGATCCGAAATGAGTCCGAATCGCATCTGAACGCAACAAGAAAGATCCGGGTTGCTTTCCACACATTTTTCCATACATGATTCGATTTTCATGCCTCTCTGGTGCCGTTTGGGCCACTGTTGGAAATTTCCACCATTTGGCATGCTCGTGCATCTTTTTCGAGAACCCAAATTCACACAGTTAGAAGTTGAGGATCCGGGACCCCATCAGAGAACGGACCACATGGACTTGTGCTAGGGAAGTTTCTCTATGTCCACATCACTCCGTGCATGGATTTGGACATCACAATCAATTCTCCCAGCGCGTGAAAGTTGGGTCCCGACAAAGATAGTGCAAAATTGCCATAACAGAGTTTCGGATCTGAAATGAGTCCGAATTGCATCTGAACACAACAAGAAAGATCTGGGTTGCTTTTGCCACACATTTTTCCTTGCATGATTTGAATTTCATGCTTCTTTGGCACCGTTTGGGCCACTGTTGGAAATTTTCGCCATTTGCCATGCTAGACCTCAAATTAATTCTAGCTCCACCACATGGTAGAGCTAGACCTCAAAGCATTCTTGCTCTACAATGTGGTCTAGGTAGAATACAGCTCTACCACGTGCTCTACCGCGTGGTAGAGCCAAATCAAATGGTACACAGCTAGATCAATGCATTCTAGCTCTACCACATGGTAGAGCTAGACCTCAAATGCAATTCTAGCTCCACCACATGGTAGAGCTAGACCTTAAAGCATTCTAGTTCTATGATGTGGTCTAGGTCGATGCATTCTAGCTCCACCACATGGTAGAGCTAGATCGAATGCAATTGTAGCTCCTTGGTTCTCGTCATGTGAAGTAGGTCTCTTCTTAGAGTAATTGGTTTTGTTGATCTGCATGGTACACAGCTAGATCGATGAATTCTAGCTCCACCACATGGTACAGCTAGACCTGAAATGCAAATCTAGCTCCACCACATGGTAGAGCTAGACCTCAAAGCATTCTATCTCTACCATGTGGTCTAGGTAGAATACAACTCTACTACATGATGGTATGGTTAGATCAAATGCAATTCTAATAATTGGTTTTGTTGATCTGCATGGTACATTGCTAGATCGATGCATTCTAGCTCTACCACATAGTAGAGCTGGACTTCAAATGTAATTCTAGCTCCACCACATGATAGAGCAAGACCTTAAAGCATTCTAGCTCTACGATATGGTCTAGGTGGATACAGCGCTACCACGTGGTAGAGCTAGATCAAATGCAATTCTAGCTCCTTGGTTCTTGTCATATGAAGTAGGTCTCTTCTTGGAGTAACTGATTTCGTTAATCCGCATGGTACACAGCTAGATCGATGCATTCTAGCTTCACCACATGATAGAACTAGACCTCAAATTAATTCTAGCTCCATCACATGGTAGAGCTAGACCTCAAAGCATTCTTTCTCTAAAATGTGGTCTAGGTTGAATACAGCTCTACCACGTGGTAGAGCTAGATCAAATGTAATTCTAGCTCCTTGGTTCTCATCATGGTCTCTTCTTGGAGTAATTGGTTTTGTTGATTTGCATGGTACACAGCTAGATCAATGCATTCTAGCTCTACCACATGGTAGAGCTAGACCTCAAATGAAATTCTAGATCCACCACATGGTAGAGCTAGATGTCAAAGCATTCTAGCTCTACGATGTGGTCTAGGTTGGATACAGCTCTACCACGTGGTAGAGCTAGAAGAATGCATTCTAGCTCCACCACATGGTAGAGCTAGACCTCAAAGCATTCTCTACGATGTGGTCTAGGTAGAATATAGCTCTACCACGTGGTAGAGCTAGATCAAATGCAATTCTAGCTCCTTGGTTCTTGTCATGTGAAGTAGGTCTCTTCTTGGAGTAATTGCTTTTGTTGATGTGTATGGAACACAGCTAGATCGATGCATTCTTGCTCTACCACATGGTAGAGCTAGACCTCAAAGCTTTCTACCTCTACGATTCTAGCTCCACCACATGGTAGAGCTAGACCTCAAATGCAATTCTAGCTCCACCACATGGTAGAGCTAGACCTCAAAGCATTCTATCTCTACAATGTGGTTTAGGTAGAATATAGCTCTACCACAGTTACATTCAACCTCAGCCGGTTACATTCATTGAAGTCTAGCTCTATCACATGGTAGAGCTAGAAGAATGCATTCTAGCTCCACCACATGGTAGAGCTAGATTTCAAAGCATTCTGGTCAATACATTTATTAATCTTGCTCTGCCACCTGGTAGAGATAATATCCAGTGAAAAACCAGCACTAGAATATTTTGAAGTCCAACTAGAATGCATTCATCTAGCTCTATCATGTGGTAGATCAAGACTAATAAATGTATTGAGAGCTCCAAGATGGAGTAATTGGTTCTCGTCATGGTCTCTTCTTGGAGTAATTTTTTTATTGATTTGCATGGTACACAGCTAGATCAATGAATTCTAGCTCTACCACATAGTAGAGCTAAACCTCAACTGCAATTCTAGATCCACCACATGGTAGAGCTAGACCTCAAAGCATTCTAGCTCTACGATGTGGTTTTGGTTGGATACAGCTCTACCACGTAATAGAGCTAGATCAAATGCAATTCTAGATGCTTGTTTCTTGTCATGTAAAGTAGATCTCTTCTTGAAGTAATTGATTTTGTTGATCTACATGGTACACAGCTAGATCGATGCATTCTAGCTCCACCAAGATCGAATGCAATTGTAGCTCCTTGGTTCTCGTCATGTGAAGTAGGTCTCTTCTTAGAGTAATTGGTTTTGTTGATCTGCATGCTACATAGCTAGATCCATGAATTCTAGCTCCACCACATGGTAGAGCTAGATCTGAAATGCAATTCTAGCTCCACCACATGGTAGAGCTGGACCTCAAAGCATTCTAGCTCTACGATGTGGTCTAGGTAGAATACAGGTCTACCACATGGTAGAGCTAGATCAAATGCGATTCTAGCTCCTTGGTTCTTGTCATGTGAAGTAGGTCTCTTTTTGGAGTAATAGGTTTTGTTGATGTGTATGGAACATAGCTAGATCGATGCATTCTTGCTCTACCACATGGTAGAGCTAGATCTCAAAGCTTTCTACCTCTACGATTCTAACTCCACCACATGGTAGAGCTAGACCTCAAATGCAATTCTAGCTCCACCATATGGTACAGCTAGACCTCAAAGCATTCTATCTCTACAATGTGGTTTAGGTAGAATACAGCTCTACCACAATTACATTCAACCTCAGCCGGTTACATTCATTGAAGTCTAGCTCTACCACATGGTAGAGCTAGAAGAATGCATTCTAGCTCCACCACAGGGTAGATCTGGACCTCAAAGCATTCTAGCTCTACGATGTGGTCTAGGTAGAATACAGCTCTACCACATGGTAGAGCTAGATCAAATGCAATTCTAGCTCCTTGGTTCTTGTCATGTGAAGTAGGTCTCTTCTTGAAGTAATTGGTTTTGTTGATGTGTATGGAACATAGCTAGATCAATGCATTCTTGCTCTACCACATGGTAGAGCTAGACCTCAAAGCTTTCTACCTCTACGATTCTAGCTCCACCACATGGTAGAGCTAGACACAAAGCATTCTATCTCTACAATGTGGTTTAGGTAGAATATAGCTCTACCATAATTACATTCAACCTCAACCGGTTACATTCATTGAAGTCTAGCTCTACCACATGGTAGAGCTAGAAGAATGCATTCTAGCTCCATGGTAGAGCTGGACCTCAAGGCATTCTAGCTCCACGATGTGGTCTAGATAGAATACAGCTCTACCACGTGGTAGAGCTAGATCAAATGCAATTCTAGCTCCTTGGTTCTTGTCATGTGAAGTAGGTCTCTTCTTGGAGTAACTGGTTTTGTTGATGTGTATGGAACACACCTAGATCGATGCATTCTTGCTCTACCACATGGTAGAGCTAGATCTCAAAGCTTTTAAACTCTACGATTCTAGCTCCACCACATGGTAGAGCTAGACCTCAAATGCAATTCTAGCTCCACCACATGGTAGAGCTAGATCTCAAAGCATTCTATCTCTACAATGTGGTTTAGGTAGAATACAGCTCTACCACAGTTACATTCAACCTCAGCCGGTTACATTCATTGAAGTCTAGCTCTACCACATGGTAGAGCTAGAAGAATGCATTCTAGCTCCACCACATGGTAGAGCTAGATTTCAAAGCATTCTGGTAAATACATTCATTAATCTTGCTCTGTCACCTGGTAGAGATAATATCCATTAAAAAACCAACACTAGAATACTTTGAAGTCCAGCTAGAATCCATTTATCTAGCTCTACCATGTGGTAGAGCAAGACGAATAAATGTATTGAGAGCTCCAAGATGGAGTAATTGGTTCTCGTCTCATGGTCTCTTCTTGGAGTAATTGGTTTTGTTGATTTGCATGGTACACAGCTAGATCAATGCATTCTAGCTCCACCACATGGTAGAGCTAGACCTCAAATGCAATTGTAGATCCACCACATGGTAGAGCTAGACCTCAAAGCATTCTAGCTCTACGATGTGGTCTAGGTTGGATACAGCTCTACCACCTGGTAGAGCTAGATCAAATGCAATTCTAGATGCTTGTTTCTTGTCATGTAAAGTAGATCTCTTCTTGAAGTAATTGATTTTGTTGATATGCATGGTACACAACTAGATCAATGCATTCTACCTCCACCACATGGTAGAGCTAGATCGAATGCAATTGTAGCTCCTTGGTTCTCATCATGTGAAGTAGGTCTCTTCTTAGAGTAATTGGTTTTGTTGATCTGCATGGTACACAGCTAGATCGATGAATTCTAGCTCCACCACATGGAAGCTCCACCACATGGTAGAGCTAGATCTGAAATTCAATTCTAGCTCCACCACATGGTAGAGCTAGACCTCAAAGCATTCTAGCTCTACGATGTGGTCTAGGTAGAATATAGCTCTACCACGTGGTAGAGCTAGATCAAATGCAATTCTAGCTCCTTGGTTCTTGTCATGTGAAGTAGGTCTCTTCTTGGAGTAATTGATTTTGTTAATCTGCATGGTACACAGCTAGATCGATGCATTCTAGCTTCACCACATGATAGAGCTAGACCTCAAATTAATTCTAGCTCCACCACATGGTAGAGCTAGACCTCAAAGCATTCTTGCTCTAAAATGTGGTCTAGGTTGAATATAGCTCTCTCGTGTGGTAGAGCTAGATCAAATGTAATTCTAGCTCCTTGGTTCTCGTCATGGTCTCTTCTTGGAGTAATTGGTTTTGTTAATTTTGCATGGTACATAGCTAGATTAATGCATTCTAGCTCTACCACATGGTAGAGCTAGACCTCAAATGCAGTTCTAGATCCACCACATGGTAGAGCTAGACGTCAAAGCATTCTAGCTCTACGATGTGGTCTAGGTTGGATACAGCTCTACCACGTGGTAGAGCTAGATCAAATGCAATTCTAGATGCTTGTTTCTTGTCATGTGAAGTAGATGTCTTCTTGAAGTAATTGATTTTGTTGATCTGCATGGTACACAGCTAGATCGATGCATTCTACCTCCACCAAGATCGAATGCAATTGTAGCTCCTTGGTTCTCATCATTTGAAGTAGGTCTCTTCTTAGAGCAATTGGTTTTGTTGATCTGCATGGTACACAGCTAGATCGATGAATTTTAGCTCCACCACATGGTAGATCTGGACCTCAAAGCATTCTAGCTCTACGATGTGGTCTAGGTAGAATACAGCTCTACCACGTGGTAGAGCTAGATCAAATGCAATTCTAGCTCCTTGGTTCTTGTCATGTGAAGTAGGTCTCTTCTTGGAGTGATTGGTTTTGTTGATGTGTATGGAACATAGCTAGATCAATGCATTCTTGCTCTACCACATGGTAGAGCTAGACCTCAGAGCTTTCTACCTCTACGATTCTATCTCCACCACATGGTAGAGCTAGACACAAAGCATTCTATCTCTACAATGTGGTTTATGTGAGATCCCTGTTCCCACCACGCGACGGATTCGGGGTACTAGCAACGGAAGTAGCACATCGGGCGCGGGGCAGGGGTCGCACACTCGGGGCCTTGCCCACCACGGATATCCGGACAAGAGACTAATCCGTCGGTTTGTCCAAAACCGAAACCGGAAAAACTTCCTTTACCCGGAAAGCATGGGCGATTCCACCAGGATAACTCTTTACTCTAACGTAGTCAAGATCATTACGGATCAACTGATCTGACTGCACCTTTAACGGAACTTGGTCAAATCAAGGAAGAAACTTGCACTTGGATCATTGGGATCAACGCTTTTTTCCCCATCAAGAGGCACAGCCGTTGATTCCTATCCATAGAACAATTTCTATCCGGGATCTACTTCATCTATCGTAATAATAGAAATTAAATCTCGATTTACGGATCCATCAGTCCAGCCTAACCCCATCCAGTCCCATGGGTTAGCCAACCGCCCAACCACTGTAGTGATGGGATCCAATTAAGAATTTGGTTAGGTTTTGTCCCGGGTACCAAGGAAAAGAGTTCCAAGGCCCCCTAGCCGGAAGTTCATGCAAACATAAAACTAGTCACACCACTTACACACCCAATATGAAATTGCCTTTTTCTTAGCATCAACTACCTTTAAAACAATCCTTTAATAAAACCATTATGTCACTGATGACAATCCTCAAAGTCTCTGGTTGAATCCTTATTTCTAGTCATTCTTTCATCGGTGTACTTATGGCATCATTGGAAACCAGAACGCTCACCACCTGTTCTCTCAGGGGTCTTTTCCATAGTTCCTAGCTCATAGTAACCGGCAATATATTCATATAATAGAATGGAATCTCCGTGGAAGATCAGCAAGATCAACCCACAGATCCATATAAAAGAGCCATGGACTCATCCGTTTGGACCAGCAAGGTCAATCAACCAGATCCATGCCCGGTTTCAGAAAACAACTCTTACTCCTTGTTCCAATATCTTCCCGACGCACGTGTGGGTATCTTCGGCGACCCAGAGCCCGAGCACCGTATGGTCAGCACCCTCTAGGATCCTTCGCAGGTGACCTAGCGCTTCACTGATAGGCCGCTTCCTTGGTCCCTCATCCACCGTACCGGAAGCTCACCATTTAAATCGAACCGAGACTGGTCAAGACCTCGATCGACCTTGCTACGCGAGACGTCCTCCATTGACTCTCCGTCAGCAGTTGCAACTTTATCAGTTCGGTCTTCATGACCTTAATCCTCAAGACGGTCAAAATGCTTCTCCAGCATTCTTGACATAAAACAGTCATTTACAAACAGTCACAAAATACAGTTTCTATAACGAACTCTTGTCTTTCCATATTATCCACTCTCGGACCACATTACTTATTCCACATTCCATTCAATGTGTACTCGTTCTCATCCATTCACTCATATAGACTACACATTATCTCACATACACCTTCATATTCATTATTCTACATACATATCCATGTTCGTACGTCCACATCATACTTCCAATTTCACATTCATACATACGCATCTACATGCATACATCCACATCCACATTCATACATCCATACCTCCATTTCCACATCCACACATCCACATTCATATTCATACATCCACATTCACATGCATACATCCATTTTCACATCCTCATTCATACATCCACATTCACATACATACATCCACATCCGTATCTACATCCATACATCCACATCCACCTCTTCATTCACATTCACATCCATACATCCACATCTACATACATACATCCATACATCCACATCTACATACATACATCCATTTTCACATCCTCATTCATACATACACATCCACATACATACATACACATCCGTATCTACATCCACATCAACATTCACATTCATACATATACATCTACATGTATACATCCACATCACATTTATACAACCATATTACATCCATTCTCATCCTAACACATCCCATATACATCTTAACACATCCTAACTCATCTTAACACATTCTATCACATCTTTTTACATCTCATACACCTCTTATCACATCCTATCACTTTCCATACGCATCTTGTCAAATCTTATCACATCTCATACACCTCTTATCACATCTTATCACATTTCATATCTTTTTTAAGAGAATTCTTATATTTGATATAAGATTTCTCTACACATTTATTTATGCATAAATTCCATTTAAGGAGACTAACACTTTCGAAATTAAAATCAATCTTTTATGCATCTTCTTATGCATAAATTCAATTTGGTAGGAATTACACTTTTAGAATAAAAGAATTTCTCTTATGCATCTAAGTTATGCATAAAATCCATTTATGAGGAAAATCACACCTTTAGTATAAAAAGAATATCTTTTATGCATACCTCTATGCATGAAATCCAATATGATAAAAGTAACACTCTTGCAATAAAATAATCAACTTTTATGCATACCTCTATGCATGAAATTCAATTATGATAAAAGTCACACTTTTATAATAAAATAATCAACCTTTATGCATACCTCTATGCATGAAATTCAATATAATAAAAGACACACTTTTATAATAAAATAATCAACTTTTATGCATACCTTTATGCATGAAATTTAAATATGATAAAAGTAACACTTTTGATATAAAAATTTTTCCATTATGTATACTTCTATGCATGAAATAAAAATGATAAAAGTAACACTTTTGATATAAAAATTTATCCTTTATGCATACTTCTATGCATGAAAATAAAAATGATAGAAGTAACACTTTTGATATAAAAATTTATCCATTATGCATACTTCTATGCATGAAAATAAAAATGGTAAAAGTAACACTTTTGATATAAAAATTTATCCATTATGCATACTTCTATGCATGAAAATAAAAATAATAAAAATAACACTTTTGATATAAAAATTTATCCATTATGCATACTTCTATGCATGAAAATAAAAATGATAAAAGTAACACTTTTGATATAAAAATTTATCCATTATGCATACTTCTATGCATGAAAATAAAAATAATAAAAATAACACTTTTGATATAAAAATTTATCCATTATGCATACTTCTATGCATGAAAATAAAAATGGTAAAAATAACACTTTTGATATAAAAATTTATCCATTATGCATACTTCTATGCATGAAATAAAAATGGTAAAAATAATACTTTTGATATAAAAACTTATCCTTTATGCATGATATTAAAATTCAATTTCTCCATGATTATAAGAAATTCTTTCAATTAATCTAGGATGATAATTCCTAGAATATGGTAGGAAGTCCTCTTTTTATGCTTTGAATGAAATTATTTTATGCATAATTTTTATAAAAATTTTACCATAGCTCCGCTGCTATGACTGATAAATCTCAATTTTTCTAAGGGATAAAGCTTATCATTAAGGAAATAATTAAAATGATCTCTAATTGGATCATTAATCCATAATGGATTGAATCATCAATATACATAAACTAAAAGCATAGAAAAAAGCCATTAATTTGGCCTCAAGCATAGCTTAATCTTGGGTTAAGTAAAAGCTTTATGAAAAGCTTGATTTGGATTGAGAATGGGTCAAGAGTATGACCATTTCTTGAGTGAGAGAGAGAAATTACATAAAAACCATTAGAATTTAAACATAAATGAAAATTAACTTCAATAGCATTTATTAAATTATGTAACTCTTCACTAACATTCATCAATTCACTTCAATAGCATTCAAAAAAACCATACCAATTAAGCTTCTCAAGCTTGAGAGGGGTTGAGAAGAGAGAAACATTGAGAAATTATAGAAAAGATCAATATTCACTAATTACCTTATAAATTGCTTGATTCTTTGTTCACGGTAGAGACCCCCAACCAATCAATTGGTTAAGTATGTTGATGGAGCCACCAATGGGGATTGAAGAAAGAGGGAAGCTCCAAAAACTAGTGAATTATTAATGAATTCATAGTTCTTGGCTTAGGTGGAGTAGAGTAACGATGCATAAACACTATATATATTTCAACAAGGGGGAGGCTTCTATTTATAGGAAAAATTGAGCTCCTAACCAAACAAACTGATTCTAGAATTTTCTAAATCAGTTTGGTCAATATTTGACCATTTTTAGGTCAGTTAAGCTAACTTTTTGGAACTAGACTTGAATGAGGAGAGAGGAGAGATGAAATATCTCAATTTTTATGAGTTTAAAACTCATTCAAGCATGTGAAATATGCACCTCCTTTAAAGAACTCCCCTTCCTTACATATGTCATATTTTTAATATTGCTCATAGTTTTTTACTAATAAACCTTGTACATTTTCAACTCTTCATCTTATGTGAAATATGCACCTCCTTTAAAGAACTCCCCTTCCTTACATATGTCATACTTTTAATATTGCTCATAATTTTTTACTAATAAACCTTGTACATTTTCAACTCTTCATCTTATGTGAAATATGCACCTCCTTTAAAGAACTCCCCTTCCTTACATATGTCATACTTTTAATATTGCTCATAATTTTTTACTAATAAACCTTGTACATTTTCAACTCTTCATCTTATGTGAAATATGCACCTCCTTTAAAGAACTCCCCTTCCTTACATATGTCATACTTTTAATATTGCTCATAATTTTTTACTAATAAACCTTGTACATTTTCAACTCTTCATCTTATGTGAAATATGCACCTCCTTTAAAGAACTCCCCTTCCTTACATATGTCATACTTTTAATATTGCTCATAATTTTTTTACTAATAAACCTTGTACATTTTCAACTCTTCAGCTTATGTGAGCATTTACTCATTTTTGGGTATCTTCTTTTACAAATTGGATTTATCTCCTCCCTACACATGGATTGATGCTATTGGCCCATAGGAACCTTAATTGGACCATAATCCAAAAATTTCTGAAAATCTAGACCCTTAGGCTAAGGTCCTTTATACCCATTTCTCATTAATTCCAATTGCACATTGGAAAGTTCTTTTTGAATTTCTGTTTCAGGGGAACTTATTTTAATAAGATGAGATAATTTTCTATCCAAAAATATTAAAAATCTGAATATTCTCTCTCTAGAATATTTTCTCTCTCTAGGTTAAAACAGTTAGAAACAAGTCTTTTATATTTCTGAAGAGGGATTGATTGTAGGAGAAGATGCTGGACATTTTGAGAGGCTGGGGAGGAATCTTACATTCTCTCCCACTTGAAAAACGTGAGATGCCCTCATCTCGCAAACTGGGGGTAATTTCGCAAGATGCACAAGTATGAGACTGAGAGAAATTTTTTTAATTAAGATTAACCACCAATTAAAAAAAATCTCAAAGAGAGTAAGGGTCAAGACAAGAACAAGATTTAAACTTTATTCATTCTTGGAACATATACAGTAAAGATAGAAGAGCTCTTTACACTTCCATAAGCCCGTCCATCATATGATCACAAAAGCAGCACTCACAAGCTGCGCACGTATAAGGTAACTCATCTATGGGAATGATTCTGTTGGTTATTGCCGCGCCTATCTCAGTGGTATGAGGTGTTCTAACAAAAGGACCTCTGAGAGGCAAGCCAAAAACGGGGTAAAGACATATCTTCTGATGAGGAAGAAAACACGCCAGTAAGAAGACCCGCTCAGAAAACCCAAGATGCCTTGATCTCATGACGCAGTAGTATCGGGGACCCAAACCCAAAGCTTCAATAACCATGGCCAAGCGGACATTATTACAAAAATGTTGCTGACCCCAGGGTGTTACCCTAGTTATGTCTTGATAGGTCCGCCATTTGGTCTGAGCTACAGAAGTTCCCAAGTGAGGGAAAAGTGAGCGCTCATACTGTTCTATAAAATCCTTCTTCACAGACTCACTTGCGTCTTGAAGGTGAGGAATCATTATGGATAAAACTAGTTCCTGTTGCCAAGCCATGAAGGAGATTAAGAAGAAAGGAGATCGATGGAAGTAAGATTACTGTGAGCGATAAGTAAAAGTTACGACTTATATAAAGGAAGGAGTTAGCGTAACCTAGAAGCCAACGGTATCTTACCACTGAAGTTTTACCGTCTTTCCATGATTTGGGTTTGGCACAAATTTCTATAGAAGGCATTAAGAACTTTGAGATGAGGAGATAAAAGAAGCTTGTAGGCTAAGTCACCTACTTTCATTGAATTCAGATATAAGGCTCACAATATTTGGGGGATAAGTTCTTATACTCCCCAAGAGATAAAAAACTTCTTTTGGGCCATACTCGAATGAAAACCAAAACCTTGGTATCCAAAACACCGATTTTCACTTCTGAACTCATTGTTCTAAATCCTTAAAACAGGCGTGACTCCTGGGAAGTATTCTAGGGAAAGGGTCTTCCTTTTTTAAACAGAATCTTTCTTTTAATTTAGAGAGGGAATAATTATAAGATCAAAAAGGAAGATTCTTACTCCTGTATACCTCGAAGGCTGGGGAGGAATCTTACATTCTACCCCACTTAAAAAAGTGCGAGATGTCCTCATCTCGCCAAGTAGAGGACAATTCTTTTTCTTAAGATCCAATTTTATTCTGGGGTTCCTTATATTCTGGTCAACCAAACAGAACACTGGGATAAATATCCCTTATATAGAACTTATCATTAAATAACAATTCATTCATATCATATCATTCATATCTTTAACATGATAATGGTCCATTAGACCGAAAAATTTCCTTCTGAACATTCCTCCACGGGAATTTCAGTCAAGCAAGTTCTCAATTTGTCATCCCTTAACTTGATCTACCGGTCAAGTGTTAACAGTAACAATTTGACAGTACAACCCACTAATCTCATAGTGATTTTTTGAATTCATTATCATCATTCTAGTTATGAATATCATCACAGGGACTCGTCCCATTCATCCTCATTGAGGTTTCGCTCAGCTTATTACATTTCAACCAAATTTTCAGAGGTCATCATTTTTCAATCAGAATCCAAATCAATTCATCAATTCTCAAACAGAATTAAAAATCATATCAACCACATTCGAAATCATCCTCTGGATAGCATTAACGCTTATAATTTCAAGTCTTAGATTTACTCGTATATACTGTCAGTAAAGAGCTGCAGTTATACTCTCGGTATATACGGGTAGTCACGGCCCTTGGAATTATAAGGTAATTACCATCATGTCTAGGCCTCAAGCAAGTCAGGGATTCTATATAATTGCGGTACTTCCAATTGAAGCCCCAATTACTAATTTACGAATTTCAATTTGAATTAACATTTTGTATGAATTATATCAAACAATTCACAACCTTTTTGTGCGTCTTGATAAACTTTTGACATAATTGGCTCCTCAGTTGATCTTATTGGAGATCTATGACATAAGTCTGATAAATAGATTTTTCTTTATCCGATCGTCCGTAAACAATCACTTTAAAAAAAAACATTTGTATATTTATATACAAGTTGCAATAAGTACATAGAGTGGCTTGGCTCAAAATTCAAAATCTCCTCGAGAGACGCATAAGACGATGGTACTGGGCCATAGTCATGCCCTGTTACATAATTTCTCTAATTGCAAAGGGAGCTATTATTTTCTCCTTAGGGATAAATCGACTAAGGAGTCTATAAACTCGGCAAGCAAGTCTGAAATTTTGAGGTGTTTGAAGATATAGAATGACACCACGTGTCATTTTCAGCTTTATCAAAATCATGGCCAATGAGAGATTCTGCCTCAGCATTGCACGCCGGTTGTAAGAGGCATGGATATATAGCCCTGCAACCCACTTATGCTATTGTCTCTCCACTAGGTTAGGAAAATACAATTCCTCGAAATGGCGTGCGAGTCTTGCTCGGCTTGTTCGTGTTGAAGCAGAAGCGATGAGATGCTCGAAGGCAAATGCAATCATATCTTGAGACTGGGTGAGGTTGGGAATACCAAATAAATGGGGAACTTCCATCTATAAAAATAATTTCTTTGATTAAAATTTCTTCATTAAAGAAGCTTACGGTATGAAAATACATTATAAGAATGCTGTTCTTGAATTCTTATTACCAATTTCAGATAAGAATTTAATTATCTTTATTAGCTTTCAATTTTGCTCTGATACCAACTGTGAGATCCCTGTTCCCACCACGCGACGGATTCGGGGTACTAGCAGCGGAAGTAGCACATCGGGCGCGGGGCAGGGGTCTCACACTCGGGGCCTTGCCCACCACGGATATCCGGACAAGAGACTAATCCGTCGGTTTGTCCAAAACCGAAACCGGAAAAACTTCCTTTACCCGGAAAGCATGGGCGATTCCACCAGGATAACTCTTTACTCTAACGTAGTCAAGATCATTACGGATCAACTGATCTGACTGCACCTTTAACGGTACTTGGTCAAATCAAGGAAGAAACTTGCACTTGGATCATTGGGATCAACGCTTTTTTCCCCATCAAGAGGCACAGCCATTGATTCCTATCCATAGAACAATTTCTATCCGGGATCTACTTCATCTATCGTAATAATAGAAATTAAATCTCGATTTACGGATCCATCAGTCCAGCCTAACCCCATCCAGTCCCATGGGTTAGCCAACCGCCCAACCACTGTAGTGATGGGATCCAATTAAGAATTTGGTTAGGTTTTGTCCCGGGTACCAAGGAAAAGAGTTCCAAGGCTCCCTAGCCGGAAGTTCATGCAAACATAAAACTAGTCACACCACTTACACACCCAATATGAAATTGCCTTTTTCTTAGCATCAACTACCTTTAAAACAATCCTTTAATAAAACCATTATGTCACTGATGACAATCCTCAAAGTCTCTGGTTGAATCCTTATTTCTAGTCATTCTTTCATCGGTGTACTTATGGCATCATTGGCAACCAGAACGCTCACCACCTGTTCTCTCAGGGGTCTTTTCCATAGTTCCTAGCTCATAGTAACTGGCAATATATTCATATAATAGAATGGAATCTCCGTGGAAGATCAGCAAGATCAACCCACAGATCCATATAAAAGAGCCATGGACTCATCCGTTGAGGACCAGCAAGGTCAATCAACCAGATCCATGCCCGGTTTCAGAAAACAACTCTTACTCCTTGTTCCAATATCTTCCACAACGCACGTGTGGGTATCTTCGGCGACCCAGAGCCCGAGCATCGTATGGTCAGCACCCTCTAGGATCCTTCGCAGGTGACCTAGCGCTTCACTCATAGGCCGCTTCCTTGGTCCCTCATCCACCGTACCGGAAGCTCACCATTTAAATCGAACCGAGGCTAGTCAAGACCTCAATCGACCTTGCTACGCGAGACGTCCTCCATTGACTCTCCGTCAGCAGTTGCAACTTTATCAGTTCGGTCTTCATGAACTTAATCCTCACCTCAAGATGGTCAAAATGCTTCTCCAGCATTCTTGACATAAAACGGTCATTTACAAACAGTCACAAAATACAGTTTCTATAAAACGAACTCTTGTCTTTCCATATTATCCACTCTCGGACCACATTACTTATTCCACATTCCATTCAATGTGTACTCGTTCTCATCCATTCACTCATATAGACTACACATTATCTCACATACACCTTCATATTCATTATTCTACATACATATCCATGTTCGTACGTCCACATCATACTTCCAATTTCACATTCATACATACGCATCTACATGCATACATCCACATCCACATTCATACATCCATACCTCCATTTCCACATCCACACATCCACATTCATATTCATACATCCACATTCACATACATACATCCATTTTCACATCCTCATTCATACATCCACATTCACATACATACATCCACATCCGTATCTACATCCATACATCCACATCCACCTCTTCATTCACATTCACATCCATACATCCACATCTACATACATACATCCATACATCCACATCTACATAAATACATCCATTTTCACATCCTCATTCATACATACACATCCACATACATACATACACATCCGTATCTACATCCATACATCCACATCCACATCAACATTCACATTCATACATATACATCTACATGTATACATCCACATCACATTTATACAACCATATTATATCCATTCTTGTCCTAACACATCCCATATACATCTTAACACATCCTAACTCATCTTAACACATCCTAACTCATCTTAACACATTCTATCACATCTCATACACATCTTATCACATCTTTTTACATCTCATACACCTCTTATCACATCCTATCACTTTCCATACGCATCTTGTCAAATCTTATCACATCTCATACACCTCTTATCACATCTTATCACATTTCATATCTTTTTTAAGAGAATTCTTATATTTGATATAAGATTTCTCTACACATTTATTTATGCATAAATTCCATTTAAGGAGACTAACACTTTCGAAATTAAAATCAATCTTTTATGCATCTTCTTATGCATAAATTCAATTTGGTAGGAATTACACTTTTAGAATAAAAGAATTTCTCTTATGCATCTAAGTTATGCATAAAATCCATTTATGAGGAAAATCACACCTTTAGTATAAAAAGAATATCTTTTATGCATACCTCTATGCATGAAATCCAATATGATAAAAGTAACACTCTTACAATAAAATAATCAACTTTTATGCATACCTCTATGCATGAAATTCAATTATGATAAAAGTCACACTTTTATAATAAAATAATCAACCTTTATGCATACCTCTATGCATGAAATTCAATATAATAAAAGACACACTTTTATAATAAAATAATCAACTTTTATGCATACCTTTATGCATGAAATTTAAATATGATAAAAGTAACACTTTTGATATAAAAATTTATCCATTATGTATACTTCTATGCATGAAATAAAAATGATAAAAGTAACACTTTTGATATAAAAATTTATCCTTTATGCATACTTCTATGCATGAAAATAAAAATGATAGAAGTAACACTTTTGATATAAAAATTTATCCATTATGCATACTTCTATGCATGAAAATAAAAATGGTTAAAGTAACACTTTTGATATAAAAATTTATCCATTATGCATACTTCTATGCATGAAAATAAAAATAATAAAAATAACACTTTTGATATAAAAATTTATCCATTATGCATACTTCTATGCATGAAAATAAAAATGATAAAAGTAACACTTTTGATATAAAAATTTATCCATTATGCATACTTCTATGCATGAAAATAAAAATAATAAAAATAACACTTTTGATATAAAAATTTATCCATTATGCATACTTCTATGCATGAAAATAAAAATGGTAAAAATAACACTTTTGATATAAAAATTTATCCATTATGCATACTTCTATGCATGAAATAAAAATGGTAAAAATAACACTTTTGATATAAAAACTTATCCTTTATGCATGATATTAAAATTCAATTTCTCCATGATTATAAGAAATTCTTTCAATTAATCTAGGATGATAATTCCTAGAATATGGTAGGAAGTCCTCTTTTTATGCTTTGAATGAAATTATTTTATGCATAATTTTTATAAAAATTTTACCATAGCTCCGCTGCTATGACTGATAAATCTCAATTTTTCTAAGGGATAAAGCTTATCATTAAGGAAATAATTAAAATGATCTCTAATTGGATCATTAATCCATAATGGATTGAATCATCAATATACATAAACTAAAAGCATAGAAAAAAGCCATTAATTTGGCCTCAAGCATAGCTTAATCTTGGGTTAAGTAAAAGCTTTATGAAAAGCTTGATTTGGATTGAGAATGGGTCAAGAGTATGACCATTTCTTGAGTGAGAGAGAGAAATTACATAAAAACCATTAGAATTTAAACATAAATGAAAATTAACTTCAATAGCATTTATTAAATTATGTAACTCTTCACTAACATTCATCAATTCACTTCAATAGCATTCAAAAAAACCATACCAATTAAGCTTCTCAAGCTTGAGAGGGGTTGAGAAGAGAGAAACATTGAGAAATTATAGAAAAGATCAATATTCACTAATTACCTTATAAATTGCTTGATTCTTTGTTCACGGTAGAGACCCCCAACCAATCAATTGGTTAAGTATGTTGATGGAGCCACCAATGGGGATTGAAGAAAGAGGGAAGCTCCAAAAACTAGTGAATTATTAATGAATTCATAGTTCTTGGCTTAGGTGGAGTAGAGTAACGATGCATAAACACTATATATATTTCAACAAGGGGGAGGCTTCTATTTATAGGAAAAATTGAGCTCCTAACCAAACAAACTGATTCTAGAATTTTCTAAATCAGTTTGGTCAATATTTGACCATTTTTAGGTCAGTTAAGCTAACTTTTTGGAACTAGACTTGAATGAGGAGAGAGGAGAGATGAAATATCTCAATTTTTATGAGTTTAAAACTCATTCAAGCATGTGAAATATGCACCTCCTTTAAAGAACTCCCCTTCCTTACATATGTCATATTTTTAATATTGCTCATAGTTTTTTACTAATAAACCTTGTACATTTTCAACTCTTCATCTTATGTGAAATATGCACCTCCTTTAAAGAACTCCCCTTCCTTACATATGTCATACTTTTAATATTGCTCATAATTTTTTACTAATAAACCTTGTACATTTTCAACTCTTCATCTTATGTGAAATATGCACCTCCTTTAAAGAACTCCCCTTCCTTACATATGTCATACTTTTAATATTGCTCATAATTTTTTACTAATAAACCTTGTACATTTTCAACTCTTCATCTTATGTGAAATATGCACCTCCTTTAAAGAACTCCCCTTCCTTACATATGTCATACTTTTAATATTGCTCATAATTTTTTACTAATAAACCTTGTACATTTTCAACTCTTCATCTTATGTGAAATATGCACCTCCTTTAAAGAACTCCCCTTCCTTACATATGTCATACTTTTAATATTGCTCATAATTTTTTTACTAATAAACCTTGTACATTTTCAACTCTTCAGCTTATGTGAGCATTTACTCATTTTTGGGTATCTTCTTTTACAAATTGGATTTATCTCCTCCCTACACATGGATTGATGCTATTGGCCCATAGGAACCTTAATTGGACCATAATCCAAAAATTTCTGAAAATCTAGACCCTTAGGCTAAGGTCCTTTATACCCATTTCTCATTAATTCCAATTGCACATTGGAAAGTTCTTTTTGAATTTCTGTTTCAGGGGAACTTATTTTAATAAGATGAGATAATTTTCTATCCAAAAATATTAAAAATCTGAATATTCTCTCTCTAGAATATTTTCTCTCTCTAGGTTAAAACAGTTAGAAACAAGTCTTTTATATTTCTGAAGAGGGATTGATTGTAGGAGAAGATGCTGGACATTTTGAGAGGCTGGGGAGGAATCTTACAGTTTAGGTAGAATATAGCTCTACCACAATTACATTCAACCTCAACCGGTTACATTCATTGAAGTCTAGCTCTACCACGTCGTAGAGCTAGAAGAATGCATTCTAGCTCCGTGGTAGAGCTGGACCTCAAGGCATTCTAGCTCCACGATGTGGTCTAGATAGAATTCAGCTCTACCACGTGGTAGAGCTAGATCAAATGCAATTCTAGCTCCTTGGTTCTTGTCATGTGAAGTAGGTCTCTTCTTGGAGTAACTGGTTTTGTTGATGTGTATGGAACACACCTAGATCGATGCATTCTTGCTCTACCACATGGTAGAGCTAGATCTTAAAGCTTTTTACCTCTACGATTCTAGCTCCACCACATGGTAGAGCTAGACCTCAAATGCAATTCTAGCTCCACCACATGGTAGAGCTAGATCTCAAAGCATTCTATCTCTACAATGTGGTTTAGGTAGAATACAGCTCTACCACAGTTACATTCAACCTCAGCCGGTTACATTCATTGAAGTCTAGCTCTACCACATGGTAGAGCTAGAAGAATGCATTCTAGCTCCACCACATGGTAGAGCTAGATTTCAAAGCATTCTGGTCAATACATTCATTAATCTTGCTCTGTCACCTGGTAGAGATAATATCCATTAAAAAACCAACACTAGAATACTTTGAAGTCCAGCTAGAATCCATTTATCTAGCTCTACCATGTGGTAGAGCAAGAATAATAAATGTATTGAGAGCTCCAAGATCTAGCTCTACCACATGGTAGAGCTAGACCTCAAATGCAATTGTAGATCCACCACATGGTAGAGCTAGACCTCAAAGCATTCTAGCTCTACGATGTGGTCTAGGTTGGATACAGCTCTACCACATGGTAGAGCTAGATCAAATGCAATTCTAGATGCTTGTTTCTTGTCATGTAAAGTAGATCTCTTCTTGAAGTAATTGATTTTGTTGATATGCATGGTACACAACTAGATCAATGCATTCTACCTCCACCACATGGTAGAGCTAGATCGAATGCAATTGTAGCTCCTTGGTTCTCGTCATGTGAAGTAGGTCTCTTCTTAGAGTAATTGATTTTGTTGATCTGCATGGTACACAGCTAGATCGATGAATTCTAGCTCCACCACATGGAAGCTCCACCACATGGTAGAGCTAGATCTGAAATGCAATTCTAGCTCCACCACATGGTAGAGCGAGACCTCAAAGCATTCTAGCTCTACGATGTGGTCTAGGTAGAATACAGCTCTACCACGTGGTAGAGCTACATCAAATGCAATTCTAGCTCCTTGGTTCTTGTCATGTGAAGTAGGTCTCCTCTTGGAGTAATTGATTTTGTTAATCCGCATGGTACACAGCTAGATCGATGCATTCTAGCTTCACCACATGATAGAGCTAGACCTCAAATTAATTCTAGCTCCACCACATGGTAGAGCTAGACCTCAAAGCATTCTTGCTCTAAAATGTGGTCTAGGTTGAATACAGCTCTCTCGTGTGGTAGAGCTACATCAAATGTAATTCTAGCTCCTTGGTTCTCGTCATGGTCTCTTCTTGGAGTAATTGGTTTTGTTAATTTTGCATGGTACATAGCTAGATTAATGCATTCTAGCTCTACCACATGGTAGAGCTAGACCTCAAATGCAATTCTAGATCCACCACATGGTAGCGCTAGACGTCAAAGCATTCTAGCTCTACGATGTGGTCTAGGTTGGATACAGCTACCACGTGGTAGAGCTAGATCAAATGCAATTCTAGATGCTTGTTTCTTGTCATGTGAAGTAGATGTCTTCTTGAAGTAATTGATTTTGTTGATCTGCATGGTACACAGCTAGATCGATGCATTCTACCTCCACCAAGATCGAATGCAATTGTAGCTCCTTGGTTCTCATCATCTGAAGTAGGTCTCTTCTTAGAGCAATTGGTTTTGTTGATCTGCATGGTACACAGCTAGATCGATGAATTTTAGCTCCACCACATGGTAGATCTGGACCTCAAAGCATTCTAGCTCTACGATGTGGTCTAGGTAGAATACAGCTCTACCACGTGGTAGAGCTAGATCAAATGCAATTCTAGCTCCTTGGTTCTTGTCATGTGAAGTAGGTCTCTTCTTGGAGTAATTGGTTTTGTTGATGTGTATGGAACATAGCTAGATCAATGCATTCTTGCTCTACCACATGGTAGAGCTAGACCTCAAAGCTTTCTACCTCTACAATTCTAGCTCCACCACATGGTAGAGCTAGACCTCAAAGCATTCTATCTCTACAATGTGGTTTAGGTAGAATATAGCTCTACCACAGTTACATTCAACCTCAACCGGTTACATTGTTTGAAGTCTAGCTCTACCACATGGTAGAGCTAGAAGAATGCATTCTGGCTCCGTGGTAAAGCTGGACCTCAAGGCATTCTAGCTCTACGATGTGGTCTAGATAGAATACAGCTCTACCACGTGGTAGAGCTAGATCAAATGCAATTCTAGCTCCTTGGTTCTTGTCATGTGAAGTAGGTCTCTTCTTGGAGTAACTGATTTTGTTGATGTGTATGGAACACACCTAGATCGATGCATTCTTGCTCTACCACATGATAGAGCTAGATCTCAAAGCTTTTTACCTCTACGATTCTAGCTCCATCACATGGTAGAGCTAGACCTCAAATGCAATTCTAGCTCCACCACATGGTAGAGCTAGACCTCAAAGCATTCTATCTCTACAATGTGGTTTAGGTAGAATACAGCTCTACCACAGTTACATTCAACCTCAGCCGGTTACATTCATTGAAGTCTAGCTCTACCACATGGTAGAGCTAGAAGAATGCATTCTAGCTCCACCACACGGTAGAGCTAGATTTCAAAGCATTCTGGTCAATACATTCATTAATCTTGCTCTGCCACTTGGTAGAGATAATATCCATTAAAAAACCAACACTAGAATACTTTGAAGTCCAGCTAGAATCCATTTATCTAGCTCTACCATGTGGTAGAGCAAGACTAATAAATGTATTGAGAGCTCCAAGACGGAGTAATTGGTTCTCGTCTCATGGTCTCTTCTTGGAGTAATTGGTTTTGTTGATTTGCATGGTACACAGCTAGATCAATGCATTCTAGCTCCACCACATGGTAGAGCTAGACCTCAAATGCAATTGTAGATCCACCACATGGTAGAGCTAGACCTCAAAGCATTCTAGCTCTACGATGTGGTCTAGGTTGGATACAGCTCTACCACGTGGTAGAGCTAGATCAAATGCAATTCTAGATGCTTGTTTCTTGTCATGTAAAGTAGATCTCTTCTTGAAGTAATTGATTTTGTTGATATGCATGGTACACAACTAGATCAATGCATTCTACCTCCACCACATGGTAGAGCTAGATCGAATGCAATTGTAGCTCCTTGGTTCTCGTCATGTGAAGTAGGTCTCTTCTTAGAGTAATTGGTTTTGTTGATCTGCATGGTACACAGCTAGATCGATGAATTCTAGCTCCACCACATGGAAGCTCCACCACATGGTAGAGCTAGATCTGAAATGCAATTCTAGCTCCACCACATGGTAGAGCTAGACCTCAAAGCATTCTAGCTCTACAATGTGGTCTAGGTAGAATACATCTCTACCACGTGGTAGAGCTAGATCAAATGCAATTCTAGCTCCTTGGTTCTTGTCATGTGAAGTAGGTCTCTTCTTGGAGTAATTGATTTTGTTAATCCGCATGGTACACAGCTAGATCGATGCATTCTAGCTTCACCACATGATAGAGCTAGACCTCAAATTAATTCTAGCTCCACCACATGGTAGAGCTAGACCTCAAAGCATTCTTGCTCTAAAATGTGGTCTAGGTTGAATACAGCTCTCTCATGTGGTAGAGCTAGATCAAATGTAATTCTAGCTCCTTGGTTCTTGTCATGGTCTCTTCTTGGAGTAATTGGTTTTGTTAATTTGCATGGTACACAGCTAGATTAATGCATGCTAGCTCTACCACATGGTAGAGCTAGACCTCAAATGCAATTCTAGATCCACCACATGGTAGAGCTAGACGTCAAAGCATTCTAGCTCTACGATGTGGTCTAGGTTGGATACAGCTCTACCACGTGGTAGAGCTAGATCAAATGCAATTCTAAATGCTTGCTTCTTGTCATGTGAAGTAGATGTCTTCTTGAAGTAATTGATTTTGTTGATCTGCATGGTACACAGCTAGATCGATGCATTCTACCTCCACCAAGATCGAATGCAATTGTAGCTCCTTGGTTCTCATCATCTGAAGTAGGTCTCTTCTTAGAGCAGTTGGTTTTGTCATGTGAAGTAGATGTCTTCTTGAAGTAATTGATTTTGTTGATCTGCATGGTACACAGCTAGATCGATGCATTCTACCTCCACCAAGATCGAATGCAATTGTAGCTCCTTGGTTCTCATCATCTGACGTGGGTCTCTTCTTAGAGTAATTGGTTTTGTTGATCTGCATGGTACACAGCTAGATTGATGAATTTTAGCTCCACCACATGGTAGATCTGGACATCAAAGCATTCTAGCTCTACGATGTGGTCTAGGTAGAATACAGCTCTACCACGTGGTAGAGCTAGATCAAATGCAATTCTAGCTCCTTGGTTCTTGTCATGTGAAGTAGGTCTCTTCTTGGAGTAATTGGTTTTATTGATGTGTATGGAACATAGCTAGATCAATGCATTCTTGCTCTACCACATGGTAGAGCTAGACCTCAAAGCTTTCTACCTCTACGATTCTAGCTCCACCACATGGTAGAGCTAGACCTCACATGCAATTCTAGCTCCACCACATGGTAGAGCTAGACCTCAAAGCACTCTATCTCTACAATGTGGTTTAGGTAGAATATAGCTCTACCACGTGGTAGAGCTAGATCAAATGCAATTCTAGCTCCTTGGTTCTTGTCATGTGAAGTAGGTCTCTTCTTGGAGTAATTGGTTTTTTTGATGTGTATGGAACACAGCTAGATCGATGCATTCTAGCTCCACCACATGGTAGAGCTAGACCTCAAAGCATTCTATCTCTACAATGTGGTTTAGGTAGAATACTGCTCTACCACAGTTACATCCAACCTCAGTCAGTTACATTCATTGAAGTCTAGCTCTACCACATGGTAGAGCTAGAGCTAGAAGAATGCATTCTAGCTCCACCACATGGTAGAGCTAGAAGAATGCATTCTAGCTTCACCACATGGTAGAGATAGACCTCAAAGCATTCTTTCTCTACGATGTGATCTAGGTAGAATACAGCTCTATCACGTGGTAGAGCTAGATCAAATGCAATTCTAGCTCCTTGGTTGTTGTCATGTGAAATAGGTCTCTTCTTGGAGTAATTGGTTTTGTTGATGTGTATGGAACACAGCTAGATCGATGCATTCTTGCTCTACCACATGGTAAGCTAGACCTCAAAGCTTTCTACCTCTACGATTCTAGCTGCACCACATGGTAGAGCTAGACCTCAAAGCATTCTATCTCTACAATGTGGTTCAGGTAGAATACAGCTCTACCACAGTTACATTCAACCTCAGCTGGTTACATTCATTGAAGTCTAGCTCTACCACATGGTAGAGCTAGAAGAATGCATTCTAGCTCCACCACACGGTAGAGCTAGATTTCAAAGCATTCTGGTCAATACATTCATTAATCTTGCTCTGGCACCTGGTAGAGATAATATCCATTAAAAAACCAACACTAGAATACTTTGAAGTCCAGCTAGAATCCATTTATCTAGCTCTACCATGTGGTAGAGCAAGACTAATAAATGTATTGAGAGCTCCAAGATGGAGTAATTGGTTCTCGTCTCATGGTCTCTTCTTGGAGTAATTGGTTTTGTTGATTTGCATGGTACACAGCTAGATCAATGCATTCTAGCTCCACCACATGGTAGAGCTAGACCTCAAATGCAATTGTAGATCCACCACATGGTAGAGCTAGACCTCAAAGCATTCTAGCTCTACGATGTGGTCTAGGTTGGATACAGCTCTACCACATGGTAGAGCTAGATCAAATGCAATTCTAGATGCTTGTTTCTTGTCATGTAGATCTCTTCTTGAAGTAATTGATTTTGTTGATATGCATGGTACACAACTAGATCAATGCATTCTACCTCCACCACATGGTAGAGCTAGATCGAATGCAATTGTAGCTCCTTGGTTCTCGTCATGTGAAGTAGGTCTCTTCTTAGAGTGATTGGTTTTGTTGATCTGCATGGTACACAGCTAGATCGATGAATTCTAGCTCCACCACATGGAAGCTCCACCACATGGTAGAGCTAGATCTGAAATGCAATTCTAGCTCCACCACATGGTAGAGCTAGACCTCAAAGCATTCTAGCTCTACGATGTGGTCTAGGTAGAATATAGCTCTACCACGTGGTAGAGCTAGATCAAATGCAATTCTAGCTCCTTGGTTCTTGTCATGTGAAGTAGGTCTCTTCTTGGAGTAATTGATTTTGTTAATCTGCATGGTACACAGCTAGATCGATGCATTCTAGCTTCACCACATGATAGAGCTAGACCTCAAATTAATTCTAGCTCCACCACATGGTAGAGCTAGATCTCAAAGCATTCTTGCTCTAAAATGTGGTCTAGGCTGAATACAGCTCTACCGCGTGGTAGAGCTAGATCAAATGTAATTCTAGCTCCTTGGTTCTTGTCATGGTCTCTTCTTGGAGTAATTGGTTTTGTTAATTTGCATGGTACACAGCTAGATTAATGCATGCTAGCTCTACCACATGGTAGAGCTAGACCTCAAATGCAATTCTAGATCCACCACATGGTAGAGCTAGACGTCAAAGCATTCTAGCTCTACAATGTGGTCTAGGTTGGATACAGCTCTACCACGTGGTAGAGCTAGATCAAATGCAATTCTAGATGCTTGTTTCTTGTCATGTGAAGTAGATGTCTTCTTGAAGTAATTGATTTTGTTGATCTGCATGGTACACAGCTAGATCGATGCATTCTACCTCCACCAAGATCGAATGCAATTGTAGCTCCTTGGTTCTCATCATCTGAAGTAGGTCTCTTCTTAGAGTAATTGGTTTTGTCATGTGAAGTAGATGTCTTCTTGAAGTAATTGATTTTGTTGATCTGCATGGTACACAACTAGATCGATGCATTCTACCTCCACCAAGATCGAATGCAATTGTAGCTCCTTGGTTCTCATCATCTGAAGTGGGTCTCTTCTTAGAGTAATTGGTTTTGTTGATCTGCATGGTACACAGCTAGATTGATGAATTTTAGCTCCTCCACATGGTAGATCTGGACCTCAAAGCATTCTAGCTCTACGATGTGGTCTAGGTAGAATACAGCTCTACCACGTGGTAGAGCTAGATCAAATGCAATTCTAGCTCCTTGGTTCTTGTCATGTGAAGTAGGTCTCTTCTTGGAGTAATTGGTTTTGTTGATGTGTATGGAACATAGCTAGATCAATGCATTCTTGCTCTACCACATGGTAGAGCTAGACCTCAAAGCTTTCTACCTCTACGATTCTAGCTCCACCACATGGTAGAGCTAGACCTCAAAGCATTCTATCTCTACAATGTGGTTTAGGTAGATTCATTGAAGTCTAGCTCTACCACATGGTAGAGCTAGAAGCATGCATTCTAGCTCCACCACATGGTAGAGCTGGACCTCAAAGCATTCTAGCTCTACGATGTGGTCTAGATAGAATACAGCTCTACCACGTGGTAGAGCTAGATCAAATGCAATTCTAGCTCCTTGGTTCTTGTCATGTGAAGTAGGTCTCTTCTTGGAGTAATTGGTTTTTTTGATGTGTATGGAACACAGCTAGATCGATGCATTCTTGCTCTACCACATGGTAGAGCTAGACTTTAAAGCTTCCTACCTTTACGATTTTAGCTCCACCACATGGTAGAGCTAGACCTCAAAGCATTCTATCTCTACAATGTGGTTTAGGTAGAATACTGCTCTACCACAGTTACATTCAACCTCAGTCAGTTACATTCATTGAAGTCTAGCTCTACCACATGGTAGAGCTAGAGCTAGAAGAATGCATTCTAGCTCCACCACATGGTAGAGCTAGAAGAATGCATTCTAGCTCCACCACATGGTAGAGATAGACCTCAAAGCATTCTTTCTCAATACAGCTCTATCACGTGGTAGAGCTAGATCAAATGCAATTCTAGCTCCTTGGTTCTTGTCATGTGAAGTAGGTCTCTTCTTGGAGTAATTGGTTTTGTTGATGTGTATGGAACACAGCTAGATCGATGCATTCTTGCTCTACCACATGGTAAGCTAGACCTCAAAGCTTTCTACCTCTACGATTCTAGCTCCACCACATGGTAGAGCTAGACCTCAAAGCATTCTATCTCTACAATGTGGTTTAGGTAGAATACAGCTCTACCACAGTTACATTCAACCTCAGCCGGTTACATTCATTGAAGTCTAGCTCTACCACATGGTAGAGCTAGAAGAATGCATTCTAGCTCCACCACACGGTAGATCTAGATTTCAAAGCATTCTGGTCAATACATTCATTAATCTTGCTCTGCCACCTGGTAGAGATAATATCCATTAAAAAACCAACACTAGAATACTTTGAAGTCCAGCTAGAATCCATTTATCTATCTACCATGTGGTAGAGCAAGACTAATAAATGTATTGAGAGCTCCAAGATGGAGTAATTGGTTCTCATCTCATGGTCTCTTCTTGGAGTAATTGGTTTTGTTGATTTGCATGGTACACAGCTAGATCAATGCATTCTAGCTCCACCACATGGTAGAGCTAGACCTCAAATGCAATTCTAGATCCACCACATGGTAGAGCTAGACCTCAAAGCATTCTAGCTCTACGATGTGGTCTAGGTTGGGTACAGCTCTACCACGTGGTAGAGCTAGATCAAATGCAATTCTAGATGCTTGTTTCTTGTCATGTAAAGTAGATCTCTTCTTGAAGTAATTGATTTTGTTGATATGCATGTACAAAACTAGATCAATGCATTCTACCTCCACCACATGGTAGAGCTAGATCGAATGCAATTGTAGCTCCTTGGTTCTCGTCATGTGAAGTAGGTCTCTTCTTAGAGTAATTGGTTTTGTTGATCTGCATGGTACAAAGCTAGATCGATGAATTCTAGCTCCACCACATGGAAGCTCCACCACATGGTAGAGCTAGATCTGAAATGCAATTCTAGCTCCACCACATGGTAGAGCTAGACCTCAAAGCATTCTAGCTCTACGATGTGGTCTAGGTAGAATACAGCTCTACCACGTGGTAGAGCTAGATCAAATGCAATTCTAGATCCTTGGTTCTTGTCATGTGAAGTAGGTCTCTTCTTGGAGTAATTGATTTTGTTAATCCGCATGGTACACAGCTAGATCGATGCATTCTAGCTTCACCACATGATAGAGCTAGACCTCAAATTAATTCTAGCTCCACCACATGGTAGAGCTAGACCTCAAAGCATTCTTGCTCTAAAATGTGGTCTAGGCTGAATATAGCTCTACCGCGTGGTAGAGCTAGATCAAATGTAATTCTAGCTCCTTGGTTCTCGTCATGGTCTCTTCTTGGAGTAATTGGTTTTGTTAATTTTGCATGGTACATAGCTAGATTAATGCATTCTAGCTCTACCACATGGTAGAGCTAGACCTCAAGTGCAATTCTAGATCCACCACATGGTAGAGCTAGACGTCAAAGCATTCTAGCTCTACGATGTGGTCTAGGTTGGATACAGCTCTACCACGTGGTAGAGCTAGATCAAATGCAATTCTAAATGCTTGCTTCTTGTCATGTGAAGTAGATGTCTTCTTGAAGTAATTGATTTTGTTGATCTGCATTGTACACAGCTAGATCGATGCATTCTACCTCCACCAAGATCGAATGCAATTGTAGCTCCTTGGTTCTCATCATCTGAAGTAGGTCTCTTCTTAGAGTAATTGGTTTTGTCATGTGAAGTAGATGTCTTCTTGAAGTAATTGATTTTGTTGATCTGCATGGTACACAGCTAGATCGATGCATTCTACCTCCACCAAGATCGAATGCAATTGTAGCTCCTTGGTTCTCATCATCTGAAGTGGGTCTCTTCTTAGAGTAATTGGTTTTGTTGATCTGCATGGTACACAGCTAGATTGATGAATTTTAGCTCCTCCACATGGTAGATCTGGATCTCAAAGCATTCTAGCTCTACGATGTGGTCTAGGTAGAATACAGCTCTACCACGTGGTACAGCTAGATCAAATGCAATTCTAGCTCCTTGGTTCTTGTCATGTGAAGTAGGTCTCTTCTTGGAGTAATTGGTTTTGTTGATGTGTATGGAACATAGCTAGATCAATGCATTCTTGCTCTACCACATGGTAGAGCTAGACCTCAAAGCTTTCTACCTCTACGATTCTAGCTCCACCACATGGTAGAGCTAGACCTCACATGCAATTCTAGCTCCACCACATGGTAGAGCTAGACCTCAAAGCATTCTATCTCTACAATGTGGTTTAGGTAGATTCATTGAAGTCTAGCTCTACCACATGGTAGAGCTAGAAGCATGCATTCTAGCTCCACCACATGGTAGAGCTGGACCTCAAAGCATTCTAGCTCTACGATGTGGTCTAGATAGAATACAGCTCTACCACGTGGTAGAGCTAGATCAAATGCAATTCTAGCTCCTTGGTTCTTGTCATGTGAAGTAGGTCTCTTCTTGGAGTAATTGGTTTTTTTGATGTGTATGGAACACAGCTAGATCGATGCATTCTTGCTCTACCACATGGTAGAGCTAGACTTTAAAGCTTCCTACCTTTACGATTTTAGCTCCACCACATGGTAGAGCTAGACCTCAAAGCATTCTATCTCTACAATGTGGTTTAGGTAGAATACTGCTCTACCACAGTTACATTCAACCTCAGTCAGTTACATTCATTGAAGTCTAGCTCTACCACATGGTAGAGCTAGAGCTAGAAGAATGCATTCTAGCTCCACCACATGGTAGAGCTAGAAGAATGCATTCTAGCTCCACCACATGGTAGAGATAGACCTCAAAGCATTCTTTCTCAATACAGCTCTATCACGTGGTAGAGCTAGATCAAATGCAATTCTAGCTCCTTGGTTCTTGTCATGTGAAGTAGGTCTCTTCTTGGAGTAATTGGTTTTGTTGATGTGTATGGAACACAGCTAGATCGATGCATTCTTGCTCTACCACATGGTAAGCTAGACCTCAAAGCTTTCTACCTCTACGATTCTAGCTCCACCACATGGTAGAGCTAGACCTCAAATGCAATTCTAGCTCCACCACATGGTAGAGCTAGACCTCAAAGCATTCTATCTCTACAATGTGGTTTAGGTAGAATACATCTCTACCACAGATACATTCAACCTCAGCCGGTTACATTCATTGAAGTCTAGCTCTACCACATGGTAGATCTCTACCACAGTTACATTCATTAAAGTCTAGCTCTACCACATGGTAGAGCTAGAAGAATGCATTCTAGCTCCACCACATGGTAGAGCTAGATTTCAAAGCATTCTGGTCATACATTTATTAATCTTGCTCTGCCACCTGGTAGAGATAATATCCATTGAAAAACGAGCACTAGAATACTTTGAAGTCCAGCTAGAATGCATTTATCTAGATCTACCATGTGGTAGAGCAAGACTAATAAATGTATTGAGAGCTCCAAGATGGAGTAATTGGTTCTCGTCATGGTCTCTTCTTGGAGTAATTGGTTTTGTTGATTTGCATGGTACACAGCTCGTCATGGTCTCTTCTTGGAGTAATTGGTTTTGTTGATTTGCATGGTACACAGCTAGATCAATGCATTCTAGCTCTACCACATGGTAGAGCTAGACCTCAAATGCAATTCTAGATCCACCACATGGTAGAGCTAGATGTCAAAGCATTGTAGCTCTACGATGTGGTCTAGGTTGGATACAGCTCTACCACGTGGTGGTAGAGCTAGGAGAATGCATTCTAGCTCCACCACATGGTAGAGCTAGACCTTAAAGCTTTCTCTACGATGTGGTCTAGGTAGAATACAGCTCTACCACGTGGTAGAGCTAGAGCAAATGCAATTCTAGCTCCTTGGTTCTTGTCATGTGAAGTAGGTCTCTTCTTGGAGTAATTGGTTTTGTTGATGTGTATGGAACACAGCTAGATCGATGCATTCTTGCTCTACCACATGGTAGAGATAGACCTCAAAGCTTTCTACCTCTACGATTCTAGCTCCACCACATGGTAGAGCTAGACCTCAAATGCAATTCTAGCTCCACCACATGGTAGAGCTAGACCTCAAAGCATTCTATCTCTACAATGTGGTTTAGGCAGAATACAGCTCTACCACAGTTACATTCAACCTCAGCCGGTTACATTCATTGAAGTCTAGCTCTACCACATGGTAGAGCTAGAAGAATGCATTCTAGCTCCACCACATGGTAGGGCTAGATTTCAAAGCATTCTGGTCAATACATTCATTAATCTTGCTCTGCCACCTGGTAGAGATAATATCCATTGAAAAACCACCACTAGAATATTTTGAAGTCCAGCTACATCTAGCTCTATCATGTGGTAGAGCAAGACTAATAAATGTATTGAGAGCTCCAAGATGGAGTAATTGGTTCTCGTCATGGTCTCTTCTTGGAGTAATTTTTTTATTGATTTGCATGGTACACAGCTAGATCATTGAATTCTAGCTCTACCACATGGTAGAGCTAAACCTCAACTACAATTCTAGATCGACCACATGGTAGAGCTAGACCTCAAAGCATTCTAGCTCTACGATGTGGTCTAGGTTGGATACAGCTTCACCACGTAATAGAGCTAGATCAAATGCAATTCTAGATGCTTATTTCTTGTCATGTAAAGTAGATCTCTTCTTGAAGTAATTGATTTTGTTGATCTACATGGTACACAGCTAGATCGATGCATTCTAGCTCCACCAAGATCGAATGCAATTGTAGCTCCTTGGTTCTCGTCATGTGAAGTAGGTCTCTTCTTAGAGTAATTGGTTTTGTTGATCTGCATGCTACACAGCTAGATCCATGAATTCTAGCTCCACCACATGGTAGAGCTAGATCTGAAATGCAATTCTAGCTCCACCACATGGTAGAGCTGGACCTTAAAGCATTCTAGCTCTACGATGTGGTCTAGGTAGAATACAGGTCTACCACATGGTAGAGCTAGATCAAATGCGATTCTAGCTCCTTGGTTCTTGTCATGTGAAGTAGGTCTCTTCTTGGAGTAATAGGTTTTGTTGATGTGTATGGAACATAGCTAGATCGATGCATTCTTGCTCTACCACATGGTAGAGATAGACCTCAAAGCTTTCTACCTCTACGATTCTAGCTCCACCACATGGTAGAGCTAGACCTCAAATGCAATTCTAGCTCCACCACATGGTAGAGCTAGACCTCAAAGCATTCTATCTCTACAATGTGGTTTAGGCAGAATATAGCTCTACCACAGTTACATTCAACCTCAGCCGGTTACATTCATTGAAGTCTAGCTCTACCACATGGTAGAGCTAGAAGAATGCATTCTAGCTCCACCACATGGTAGATTTGGACCTCAAAGCATTCTAGCTCTACGATGTGGTTTAGGTAGATTACAGCTCTACCACGTGGTAGAGCTAGATCAAATGCAATTCTAGCTCCTTTGTTCTTGTCATGTGAAGTAGGTCTCTTCTTGAAGTAATTGGTTTTGTTGATGTGTATGGAACATAGCTAGATCAATGCATTCTTGCTCTACCACATGGTAGAGCTAGACCTCAAAGCTTTCTACCTCTATGATTCTAGCTCCACCACATGGTAGAGCTAGACCTCAAAGCATTCTATCTCTACAATGTGGTTTAGGTAGAATATAGCTCTACCACAATTACATTCAACCTCAACCGGTTACATTCATTGAAGTCTAGCTCTACCACATGGTAGAGCTAGAAGAATGCATTCTAGCTCCGTGGTAGAGCTGGACCTCAAGGCATTCTAGCTCTACGATGTGGTCTAGATAGAATACAGCTCTACCACGTGGTAGAGCTAGATCAAATGCAATTCTAGCTCCTTGCCATTCTTGTCATGTGAAGTAGGTCTCTTCTTGGAGTAACTGGTTTTGTTGATGTGTATGGAACACACCTAGATCGATGCATTATTGCTCTACCACATGGTAGAGCTAGATTTCAAAGCTTTTTACCTCTACGATTCTAGCTCCACCACATGGTAGAGCTAGACCTCAAATGCAATTCTAGCTCCACCACATGGTAGAGCTAGATCTCAAAGCATTCTATCTCTACAATGTGGTTTAGATAGAATACAGCTCTACCACAGTTACATTCAACCTCAGCCCGTTACATTCATTGAAGTCTAGCTCTACCACATGGTAGAGCTAGAAGAATGCATTCTAGCTCCACCACATGGTAGAGCTAGATTTCAAAGCATTCTGGTCAATACATTCATTAATCTTGCTCTGTCACCTGGTAGAGATAATATCCATTAAAAAACCAACACTAGAATACTTTGAAGTCCAGCTAGAATCCATTTATCTAGCTCTACCATGTGGTAGAGCAAGACTACTAAATGTATTGAGAGCTCCAAGATGGAGTAATTAGTTCTCGTCATGGTCTCTTCTTGGAGTAATTGGTTTTGTTGATTTGCATGGTACACAGCTAGATCAATGCATTCTAGCTCTACCACATGGTAGAGCTAGACCTCAAATGCAATTCTAGATCCACCACATGGTAGAGCTAGATGTCAAAGCATTCTAGCTCTACGATGTGGTCTAGGTTGGATACAGCTCTACCACGTGGTAGAGCTAGAAGAATGCATTCTAGCTCCACCACATGGTAGAGCTAGACCTCAAAGCTTTCTCTACGATGTGGTCTAGGTAGAATACAGCTCTACCACGTGGTAGAGCTAGATCAAATGCAATTCTAGCTCCTTGGTTCTTGTCATGTGAAGTAGGTCTCTTCTTGGAGTAATTGGTTTTGTTGATGTGTATGGAACACAGCTAGATCGATGCATTCTTGCTCTACCACATGGTAGAGCTAGACCTCAAAGCTTTCTACCTCTACAATTCTAGCTCCACCACATGGTAGAGCTAGACCTCAAATGCAATTCTAGCTCCACCACATGGTAGAGCTAGACCTCAAAGCATTCTATCTCTACAATGTGGTTTAGGTAGAATATAGCTCTACCACAGTTACATTCAACCTCAGCCGGTTACATTCATTGAAGTCTAGCTCTACCACATGGTAGAGCTAGAAGAATGCATTCTAGCTCCACCACATGGTAGGGCTAGATTTCAAAGCATTCTGGTCAATACATTCATTAATCTTGCTTTGCCACTTGGTAGAGATAATATCCATTGAAAAACCAGCACTAGAATATTTTGAAGTCCAGCTTGAATGCATTCATCTAGCTCTATCATGTGGTAGAGCAAGACTAATAAATGTATTGAGAGCTCCAAGATGGAGTAATTGGTTCTCGTCATGGTCTCTTCTTGGAGTAATTTTTTTATTGATTTGCATGGTACACAGCTAGATCATTGAATTCTAGCTCTACCACATGGTAGAGCTAAACCTCAACTGCAATTCTAGATCGACCACATGGTAGAGCTAGACCTCAAAGCATTCTAGCTCTACGATGTGGTCTAGGTTGGATACAGCTTCACCACGTAATAGAGCTAGATCAAATGCAATTCTAGATGCTTATTTCTTGTCATGTAAAGTAGATCTCTTCTTGAAGTAATTGATTTTGTTGATCTACATGGTACACAGCTAGATCGATGCATTCTAGCTCCACCAAGATCGAATGCAATTGTAGCTCCTTGGTTCTCGTCATGTGAAGTAGGTCTCTTCTTAGAGTAATTGGTTTTGTTTATCTGCATGCTACACAGCTAGATCCATGAATTCTAGCTCCACCACATGGTAGAGCTAGATCTGAAATGCAATTCTAGCTCCACCACATGGTAGAGCTGGACCTCAAAGCATTCTAGCTCTACGATGTGGTCTAGGTAGAATACAGGTCTACCACATGGTAGAGCTAGATCAAATGCGATTCTAGCTCCTTGGTTCTTGTCATGCGAAGTAGGTCTCTTCTTGGAGTAATAGGTTTTGTTGATGTGTATGGAACATAGCTAGATCGATGCATTCTTGCTCTACCACATGGTAGAGCTAGATCTCAAAGCTTTCTACCTCTACGATTCTAACTCCACCACATGGTAGAGCTAGAACTCAAATGCAATTCTAGCTCCACCATATGGTAGAGCTAGACCTCAAAGCATTCTATCTCTACAATGTGGTTTAGGTAGAATACAGCTCTACCACAATTACATTCAACCTTAGTCGGTTACATTCATTGAAGTCTAGCTCTACCACATGGTAGAGCTAGAAGAATGCATTCTAGCTCCACCACATGGTAGATTTGGACCTCAAAGCATTCTAGCTCTACGATGTGGTCTAGGTAGAATACAGCTCTACCACGTGGTAGAGCTAGATCAAATGCAATTCTAGCTCCTTTGTTCTTGTCATGTGAAGTAGGTCTCTTCTTGAAGTAATTGGTTTTGTTGATGTGTATGGAACATAGCTAGATCAATGCATTCTCGCTCTACCACATGGTAGAGCTAGACCTCAAAGCTTTCTACCTCTATGATTCTAGCTCCACCACATGGTAGAGCTAGACCTCAAAGCATTCTATCTCTACAATCTGGTTTAGGTAGAATATAGCTCTACCACAATTACATTCAACCTCAACCGGTTACATTCATTGAAGTCTAGCTCTACTACATGGTAGAGCTAGAAGAATGCATTCTAGCTCCGTGGTAGAGCTGGACCTCAAGGCATTCTAGCTCTACGATGTGGTCTAGATAGAATACAGCTCTACCGCGTGGTAGAGCTAGATCAAATGCAATGCTAGCTCCTTGCCATTCTTGTCATGTGAAGTAGGTCTCTTCTTGGAGTAACTGGTTTTGTTGCTGTGTATGGAACACACCTAGATCGATGCATTATTGCTCTACCACATGGTAGAGCTAGATCTCAAAGCTTTTTACCTCTACGATTCTAGCTCCACCACATGGTAGAGCTAGACCTCAAATGCAATTCTAGCTCCACCACATGGTAGAGCTAGATCTCAAAGCATTCTATCTCTACAATGTGGTTTAGATAGAATACAGCTCTACCACAGTTACATTCAACCTCAGCCCGTTACATTCATTGAAGTCTAGCTCTACCACATGGTAGAGCTAGAAGAATGCATTCTAGCTCCACCACATGGTAGAGCTAGATTTCAAAGCATTCTGGTCAATACATTCATTAATCTTGCTCAGTCACCTGGTAGAGATAATATCCATTAAAAAACCAACACTAGAATACTTTGAAGTCCAGCTAGAATCCATTTATCTAGCTCTACCATGTGGTAGAGCAAGACTACTAAATGTATTGAGAGCTCCAAGATGGAGTAATTGGTTCTCGTCATGGTCTCTTCTTGGAGTAATTTGTTTTGTTGATTTGCATGGTACACAGCTAGATCAATGCATTCTAGCTCTACCACATGGTAGAGCTAGACCTCAAATGCAATTCTAGATCCACCACATGGTAGAGCTAGATGTCAAAGCATTCTAGCTCTACGATGTGGTCTAGGTTGGATACAGCTCTACCACGTGGTAGAGCTACAAGAATGCATTCTAGCTCCACCACATGGTAGAGCTAGCCCTCAAAGCTTTTTCTACGATGTGGTCTAGGTAGAATACACCTCTACCATGTGGTAGAGCTAGATCAAATGCAATTCTAGCTCCTTGGTTCTTGTCATGTGAAGTAGGTCTCTTCTTGGAGTAATTGGTTTTGTTGATGTGTATGGAACACAGCTAGATCGATGCATTCTTGCTCTACCACATGGTAGAGCTAGACCTCAAAGCTTTCTACCTCTACGATTCTAGCTCCACCACATGGTAGAGCTCGACCTCAAATGCAATTCTAGCTCCACCACATGGTAGAGCTAGACCTCAAAGCATTCTATCTCTACAATGTGGTTTAGGTAGAATATAGCTCTACCACAGTTACATTCAACCTCAGCCGGTTACATTCATTGAAGTCTAGCTCTACCACATGGTAGAGCTAGAAGAATGCATTCTAGCTCCACCACATGGTAGAGCTAGATTTCAAAGCATTCTGGTCATACATTTATTAATCTTCCTCTGCCACCTGGTAGAGATAATATCCATTGAAAAACCAGCACTAGAATATTTTGAAGTCCAGCTAGAATGCATTCATCTAGCTCTATCATGTGGTATAGCAAGACTAATAAATGTATTGAGAGCTCCAAGATGGAGTAATTGGTTCTCGTCATGGTCTCTTCTTGGAGTAATTGGTTTTGTTGATATGCATGGTACACAGCTAGATCATTGAATTCTAGCTCTACCACATGGTAGAGCTAAACCTCAAATGCAATTCTAGATCCACCACATGGTAGAGCTAGACCTCAAAGCATTCTAGCTCTACGATGTGATCTAGGTTGGATACAGCTCTACCACGTAATAGAGCTAGATCAAATGCAATTCTAGATGCTTGTTTCTTGTCATGTGAAGTAGATCTCTTCTTGAAGTAATTGATTTTGTTGATCTACATGGTACACAGCTAGATCGATGCATTCTAGCTCCACCAAGATCGAATGCAATTGTAGCTCCTTGGTTCTCGTCATGTGAAGTAGGTCTCTTCTTAGAGTAATTGGTTTTGTTGATCTGCATGCTACACAGCTAGATCCATGAATTCTAGCTCCACCACATGGTAGAGCTAGATCTGAAATGCAATTCTAGCTCCACCACATGGTAGAGCTGGACCTCAAAGCATTCTAGCTCTACGATGTGGTCTAGGTAGAATACAGGTCTACCACATGGTAGAGCTAGATCAAATACGATTCTAGCTCCTTGGTACTTGTCATGTGAAGTAGGTCTCTTCTTGGAGTAATAGGTTTTGTTGATGTGTATGGAACATAGCTAGATCGATGCATTCTTGCTCTACCACATGGTAGAGCTAGATCTCAAAGCTTTCTACCTCTACGATTCTAACTCCACCACATGGTAGAGCTAGACCTCAAATGCAATTCTAGCTCCACCATATGGTAGAGCTAGACCTCAAAGCATTCTATCTCTACAATGTGGTTTAGGTAGAATACAGCTCTACCACAATTACATTCAACCTCAGTTGGTTACATTCATTGAAGTCTAGCTCTACCACATGGTAGAGCTAGAAGAATGCATTCTAGCTCCACCACATGGTAGATCTGGACCTCAAAGCATTCTAGCTCTACGATGTGGTCTAAGTAGAATACAGCTCTACCACGTGGTAGAGCTAGATCAAATGCAATTCTAGCTCCTTGGTTCTTGTCATGTGAAGTAGGTCTCTTCTTGAAATAATTGGTTTTGTTGATGTGTATGGAACATAGCTAGATCAATGCATTCTTGCTCTACCACATGGTAGAGCTAGACCTCAAAGCTTTCTACCTCTATGATTCTAGCTCCACCACATGGTAGAGCTAGACCTCAAAGCATTCTATCTCTACAATGTGGTTTAGGTAGAGTCATTGAAGTCTAGCTCTACCACATGGTAGAGCTAGAAGCATGCATTCTAGCTCCACCACATGGTAGAGCTGGACCTCAAAGCATTCTAGCTCTACGATGTGGTCTAGATAGAATACAGCTCTACCACGTGGTAGATCTAGATCAAATGCAATTCTAGCTCCTTGGCTCTTGTCATGTGAAGTAGGTCTCTTCTTGGAGTAATTGGTTTTTTTAATGTGTATGGAACACAGCTAGATCGATGCATTCTTGCTCTACCACATGGTAGAGCTAGACTTTAAAGCTTCCTACCTTTACGATTTTAGCTCCACCACATGGTAGAGCTAGACCTCAAAGCATTCTATATCTACAATGTGGTTTAGGTAGAATACTGCTCTACCACAGTTACATTCAACCTCAGTTAGTTACATTCATTAAAGTCTAGCTCTACCACATGGTAGAGCTAGAGCTAAAAGAATTGCTTCTAGCTCCACCACATGGTAGAGCTAGAAGAATGCATTCTAGCTCCACCACATGGTAGAGATAGACCTCAAAGCATTCTTTCTCTACGATGTCATCTAGGTAGAATACAGCTCTATCACGTGGTAGAGCTAGATCAAATGCAATTCTAGCTCCTTGGTTCTTGTCATGTGAAGTAGGTCTCTTCTTGGAGTAATTGGTTTTGTTGATGTGTATGGAACACAGCTAGATCGATGCATTCTTACTCTACCACATGGTAAGCTAGACCTCAAAGCTTTCTACCTCTACGATTCTAGCTCCACCACATGGTAGAGCTAGACCTCAAATGCAATTCTAGCTCCACCACATGGTAGAGCTAGACCTCAAAGCATTCTATCTCTACAATGTGGTTTAGGTAGAATACAGCTGTACCACAGTTACATTCAACCTCAGCCGGTTACATTCATTGAAGTCTAGCTCTACCACATGGTAGAGCTCTACCACAGTTACATTCATTAAAGTCTAGCTCTACCACATGGTAGAGCTAGAAGAATGCATTCTAGCTCCACCACATGGTAGAGCTAGATTTCAAAGCATTCTGGTCATACATTTATTAATCTTCCTCTGCCACCTGGTAGAGATAATATCCATTGAAAAACGAGCACTAGAATACTTTGAAGTCCAGCTAGAATGCATTTATCTAGATCTACCATGTGGTAGAGCAAGACTAATAAATGTATTGAGAGCTCCAAGATGGAGTAATTGGTTCTCGTCATGGACTAATCTTGGAGTAATTGCTTTTGTTGATTTGCATGGTACACAGCTAGATCAATGCATTCTAGCTCTATCACATGGTAGAGCTAGACCTCAAATGCAATTCTAGATCCACCACATGGTAGAGCTAGATGTCAAAGCATTCTAGCTCTACGATGTGGTCTAGGTTGGATACAGCTCTACCACGTGGTAGAGCTAGAAGAATGCATTCTAGCTCCACCACATGGTAGAGCTAGACCTCAAAGCATTCTCTACGATGTGGTCTTGGTAGAATACAGCTCTACCACGTGGTAGAGCTAGATCAAATGCAATTCTAGCTCCTTGGTTCTTGTCATGTGAAGTAGGTCTCTTCTTGGAGTAATTGGTTTTGTTGATGTGTATGGAACACAGCTAGATCGATGCATTCTTGCTCTACCACATGGTAGAGCTAGACCTCAAAGCTTTCTACCTCTACGATTCTAGCTCCACCACATGGTAGAGCTAGACCTCCAATGCAATTCTAGCTCCACCACATGGTAGAGCTAGACCTCAAAGCATTCTATCTCTACAATGTGGTTTAGGTAGAATATAGCTCTACCACAGTTACATTCAACCTCAACCGGTTACATTCATTGAAGTCTAGCTCTACCACATGGTAGAGCTAGAAGAATGCATTCTAGCTCCACCACATGGTAGAGCTAGATTTCAAAGCATTCTGGTCAATACATTTATTAATCTACGTGGTAGAGATAATATCCATTGAAAAACCAGCACTAGAATATTTTGAAGTCCAGCTAGAATGCATTCATCTAGCTCTATCATGTGGTAGAGCAAGACTAATAAATGTATTGAGAGCTCCAAGATGGAGTAATTGGTTCTCGTCATGGTCTCTTCTTGGAGTAATTTTTTTATTGATTTGCATGGTACACAGCTAGATCATTGAATTCTAGCTCTACCACATGGTAGAGCTAAACCTCAACTGCAATTCTAGATTCACCACATGGTAGAGCTAGACCTCAAAGCATTCTAGCTCTACGATGTGGTCTAGGTTGGATACAGCTCTACCACGTAATAGAGCTAGATCAAATGCAATTCTAGATGCTTGTTTCTTGTCATGTAAAGTAGATCTCTTCTTGAAGTAATTGATTTTGTTGATCTACATGGTACACAGCTAGATCGATGCATTCTAGCTCCACCAAGATCGAATGCAATTGTAGCTCCTTGGTTCTCGTCATGTGAAGTAGGTCTCTTCTTAGAGTAATTGGTTTTGTTGATCTGCATGCTACACAGCTAGATCCATGAATTCTAGCTCCACCACATGGTAGAGCTAGATCTGAAATGCAATTCTAGCTCCACCACATGGTAGAGCTGGACCTCAAAGCATTCTAGCTCTACGATGTGGTCTAGGTAGAATACAGGTCTACCACATGGTAGAGCTAGATCAAATGCGATTCTAGCTCCTTGGTTCTTGTCATGTGAAGTAGGTCTCTTCTTGGAGTAATAGGTTTTGTTGATGTGTATGGAACATAGCTAGATCGATGCATTCTTGCTCTACCACATGGTAGAGCTAGATCTCAAAGCTTTCTACCTCTCCCATTCTAACTCCACCACATGGTAGAGCTAGACCTCAAATGCAATTCTAGCTCCACCATATGGTAGAGCTAGACCTCAAAGCATTCTATCTCTACAATGTGGTTTAGGTAGAATACAGCTCTACCACAATTACATTCAACCTCAGTCGGTTACATTCATTGAAGTCTAGCTCTACCACATGGTAGAGCTAGAAGAATGCATTCTAGCTCCACCACATGGTAGATTTGGACCTCAAAGCATTCTAGCTCTACGATGTGGTCTAGGTAGAATACAGCTCTACCACGTGGTAGAGCTAGATCAAATGCAATTCTAGCTCCTTTGTTCTTGTCATCTGAAGTAGGTCTCTTCTTGAAGTAATTGGTTTTGTTGATGTGTATGGAACATAGCTAGATCAATGCATTCTTGCTCTACCACATAGTAGAGCTAGACCTCAAAGCTTTCTACCTCTATGATTCTAGCTCCACCACATGGTAGAGCTAGACCTCAAAGCATTCTATCTCTACAATGTGGTTTAGGTAGAATATAGCTCTACCACAATTACATTCAACCTCCACCGGTTACATTCATTGAAGTCTAGCTCTACCACATGGTAGAGCTAGAAGAATGCATTCTAGCTCCGTGGTAGAGCTGGACCTCAAGGCATTCTAGCTCTACGATGTGGTCTAGATAGAATAATATCCATTAAAAAACCAACACTAGAATACTTTGAAGTCCAGCTAGAATCCATTTATCTAGCTCTACCATGTGGTAGAGCAAGACTAATAAATGTATTGAGAGCTCCAAGATGGAGTAATTGGTTCTCATTATGGTCTCTTCTTGGAGTAATTAGTTTTGTTGATTTGCATGGTACACAGCTAGATCAATGCATTCTAGCTCTACCACATGGTAGAGCTAGACCTCAAATGCAATTGTAGATCCACCACATGGTACAGCTAGACCTCAAAGCATTCTAGCTCTACGATGTGGTCTAGGTTGGATACAGCTCTACCACGTGGTAGAGCTAGATCAAATGCAATTCTAGATGCTTGTTTCTTGTCATGTAAAGTAGATCTCTTCTTGAAGTAATTGATTTTGTTGATATGCATGGTACACAACTAGATCAATGCATTCTACCTCCACCACATGGTAGAGCTAGATCGAATGCAATTGTAGCTCCTTGGTTCTCGTCATGTGAAGTAGGTCTCTTCTTAGAGTAATTGGTTTTGTTGATCTGCATGGTACACAGCTAGATCGATGAATTCTAGATCCACCACATGGAAGCTCCACCACATGGTAGAGCTAGATCTGAAATGCAATTCTAGCTCCACCACATGGTAGAGCTAGACCTCAAAGCATTCTAGCTCTACGATGTGGTCTAAGTAGAATACAGCTCTACCACGTGGTAGAGCTAGATCAAATGCAATTCTAGCTCCTTGGTTCTTGTCATGTGAAGTAGGTCTCTTCTTGGAGTAATTGATTTTGTTAATCTGCATGGTACACAGCTAGATCGATGCATTCTAGCTTCACCACATGATAGAGCTAGACCTCAAACTAATTCTAGCTCCACCACATGGTAGAGCTAGACCTCAAAGCATTCTTGCTCTAAAATGTGGTCTAGGTTGAATACAGCTCTCTCATGTGGTAGAGCTAGATCAAATGTAATTCTAGCTCCTTGGTTCTCGTCATGATCTCTTCTTGGAGTAATTGGTTTTGTTAATTTTGCATGGTACATAGCTAGATTAATGCATTCTAGCTCTACCACATGGTAGAGCTAGACCTCAAATGCAATTCTAGATCCACCACATGGTAGAGCTAGACCTCAAAGCATTCTAGCTCAACGATGTGGTCTAGGCTGGATACAGCTCTACCACGTGGTAGAGCTAGATCAAATGCAATTCTAGATGCTTGTTTCTTGTCATGTGAAGTAGATGTCTTCTTGAAGTAATTGATTTTGTTGATCTGCATGGTACACAGCTAGATCGATGCATTCTACCTCCACCAAGATCGAATGCAATTGTAGCTCCTTGGTTCTCATCATCTGAAGTAGGTCTCTTCTTAGAGCAATTGGTTTTGTTGATCTGCATGGTACATAGCTAGATCGATGAATTTTAGCTCCACCACATGGTAGATCTGGACCTCAAAGCATTCTAGCTCTACGATGTGGTCTAAGTAGAATACAGCTCTACCACGTGGTAGAGCTAGATCAAATGCAATTCTAGCTCCTTGGTTCTTGTCATGTGAAGTAGGTCTCTTCTTGGAGTAATTGGTTTTGTTGATGTGTATGGAACATAGTTAGATCAATGCATTCTTGCTCTACCACATGGTAGAGCTAGACCTCAAAGCTTTCTACCTCTACAATTCTAGCTCCACCACATGGTAGAGCTAGACCTCAAATCATTCTATCTCTACAATGTGGTTTAGGTAGAATATAGCTCTACCACAGTTACATTCAACCTCAACCAGTTACATTGATTGAAGTCTAGCTCTACCACATGGTAGAGCTAGAAGAATGCATTCTAGCTCCATGGTAGAGCTGGACCTCAAGGCATTCTAGCTCTACGATGTGGTCTAGATAGAATACAGCTCTACCACGTGTTAGAGCTAGATCAAATGCAATTCTAGCTCCTTGGTTCTTGTCATGTGAAGTAGGTCTCTTCTTGGAGTAACTGGTTTTGTTGATGTGTATGGAACACACCTAGATCGATGCATTCTTGCTCTACCACATGGTAGAGCTAGATCTCAAAGCTTTTTACCTCTACGATTCTAGCTCCACCACATGGTAGAGCTAGACCTCAAATGCAATTCTAGCTCCACCACATGGTAGAGCTAGACCTCAAAGCATTCTATCTCTACAATGTGGTTTAGGTAGAATACAGCTCTACCACAGTTACATTCAACCTCAGCCGGTTACATTCATTGAAGTCTAGCTCTACCACATAGTAGAGCTAGAAGAATGCATTCTAGCTCCACCACACGGTAGAGCTAGATTTCAAAGCATTCTGGTCAATACATTCATTAATCTTGCTCTGCCACTTGGTAGAGATAATATCCATTAAAAAACCAACACTAGAATACTTTGAAGTCCAGCTAGAATCCATTTATCCAGCTCTACCATGTGGTAGAGCAAGACTAATAAATGTATTGAGAGCTCCAAGATGGAGTAATTGGTTCTCGTCTCATGGTCTCTTCTTGGAGTAATTGGTTTTGTTGATTTGCATGGTACACAGCTAGATCAATGCATTCTAGCTCTACCACATGGTAGAGCTAGACCTCAAATGCAATTGTAGATCCACCACATGGTACAGCTAGACCTCAAAGCATTCTAGCTCTACGATGTGGTCTAGGTTGGATACAGCTCTACCACGTGGTAGAGCTAGATCAAATGCAATTCTAGATGCTTGTTTCTTGTCATGTAAAGTAGATCTCTTCTTGAAGTAATTGATTTTGTTGATATGCATGGTACACAACTAGATCAATGCATTCTACCTCTACCACATGGTAGAGCTAGATCGAATGCAATTATAGCTCCTTGGTTCTCGTCATGTGAAGTAGGTCTCTTCTTAGAGTAATTGGTTTTGTTGATCTGCATGGTACACAGCTAGATCGATGAATTCTAGCTCCACCACATGGTAGAGCTAGATTTGAAATGCAATTCTAGCTCCACCACATGGTAGAGCTAGACCTCAAAGCATTCTAGCTCTACGATGTGGTCTAGGTAGAATACAGCTCTACCACGTGGTAGAGCTAGATCAAATGCAATTCTAGCTCCTTGGTTCTTGTCATGTGAAGTAGGTCTCTTCTTGGAGTAATTGATTTTGTTAATCTGCATGGTACACAGCTAGATCGATGCATTCTAGCTTCACCACATGATAGAGCTAGACCTCAAATTAATTCTAGCTCCACCACATGGTAGAGCTAGACCTCAAAGCATTCTTGCTCTAAAATGTGGTCTAGGCTGAATACAGCTCTACCACGTGGTAGAGCTGTTGAGATATCGAGCTCTAGTGAGGCGGTGGACACTGATGACCCGCCTGGGGGATAGGCCCCACACTTACACCACTGGCATGGTTGGTGAGATCTTGGGTGATATGCGGCCAGTGGGATGACAGGCTGTGTGACAGCCACTCTAGAGACTGGCATAGTTATAGCGCCAGCTCATTTAGTCGGGTTCACACTATAGAGAACCCGTGTATGTATTGATTGAGTACCTCTCATATTATGTGTACTCTTATTCTTGTATATGGTGTGTTGAGTGTTGAGTAGAGAAGAAGAAGATTTTCAGCCTCTCATCTTGTGTGTTCTCTATTAGGGTTTTGTGAGTGTGTGTGTGTGCTTGCAAGAGCTCAAGCTCTCTTCCCCCCTGCATCTTTTCATGGTATCAGAGCCTGGTTCGTGCTAAGGGCTGAGCTGCAAGCAAGAGAATCACAGGAAGCGGTACAAGGGTAAGAGCTTCAACTACTCTTCCCTATTGTGTTGGTGACTACACCCTTGTCGGGAGCTCTACGGGAGGCACCGGCAAACGATCTCCGATTGAGGAGCTTTCTTCGCGGGAGTGGTTCAAGGAGATGAAGAACCCGGAAAGACCAGGTTTTGTGGAAACAGGGGATGACACTGCTCATCCAATTGCCCACGTTGGAGATGTGCCATTATCTATGCAGGATGGCAAAGTGAAGTACCTTGCAGATGTACTTCATGTACCGAACATAACAAAGAATTTGGTTTCAGTTGGCCAGATGATTGAGCAGGGGTTGCAGGTTCGGTTTAACCCTGATGGGTGTTATGTTGAAGATTTCAAAGACAAGTGCAGGTTGGTTGCAAAAGGCAACAGAGTGGGCAGAATGTTTACGTTGGATGTAGACATGCCTGAAATGAGTGCTGCGATGTTTGCAAATGGTTCAGGAGTTGTTGCAGACACAGACATATGGCATAAACGAATTGGACATGTAAATGTGCAGAGGTTGAAGTCTATGCAGACAAAAGGAATTGTGACAGGGCTGCCAAAATTTAAAGTGGAAGGTATGCAGAAAATATGTGAAGCATGCCAATTTGGGAAGCAAACAAAGCATGTGTTTCCACGTAACAGATATGTGAGCAGAAATGCACTAGATGTTGTGCATTCAGATGTATGGGGTCCTACGAAGACCGTGTCTATGGGAGGCTGCAGGTATTATGTGACCTTCATTGATGACCACACAAGGAAAGTGTGGGTATACTTCATGAAAGAGAAGAGTGAGGTGTTCACTCACTTTCAGAATTTCAGAGTTTTGGTTGAAAAGCAAACAGGGAAATATGTAAAGTGCCTAAGGTCAGATGGAGGGGGAGAGTACTTCTCCAATGTGAGTTCTCTGAATTCTTGAAGAAGAATGGTATTCGGAGACAGTTTACATGCAGATACACTCCGCAGCAAAATGGAGTTGCTGAGCGGAAAAATAGGCACATTGCTGAGATTGCGCGAGCATTGATGGAAGAGAAGAATATGCCGCATTGCTATTGGGCTGAGGCTGTTTCTACAGCAGTATACATCATGAACAGGACTCCAACTGCAGCCATACATGATGTAACTCCAGAGGAGAGGTTTACTGGCAGAAAACCAGATTTGTCTCATCTGAAAGTCTTTGGATGCATTGCATATGTGCATGTGCCAGATGAGCTGAGAACTAAGCTGGATCCGAAAGCTGAAAAATGTGTGTTTATTGGATATTCCCTTGAGCAAAAGGGATACAGGTGTTATAACCCTGCTACACGTGAGTTGAGGGTAAGCAGGGATGTTGTCTTTGATGAGATGAGCAGCTGGTATGCTGCTGAAAAAGAAGCTGTTGGGGCTGATGTGAGTGGAAGTGTGGTTGCACAGAATGCAGGTCAGCAATCACAGTCTTTGAGTGGACCAGGAGAGTCCTCATCTAGTGGGTCTGTTGATAGACCATGGAGTGGCAGGCTGCGTCATAATACCAGCCCTGCAAATGTGATTAGTACATCACGTAAAGGAAAAGAGAAAGTGGTTGAGCCCCTTGGTATGCCTGACATTTCTGCAGGGCATTCTCATGTTGATGGAGAGTCTAGTGGCTCAGATATGAGCCTTGATGAGGAGCTTGGGATCCCAGCTATGAGAACACCTGGTGTAAAGAAGGCTATGGAAGCCATGAATGAAAAGCTGCGAAGATCTGGGAGAGTGAAGAACCCTATGCAGAGGTTTACTTATGATGGTTATGTGGCACATCACTATGCATATATGGCAAAGGTTGTGCAGGTTGTTGAGCCCACATGCATTGATGAGGCTGTTGGAAATGTGCATTGGGAGAAAGCCATGGATGAGGAGATGGATGCACTATATGGAAATGAAACTTGGGATTTAGTGCAATTGCCAGAAGGCAAGAAAGCCATTGGATGCAAGTGGGTGTACAAAGTTAAACATAACAGTGATGGAAGCATAAACAGGTACAAGGCTAGATTGGTAGCCAAAGGATATGCGCAGACATATGGGATTGATTATGAGGAAACTTTCAGCCCAGTTGCCAAGATGGCAACGGTGAGAGTTGTGATAGCAGTGGCTGCGTCAAGGCAATGGTCTTTACATCAGATGGATGTAAAGAATGCATTCTTGCATGGGGATTTGCAAGAAGAGGTGTATATGTTGCAGCCACCTGGATATGAGGATGTGGGTCACCCCGAGCATGTTTGCAGGTTGAAGAAAGCCTTGTATGGCTTAAAGCAAGCACCAAGAGCATGGTCTGACAAGATTTCTGAATATCTTGTCACTATTGGCTTTCATGTAGCCAATGCAGATTTCTCATTGTATGTGAGACATGGTGATAGAGGAGTTGTGCTTGTTGTCATCTATGTAGATGACTTGATCATTACGGGGGACCATGATGCAGAGATCTTTGATGTAAAGATCTTGCTTAGACAGAAGTTCGAGATGAAGGATCTGGGGGAGCTCAGATATTTCTTGGGCATTGAGGTGATTAGGTCACCACATGGTATTGGATTACTGCAGAGACAGTATGGCTTGGACATGTTGTCCAAGTATGGTATGACAGGCTGTAAGCCTATTTCTGTGCCATTGGATTAGAATGGCAAGTTGAGTGCAGATTCAGGAGAGATCTTGGAGGATCCTACTATGTACAGGAGCATAGTAGGAAGTTTGATCTACATGACGATCACCAGACCAGATTTGAGCTATGCTGTTGGGTTGGTGAGTCAGTTTATGCAGGTTCCACGAAAACCGCATTTGGATGCAGTGAGACGCATACTGAGGTATGTGAAGTCTACTTTGCATTATGGACTATTCTATGAGACTGGGACAGAGATATGTGTACATGGGTACACAGATGCTGATTGGGCTGGTAGTATCTCAGACAGAAGATCTACCAGTGGATTCATGTTTTCTTTGGGGAGTGCTGCTGTGACTTGGAGCAGCAAGAAGCAGCCTACGGTTGCTCTATCGAGTACAGAGGCCGAGTATAGAGGAGCTGCTATGGCAGCATGTGAGGTAGCTTGGTTGAGGAAGCTACTTGCAGATTTGGGTCTATCAGTGGATAGACAAGTTGTCATTTTCTGTGACAACATTAGCAGTATACAGTTGGCCAGGAACCCAGTCTTTCATGCTCGTACGAAGCACATAGAGGTCCACTACCACTTCGTCAGAGAGAAGGTCTTGGCAGGAGACCTTGACCTTGTTTATGTCAGCACACAGGATCAGGTAGCTGACATCTTCACCAAAGCATTGGGTACAGAGAAGCTCCGCAGATTCAGGGCTTCGCTTGGTGTACATGAGATGGAGTTGAGCTCGAGGGGGAGTGTTGAGATATCGAGCTCTAGTGAGGCGGTGGACACTGATGACCCGCCTGGGGGATAGGCCCCACACTTACACCACTGGCATGGTTGGTGAGATCTTGGGTGATATGCGGCCAGTGGGATGACAGGCTGTGTGACAGCCACTCTAGAGACTGGCATAGTTATAGCGCCAGCTCATTTAGTCGGGTTCACACTATAGAGAACCCGTGTATGTATTGATTGAGTACCTCTCATATTATGTGTACTCTTATTCTTGTATATGGTGTGTTGAGTGTTGAGTAGAGAAGAAGAAGATTTTCAGCCTCTCATCTTGTGTGTTCTCTATTAGGGTTTTGTGAGTGTGTGTGTGTGCTTGCAAGAGCTCAAGCTCTCTTCCCCCCTGCATCTTTTCAAGAGCTAGATCAAATGTAATTCTAGCTCCTTGGTTCTTGTCATGGTCTCTTCTTGGAGTAATTGGTTTTGTTAATTTGCATGGTACACAGCTAGATTAATGCATTCTAGCTCTACCACATGGTAGAGCTAGACCTCAAATGCAATTCTAGATCCACCACATGGTAGAGCTAGACGTCAAAGCATTCTAGCTCTACAATGTGGTCTAGGTTGGATACAGCTCTACCACGTGGTAGCGCTAGATCAAATGCAATTCTAGATGCTTGTTTCTTGTCATGTGAAGTAGATGTCTTCTTGAAGTAATTGATTTTGTTGATCTGCATGGTACACAGCTAGATCGATGCATTCTACCTCCACCAAGATCGAATGCAATTGTAGCTCCTTGGTTCTCATCATCTGAAGTAGGTCTCTTCTTAGAGTAATTGGTTTTGTCATGTGAAGTAGATGTCTTCTTGAAGTAATTGATTTTGTTGATCTGCATGGTACACAGCTAGATCGATGCATTCTACCTCCACCAAGATCGAATGCAATTGTAGCTCCTTGGTTCTCATCATCTGAAGTAGGTCTCTTCTTAGAGTAATTGGTTTTGTTGATCTGCATGGTACACAGCTAGATCGATGAATTTTAGCTCCACCACATGGTAGATCTGGACCTCAAAGCATTCTAGCTCTACGATGTGGTCTAGGTAGAATACAGCTCTACCACGTGGTAGAGCTAGATCAAATGCAATTCTAGCTCCTTGGTTCTTGTCATGTGAAGTAGGTCTCTTCTTGGAGTAATTGGTTTTGTTGATGTGTATGGAACATAGCTAGATCAATGCATTCTTGCTCTACCACATGGTAGAGCTAGACCTCAAAGCTTTCTACCTCTACGATTCTAGCTCCACCACATGGTAGAGCTAGAACCTCAAAGCATTCTATCTCTACAATGTGGTTTAGGTAGATTACAGCTCTACCACAGTTACATTCAACCTCAGCCGGTTACATTCATTGAAGTCTAGCTCTACCACATGGTAGAGCTAGAAGAATGCATTCTAGCTCCACCACATGGTAGAGCTGGACCTCAAAGCATTCTAGCTCTACGATGTGGTCTAGATAGAATACAGCTCTACCACGTGGTAGAGCTAGATCAAATGCAATTCTAGCTTCTTGGTTCTTGTCATGTGAAGTAGGTCTCTTCTTGGAGTAATTGGTTTTTTTTATGTGTATGGAACACAACTAGATCGATGCATTCTTGCTCTACCACATGGTAGAGCTAGACTTTAAAGCTTCCTATCTTTACGATTCTAGCTCCACCACATGGTAGAGCTAGACCTCAAAGCATTCTATCTCTACAATGTGGTTTAGGTAGAATACTGTTCTACCACAGTTACATTCAACCTCAGTCAGTTACATTCATTGAAGTCTAGCTCTACCACATGGTAGAGCTAGAAGAATGCATTCTAGCTCCACCACATGGTAGAGATAGACCTCAAAGCATTCTTTCTCTACGATGTGATCTAGGTAGAATACAGCTCTATCATGTGGTAGATCTAGATCAAATGCAATTCTAGCTCCTTGGTTCTTGTCATGTGAAGTAGGTCTCTTCTTGGAGTAATTGGTTTTGTTGATGTGTATGGAACACAGCTAGATTGATGCATGCTTGCTCTACCACATGGTAAGCTAGACCTCAAAGCTTTCTACCTCTACGATTCTAGCTCCACCACATGGTAGAGCTAGACCTCAAATGCAATTCTAGCTCCACCACATGGTAGAGCTAGACCTCAAAGCATTCTATCTCTACAATGTGGTTTAGGTAGAATACAGCTCTACCACAGTTACATTCAACCTCAGTCGGTTACATTCATTGAAGTCTAGCTCTACCACATGGTAGAGCTCTACCACAGTTACATTCATTAAAGTCTAGCTCTATCACATGGTAGAGCTAGAAGAATGCATTCTAGCTCCACCACATGGTAGAGCTAGATTTCAAAGCATTCTGGTCATAATCTTGCTCTGCCACCTGGTAGAGATAATATCCATTGAGAAACGAGCACTAGAATACTTTGAAGTCCAGCTAGAATGCATTTATCTAGATCTACCATGTGGTAGAGCAAGACTAATAAATGTATTGAGAGCTCCAAGATGGAGTAATTGGTTCTCGTCATGGTCTCTTCTTGGAGTAATTGGTTTTGTTGATTTGCATGGTACACAGCTAGATCAATGCATTCTAGCTCTACCACATGGTAGAGCTAGACCTCAAATGCAATTCTAGATCCACCACATGGTAGAGCTAGACCTCAAAATCATTCTAGCTCTACCACATGGTAGAGCTAGACCTCAAATGCAATTCTAGATCCACCACATGGTAGAGCTAGACCTCAAAAGCATTCTAGCTCTATGATGTGGTCTAGGCTGGATACAGCTCTACCACGTGGTAGAGCTAGATCAAATGCAATTCTAGATGCTTGTTTCTTGTTATGTAAAGTAGATCTCTTCTTGAAGTAATTGATTTTGTTGATCTGCATGGTACACAACTAAATCGATGCATTCTACCTCCACCACATGGTAGAGCTAGATCGAATGTAATTGTAGCTCCTTGGTTCTCGTCATGTGAAGTAGGTCTCTTCTTACAGTAATTGGTTTTGTTGATTTGCATGGTACACAGCTAGATCTATGAATTCTAGCTCCACCACATGGATCTGAAATGCAATTCTAGCTCCACCATATCGTAGAGCTAGACCTCAAAGCATTCTAGCTCTACGATGTTGTCTAGGTAGAATACAGCTCTACCACATGGTAGAGCTAGATCAAATGCAATTCTAGCTCCTTGGTTCTTGTCATGTGAAGTAGGTCTCTTCATGGAGTAATTGGTTTTGTTGATGTGTATGGAACACAGCTAGATCGATGCATTCTTGCTCTACCACATGGTAGAGCTAGACCTCAAAGCTTTCTACCTCTACGATTCTAGCTCCACCACATGGTAGAGCTAGACCTCAAAGCATTCTATCTCTACAATGTGGTTTAGGTAGAATACAGCTCTACCACAGTTACATTCAACCTCAGCCGATTACATTCATTGAAGTATAGCTCTACCACATGGTAGAGCTAGAAGAATGCATTCTAGCTCCACCACATGGTAGAGCTGGACCTCAAAGCATTCTAGCTCTATGATGTGGTCTATGTTGGATACAGCTCTACCACGTGGTAGAGCTAGATCAAATGCAATTCTAGATGCTTGTTTCTTGTCATGTGAAGTAGATGTCTTCTTGAAGTAATTGATTTTGTTGATCTGCATGGTACACAGCTAGATCGATGCATTCTACCTCCACCAAGATCGAATGCAATTGTAGCTCCTTGGTTCTCATCATCTCAAGTAGTTCTCTTCTTAGAGTAATTGGTTTTGTTGATCTGCATGGTACACAGCTAGATCGATGAATTTTAGCTCCACCACATGGTAGATCTGGACCTCGAAGCATTCTAGCTCTACGATAAGGTCTAGGTAGAATACAGCTCTACCACGTGGTAGAGCTAGATCAAATGCAATTCTAGCTCCTTGGTTCTTGTCATGTGAAGTAGGTCTCTTCTTGAAGTAATTGGTTTTGTTGATGTGTATGGAACATAGCTAGATCAATGCATTCTTGCTCTACCACATGGTAGAGCTAGACCTCAAAGCTTTCTACCTCTACGATTCTAGCTCCACCACATGGTAGAGCTAGACCTCAAAGCATTCTATATCTACAATGTGGTTTAGGTAGAATATAGGTCTACCACAATTACATTCAACCTCAACCGGTTACATTCATTGAAGTCTAGCTCTACCACATGGTAGAGCTAGAAGAATACATTCTAGCTCCGTGGTAGAGCTGGACCTCAAGGCATTCTAGCTCTACAATGTGGTCTAGATAGAATACAGCTCTACCACGTGGTAGAGCTAGATAAAATGCAATTCTAGCTCCTTGGTTCTTGTCATGTGAAGTAGGTCTCTTCTTGGAGTAACTGGTTTTGTTGATGTGTATGGAACACACCTAGATCGATGCATTCTTGCTCTACCACATGGTAGAGCTAGATCTCAAAGCTTTTTACCTCTACGATTCTAGCTCTTCTTGGAGTAACTGGTTTTGTTGATGTGTATGGAACACACCTAGATCGATGCATTCTTGCTCTACCACATGGTAGAGCTAGATCTCAAAGCTTTTTACCTCTACGATTCTAGCTCCACCACATGGTAGAGCTAGACCTCAAATGCAATTCTAGCTCCACCACATGGTAGAGCTAGACCTCAAAGCATTCTATCTTTACAATGTGGTTTAGGTAGAATACAGCTCTACCACAGTTACATTCAACCTCAGCCGGCGGACAGTTACAATTCTAGCTCCACCACATGGTAGAGCTAGACCTCAAAGCATTCTATCTCTACAATGTGGTTTAGGTAGAATACAGCTCTACCACAGTTACATTCAACCTCAGCCGGTTACATTCATTGAAGTCTAGCTCTACCACATGGTAGAGCTAGAAGAATGCATTCTAGCTCCACCACACGGTAGAGCTAGATTTCAAAGCATTCTGGTCAATACATTCATTAATCTTGCTCTGTCACCTGGTAGAGATAATATCCATTAAAAAACCAACATAGAATACTTTGAAGTCCAGCTAGAATCCATTTATCTAGCTCTACCATGTGGTAGAGCAAGACTAATAAATGTATTGAGAGCTCCAAGATGGAGTAATTGGTTCTCGTCATGGTCTCTTCTTGGAGTAATTGGTTTTGTTGTTGATTTGCATGGTACACAGCTAGATCAATGCATTCTAGCTCTACCACATGGTAGAGCTAGACCTCAAATGCAATTGTAGATCCACCACATGGTAGAGCTAGACCTCAAAGCATTCTAGCTCTACGATGTGGTCTAGGTTGGATACAGCTCTACCACGTGGTAGAGCTAGATCAAATGCAATTCTAGATGCTTGTTTCTTGTCATGTAAAGTAGATCTCTTGTTGAAGTAATTGATTTTTTTGATCTGCATGGTACACAACTAGATCAATGCATTCTACCTCCACCACATGGTAGAGCTAGATCGAATGCAATTGTAGCTCCTTGGTTCTCGTCATGTGAAGTAGGTCTCTTCTTAGAGTAATTGGTTTTGTTGATCTGCATGGTACACAGCTAGATCGATGAATTCTAGCTCCACCACATGGAAGCTCCACCACATGGTAGAGCTAGATCTGAAATGCAATTCTAGCTCCACCACATGGTAGAGCTAGACCTCAAAGCATTCTAGCTCTACGATGTGGTCTAGGTAGAATACAGCTCTACCACGTGGTAGAGCTAGATCAAATGCAATTCTAGCTCCTTGGTTCTTGTCATGTGAAGTAGGTCTCTTCTTGGAGTAATTGATTTTGTTAATCTGCATGGTACACAGCTAGATCGATGCATTCTAGCTTCACCACATGATAGAGCTAGACCTCAAATTAATTCTAGCTCCACCACATGGTAGAGCTAGACCTCAAAGCATTCTTGCTCTAAAATGTGGTCTAGGTTGAATACAGCTCTACCGCGTGGCAGAGCTAGATTAAATGTAATTCTAGCTCCTTGGTTCTCGTCATGGTCTCTTCTTGGAGTAATTGGTTTTGTTAATTTGCATGGTACACAGCTAGATCGATGCATTCTAGCTCTACCACATGGTAGAGCTAGACCTCAAATGCAATTCTAGATCCACCACATGGTAGAGCTAGACGTCAAAGCATTCTAGCTCTACGATGTGGTCTAGGTTAGATACAGCTCTACCACGTGGTAGAGCTAGATCAAATGCAATTCTAGATGCTTGTTTCTAGTCATGTGAAGTAGATGTCTTCTTGAAGTAATTGATTTTGTTGATCTGCATGGTACACAGCTAGATCGATGCATTCTACCTCCACCAAGATCGAATGCAATTGCAGCTCCTTGGTTCTCATCATCTGAAGTAGGTCTCTTCTTAGAGTAATTGCTTTTGTTGATCTGCATGGTACACAGCTAGATCGATGAATTTTAGCTCCACCACATGGTAGATCTGGACCTCAAAGCATTCTAGCTCGACGATGTGGTCTAGGTAGAATACAGCTCTACCACGTGGTAGAGCTAGATCAAATGCAATTCTAGCTCCTTGCTTCTTGTCATGTAGAGCTAGACCTCAAAGCATTCTATCTCTACAATGTGGTTTAGGTAGATTACAGCTCTACCACAGTTACATTCAACCTCAGCCAGTTACATTCATTGAAGTCTAGCTCTACCACATGGTAGAGCTAGAAGAATGCATTCTAGCTCCACCACATGGTAGAGCTGGACCTCAAAGCATTCTAGCTCTACGATGTGGTCTAGATAGAATATAGCTCTACCACGTGGTAGAGCTAGATCAAATGCAATTCTAGCTCCTTGGTTCTTGTCATGTGAAGTAGGTCTCTTCTTGGAGTAATTGGTTTTTTTCATGTGTATGGAGCACAGTTAGATCGATGCATTCTTGCTCTACCACATGGTAGAGCTAGACTTTAAAGCTTCCTACCTTTATGATTCTAGCTCCACCACATGGTAGAGCTAGACCTCAAAGCATTCTATCTCTACAATGTGGTTTAGGTAGAATACAGCTCTACCACAGTTACATTCAACCTCAGTCAGTTACATTCATTGAAGTCTAGCTCTACCACATGGTAGAGCTAGAAGAATGCATTCTAGCTCCACCACATGGTAGAGATAGACCTCAAAGCATTCTTTCTCTACGATGTGATCTAGGTAGAATACAGCTCTATCACGTGGTAGAGCTAGATCAAATGCAATTCTAGCTCCTTGGTTCTTATCATGTGAAGTAGGTCTCTTCTTGGAGTAATTGGTTTTGTTGATGTGTATGGAACACAGCTAGATCGATGCATTCTTGCTCTACCAAATGGTAAGCTAGACCTCAAATGCAATTCTAGATCCACCACATGGTAGAGCTAGACGTCAAAGCATTCTAGCTCTATGATGTGGTCTAGGTTGGATACAGCTCTACCACGTGGTAGAGCTAGATCAAATGCAATTCTAGATGCTTGTTTCTTGTCATGTGAAGTAGATGTCTTCTTGAAGTAATTGATTTTGTTGATCTGTATGGTACACAGCTAGATCGATGCATTCTACCTCCACCAAGATCGAATGCAATTGCAGCTCCTTGGTTCTCATCATCTGAAGTAGGTCTCTTCTTAGAGTAATTGGTTTTGTTGATCTGCATGGTACACAGCTAGATCGATGAATTTTAGCTCCACCACATGGTAGATCTGGACCTCAAAGCATTCTAGCTCTACGATGTGGTCTAGGTAGAATACAGCTCTACCACGTGGTAGAGCTAGATCAAATGCAATTCTAGCTCCTTGCTTCTTGTCATGTGAAGTAGGTCGCTTCTTGGAGTAATTGGTTTTGTTGATGTGTATGGAACATAGCTAGATTAATGTATTCTTGCTCTACCACATGGTAGAGCTAGACCTCAAAGCTTTCTACCTCTTACGATTCTAGCTCTACCACATGGTAGAACTAGACCTCACATGCAATTCTAGGTCCACCACATGGTGGAGCTAGACCTCAAAGCATTCTATCTCTACAATGTGGTTTAGGTAGATTATAGCTCTACCACAGTTACATTCAACCTCAGCCAGTTACATTCATTGAAGTCTAGCTCTACCACATGGTAGAGCTAGAAGAATGCATTCTAGCTCCACCACATGGTAGAGCTGGACCTCAAAGCATTCTAGCTCTACGATGTGGTCTAGATAGAATATAGCTCTACCACGTGGTAGAGCTAGATCAAATGCAATTCTAGCTCCTTGGTTCTTGTCATGTGAAGTAGGTCTCTTCTTGGAGTAATTGGTTCTTGTCATGTGAAGTAGGTCTCTTCCTGGAGTAATTGGTTTTTTTGATGTGTATGGAACACAGATAGATCGATGCATTCTTGCTCTACCACATGATAGAGCTAGACTTTAAAGCTTCCTACCTTTAGGATTCTAGCTCCACCACATGGTAGAGCTAGACCTCAAAGCATTCTATCTCTACAATGTGGTTTAGGTAGATTACAGCTCTACCACAGTTACATTCAACCTCAGTCAGTTACATTCATTGAAGTCTAGCTCTACCACATGGTAGAGCTAGAAGAATGCATTCTAGCTCCACCACATGGTAGAGATAGACCTCAAAGCATTCTTTCTCTATGATGTGATCTAGGTAGAATACAGCTCTATCACGTGGTAGAGCTAGATCAAATGCAATTCTAGCTCCTTGGTTCTTGTCATGTGAAGTAGGTCTCTTCTTGGAGTAATTGGTTTTGTTGATGTGTATGGAACACAACTAGATCGATGCATTCTTGCTCTACCACATGGTAAGCTAGACCTCAAATGCAATTCTAGCTCCACCACATGGTAGAGCTAGACCTCAAAGCATTCTATCTCTAGAATGTGGTTTAGGTAGAATATAGCTCTACCACAGTTACATTCAACCTCAGCCGGTTACATTCATTGAAGTCTAGCTCTACCACATGGTAGAGCTCTACCACAGTTACATTCATTAAATTCTAGCTCTACCACTTGGTAGAGCTAGAAGAATGCATTCTAGCTCCACCACATGGTAGAGCTATATTTTTAAGCATTCTGGGCATACATTTATTAATCTTGCTCTGCCACCTGGTAGAGATAATATCCATTGAAAGCTAGACCTCAAAGCATTCTATCTCTACAATGTGGTTTAGGTAGAATACAGCTCTACCACAGTTACATTCAACCTCAGCCGATTACATTCATTGAAGTATAGCTCTACCACATGGTAGAGCCAGAAGAATGCATTCTAGCTCCACCACATGTCAGAGCTGGACCTTAAAGCATTCTAGCTCTATGATGTGGTCTAGATAGAATACAGCTCTACCACGTGGTAGAGCTAGATCAAATGCAATTCTAGCTCCTTGGTTATTGTCATGTGAAGTAGGTCTCTTCTTGGAGTAATTGGTTTTTTTGATGTGTATGGAACACAGCTAGATCGATGCATTCTTTCTCTACCACATGGTAGAGCTAGACCTCAAAGCTTTCTACCTCTATGATTCTAGCTCCACCACATGGTAGAGCTAGACCTCAAATGCAATTCTAGCTCCACCACATGGTAGAGCTAGACCTCAAAGCATTCTTTCTCTACAATGTGGTTTAGGTAGAATACAGCTCTACCATAGTTACATTCAACCTCAGTTGGTTACATTCATTGAAGTCTAGCTCTACCACATGGTAGAGCTAGAAGAATGCATTCTCGCTCCACCACATGGTAGAGCTAGATTTCAAAGCATTCTGGTCAATACATTTATTAATCTTGCTTTGCCACCCAGTAGAGATAATATCCATTGAAAAACCAGCACTAGAATACTTTGAAGTCCAGCTAGAATGCATTTATCTAGCTCTACCATGTGGTAGAGCAAGACTAATAAATGTATTGAGAGCTCCAAGATGAAAATACTCTTCATCTCCTCCACAGTGTTTTCATGGATATATATTGTGATTTTTGAATATGATATTTTAAGTTTTTTTAAAGTGTAAGAATACAATAACTTTAATTAACAATTGTGGTTTTTGTTGCAGGTGAAAGATGTCTCAGAAAAGAAAAGTGGCAGAAGTTCCGGTCAGTGTTAACTTTGCCTCTACTGATCAACGACGACAGTGGTACTTAGATATTTGGGGTCTTCAGGGTTCACTATTTAACAAAATTCATCTATTTGTTGCTAGTGATGTGGGCATGGATACTTTTGAGGATCTAGGACCAATGACTCTATCTTATATTTCTGTAGTTGATTCTCATCCCGATATTGAATGCATAAATATTGGGGTACCTGGGATCCATGAGTATCAACTAGATCCCAAGGCATTCATTATTGAACGAATAGTAAGAGATAAACAAGATACTATGTTCTCTCGAGGGTGGAAGTTAGATTGTGCAAGTCAAGAAATAACTCTTGAAGAGTTGCAAGCTTCCATTGCTTATTGTGTGAAAGGCAAACAAAAAAAAGAGAAAATGACCTCTAAAAATCCAATTCAAAAAAAGGCAAAAAGCAGTACAGGTATTATGGATGTAGATGAAGCAGTTCTTAAATCTACAATCTACAGTAGAGAAAATAGGCTTGGAAAATTAAACAAAAATAATATTTGTGGATCCCAAAGTTTTGGAAAATGAGGTGCAAAAGACACTAAAGAGTGATACAGGGGGTATGGAAAAATACTCTAAGTATTTTCCATTCAAGTACAAAGAGTATGAGATCCCTGTAGATCAATGCTAATCACTATAACTCCCGTCAAATAGAACCTCACCGTGTGGATGAATGCGTGTTATTTTTTGGTGCAAGTGCAAACAGGCCAAGAGTGTGTGCATACTTGATGCCTGTAAAGAATGCTGGCAAGAAGAAAGGAATTCCAATGAAACTAAGTGAGATAACAGAGGAGAAACTCACTGAGTATTCATATTGGATTATTGATAGCCAACATTCCATCTATGCTGCAAAATTCTTACGGTATCAAGAAATGGAAAAAGATGGTCGTGCTCAAGACTTGATACAAGTGTATGAAAAAAGGAAGGCTCGAATTGTTGTAGATCTAGAGCCACAAGTTGCGACGGCCATATCTGCTATAGCTAATGAAGAGGCCCAATCATTATATGTCAAACAACCATATGATGTCTTGTAGCACTTGAGGAGTCAGTGGATCTTCAATAATTCTCCGTAAAGGCCAGCATCTGGAGTAACAGAGGGCTCATCATCTCGTGTAGACTGGGATGTATGTCCATATATCCCTTGCTCTCTTATAATTATATGTTTTGAAAAAAATACTTGATTTTGATATTTTTTTTCTTTTATTTCTTTGTAGAAATTTTTGAGGATGGCTAGAATTACGGTGGGAGCATCCTTCATTTCAAAGCAGTCTCACATGGTCATTTACTCTAATGAAGTTTTCAAAGGCTGGCTTGAAATCATGGAGAAGCAAAACAAGAAACCAACTGCCACAGTTTTTAGATGTCTTGCTGGGCTAGATGAACAAGAAGTCAAACAAATACAATCAGAAATCAGGTCTGGAAAAATTGTTCTTTCAAAGGGTACTAAGGATGTAGATGTAATTGACATGCCAGAGTGTATCAAGCAGCTCAAGCAAGATAAAATTATTCAAGATGCATTGCTTGTAGAGTTCAACACTCTGAACAAGGACAAACAATGTCAAGATTGGTCAGAATTGACTATCACCTATAGCATCAATGAGGTTGTATACTCAGTTCTTTTGAAGTTATGTGATGTGTATATAAAGTCAAAGCTACAGGTTGGATCAAAGAAGATTGATTTTTCAGTAGAAGCAAGGCAATATGTGGAGTGGAATATCAGCCTTAGCAAAGAAAGTTCAACCTTGTCCTTGGATCTTCCTTGGTGTATTTATGCTGTGAGTCTTCCATTCGACGGGAGTTACTACTACTTGAAGTGCCACCTCAACAATCCTATTTCCATTGGGTTATGTGTTTTGGATAACACTGAAGATTTGGGAAGAAATATGCATTGGGATGTGGAATCATTTTGCAATCTTTTGAACGGCATTATGATCATTACAATAGCAGGTAGATCTTTGCCATCCCAATATGTGTTGCTTACCTTTCTAAATAATACAAATTTTATTCACTTGCAAAATGCTTTAAAAAATTTGAGTGGCATAGCAAAGGAATAGTAAAATGGGGCATTGCATTTTCGACGTGATAACCAATGCACTGATGCAATAGAGTTCTTCACATCCTTAGTGTTTTTCAGCAAGGGTGATGCCTTTCAAGGACTAGCAGATGTTCCTGATCCAGGTACACAAGTGACAATATTGGATACTGGACTTCTTGATATAGATAATGAAGATGTTAAAACTATCCTAGACATTGAGTTTCTAAGAATCAAGAAGAATCTTTTGATCAAGCAATGTATTCAAAAGTATTGCAGAGAAGGCTGCAAGCTTGTTGATCTTTTTCAGTAATGGCTATATCATCAAGCTAGGGCTAGCACTAAATAAGGAAGTGATTTGCCTAGTGGAGAGTATTGAAGATCAAAGAAAGATGGGAACAAGGTTTCTTGACTTTGCAAAGTTAAGAAATGAGCAACCAGTTCCGCTTATTACTAACAATCAAAGGAATACCACGGAAAGATCGAGACATGGTGAAGTTCGTTCAGCTAGAGATTTTTGGATTTTGAAGACAATATGTAACTTCTTAATGGGCTTTCCTTGTATCTTCAATACTTTGATTTGGTGATGTTTTGACTTGTTATATCCTTGGTTCATTTTTTAGTAGTATTTAGTTCTTTTGATTTTATACAATGCTTTTATTATTTTTGTAGCTCTCTCCAAATTGGGCTTTGGAATCTAGAATCACCAAGTTATGGATCCTAACATGTTCATTGACAAATTCACTTTTTACATAACCAATTGGTGAATTTGGAAAGCCTACTTAGTGGTCGCACAATGGCCAGCTGGTGAATCTGAAAATCTTGCCTATAAATCTAAGATGATAGAGCTAGAGATCCTCTCATTTACTTCAATCCTACCTTGTGGTAGATCTAGATTTCAGTAGGTCTACAATTTGGTGGAGCTAGCTACCTCTTCAAAGTGGTGGACCAAGAATCCATTAAATTCTAGCTACCTCTTCAAAGTGGTGGAGCTAGGCCAATGCACCCCCCCAAAGACAATTTTTGCAGAGCGTCCATTTAAGTCTAGCTCTACCATATGGTAGAGCTAGGCCAATGCATTTCTAGCTCCACCACATGGTAGAGCTAGATCAAATGCAATTCTAGCTCCTTGGTTCTTGTCACGTGCGATGAGCTAGAACCCATTGAAGTCTAGACCTAAAACCTATGGAAGTCTACTGGCTCCACCCATAAAGAAGCTATCTTGATCCCCAACTCAACCACGTGGTAAAGAAAGACTTATAAATTGTAGCTCTACCATATGGAAAATCTACAACATCTAAAATTTTAGCTTTACCATATAGTTGAGTGGTTTTGTGTTTCTCACCTCCACCTACTCTTGGAGCTCAAGGGTGGATCTCAAGGCCTACTTCCAACAAGAGCTCCCTTGCAAACTGGCTCTACCAAATGGTAGAGCTAGAATAATGGGTGTATTTGGAAATCCATTTTAAACCCTCCAATTCTAGAGTGAGCAAGTAGAATTGATAATTGGTATCCAAACATGATTTCCTTTTAGATTACACCAATAAACATGTGTTAAGAGTGAGTGTTACAATTGTAAATTCTTGTAGTTTGAAAGATTGCTGAGTCAATGTTACTTTTTTTTCTTTTAGATCCCGAAATTGAGATAGTAGCACCAAGTGAAGTAGCTATGGAATGCCACAATCAAACTGTGGATGAGAGCTTCTCCCACACATTCACTGATGTCCATCCAAAAGGTTTAAAGACAAATGCTGACAATGAAATTGGGGTACCTAAATCTCCAACAAATGAAGCAATTGGTGAGAGTTTCCATCCCAAAGAAGAAGTACCAAGAAGTACCGACACTCCTATCTCCAAGAAAAATCAATGTTAACAATTGTGTTGGACCTGAATGGTCTACTACTGAAACGTTGTCAACAACAACCATCTTCAATATATGAATCTATTCAAATGGATTCAAAACGATATATTATACTAAGGCCAGGATGTATCCAATTCTTGAAGATTTTATTAAAAAATATTAATGTTGGGATCTGGTCAACAGTAAGATAGAGAGTAATGTTCTTCAAATATTGAGAATATTACAAGACAGAGCAGGAGAGATATTGCCTTTTTTTGTAGTTTGGGCTCAAGAGGCTTGCGAGAAGGATAAAAGTGGTAAAATAGCTAGACCTGATAATCCAACAGTTTAGGCAATATTTAAGCCATTGTCAAAAATCGCTTCATGTTTTGATTGTGATGCTCGTAGGACGGTTCTTCCATACAAGGGATGTGCTTCTCTTGATAATAATTGTATATATCTTGCAAAGTTTGATGAAGAAAAGATGGTCAAAAATATTCTCATTGATGAGCTGCTCCCTTACTTATTGCAGCTTGATGAGAGTGAAGATGTGCGTGAGATCATTGGCTCTAATCACTACGGACAACCTCCAGTATCCAATGAAAATGAATACAGAGGTGTGGTAGATTTTTGGAAAAAGCGCAATTTAAATTGGTCACAGAAGATAATCTACACAGATAGGCTACCACTATCAGAGATTATACAAAAGTTTGTCGACAATCAAGAGGTATTAGCGAGACAATATGAAAACAAAAATGAAGAGATGATAGAAATTATGGCAAAAGAACGAGTCAGTATTGCTAGCATGAGGGGACCACAAGTGATTTCTCTAGCTAGAAAATTGGGTTCTACCACAACGTAGTTGAAGGCAGCCAATGCAAGGGCTTTCATAAACAAGGTGTTAAATGAGTACAATCTTCTCCAACGGGATAGAAATAACTAAGGTACTACCTAACACAAATGATAATTATAACCAAATACATGATTTTATACAACAATTTTGTATTCACAAATGAAGAAACTTAATTTATGATGGTTTCTTGCAGATTTATTTCAAGGATATTGTTCCAAGGAGTATTCACTTAAAGAATCCATTTGTCACAAGGATTGTATTTTTTTTTGGAGAAATTTTATCTTTTTGTAATCATGAATTGACAAGAAATTTTGTCCTATTTTTAAAGTAGTGGCAAATGTATTACTCTTCAGATAATTTTATAAATGTTGGAGTGCACTCTACTATAAGGGGCCTCCTAATTTGAAAATGTATGGAAGCTTAATCTTTGTCTTATGATTTTAATTCCTACATATTTGGACTATGGTAAAGCTAGATCAATGCCTTCTAGCTCCACCACATGGTAGAGCTAGACTTCAAAGCATTCTAGCTCCACGACATGGTAGAGCTAGTCTTGAAAGCATTCTAGCTCTACCATATGGTAGAGCTAGATCAATGCATTCTAGCTCTTCCACGTCACCACATGGTTGAGTTGGACTTCAAACCATTCTAATTCTACCATGGGGTCTAACTAAAATATTTTGATATAGCTCTACCACGTGCTAGATCTGGACTTCAAATATTTCTAATTTTTCCATGGGATTGAGCTAGAATACTTTGATATAGCTCTATCACATGGTAGAACTAGATTTAAAAATATTCTAGCCCTACCACATGGTTGAGCTAGAACAGTGCATTCTAGCTCTACCACGTGGTTGATCTAGATCAATGCATTCTAATATCACCACATTCTGATACCTGCTAGCACATTTTGTCGCATCTTTTTAGAATCAAATGGAAAGAGTCTTTGCATCTTGGGTCATTTTGTAATGCAACTAAAGTCAACATTTTGGAACAGTATATAGTTTAATGTTAGCGTGCATAGTCACATTTGTTTTGTAATTGTTTAAAATCTATCTTTGCATAAGAGTAGTTGTAACATGCCTTCCCCCCACATCCCCACCTTTATCATTAAGCATGCTCATTTTTTTCCAGGTCATGTGATTGATTCTAATTGGCAGAGGCGACTTCTTCGTCACAGAGCATTAGTACGTCACATGTCCAAGAAAATCCAGAGTGTACGAAGACAGTTGGTTCAGCGTCGTCTTGACCGTCTATGGGAAATTGATGCAAGGTTGCGCTTTGTGCATCCCTCTGAGGGGGTTATCATACTGACATGGTATTTGTCAGACCCAATATGCGTACCCCTACGCAAAGAGGATGATAGGAGGGCTATTATTCTAAACCTCAATGGTTTGTTGTGCCATGTTGTTGTCGAAACCCAATATGATGAGAAGGATCCTCCTTATAGCAACGAGTTGGTAAAATACCCAATTAACCAATATCGTTATGTCCTATGTCACAAGGATGCACATGAGTTCTTAGATTGGTGTATTCAATTCTTTTATGTTTTTATTTGGAGCGCATGTAGGAGAACTAAGCTCTCTAGAATAATTGACACAGTATTTCCACAACAAAAGCCCAAGTTTGCAAGTGTTCTCTCACAAGAGCATTGTTCAAAATCTACATGGGTTGTGCAGAATAGACAAGTGTTCTTTAAAAAGCTTGAGACCTTTTGGGGTCTCCATCCTTTGTACAACAAGAAAAATACATTGATAATTGATGATAGCTACTATAAGGTGTTTAAGAATGAGCGAGGAACCTGGTTAATAGTCCCAAAATTGTACCATCAACCTTCCAAGGAAAGGTATAGTTTTTTGACAGAAGATTTAAGAAATTGGTTGTTTTTATGGCTACAGAATGAAGATCGGCAAGAGTATACATGGGATAATGCCTTTGAAGAAAAACCTAACCAATTCTCAGATGATGTGATGAAGAAATGGCTTGAAGAAGAGAAATTGGAAGTAGAGAATAGGAAAAAGGTAGAGGTGTGGAAGCGACAGCAGGAGGCTGATGCTAAGGCAGAGAGGCAAGAACAACTTGAAATTCAAAGAAAGCAACGAGAGGAGGCTGAAGCTGAGGCAGAGAGGCAAGCAGAGAGTGAAAATCAAGCAAAGCAACAAGAGGAGGCATCATGAAAGTAATGCACCACCATGAAGGTTAGATGTGATGTGATAATATGTATGTGATAGGATGGTGATGAGAGTCAATGTGATGGGAATTGGGATGTGAATGGATGAGATATGAATGAATGTGATGTGATGAGATGTGGAGATGGGTAGATGCGAGTGGATGAGATCTGATAAGGATAAATGAGGAAAGATGTGATGAGATGAAAATGATGTGATTGGATGAGAATGGGAATACATATGAAATGGATGTGATTTAAATGTGATGAGATAAAAATGATGTGATTGGATGAGAATGGGAATACATATGAAATGGATGTGATTGGATAAGAATGGGAATACATATGAAATGGATGTGATTTAAATAATGTGGATTGATGTGGAACAATGTGGAAAGACGAGAATTGTTATAGAAACTGTATCTATGACCTGTTTTTAAATGACTGTTTTATGTCAAGAATGCTGGGGAAGCATTTTGGCCATCTTGTGAATGAGATCGTGTGGGAACCTAATCTGATAAGTTGCAACAGCTGACGGAGAGTCAATGGAGGATGTCTCGCGTAGCAAGGTCGGTCAAGGTCTTGACCAACCTTGATTCGATTAAAATGGTGAACTTCCGATACGGTGGATGAGGGACCAAGGAAGCGGCATATGAGTGAAGGATCCTAGAGGGTGCTAACCATACGGTGCTCGGGCTCTGGGTCATCGAAGATACCCACAGGTGCGTCATGGAAGATATTGGAACAAGGAGTAAGAGTTGTTTTCTGAATTCGGGCATAGATCTGGTTGATTGACCTTGCTGGTCCTCAACGAATGAGTCCATGGTTCTTTTATATGGATCTGTTGGTTGATCTTGCTGATCTTCAAAGAAGATTCCATTTTGTTATGTGCCGAGTACTATGAGCTAGGAACTATCGAAAAGACCCCTAAGTGGATAGGTGGTGAGTATTCTGGTTGCCAATGATGCCATAGGTACACCGATGAAGGAATGATTGGAAATAAGGATTCAATCGGAGATTTTGAGGATTATGATCAGTGACACTATGATTTCATTAAATGATTGTCTTTTCACAGCTGAATCTGTGAAAAAAGGCAATTTCATATTGGGTGTGTAAGTGGTGTGACTAGTTTTAAGTTTGCATGAATATCTACCTAGGGGGCCTGGGAACTCTTTTCCTTGGTACCTAGGACAAAACCTAACCAAATTCCTAATTGGATCCCATCACTACAGTGGTTGGGCGGTTGGCTAACCCATGGGACTGTATGGGGTTAGGCTGCACTAATGGATTCCTAAATTGAGACTCAATTCTGTTATGGTACGATAGATGAAGTAAATCCCAGATAAAAATTGTTCTATAGAAAAGAATCAACGATTGTGCCTCTGAGGAAAAAAGCGTTGGTCTCTATGATTTAAGTACAATCTTTTCCTTGATCTGACTATGGGACTTACGAGTTCGGTCAAATCAGTTCAGCTAGTTAAGGCTTTTGACTTTGTTAGAGTAAAATTATCCTGGAGGAATCTCCCGTGCTTTCTTGGCAAGGAAAGTTTTTTCGGGTTCGGTTTTGGAAGAACCGATGGATTAGTCTCTTGTCAAGATATCTGTGGGCGAGGCCCCGAGTGAGGGACCCTGCCCTGCGCAAGAAGTGCTACTTCCTGTGAGATCCCACTGCCCCCTCTGCGCACTCCCAGATGGTAGTAGCGGAAGTAGCTTCCTCTTGCACGGGGTAGGGTTTCTCACTCGAGGCCTCGCCCTCAAATGTCCAGGCACGAGACTAAGCTGGTGGTCATTCCGAAAATCGAAACCAGGAAAATTTTCCCTACCCGAAAAACAGGGACGATTCCACCATTTTTATTTTCTTAATAATGAATTTCTCTAACGAGGTCAAGATACTGAACTAACCTTCATCTAATTAAATCAGATAGAAGGGAAACTATTACAGACTTAACTTAAAGGAATCAACGCTTTTTTCCTAATTAATCAACCATAGTCGTTGATCTATTCATCAGAGAAGTCTTCAAGCTTTTAATTAACTACTTGAATTCTAAGAGTATTCCTATTGATCAATTTTATTATTAAAACTCTACTGATTCCAGCCTACCCCATCCGGCCCATGGGTTAGCCACTGCCCAACCATTGGAATTGATAGAACCACACAAATATACTCACCAACCCATAATTGAATGCCTTTCTTAACTTTTGCTTTAGAATATAGATACGCACACACTCCTCTTTAAACTTTAACTTTTAAAACAATCCATTGACAAACAATTATTGGTTACAGATATCATAACTCAAAATTCCATTCAATCTTTGTTTCTCACAAAACAGTATCACTCTAGACTCTTCGTTTTGAGACAAGCACGTCAGCCAACGAGATCCAGTAATAGATTACAATAACTTTCTCGTCATCATACATATATATATCTTCCACGACATATGCATGGGTGTCCTAAGCACCGTAAGCCCATGCATCGCTTGGTTAGAACCCTCCAGGATCCTGCTTAGGTGTCCTGGCACTTCATGCAGGGATCGCTTCGTCGGCCCTCGCCCATCGTACCAGAAGCACACCATTTTTCAACATACCCAAGCTAGTCAAGACCTGGGCAGGTTTTTGCCACGTGAGCCATCCTTTGAACACTCCCTGCCAGCTATTGTAACCGAACTTCCCTTAGAAAAATACATCTACCAAATGCTCCCTCTAGCATTCTGGCGTAAGACAGTCCTTTAAGAAAACAGGGTTTCTATGCAAGTTTTTAGTTGTAAGATTCCTCCCCAGCCTCTCAAAATGTCTAGCATCTTCCCCTGTAATCAATCCCTCTTCAGAAATATAAAAGACTTGTCTCTAACTGTTTTAACCTAGAGAGAGAAAATATTCTAGAGAGAGAATATTCAGATTTTGAATATTTTTGGATAGAAAAATATCTCTTATAATTCAGATGAGTTCCCCTGAAATAGAAATTCAAAAAGAATTTTCCAATGTGCAATTGGAATTAATTGGAAATAGGTATAAAGAACCTTAGTCTAAGGGTCTAGATTTTCAGAAATCTTTAGACTATGGTCCAATTAAGGTTCCTATGGGCCAATAGCATCAATCCATGTGTAGGGAAGAGATAAATCCAAATTTGTAAAAAGAAGATATCAAAAAATGAGTAAATGCTCACATAAGGTGAAGAGTTGAAAATGTACAAGGTTTATTAGTAAAAAACTATGAGCAATATTAAAAATATGAGATATTTTGGGTATCCAAAAATGAGTAAATGCTCACATAAGATGAAGAGTTGAAAATGTACAAGGTTTATTAGTAAAAAACTATGAGCAATATTAAAATGATTCCATTATGACACATATGTAAGGAAGGGGAATTCTTTAAAGGAGGTGCATATTTCACATAAGATGAAGAGTTGAAAATGTACAAGGTTTATTAGTAAAAAACTATGAGCAATATTAAAATGATTCCATTATGACACATATGTAAGGAAGGGGAATTCTTTAAAGGAGGTGCATATTTCACATAAGATGAAGAGTTGAAAATGTACAAGGTTTATTAGTAAAAAAACTACGAGCAATATTAAAATGATTCCATTATGACACATATGTAAGGAAGGGGAGTTCTTTAAAGGAGGTGCATATTTCACATGCTTGAATGAGTTTTAAACTCATAAAAATTGAGATATTTCATCTCTCCTCTCTCCTCATTCAAGTCTAGTTCCAAAAAGTTAGCTTAACTGACCTAAAAATGGTCAAATATTGACCAAACTGATTTAGAAAATTCTAGAATCAGTTTGTTTGGTTAGGAGCTCAATTTTTCCTATAAATAGAAGCCTCCCTCTTGTTGAAAAATAGATAGTGTTTATGCATCGTTACTCTACTCCACCTAAGCCAAGAACTGTGAATTCATTTAATAATTCACTAGTTTTTGGAGCTTCCCTCTTTCTTCAATCCCCATTAGTGGCTCCATCAACATACTTAACCAATTGATTGGTTGGGGGCCTCTACCGTGAACAAAGAATCAAGCAAGTTGTAAGGTAATTAGTGAATATTGATCTTTCTATAATTTCTCAATGTTTCTCTCTTCTCAACCCCTCTCAAGCTTGAGAAGTTTAATTGGTATGGTTTTTTAAATGCTATTGAAGCTTGAATAGTAGTGAAGAGTTACATAATTTAATAAATGCTATTGAAGTTAATTTTCATTTATGTTTAAATTCTAATGATTTTTATGTAAATTCTCTCTCTCACTCAAGAAATGGTCATACTCATGACCCGTTCTCAATCCAAATCAAGCTTTTCATAAAGCTTTTCCTTAACCCAAGATTAAGCTATGCTTGAGGCCAAATTAATGGCTTTTTTCTATGCTTTTAGTTTATGTATATTGATGATTCAATCCATTATGGATTAATAATCCAATTAGAGATCATTTTAATTATTTCCTTAATGATAAGCATTATCCCTTAGAAAAATTGAGATTTATCAGTCATAGCAGCGGAGCTATGGCAAAATTTTTATAAAAATTATGCATAAAATAATCTCATTCAAAGCATAAAAAGAGGACTTCCTACCATATTCTAGGAATTATCATCCTAGATTAATTGAAAGAATTTCATTACAATCATGGAGAAATTGAATTTTAATATCATGCATAAAGGATAAGTTTTTATATCAAAAGTGTTATTTTTACCATTTTTATTTCATGCATAGAAGTATGCATAATGGGTAAATTTTTATATCAAAAGTGTTATTTTTACCATTTTTATTTCATGCATAGAAGTATGCATAATGGGTAAATTTTTATATCAAAAGTGTTATTTTTACCATTTTTATTTCATGCATAGAAGTATGCATAATGGATAAATTTTTATATCAAAAGTGTTATTTTTACCATTTTTATTTCATGCATAGAAGTATGCATAGTGGATAAATTTTTATATCAAAAGTGTTATTTTTATTATTTTTAATTTTCATGCATAGAAGTATGCAAAAAGGAAATTTTTTTTATATCAAGAGTGTTACTTTTATCATTTTTAATTTTCATGCATAGAAGTATGCATAAAGGAAAAAATTTTATATCAAAAGTGTTACTTTTATCATTTTTAATTTTCATGCATAGAAGTATGCATAAAGGAAAAATTTTTATATCAAAAGTGTTACTTTTATCATTTTTAATTTTCATGCATAGAAGTATGCATGAAAGAAAATTTTTATATCAAAAGTGTTACTTTTATCATTTTTAATTTTCATGCATAGAAGTATGCATAAAAGAAAATTTTTATATCAAAAGTGTTACTTTTATCATTTTTAATTTTCATGCATAGAAGTATGCATAAAAGAAAATTTTTATATCAAAAGTGTTATTTTTATCATTTTTAATTTTCATGCATAGAAGTATGCAAAAAGGAAATTTTTTTTATATCAAGAGTGTTACTTTTATCATTTTTAATTTTCATGCATAGAAGTATGCATAAAGGAAAAATTTTTATATCAAAAGTGTTACTTTTATCATTTTTAATTTTCATGCATAGAAGTATGCATAAAGGAAAAAATTTTATATCAAAAGTGTTACTTTTATCATTTTTAATTTTCATGCATAGAAGTATGCATAAAAGAAAATTTTTATATCAAAAGTGTTACTTTTATCATTTTTAATTTTCATGCATAGAAGTATGCATAAAAGAAAATTTTTATATCAAAAGTGTTACTTTTATCATTTTTAATTTTCATGCATAGAAGTATGCATAAAAGAAAATTTTTATATCAAAAGTGTTACTTTTATCATTTTTAATTTTCATGCATAGAAGTATGCATAAAAGAAAATTTGTTTATATCAAAAGTGTTACTTTTATCATTTTTAATTTTCATGCATAAAAGTATGCATAAAAGAAAATTTTTATATCAAAAGTGTTACTTTTATCATTTTTTATTTTCATGCATAGAAGTATGCATAAAGGAAAATTTTTTATATCAAAAGTGTTACTTTTATCATTTTTAATTTTCATGCATAGAAGTATGCATAAAGAAAAAACTTTTATATTAAAAGTGTTACTTTTATCCTATTGGATTTCATGCGTATAGGTATGCATAAAAGATATTCTTTTTATACTAAAAGTGTGATTTTTCTCATAAATGGATTTTATGCTTAACTTAGATGCATAAGAGAAATTCTTTTATTCTAAAAGTGTAATTCCCTACCAAATTGAAATTATGCATAAGAAGATGCATAAAAGATTGATTTTAATTTCGAAGTGTTAGTCTCCTTAAATGGAATTTATGTATAAATAAATATGTAGAGAAATCTTATATCAAATATAAGAATTCTCTTTTAAAAAAAAAAGATATGAAATGTGATAAGATGTGATAAGAGGTGTATGAGATGTGATAAGAATTGATAAGATGCGTATGGAAAGTGATAGGATGTGATAAGAGGTGTATGAGATGTGATAAGAATTGATAAGATGCGTATGGAAAGTGATAGGATGTGATAAGAGGTGTATGAGATGTGATAAGAATTGATAAGATGCGTATGGAAAGTGATAGGATGTGATAAGAGGTGTATGAGATGTAAAAAGATGTGATAAGATGTGTATGAGATGTGATAAGATTTTATAAGATGCGTATGGAAAGTGATAGGATGTGATAAGAGGTGTATGAGATGTAAAAAGATGTGATAAAATGTGTATGAGATGTGATAGAATGTGTTAAGATGAGTTAGGATGTGTTAAGATGTATATGGGATGTGTTAGGACGAGAATGGATGTAATATGGTTGTATGAATGTGATGTGGATGTATACATGTAGATGTATATGTATGAATGTGAATGTTGATGTGGATGTGGATGTATGGATGTAGATACGGATGTGTATGTATGTATGTGGATGTGTATGTATGAATGAGGATGTAAAAATGGACGTATGTATATAGATGTGGATGTATGGATGTATGTATGTAGATGTGGATGTATGTATGTAGATGTGGATGTATGGATGTGATTGTGAATGAAGAGGTGGATGTGAATGTATGGATGTAGATACAGATGTGGATGTATGTATGTAGATGTGGATGTATGGATGTGATTGTGAATGAAGAGGTGGATGTGAATGTATGGATGTAGATACGGATGTGGATGTATGTATGTGAATGTGGATGTATGAATGAGGATGTGAAAATGGATGTATGCATGTGAATGTGGATGTATGAATATGAATGTGGATGTGTGGATGTGGAAATGGAGGTATGGATGTATGAATGTAGATGTGGATGTATGCATGTAGATGCGTATGTATGAATGTGAAATTGGATGTATGATGTGGACGTACGAACATGGATATGTATGTAGAATAATGAATATGAAGATGTATGTGAGATAATGTAGTCTATATGAGTGAATGGATGAGAACGAGTACACACTGAATGGAATGTGGAATAAGTAATGTGGTCCGAGAGTGGATAATATGGAAAGACAAGAGTTCGTTATAGAAACTTTATTTGTGACTGTTTGTAAATGATTGTTTTATGTCAAGAATGCTGGAGAAGCATTTTGACCGTCTTGAGGATTAAGGTCATGAAGACTGAACTGATAAAGTTGCAACTGCTGACGGAGAGTCAATGGAGGATGTCTCGCGTAGCAAGGTCGATCGAGGTCTTGACCAGCCTCGGCTCGATTTAAATGGTGAGCTTCCGGTACGGTGGATGAGGGACCAAGGAAGCGGCCTATGAGTGAAGCGCTAGGTCACCTGCGAAGGATCCTAGAGGGTGCTGACCATACGGTGCTCGGGCTCTGGGTCACCGAAGATACCCACACGTGCGTCGTGGAAGATATTGGAACAAGGAGTAAGAGTTGTTTTCTGAAACCGGGCATGGATCTGGTTGATTGACCTTGCTGGTCCTCAACAGATGAGTCCATGGCTCTTTTATATGGATCTGTGGGTTGATCTTGCTGATCTTGCACGGAGATTCCATTCTATTATATGAATATATTGCCGGTTACTATGAGCTAGGAACTATGGAAAAGGCCCCTGAGAGAACAGGTGGTGAGCGTTCTGGTTGCCAATGATGCCATAAGTATACCGATGAAAGAATGACTGGAAATAAGGATTCAACTAGAGACTTTGAGGATTGTCATCAGTGACATAATGGTTTTATTAAAGGATTGTTTTAAAGCTAGTTGATGCTAAGAAAAAGGCAATTTCATATTGGGTGTGTAAGTGGTATGACTAGTTTTATGTTTGCATGAACTTCCGGCTAGGGGGCCTTGGAACTCTTTTCCTTGGTACCCGGGACAAAACCTAACCAAATTCCAAATTGGATCCCATCACTACAGTGGTTGGGCGGTTGGCTAACCCATGGGATCGGATGGGGTTAGGCTGGACTGATGGATCCGTAAATCGAGATTTAATTTCTATTATTACGATAGATGAAGTAAATCCCGGATAGAAATTGTTCTATGGATAGGAATCAACGGCTGTGCCTCTTGATGGGGAAAAAAGCGTTGATCCCAATGATCCAAGTGCAAGTTCTTCCTTGATTTGACCAAGTACCGTTAAAGGTGCAGTCAGATCAGTTTGATCAGTAATGATCTTGACTACGTTAGAGTAAAGAGTTATCCTGGTGGAATCGCCCGTGCTTTCCGGGTAAAGGAAGTTTTTTCGATTTCGGTTTTGGACAAACCGACGGATTAGTCTCTTGTCCGGATATCCGTGGGCGAGGCCCCGAGTGTGGGACCCCTGTCCCGCGCGAGAAGTGCTACTTCCGCTGCTAGTACCCCGAATCCGTTGCTCGGTGGGAACAGGGACCTCACACTTGGTATCAGAGCGAAATTGAAAGCTAATAAAGATAATTAAATTCTTATTTGAAATTGTAAAAAGAATTCAGAAACAGCATTTTCATAATGTATTTTCATTCCGTAAGCTTCTTTAATGAAGAAATTTTAATCAAAAAAAATTGTTTTTATAGATGGAAGTTCCCCATTTATCTGGTATTCCCGACCTCACCCAGTCTCAAGATATGATTGCATTTGCCTTCGAGCATCTCATCTCTTCCGCTTCAACTCGAATAAGCCGAAGAAGACTCGCACGCCATTTCGAGGATTTATATTTTCCTAACCCAACGGAGAGAATTCAGCATAAGTGGTTTGCAGGGCAATATGTCCACGCCTCTTGCGACCGCCGTGCAATGCTGTTGGAGAACCTCTCATTGGCTATGATTTTGTTAAAGCTGAAAATCGTACGTGGCGTCATTTTATATCATTCAACGCCTCGAAATTTCAGGCTTGCATGCCAAGTCTACAGACTTCTTAGTTGTTTTATTCCTAAATGGAATATAATAGCTCCCTTGTCAGTAAGTGGACGTTTGTATCAGGGCATGGCTATGGCCCAATACCGTCGTCTCATAGGCGTTTCCCAAGGAGATTTTGAGTTCTGGAACCGAACTGCTCCATGTACATAATGCAACTTTTATATAAATAAAAAAATGTTTTCCGGAGAAAAATTTTCTGTTGTATAAATGATTGTTTACGGCGGACGATCTGCTGATAAAGAAAAATCTATTTATCAGACTTAAGTCATAGATCTCTAATAAGATCAACTGAGGAGCAAATTATGTCAAAAGTTTATCAAGACGCACAAAAAGGTTGTAATTGTTTGATATAATTCATACAAATTGTTAATTCAAATTGGAATTCGTAAATTAGTAATTGGGTCTTCAATTGGAAGTACCACAATTGTATGGAACCCTAACTTGCTTGAGACCTAGACATGATGGTATTTACCTTATAGTTTCGAGTATCATGACTATCCGTATATACCGAGGGTATAACTGCAGCTCTTTACCGACAGTATATACGAGTAAATCTAAGACTTGAAATTATAAGCGTTAATGCTATCCAGATGATGATTTTGAATGTGGTTGATATGATTTTTAATTCTGTTTGGGAACTGATGAATTGAATTGGATTCCGATTGAAAAATGATGATCTTTGAAAATGGGTTGAAATGTAATAAGCTGAGCGAAACCACAATGTGGATGATTGGGACGAGTCCCTGTAATGATAAATGATGAAAATGATTCAGCAAATCACTATGAGATTAGTGGATTATGTTGTCAAATAGCTACTGCTAATACTTGAGACGGTAGATCAAGTTAAGGGATGACAAATTGAGAACTTGCTTAACTTAAATTCCGTCGAGGAATGTTCAGAAGGAAATTTTCAGTCTAATGGACCATTATCGTGTTAAAGATATGAATGATATGATTTGAATGAATTGTTATTTAATGATGAATTCTATATAAGGGATATTTATCCCCATATTCTGTTGGGTTGACCGGAATATAAGGAACCCCAGAATAAATTGGATCTTAAGCAAAAAAGTTGTCCTCTACTTGCGAGATGAGGACATCTTGCACCTTTTAAGTGGGGTAGAATGTAAGATTCCTCCCCCAACCTTAGAGGTATACAGGAGTAAGAATCTCCCTTTCTGATCTTATAATTATTCTCTCTCTAAAATAAAAGAAAGATTCTGTCTAAAAAAGGAAGAACCTTTTTCCTGAATACTTCTCAAGAGTCCCACCTGTTTTAAGGATTCAGAACAACGAGTTCAAAAGTGAGAATCGATGTTTTGGATATCAAGGTTTTGGTCTCGAGTACGGCCCAAAAGAAGTTCTTTATCTCTTGGGAAGTATAAGAAGTTATCTCCCAGATATTGTGGACCAAAGAAAGTAGGTGATTTAGCTTACGAACTTCTTTTATCTCCTCATCTCAAAGTTCTGAATATCTTCTATAGAAAAATGTGCCAAACCCAAATCATGGAAAGACGGTAAAACTTCAGTGGCAAGTTACCGTTGGCTTCTAAGTTACGCCAGCTCCTTCCTTTATATAAGTCGTAACTTTTACTTGTCGTTCACAGTAATCTTACTTCCATCGATCTTCTTTCTTTCTTAATCTCCTTCATGGCTTGGCAACAAGAATTAGTTTTATCCATGATGATTTCTCACCTTCAAGATGCAAGGGACTCTGTGAAGAAAGATTTTATAGAGCAGTATGAGCGCTCACTTTTCCCTCACTTGGGAACTTCTGTAGCGCAGACAAAATGGCGGACCTATCAAGACATAACTAGGGTAACACCCTGGGGTCAGCAGCACTTTCGTAACAATGTCCGCTTGGCCATGGTTATTGAAGCTTTGGGTTTGGGTCCCCGATACTACTGCATCATGAGATCAAGGCATCCTGGGTTTTCTGAGCGGGTCTTCTTACTGGCGTGTTTTCTTCCTCATGAGAAGATATGTCTTTACTCCGTTTTTGGCTTGCCTCTCAGAGGTCCTTTTGTTAGATCACCTCATACCACTGAGATAGGTGTGGCAATAACCAACAGAATTATTCCCATAGATGAGTTATCTTATACTTGTGCAGCTTGTGAGTGCTGCTTTTGTGATCATATGATGGACGGGCTTATGGAAGTGTAAAGAGTTCTTCTATCTTTACTGTATAAGTTCTGAGAATGAATAAAGTTTAAATCTTGTTCTTATCTTGAATCTTGCTCTCTTGAGACTTTTTTTTAATTGGTGGTTAATCTTAATTAAAAAATTTTCTCTCAGTCTCATACTTGTACATCTTGCCAAATTACCCCCAGTTTGCGAGATGAGGGCATCTCGCGTTTTTCAAGTGGGAGAGAATGTAAGATTCCTCCCCAGCCTCTCAAAATGTCCAGCATCTTCCCCTGTAATCAATCCCTCTTCAGAAATATAAAAGACTTGTTTCTAACTGTTTTAACCTAGAGAGAGAAAATATTCTAGAGAGAGAATATTCAGATTTTGAATATTTTTGGATAGAAAAATATCTCTTATAATTCAGATGAGTTCCCCTGAAATAGAAATTCAAAAAGAATTTTCCAATGTGCAATTGGAATTAATTGGAAATAGGTATAAAGAACCTTAGTCTAAGGGTCTAGATTTTCAGAAATCTTTAGACTATGGTCCAATTAAGGTTCCTATGGGCCAATAGCATCAATCCATGTGTAGGGAAGAGATAAATCCAAATTTGTAAAAAGAAGATATCAAAAAATGAGTAAATGCTCACATAAGGTGAAGAGTTGAAAATGTACAAGGTTTATTAGTAAAAAACTATGAGCAATATTAAAAATATGAGATATTTTGGGTATCCAAAAATGAGTAAATGCTCACATAAGATGAAGAGTTGAAAATGTACAAGGTTTATTAGTAAAAAACTATGAGCAATATTAAAATGATTCCATTATGACACATATGTAAGGAAGGGGAATTCTTTAAAGGAGGTGCATATTTCACATAAGATGAAGAGTTGAAAATGTACAAGGTTTATTAGTAAAAAACTATGAGCAATATTAAAATGATTCCATTATGACACATATGTAAGGAAGGGGAATTCTTTAAAGGAGGTGCATATTTCACATAAGATGAAGAGTTGAAAATGTACAAGGTTTATTAGTAAAAAAACTATGAGCAATATTAAAATGATTCCATTATGACACATATGTAAGGAAGGGGAGTTCTTTAAAGGAGGTGCATATTTCACATGCTTGAATGAGTTTTAAACTCATAAAAATTGAGATATTTCATCTCTCCTCTCTCCTCATTCAAGTCTAGTTCCAAAAAGTTAGCTTAACTGACCTAAAAATGATCAAATATTGACCAAACTGATTTAGAAAATTCTAGAATCAGTTTGTTTGGTTAGGAGCTCAATTTTTCCTATAAATAGAAGCCTCCCCCTTGTTGAAAAATAGATAGTGTTTATGCATCGTTACTCTACTCCACCTAAGCCAAGAACTGTGAATTCATTTAATAATTCACTAGTTTTTGGAGCTTCCCTCTTTCTTCAATCCCCATTAGTGGCTCCATCAACATACTTAACCAATTGATTGGTTGGGATCCTCTACCGTGAACAAAGAATCAAGCAAGTTGTAAGGTAATTAGTGAATATTGATCTTTCTATAATTTCTCAATGTTTCTCTCTTCTCAACCCCTCTCAAGCTTGAGAAGTTTAATTGGTATGGTTTTTTAAATGCTATTGAAGTTTGAATAGTAGTGAAGAGTTACATAATTTAATAAATGCTATTGAAGTTAATTTTCATTTATGTTTAAATTCTAATGATTTTTATGTAAATTCTCTCTCTCACTCAAGAAATGGTCATACTCATGACCCGTTCTCAATCCAAATCAAGCTTTTCATAAAGCTGTTCCTTAACCCAAGATTAAGCTATGCTTGAGGCCAAATTAATGGCTTTTTTCTATGCTTTTAGTTTATGTATATTGATGATTCAATCCATTATGGATTAATAATCCAATTAGAGATCATTTTAATTATTTCCTTAATGATAAGCATTATCCCTTAGAAAAATTGAGATTTATCAGTCATAGCAGCGGAGCTATGGCAAAATTTTTATAAAAATTATGCATAAAATAATCTCATTCAAAGCATAAAAAGAGGACTTCCTACCATATTCTAGGAATTATCATCCTAGATTAATTGAAAGAATTTCATTACAATCATGGAGAAATTGAATTTTAATATCATGCATAAAGGATAAGTTTTTATATCAAAAGTGTTATTTTTACCATTTTTATTTCATGCATAGAAGTATGCATAATGGGTAAACTTTTATATCGAAAGTGTTATTTTTACCATTTTTATTTCATGCATAGAAGTATGCATAATGGGTAAATTTTTATATTAAAAGTGTTATTTTACCATTTTTATTTCATGCATAGAAGTATGCATAATGGATAAATTTTTATATCAAAAGTGTTATTTTTACCATTTTTATTTCATGCATAGAAGTATGCATAGTGGATAAATTTTTATATCAAAAGTGTTATTTTTATCATTTTTAATTTTCATGCATAGAAGTATGCAAAAAGGAAATTTTTTTTATATCAAGAGTGTTACTTTTATCATTTTTAATTTTCATGCATAGAAGTATGCATAAAGGAAAAAATTTTATATCAAAAGTGTTACTTTTATCATTTTTAATTTTCATGCATAGAAGTATGCATAAAGGAAAAATTTTTATATCAAAAGTGTTACTTTTATCATTTTTAATTTTCATGCATAGAAGTATGCATAAAAGAAAATTTTTATATCAAAAGTGTTACTTTTATCATTTTTAATTTTCATGCATAGAAGTATGCATAAAAGAAAATTTTTATATCAAAAGTGTTACTTTTATCATTTTTAATTTTCATGCATAGAAGTATGCATAAAAGAAAATTTTTATATCAAAAGTGTTACTTTTATCATTTTTAATTTTCATGCATAGAAGTATGCATAAAAGAAAATTTGTTTATATCAAAAGTGTTACTTTTATCATTTTTAATTTTCATGCATAAAAGTATGCATAAAAGAAAATTTTTATATCAAAAGTGTTACTTTTATCATTTTTGATTTTCATGCATAGAAGTATGCATAAAGGAAAATTTTTTATATCAAAAGTGTTACTTTTATCATTTTTAATTTTCATGCATAGAAGTATGCATAAAGAAAAAAATTTTATATTAAAAGTGTTACTTTTATCCTATTGGATTTCATGCGTATAGGTATGCATAAAAGATATTCTTTTTATACTAAAAGTGTGATTTTCCTCATAAATGGATTTTATGCTTAACTTAGATGCATAAGAGAAATTCTTTTATTCTAAAAGTGTAATTCCCTACCAAATTGAAATTATGCATAAGAAGATGCATAAAAGATTGATTTTAATTTCGAAAGTGTTAGTCTCCTTAAATGGAATTTATGTATAAATAAATATGTAGAGAAATCTTATATCAAATATAAGAATTCTCTTTTTAAAAAAAAGATATGAAATGTGATAAGATGTGATAAGAGGTGTATGAGATGTGATAAGAATTGATAAGATGCGTATGGAAAGTGATAGGATGTGATAAGAGGTGTATGAGATGTGATAAGAATTGATAAGATGCGTATGGAAAGTGATAGGATGTGATAAGAGGTGTATGAGATGTGATAAGAATTGATAAGATGCGTATGGAAAGTGATAGGATGTGATAAGAGGTGTATGAGATGTAAAAAGATGTGATAAGATGTGTATGAGATGTGATAAGATTTTATAAGATGCGTATGGAAAGTGATAGGATGTGATAAGAGGTGTATGAGATGTAAAAAGATGTGATAAGATGTGTATGAGATGTGATAGAATGTGTTAAGATGAGTTAGGATGTGTTAAGATGTATATGGGATGTGTTAGGACGAGAATGGATGTAATATGGTTGTATGAATGTGATGTGGATGTATACATGTAGATGTATATGTATGAATGTGAATGTTGATGTGGATGTGGATGTATGGATGTAGATACGGATGTGTATGTATGTATGTGGATGTGTATGTATGAATGAGGATGTAAAAATGGACGTATGTATATAGATGTGGATGTATGGATGTATGTATGTAGATGTGGATGTATGTATGTAGATGTGGATGTATGGATGTGATTGTGAATGAAGAGGTGGATGTGAATGTATGGATGTAGATACAGATGTGGATGTATGTATGTAGATGTGGATGTATGGATGTGATTGTGAATGAAGAGGTGGATGTGAATGTATGGATGTAGATACGGATGTGGATGTATGTATGTGAATGTGGATGTATGAATGAGGATGTGAAAATGGATGTATGCATGTGAATGTGGATGTATGAATATGAATGTGGATGTGTGGATGTGGAAATGGAGGTATGGATGTATGAATGTAGATGTGGATGTATGCATGTAGATGCGTATGTATGAATGTGAAATTGGATGTATGATGTGGACGTACGAACATGGATATGTATGTAGAATAATGAATATGAAGATGTATGTGAGATAATGTAGTCTATATGAGTGAATGGATGAGAACGAGTACACACTAAATGGAATGTGGAATAAGTAATGTGGTCCGAGAGTGGATAATATGGAAAGACAAGAGTTCGTTATAGAAACTTTATTTGTGACTCTTTGTAAATGACTGTTTTATGTCAAGAATGCTGGAGAAGCATTTTGACCGTCTTGAGGATTAAGGTCATGAAGACTGAACTGATAAAGTTGCAACTGCTGACGGAGAGTCAATGGAGGATGTCTCGCGTAGCAAGGTCAATCGAGGTCTTGACCAGCCTCGGATCGATTTAAATGGTGAGCTTCCGGTACGGTGGATGAGGGACCAAGGAAGCGGCCTATGAGTGAAGCGCTAGGTCACCTGCGAAGGATCCTAGAGGGTGCTGACCATACGGTGCTCGGGCTCTGGGTCGCCGAAGATACCCACATGTGCGTCATGGAAGATATTGGAACAAGGAGTAAGAGTTGTTTTCTGAAACCGGGCATGGATCTGGTTGATTGACCTTGCTGGTCCTCAACAGATGAGTCCATGGCTCTTTTATATGGATCTGTGGGTTGATCTTGCTGATCTTCCACGGAGATTCCATTCTATTATATGAATATATTGCCGGTTACTATGAGCTAGGAACTATGGAAAAGGCCCCTGAGAGAACAGGTGGTGAGCGTTCTGGTTGCCAATGATGCCATAAGTATACCGATGAAAGAATGACTGGAAATAAGGATTCAACTAGAGACTTTGAGGATTGTCATCAGTGACATAATGGTTTTATTAAAGGATTGTTTTAAAGCTAGTTGATGCTAAGAAAAAGGCAATTTCATATTGGGTGTGTAAGTGGTATGACTAGTTTTATGTTTGCATGAACTTCCGGCTAGGGGGCCTTGGAACTCTTTTCCTTGGTACCCGGGACAAAACCTAACCAAATTCCAAATTGGATCCCATCACTACAGTGGTTGGGCGGTTGGCTAACCCATGGGATCGGATGGGGTTAGGCTGGACTGATGGATCCGTAAATCGAGATTTAATTTCTATTATTACGATAGATGAAGTAAATCCCGGATAGAAATTGTTCTATGGATAGGAATCAACGGCTGTGCCTCTTGATGGGGAAAAAAGCATTGATCCCAATGATCCAAGTGCAAGTTCTTCCTTGATTTGACCAAGTACCGTTAAAGGTGCAGTCAGATCAGTTTGATCAGTAATGATCTTGACTACGTTAGAGTAAAGAGTTATCCTGGTGGAATCGCCCGTGCTTTCCGGGTAAAGGAAGTTTTTTCGATTTCGGTTTTGGACAAACCGACGGATTAGTCTCTTGTCCGGATATCCGTGGGCGAGGCCCCAAGTGTGGGACCCCTGTCCCGCGCGAGAAGTGCTACTTCCGCTGCTAGTACCCCGAATCCGTTGCTCGGTGGGAACAGGGACCTCACATTAGTTTTGATTTTCTTTTGAATACAATGAGTATATCTTAATTCCATATCCCAAGACTTCTAGATCACAGGTCTGGATTCCCAAGCAGAAATCCTTGAATTCTGTAATCTTGATCCTCATATCAAAATCAAAGGTCTCAATTTAATTTCAGATTCGGTGGGTGATTTGATTGAATTTTCTTGAACTGGTCACATCGTCTTTTCTTGAAACTGACGAAGGAGATTAAGTCGTGGTCATAGTCTGATTCAGGGTTCGAGTCTGGAAAGGTTCTCCCTAAACTATCTTTCTCGAAGGGTAATATTTCAATTACTACTTTACTGAGTTTCATTCATTGAGTATTTTGCTTAACTGAATTCAAAACTAAACACGTATTCCTATGAGGAATAAATTAATTATTTATCTAAAATTTCGACTTCGATAGATCTTTTGAATTTTCTCATTACCATCCTAGAGAATATGAAACTTTAGAATTTTCTTTCATAGAGTATTTACTTATTCATTTACCAATACTCATGGGATTTAAACAATGATTAAAGAGAACTCTCATTTTGATATTAAAAAAATTTTGTATGCATCTATTTATGCATAAAATCCAACTTCTATGGAAATAAAACTTTTATATAAAAAAATTCTTTTATGCATCTATCTATACATAAAAATCAATTTTGATGAAACTAACACTTTTATAATAAAAAAATTCTTTTATGCATCTATTTATGCATAAAAAACCATTTTTATGAAAGTAAAACTTTTATAATTAAAAAATTTCTTTTATGCATAAAAAACAATATTGATGAAAGTAACACTTTTATAATAATAAAGATTCTTTTATGCATCTATTTATGCATAAAAATCAATATTGATGAAAGTAACACTTTTATAATTAAAAAAAATTCTTTTATGCATCTATTTATGAATAAAAATCAATATTGATGAAAATAACACTTTTATAATTAAAAAAATTCTTTTATGCATCTATTTATGCATAAAAATCAATATTGGTGAAAGTAACACTTTTATATTTAAAAAAAATATCCAATATGCATCTTTCTATACATAGAATTTAAATCTAATGAATTTAAATCTAATGAAAATCACTCTTTTATAATAATAAAAAATAACCAATATGCATCTTTCTATGCATAGAATTTAATTTTAATGAAAATAACACTTTTATAATAAAAATATTTCTACTATGCATTTTTCTATGCCTAGAATGAAAATAACACTTTTAGAATACACAAACGGTGGGGATTACTTTTTTTGAATAATAAAAGATAAAACTTATTTCAAAAATTTAAGAAAATTTTGCCATAACCTCCTTTGTATGGCTGACCACCATCCAAAAATATCTAAAATCTTAATAACCTCTCTCTAGAACATTTTCTCTCTCTAGGCAAAAACAGGTAGAAACAAGATCTTTTATATTTTTGAAGAAAGATTTGATTATAGGGGAAGATACTGGACATCTTTAGGGGATGGGAGGAATCTTACATTCTCTCTCACTTGAAAAACGCGAGATGTCCTCATCTCGCAAAACTGGGGGTAATCCCGCAATAGGTTGGCTTCTTTCTCCTAGGTGGCATCTTCAAAAGGATAGAACTTCCATTTGACCAACAATTCTCTTAGAATTCTGTTCCTAAGAACCTTTTCTCGAACATCAAGGATTTCAGGTTGGAGTTCCATCTGTTCTTGGGTTGAAGAAGTTAAGATTTCATCCATCAAGCACATGATTCGGGCTTGGTATATACTTTTTAAGAAGGTTGACATGAAATACATTATGTACTTTGAGATGAGGAGGCAGAAGAAGCTCGTAGGCTAAGTCACCTACTTTCTTTGTGATCAGATATGGTCCACAATATCTGGGGGATAACTTCTTGTACTTCTCAAGAGATAGAGAACTTCTTTTGGGGCATACTCGAATGAAGACCATATCTGCTTCTTTGAATTTTCTATCTGTCCTCTTCTTATCTGTATACTGCTTCTGTCTATCCTGGGTAACTTTTATATCTTTGCGAATTGACTACATCTGCTGCTCCATGTCCTCAAGCATCTGTCTGGACATCTTGACCCTAATCAATGGGTCGGACCAAGTTAATGGAGTTAAGCAATCTTGTCCATATAGAGCTTTGAAAGGGCTCATCCTAATACTTCGGTGTGATAAGAAGCATTGTAGGCGAATTCGACTAGGTGCAGATAGCTTAGCCACTTCTTGGGTTTCCCACAGCATGACCGAAGTATATCTTCAATTACTTGGTTCACCCTTTCAGTTTTACCATTGGTCTCGGGGTGGTAAGCTATGCTGAGATCCAAGAAGGTTCCTACTGCTTTGAAAAATGCAGTATCTTGATGTGAACTTGGAATCTTGATCACTTACTATTCTCCTGGGTAGGCCATATAATCTGAAGATTTCCTTAAGGAACACTCTGGCCACATCCACTGCAATGTAGGTTTCTTTTACTGAAATCAGATGGGCAACTTTAGTTAGTCTATAAACTACCATGAAGATGGAGTTGTAACCTGATTGCACTGAAGGTAATCCAGTAATAAAATCCATACTGATACATTCCCACTTCATCTGGGGAATGTCTAATGGATGTAACTTCCCACGCATTTTTACTCTCTCGGCCTTGACTTTCTGACAGGTCAGACATTGACGTACATGATTAAGTACATCCTTTTTAGACCAAGCCAAAAGAAGCTTTTCTTCACCACAGACATGTAGGTTTTGATGAAACCTAGATGTCCTCTGCAATAAGGCTGTCATGGGCTTCATTCAGAATTTGACCCTTAGTTCCCTCATCATTGGGAATGCATAGCCTGCAATTATAATACATAATTCCATCATCCAGGCTGCTGTACCCTTGAACTCAATTCAACTCCTGGAGTTTTGCTTTCTTGCATAAGTAGGGTAGCAATAGGGCCAAAGAATCTATCCTGCATGATCTTCTCTCTTGATTCAATAATCAAGGGATTTGACACTACAGTAATTGCAAGCAAGGAGGCTTTTCTGCTGAGGGCATCTGCTACCACATTTTCTTTGCCTGGGCAGTACTTGATTTCAAAATCAAATTCCTGCAGGGTCTTCTTTGGCGCATGTTGAGATCCTTCTGAGTGAAGATCCACTTTTAGCTCTGATGATCTGTCATCAAAGTGAATCTTTGACCCAATAGGTAATGTCTCCACAACTTCAGGGCATATACTACTGAAAGTAGTTCCAGGTCGTGGGATAGCATAATTTCTCTCATGCGTTCTGAGTTTTCGGGATTCATAGGCCACTGCATGAGTGCACCTCCCAGGGCAAAACCACTGGCATCAGTTTACTACCTCAAAGGGTAGAGAGAAATCTGGCAACTTCAAAACGGGATTGGTTACCAAGGCGGTCTTCAGCTTATCAAAAGCACTCTGGCACCTAGCAGACCATTGAAACGGGATATTCTTCTTAAGAGGATTAGTCAGGGGGGGAAGCTATGAGAGCATACTTTGGTATAAAAATTCTATACCAACCAGTCAATCCCAAGAATCCTCTGACTTCTTTCACTGACTTTGGTTCAGGCCAATCTATGACTGCTTGGACTTTTGCCAAATTTGAAGAAATTCCATCTTTGGATACCAAAAAGCCCAAGTATTCAACATGGTCAGCAAAGAAAGTGTATTTGCTCTTTTTTGCAAAGAGTTGGTGCTTCCTTAGAATCTCAAGAACTTTTCTGACATGAGCTTCATGGTCAGCTGCATTCTTTGAGTAAATCAGAATATCATCAAAGAAAACAAGAACAAAATCATCCAAGTATTCTCTGAGAATGTCTTGCATTAAGCGATTGAATGTAGCTAGGGCATTCAGGCTGATCTATGACTGCTTGGACTTTTGCAGAATCTAGAGAAATTCCATCTTTGGATACCAGAAAGCCCAAGTATTCAACATGGTCGGCAGAGAAAGTGCATTTTCTCTTTTTTGCAAAGAGTTGGTGCTTCCTTAGAATCTCAAGAACTTTTCTGGCATGAGCTTCATGGTCAGCTGCATTCTTTGAGTAAATCAGAATATCATCAAAGAAAATAAGAACAAAATCATCCAAGTATTCTATGAGAATGTCATGCATTAAGCGATTGAATGTAGCTAGGGCATTGAGGCCAATCTATGATTGCTTGGACTTTTGCGGAATCTAGAGAAATTCCATCTTTGGATACCAGAAAGCCCAAGTATTCAACATGGTCAGCAGAGAAAGTTCATTTTCTCTTTTTTACAAAGAGTTGGTGCTTCCTTAGAATCTCAAGAAATTTTCTGACATGAGCTTCATGGTCAGCTGTATTCTTTGAGTAAATCAGAATATCATCAAAGAAAACAAGAACAAAATCATCCAAGTATTCTCTGAGAATGTCCTACATTAAGCGATTGAATGTAGCTAGGGCATTAGTCAATCCAAACGGCATGACAGTGAATTCATAATTCCCATACCGAGTATTGATGCTGTCTTTGAGATATCTTTCTCATTAATATCCTGATCTGATAATACCCTGATTTGAGATCTATCTTTGTGAAGATCTAGGCTCCACTTAGCCTGTCCAGAAGCTCATCAATTCTGGGGATAGGATACCTATTCTTAACTGTCGCTAATTGAGACCTCTGTATTCCACACAGAGTCTTAGCGTTCCATCTTTCTTTTTTTGAAAGAGAAGTGGCGCACCCCAAGGTGAAACACTGGGTCTTACAAACCCTAGCTGTCTAAGCTGTTCCTTGAGTTTGATGGCTTCAGGAAGTGGAATTTTGTACGTGCGCAGGGCTACTAGGGCTGAGCGCCGAGGATCAATTCTATCACATGATCTACTTCTTCCTGAATTGGAGGCATCTCTGATAATTTTGCTTGGAATAAATCATCATATTCATTTAACCATTCAGGTTCTTTAGCTTTTAACTTTGTGTCTACTGGATTCATTTTGACAACATAAATGAGCTGCTTCTTTCTAAGTCCTTTTAGTAACTTAGAAGCCTTTACTAATTGCAAACTTAGGGATCTTGAAATTTCGGTTCCTTGAACTTTATTTCCGTGAAGGTCACGGAAGAAAATGGTTCCATTATGACACTGAATGCCAGCTTCATTTTTGTGGAGCCAATCCATTCCAAGGATCCCATCGAAAACTCCCAAAGGTATAACTCTGAATTGACAGTCAGCTAAATTCCCATCTAGATTGAAATGAATACAATATGTCTCAAGGTGAGTGAAAAGAATCTTTCCACTAGCCAATTCAACTTGCATAGGGGTCCCTGATTTCTGTTCTAAGACTAGCTTATGCAAGCATCCTAGGAAAATGAAAGAATGTGTACTGCCTGAATCAATCAAAAGCTTAAAAGGCTTATCCTGATACTCAGCTGGAGTATGGATGACGGAGAATTGGCAATTTGGCCCTTGGTTTTCAATTACTGCATAAATCTGTCCTCTTTCCTCTTCCACTACTTCTGCTATTGTGACTGCTCTGGCTGTTGCAGTCTGAGGCGGAACTCTTTCTCTTTGGTTGTCCCAGTTCTGGGAAGGAGTTCTAAGGCTGTTGAGAAAACGTGGTGCTCATGCTAGATCAAGTGTGGAGGAAAAGAGCTCACAAAATACAAGAACAATCTCTTGCTTATTAAGTTGTTTATGAATACAACTAGGCCTTGCTCAATATAAAATGCCTCATAGCTCCACCTTTAAATAGGTGAGCAAGTGGACCTTAAGTCCATTCACACTCACACCCTTCTCTCACCCTTCTACATAACCTTAGTCCCTTAATACCCCCCCTCAATACCAACTATGAAAGGATGGAATAGGTGGTACTGGACATAGGATGCCTTTATAACATTAGGCGTACAAGGTTGGGAATATAGGTGTGATTACATCATTGAGAATTAAAACAATTTCTCATCCATTCTCGCATTCACTGATGCAAGTTGAGCCATAAGACCCTTCAAGTGAGAGATGAAAGCTCCAATGCCATCTCCCTCTTTAAGTTCCAAGCTGAAAAATTCAATTTTGAGTGAGATCTTGGAATTCTTAACACGAGCTTCATACAGCTTATCAAGCTCATCCCATTTCTCCTTTGCAGTCGGAAGCTGGTCCACATGGTGGATGAGTGCCTCCAGATGAAGCATGATGCTGGCTTGTGCCCTCTCATCATCTTCAATATCTTCAGCCTTTGTTCGATCCATAACCTTGGTGCCAGAGATGAATGGCCAAAAGCCTTTGGACATCATCTTATACTTGACAAGGACTTGCCAAGTGTGGAAGCCCTCTCCCGAGAACTTGATTTGAGTGTCCTTTGACATTGGGTATTGAAAGAGATTATGAGAGAGTAATGGGCTGATTGAAAAAACCAGAAATTTATGATATTTAGGTTTAATTAGTAAGAGAGAGGCTTATGAGAGTGCAACAACCCTAATCAAGTTGAGAATGTTGCATAAATAGGAGATTAAAATAGTAATTTTTATGGTTTAACACTTAGGGTTTGTGCTTAATTACTAATTTTGATGAGGATTGGCTTCATTAGTGTTAAAGAACACTTTGGTTGGTGATTAAGATCACCATTAGTGTGTATAAAACATAATTAGTGCTAAAAAGCACATTTTTAGTGTCAAATGACACTTATTTTGGTGATTAGTTCACCATTAGTGTTTAATAACACTATTAGTGTTTAAGAACACTTTCCCTTTGCTGGATTAATAGCTTAATTAGTGTTAAATAACACAATTAGTGCTTAAAAGCACACTTTGAAGGCTTGAAAGTTGATGTTGATGATGAAGCTTGATGGGAATGAGGTTTATGGATACCTCATGTGGATGGCCACTCTTCAAAATCAAGAGAAAGCTTAGCAACAAACATTCACAACACCACTTGAGTGATTACAGCAAGGGAGGAGATGATTTGAGCAAGAAAAAACACCAAGTTGAAGCTTTAATGGAAAGCTTGAAGGAGAAGAAAAGGGGCGCCTGGTTTTTTGTCTGCTGTGTAGCCGGCGCGTCCGTGGATGGAATGAGCTCAAAACTGAGCTGTAGACTCCTCATTGAGTGGGCTACCAAAGCCCTCAAGCCTCATCCCTTATGGTGGCCTACAGCCAGTGTATGGCTGTATGGCCAGCGTTGCAGCAGAAAATGGTGCCTTTTTTACTCAGTGAGCAATGCCACCGCGTGGAAGAGAGAAATCAACTAGTTAGCCATACGTTTGCATTCACCCCGTCCTGCTCTTCATCTCCCATGAAGAAAGCTTTGAGAGATATGCCCTCTACAAGCTGCTGGAAGGCCTCCAATGGCTGGGGGTTGAGCTCCACACAAGGGAAGATAAGAAAAAGTGAAGATTTTTGACCTATTCTACACCACAAGGGGTTCTAATCAACCAAGCTCTAGATACCATGTTGAGAAAACGTGGTGCTCATGCTAGATCAAGTGTGTGGAGGAAAAGAGCTCACAAAATACAAGAATAATCTCTTGCTTATTAAGTTGTTTATGAATACAACTAGGCCTTGCTCAATACAAAATGCCTCATAGCTCCACCTTTAAATAGGTGAGCAAGTGGACCTTAAGTCCATTCACACTCACACCCTTCTCTCACCCTTCTACGTAACCTTAGTCCCTTAATAGAGGCTACTTTGGATAGAGGCAAATGGCTGAGCTGGAGTTCTCCTGGGATTGCCCTGATTTTGACGAGATTTGACTGATAGGAAGGGGCTGGTCTCTACACTCTCGGTCCTTGACTTCCCTGTCCCCTTGACATGGCAGGAGTTGGGCAATCTTTTAGCTGGTGACCAAAACCCTGACATCCAAAACACCGATTCTCACTTCTGAGCTCATCCCTCTGAATCCTTGAAAGAGGTGGGGCTCCTGAGAAAGTGTTCTATGGGAAGGGTGTTTCTTCACTTTTGAATCTCCCAGTATCCTGATTCTGATTTGGGCCTTGCTATCTCTTTGGGGAGGAAAGTTTGAAGTACTTCCTGGGGTTTGGAATCTTTTAAAATTAGATGGTGCAGGCTTCGGCGGGACCTTAACTACAAAGGATTTGGCAAAGTCCTTTGCCATACTTACTACTTTGGCCATTGAGACAGGTTTGGCATTCTTCACTAAGGTGTCCAATGGCTCGTTCATTCCTCGAATGAATCTGGCCACCATCAGCTGCTCTTCATCCAATTGCGGGGAATATTTAAGGAGAAGGGCAAAAGCCTAATGGTACTCTTCAATTGTCCGGCTATCCTGCTTGAGTTCCAAGAACTCATTCATTTTAGTTTCTAGGAAGCCCGGAGGACAAAACCTCTTTCTGAGTTAAGCTTTAAGATCGGTCCAGGCCCGGGCACTCCGGTCGAGACAGTTAGTCTCGCAGTGATTCCTCCAAGCAACCCTAGCCGTTTCCACAATCTTTAGCCTGGTGAGAGCCATCTTGCTTCTCTCATTGTAGCCAGTTACATCAAAGTATTCTTCCATAGCCTCAATCCACTTCTCCACTACTTCACCTAATTGCTCCCCTTCACCCTTGAAGGGACCAGGTTGGGATCTGCGCAGGGCTTTTCGAACATCCGGATCTAACTCTTCGTCATCGATTAGAGGATCTGGTTGCCTTGCACGGGCCGCGTGCCTCATGACTCTGACAAAACGAGATTTTTGTCAACTTAACTTTGATAACAGATTTATGATTATTTAATTTTTATAATTTATTCTTTAAACAGATAATTATTTCATTATACTTTATGAAACAAGACTTACTCTGATAATTTTATTGTTGAAATTTGAGCAAAATGATGAGCTATGGTGGATCAAACACTAGAATCAACATAATTAACAAAGTGATTAGCAAGTGATTAAGACGTAATTAGTGAATAATTAGTACATAGATTAATGTAGGCATGGATACTCAAAAACCAGCAAATTCTCATTAGGGCTATGCCTCAATTTATAGAGTTTACATCAAGCATCAAATCCCATTAATTTCTCCATGATTCACTCCCAGAATATCTCCACCTTTTGCCTGATTCTCTCCACCTCTTCTCTTTTCCCTGAATATCTCCCAGAATATCTCCACACTCCTAAATTCCCTCATGCTACCCATTATTCTCTCCCAGTAGATTCTTCTAACCTTTTCACAGGTTCTTTCACAATTACATCTTCTCTTTTACAGCCTCTATCCAAGAGCTTGTTCCCACACACACCCTATTCACTTGTATTTTTCAACACCTCCCCTCAAGTGAATAATCCTAGCACACCTAGACCCTATACCAAGTTTGCCTCCCCTTCCTTGATAGTCCGCGACCAGTGTCTACTCCTCCCCTCAAGTTATCTCAGCACACCTGGACCCTGTATCAAGTTTCTTTCTTACTTGACAGTCCGCGACCAGTGCCTCAAGTCCCTAAACTCCATAGTCCTTGACACTCTCTCTCTCTCTCTCTCTCTGTCCAAGGCTACTATAAGTGCCCGCGACCTTGACTAAAGTGCTCACACATACATCTACCACTTGGCCTACATCATCGGTGGCTCAGAGGTGGTTTTACTTTATTGGGGTAGGTTACATTGGGTTGTGGGGTCTCTCTCTCTCTCTCTCTCTCTCTCTCTCTTAGAGATTTTCACATGGCTCCTCACTCTTTGGAGCCTCACATCTTCTCTTGTCTTCAGTCTTCTTCTCGTGGCAGCATCTCTCCACGCGTCCGTCTCTTCTTTCAGTCTTCTTGGGGCAGCTTCTCTTCTCGGGGCAGCTTCTCTTCTTGTGGCAGCTTCTCTTCTCGTGTCCATGTCTTCCTTCAGATCTTCTTCTCAGTGTGGATCCTCTTCTTGGGAAGAGATATTCTTCTTCTTTCATGGCTGGGGCCATGAGCTCGTCCGTCAGGTCATTTTGCTCCATGTGAGCAACATGTTTCAATGTTTTGCTGACAGTTTCTTTGGGCTTTTTATGTTTATCTTGTATCATTATGCAATGCAAACCCAAATTTATGCGGGAGGTCTTACCTCTTGCCTTAATCTGGACAAGGGCAGTGTCTGTTCCCATTTTTACACTGATGCAATGTGCCCAATACATAATGCGTATAGCATTCATTCTCATGCACATTCCAAATGCAATTCTGGCTGTGAATAATCTTGTATTTGAGTGAGATTTACAGGCATTAACCAAGGGTTAAATGCAAAATGATGATTTTCACAAATTTATCAGCACAATTTTACCAGAAATTACATTAAATCAAGGGTAACCAATTTGTACGGGATGGTTGGAGTATCAAACCAACTCCGATTTGCAATTTGAAGTTATAGGGATCTGTATCAGATACCTAATGGTTAATTTGAACCCTCAATTGCACCAAAATACAGTGATTAGCACTGATTAATCACTGATTAGCAAATTAATGCTCTGGTTTGTGTGCTGAAAATAGAGTATGCAGGGAGTCCAGATCTGGTGCCTTCCACTTCAAATGAGCTCAAATTCTTTCAAAGGCATCAATAGCAATGAGTGTAGTAGAGGATTAAGCCAAGAAACACAAGATTTGACCAAATAATGAAAGCTTAATCTCTGTTTTACCAAAGTCACCTGCATATTTGATGAAGAGCTTTGATCTCAATGTAGACTTGATGAACTTGATTTCTGTCTTCACCAACTTGTAGAGCATGCTTGATTACCCCTTGGGCTAGGAGGAATTGAAGCAATTTGACTTGATGAAGTAGCAATGGCAAAATCTGCAGAGAAAAAAGGCGCCGGCGAAAAACGCGAAATCTCCTGAATCCTTCGGCGGTTTGCTGCGCCGTTTCGATGGGCTTGAAGCTAGATGTGTAGGCTAGCTTGTGTTAAAAGGGCAAGACCTAATGTTGACTGTGCATGGAGAATGGAGTCCTCCACTGGCTGGGGGTGAAGGGGAAGATGAAAAACTCACTAAAAAACTTGATTTTTTTGCTAATTACCTACTAATCTTGATTAATCAACTAATGGGGTCATAAACCTGGTTGATTCTAGGCATGGCTCTGATACCATGTTGAAATTTGAGCAAAATGATGAGCTATGGTGGATCAAACACTAGAATCAACATAATTAACAAAGTGATTAGCAAGTAATTAAGACGTAATTAGTGAATAATTAGTACATAGATTAATGTAGGCATGGATACTCAAAAACTAGCAAATTCTCATTAGGGCTATGCCTCAATTTATAGAGTTTACATCAAGCATCAAATCCCATTGATTTCTCCATGATTCACTCCCAGAATATCTCCACCTTTTGCCTGATTCTCTCCACCTCTTCTCTTTTCCCTGAATATCTCCCAGAATATCTCCACACTCCTAAATTCCCTCATGCTACCCATTATTCTCTCCCAGTAGATTCTTCTAACCTTTTCATAGGTTCTTTCACAATTACATCTTCTCTTTTACAGCCTCTATCCAAGAGCTTGTTCCCACACACACCCTATTCACTTGTATTTTTCAACATTTATTAACCATTCACAATCATGAAAATAATTTGGAATGTTTTTGTAAAACATCGTTTATTATCAAAAGTTTTCGATATATACATAGAGCATCACGGCTCCCAAAATCACTGCCTCAATCGTATATGCATAAAGAAGCGAAACTGCGAAGAAGACATGCCATGGTATGCATGATTCATTACAGAAAGAGGTGCAGTAAATCTACTTCTAGGGATAAAGCGGCTAAGAAGCCTAAAAATTTGGCATGAAATTTTGAAGTTCCTAGGTGAATGATCAAAGAGTTGCACATGCTGAACAAGCCCTAGCCTTATCAGAATCATGGCTAAGGAAATATTTTGCCTGAGCCTTTGACGCTGATTAGTACTGACATTAATACATCGTCCTCCACAGAACCACATATACCAACGTTGCTCAAGAGGATCAGGAAAGTAAAGACTCTCAAAATGACATGCAAGTCTCACTCTACTTACTCGGATCATAGTAGAGTTGATGAGGTGCTCGAATGCAAAGGCTATCATATCCTGACTCTGGGAGAGGTCAGGAATGCCAGATAGATTTGGGGTATCCATCTATAAATTTCCAATTCAATTTAAGTGTTTTTAATTTTTGAAGTTCATTCAACATAATATTAACAAGTGAAAACATTATTTTCCAGATTTACTTTAAAAATTTAAGCAATTTCTGCGGCTGTTACGTAAATTTACAACAGGGCTCTAATACCAACTGTGAGATCCCACTGCCCCCTCTGCGCACGGATTCCCAGATGGTAGCAGCGGAAGTAGCTTCCTCTTGCGCGGGGCAGCAGGGTTTCTCACTCGGGGCCTCGCCCTTGAATGTCTGGGCACGAGACTAAGCTGGTGGTCATTCCCGAAAATCGAAACCGAGAAAATTTCCCCTGCCCGAAAAACGGGGACGATTCCACTATTTTTATTTTCTTAACAAATATCTCTAACGAGGTTAAGATACTGAACTAACCTTCTATCTGATTAAATCAAATAGAAGGGAAACTATTACAGACTTAACTTGAAGGAATCAACGCTTTTTTCCTAATTGATTCAGGCACAGCCTTTGATCTATTCATCAGAGAAGTCTTCAGGCTTTTAATTAACTACTCGAGTTCTAAGAGTATTCCTATTGATCAATTTTATTATTAAAACTCTACTCATTCTAGCCTAACCCCATCTGGCCCATGGGTTAGCCACCGCCCAACCACTGGAATTGGTAGAACCAGACAAGTACTCACCCACCCATAATTGAATGCCTTTCTTAGCTTTTGCTTTAGAATACAGATACGCACACACTCCTCTTTAAACTTTAACTTTTAAAACAATCCATTGATGACAAACAATTATTGGTTACAGATATCATAACTCAAAAATCCATTCAATCCTTGTTTCTCACAAAATAGTATCACTCTGGACTCTCCGTTGAGACCAGCACGTCAGCAACGAGATCCAGTAATAGATTACAATAATTTTCTTGTCATCATACATATATATATCTTCCATGGCATACGCATGGGTGTCCTAAGCACCGTGAGCTTGTGCATCGCCTAGTCAGAACCCTCTAGGATCCTCCTTAGGTGTCCTAGCACTTCACTCAAGGACCGCTCGTTGACCCTCGCCCATCGTACCAGAAGCACACCATTTTTCACCATAGTCAAGACCTGGGCAGGTTTTTGCCACGTGAGCCGTCCTTTGAACACTCCCCACCGCCAGCTCTTCCAACCGAACTTCCCTTAGAAAAACACATATACCAAATGCTTCCTCCAGCATTCTGGCGTAAGACAGTCCTTTAAGAAAATAGGGTTTCTATGCAAGTTTTCAGTTTTGATTTTCTTTTGAATACAATGAGTATATCTTAATTTTGTATCCCAAGACTTCTAGATCACAGGTCTGGATTCCCAAGCAGAATTCCTCGAATTCTGTAATCTTGATCCTCAGATCAAAATCAAAGGTCTCAATTTAATTTCAGATTCGGTGGGTGATTTGATTGAATTTTCCTGAACTGGTCACATCGTCTTTTCTTGAAACTGACGAAGGAGATTAAGTCGTGGTCATAGTCTGATTCAAGGTTCGAGTCTGGAGGAAAGGTTCTTCTTGAACTATCTTTCTCAAAGGGTAATATTTCAATTACTACTTTACTGAACTTCATTCATTGAGTATTTTGCTTAACTGAATTCAAAACTACACATATTCGTATAAGGAATAAATTAATCATTTATCTAAAATTTTGACTTCGATAGATCTTCTGAATTTTCTCATTTTACCATCCTAGAGAATATGAAACAGTAGAATTTTCTTTCACAGAGTATTTACCTATTCATTTACCAATATTCATGGGATTTAAACAATGATTAAAGAGAACTCACATTTTGATATATAAAAAAATTGGTATGCATCTATTTATGCATAAAATTTATGAAAATAACACTTTTATATAAAAGAAAATCCTTTTATGCATCTATTTACGCATAAAAATCCATTTTGATGAAACTAACACTTTTATAATAAAAAAAATCTTTTATGCATAAAAATCCATTTTGATGAAAGTAACACTTTTATAATAATAAAAATTCTTTTATGCATAAAAATCAATATTGATGAAAGTAATACTTTTATAATAATAAAAATTCTTTTATGCATCTATTTATGCATAAAAATCAATATTGATGAAAGTAACACTTTTATAATTAAAAAAAATCTTTTGTGCATCTATTTGTGCATAAAAATCAATATTGGTGAAAGTAACACTTTTATAATTAAAAAAAAATATCCAATATGCATCTTTCTATGCATAGAATTTAAAGCTAATGAAAATCACTCTTTTATAATAATAAAAAATAACCAATATGCATCTTTCTATGCATAGAATTTAATTTTAATGAAAATAATACTTTTATAATAAAAATATTTCTACTATGCATTTTTCTATGCCTAGAATGAAAATAACACTTTTAGAATACACAAACGGTGGGGATTACTCTTTTTGAATAATAAAAGATAAAACTTATCTCACAAAATTTAAGAAAATTTTGCCATAACCTCCCTTTGTATGGCTGACCATTTTTCAAATTTTCCTATCCTTAAGTCACTTAGAAATTATCTCCAAATGGTTTAAAGCATTCTAAACTAATCAAATTTCCCTTTTAAAAGAGAAATAATATGAAAACTTTAATTCCAACAATTAGATTACTTATCTAGGATAAAGAAAGGTTGAATTTAAGAATGAGAGAGGGGGAAAGCCTTTCCAACAAGGCATAGCATCATTTTACATTTCAAGAAAACAAAAATTAGGAAACCAAAAAAAAAAAGAATAAAGAAAAAGTAGGATTTCTAGCTTACATGAATTTCTAAGAGCTTTCCTTTGGCTTGATGGTTTGAGGGATCTACTCTTGTTTGCAACAAGAGTGGCCACCAATTCTTTAGAAGAGGGAATGGTCAAAAACTAATGAATTATTAAGAAATTCACAGTTTTTGGCTCTAGGGAGGAGTAGAGTAACAGTGCATAAAACACTATTAAGTTTCTACAAAGGGGGAGGCTTCTATTTATAGGAAAAAGTGAGCTTCTAACCAAGCAAATTGATTCTAGAATTTTCCAGATCAGTTTGGTCAATTTTTTACCATTTTTGGGTCAGTTTAGCTTACTTTTTGAAACTAGACTTGAATTAAGAGAAAGGAAAGATGAAATATCTCAATATTTGAGAATTTAAAATTCTACCACACATGTGAAAATAGGCGCCTCCTTCATGAGGGGGAATCCTCACTCTGAGGTGTCAAAAATTTATTTTTTTAGTATTTTCTTTGGTCCTTAGTCCACTCTTCATCTTATGTGAGTATTTACTCATTTTTGGAGAGATTTTCTTTATTTCTTCTATTTATCTCCTCCCTACATTTGGATGAATCTGATTGGCCCCTCAGAACCTTAATTTAAATTTTTTTAAAAATCTTGACCTTTTGAACAGATTATAATTGATTTCTAATGCACCTTCTAAAAATCTTTTTGAACTTCTGTTTCGGGGGAATTTATTTTAATAAGAAGAGATATTTTTTCATCCAAAAATATCTAAAATTTGAATAATCTCTCTCTAAAATATTTTCTCTCTCTAGGTAAAAACAGGTAGAAACAAGATCTTTTATATTTCTGAAGAGAGATTTGATTACAGGGGAAGATACTGGACATCTTGAGGGGCTGGGGAGGAATCTTACACTTCTGCTGCTAGCACCCGTGAATTTGTTGCACGGTGTTGACAGGGATCTTTCAGCTGGTATCAAAGCGAATTTGGCTAATGTGGATCAACCGAGAAGCCAAAAATGTCAAAATTTATGAAGTATCAGTAAAAGGTTGTAATTGTGTGATGAAATTCATATAAATTGATATTCAGACTGAAATTCATAAATTAGTAATTGGGTCTTCAGATGGAAGTACTGCAATTGCATGGAATCCCTGACTTGCTTGAGACGTAGACATGATGGTATTTACCTTATAATTCCAAGGACTCTGACTACTTGTATATACCGAGGGTATAACTACATCTCTTTACTGACAGTATATACGAGTAAATCTAAGACTTGAAATTATAAGCAAAAATGCTATCAAGATGATGAATTCAAATGTGGTTGATATGATTTTAAAAGCTCTCATTGAGAACTGATGTGTTGATTTGGATTCTGATTGAAAAATGAAGATTCTTGAATTTTGGTTGAAATGTAATAAACTAAGCAAAACCACAATGAGGTTGAATGGGACGAGTCCTTGTGATGATGTTCGTAACTGAAATGATGATAATGACTTCAGCAAATCACTATGAGATTAGTGGATTGTGCTGATAGATTGCTATTGTTAACACGACCCAGTGGATCAAGTTAAGGGATGTCAAATTAAAAATCTGTATAATTGAAAATTCCCATGGAGGACTGTTCAGATGGAAATTTTGGTCTAATGGACCATTATTTAGATAAGGATTTGAATGATATGATCTGAGTGAATTGTTATCTGATGATGAGTTCTATATAAGGGATCTTTATCCCAGGATTCTGTTGGGTTCACTAGACTATAAGGAACCCCAAAATCAGTTGGATCTTAAGGAAAAGAGTTGTTCTCTAGTTACGAGATGAGGACATCTCGCGTTTTTTAAGTGGGGTAGAATGTAAGAATCCTCCCTCCAGTTTTTGAGGTGTGCAAGTATAAGAACCTCCCCTTCTGATCTTATAATTATTCCCCTCTCCGAAATAAAAGAAAGATCTTGTTTTACCCTGTTTTGGCCTAGAGAGAGAAAATGTCTAGAGGGAGGTAATTCAAAATTGAGATATTTTTGGATATAAAAATCCTCCTACTAGTGTCTAAAATGGTTTCCCCTAAAATAGAAATTCAAAAAGTATTTTCCAATGTGCAATCGGAATTAATTAAAAATAGGTATAAAGGACCTTAGCCTAAGGGTCCAGATTTTCAAAAAATTTTGAATTATGCTCCAATTAAGGTTCCTATGAACCAATAAGATTAATCCAAATGTAGGGAGAAGATAAATTGAAGAATAAAAGAAAATCTCCCAAAAATGAGTAAATGCTCACATAAGATGAAGAGTTGACTAAGGACAAGGTTTATTAGTTAAAAAAGAAGAGATATTTAGAGAAAATGATGCATTTTTGACACCTTAGTGTGAGGATCTCACCTCATGAAGGAGGCGCCTATTTCACATGTACGAAGGAGTTTTAAACTCAAAAATAATGAGATATTTTCATCTCTCCTCTCTCCTATTTCAACTAGATCCAAAAAGTAAGCTAAACTGACCCAAAAATGGTCAAAAATTGACCAAACTAATTTGGAAAATTCTAGAATCAGTTTGCTTGGTTAGAGGCTCACTTTTTCCTATGAATAGAAGCCTCCCTCTTTGTAAAAGGTTAATGGTGTTTATGCACTATTACTCTACTCCTACCCAGAGCCATTTACATTGAATTTTCTTGATAATTATTTTTGGCTTAATTTTCTTGATAATTCAATTGGTGGCCACTCTTGTTTCAAACAAGTGTAGAACCCTCAATCCCTCAAGCCAAAGGAAAGCTTACAACTCCATGTAAGCTAAATTTTTCTTACTTTTTATTTTAAATCTATGGTTTTCTTGATTTTCTTGTTTCATAGTTGATTGAAGAAAATTCTAATGCTATGCCTTGATGAAAAGGCCACCCCCTTCTCTTCTTTACAATTTAGCCCTTCTTTATCTTAGAATTATTAACAAAAAGATTAATTAAACTTTTCTTATTGTTTACTCTCTTGGAAATTGAAAATTGTGTAGATTAGAGTCCTTTACATCTACTTGGGGTTAATTTAAGTTGAAAATAGAATGATAAAAATGAGAAATGGTCAGCCATACAAAGGAGGTTATGGCAAAAAATTTTAGAATTTTGTGGAAAAGAAAGTTTATTTCTATGCTATTGCAAAAGAGTAATTCTCGCCATTTGTGCATTCTAAAAGAAATATTCTAAGTTACTCCATGTACATATTCACCTATGAATATGCATGGATATCACTGATATTAATTATTAAACTTAATTTCTATGCATAAAAAGATGCATAATGGAAATGTTTTTATTATAAAAGTGTTGTTTTTCATTGAATTTAATTTATATGCATAGAAAGATGCATAATGGAAATTTTTTTATTATAAAAGTGTTGTTTTCAATGAATTTAATTTCTATGCATAGAAAGATACATAATGGAAAATTTTTATTATAAAAGTGTTGTTTTCATTGAGTTAAATTTTATGCATAGAAAGATGCATAAAATTTATTTTAAAAGTGTTACTCTCATTAAAAGTGTTACTCTCATTAAAATTTATTTTTATTTTAAAAGTGTTACTCTCATTAAATTTTATTTTATGCATAGAAAGATGCATAAAGGATTTATTTTTATTTCAAAAGTGTTACTCTCATTAAAATTTATTTTAAAAGTGTTACTCTCATTAAAATTTATTTTTATTTTAAAAGTGTTACTCTCATTAAAATTTATTTTATGCATAGAAAGATGCATAAAGGATTTATTTTTATTTCAAAAGTGTTATTCTCATTAAAATTGAATTTATGAATAGAAAGAAGCATAAAGGATTTATTTTTATTTTCAAAGTGTTATTCTCATTAAAAATTATTTTATGCATAGAAAGAAACATAAAGGATTTATTTTTATTTCAAAAGTGTTATTCTCATTAAAATTGATTTTATGCTGCATAGAAAGATGCATAAAGGATTTATTTTTATTTCAAAAGTGGCATTCTCATTAAAAATTATTTTATGCATAGGAAGATGCATAAAGGATTTATTTTTATTTCAAAAGTGTTATTCTCATTAAAACTGATTTTATGCATAGAAAGAAACATAAAGGATTTATTTTTATTTCAAAAGTCTTATTCTCATTAAAATTGATTTTATGCTGCATAGAAAGATGCAGAAAGGATTTATTTTTATTTCAAAAGTGTCATTCTCATTAAAAATTATTTTATGCATAGAAAGATGCATAAAGGATTTATTTTTATTTCAAAAGTGTTTCTCTCATTAAAGCTGATTTTATGCATAGAAAGAAACATAAAGGATTTATTTTTATTTCAAAAGTCTTATTCTCATTAAAATTGATTTTATGCATAGAAAGAAGCATAAAGGATTTATTTTTATTTCAAAAGTGTTATTCTCATTAAGATTGATTTTATGCATAGAAAGATGCATAAAGGATTTATTCTTATTTCAAAAGTGTTATTCTCATTAAGATTGATTTTATACATAGAAAGATGCATAAAGGATTTATTTTTATTTCAAAAGTGTTATTCTTATTAAAAATGATTTTATGCATAGAAAGATGCATAAAGGATTTATTTTTATTTCAAAAGTGTTATTCTCATTAAAATTGATTTTAGGCATAGAAAGAAGCATAAAGGATTTATTTTTATTTCAAAAGTGTTATTCTCATTAAAATTGATTTTAGGCATAGAAATAGGCATAAAGGATTTATTTTTATTTCAAAAGTGTTATTCTTATTAAAATTGATTTTATGCATAGAAAGAAGCATAAAGGATTTATTTTTATTTCAAAAGTGTTATTCTCATTAAAATTGATTTTATGCATAGAAAGATGCATAAAGGATTTTTTTTATTTCAAAAGTGTTATTCTCATTAAAGTTGATTTTTATGCATAAATAGATGCATAAAAGGATTTTTATAAAAGTGTTATTCCCATTGAAGTTGACTTTAAAGCATAATTAGATGCGTAAAGAATCTTTATATCAAAATTAGAATTCTCTTAAATTCTATGTTTAAATTCTATGAATAGATGTGATGAGATGTGATGTGAATCAGATGGGTGTGAATGAATGGATGGATGTGATGTGAATAGAGGTGATGAGATGTGAGGTGAATAGATGTGATGAGAATCAGATGGGTGTGAATGAATGGATGGATGGATGTGATGTGAATAGTTGGTGATGAGATGTGAGGTGAATAGATGTGATGAGATGTGATAAGAATCAGATGGGTGTGAATGAATGGATGAATGGATGTGATAAGAATCAGATGGGTGTGAATGAATGGATGAATGGATGTGATGTGAATAGAGGTGATGAGATTTGAGGTGAATAGATGTGATGAGATGAAATGAGAATCAGATGGGTGTGAATGAATGGATAGATGGATGTGATGTGAATAGAGGTGATGAGATCTGAGGTGAATAGATGTGATGAGATGTAATGTGAATAGATGTGATGAGATGTGATGTGAATCAGATAGGTGTGAATGAATGGATGGATGGATGTGATGTGAATAGAGGTGATGAGATGTGAGGTGAATAGATGTGATGAGATGTTATGTGAATCAGATGGATGTGAATGAATGAATGGATGAGATGTCATGTCATGTGAATGAATGAATGGATGAGATGTGATGTGATGTCACGTGAATCAGGATTTAAATGAATGATATGGGATATGAGTGGACAATATGTGATGAAAATGGATGTGGTTATATAAGTGAAGAATGGATAATATGTGATGAAAATGGATGTGGTTATATAAGTGAAGAATGGATATGAATGTATAAGTGAAGAATGGATGTCAATGTATATGTGAAGAATGGATGTGAATGTATATGTGAAGAATAGATGCAAATGTGTATGTGAAAGAATGGATGTGGTTATGTATGTGAAGAATGGATGTGAATGTATATATGAAGAATAGATGCGAATGTGTATGTGAAAGAATGTGGTTATATATGTGAAGAATGGATGCGAATGTATATGTGAAGAATGGATGCGAATGTGTATGTGAAAGAATGGATGTGGTTATGTATGTGAAGAATGGATGTGAATGTATATGTGAAGAATGGATGCGAATGTGTATGTGAAAGAATGGATGTGGTTGTGTATGTGTATGTGAAAGAATGTGATGTGGATGTGTATGTGAAAGAAGGTGATGTTATAAAAAGAGATGGATGTGACATAAATATATGTGGGTGTGAAGTGATAGATATAGATGTATGAATAGATGTGGGTAGTCGTACATGTGAATGGTTGAATGGATGTGTATAAATGAGATATGATGTGGGTAGATGTGATGTGATAATATGTATGTGATAGGATGGTGATGAGAGTGAATGTGATAGGAATTGGGATGTGAATGGATGAGATGTGAATGAATGTGATGTGATAAGATGTGGAGATGGGTAGATGCGAGTGGATGATATCTGATAAGGATAAATGAGGAAAGATGTGATGAGATAAAAATGATGTGATTGGATGAGAATGGGAATACATATGAAAATGATGTGATTGGAAGAGAATGGGAATACATATGAAATGGATGTGATTTAAATAATGTGGATTGATGTGGAACAATGTGGAAAGACGAGAGTTCGTTATAGAAAGTGTATTTATGACCTGTTTTTAAATGACTGTTTTATGTCAAGAATGCTGGGGAAGCATTTTGGCCGTCTTGTGAATGAGGTCGTGGGAACCTAATCTGATAAGTTGCAATAGCTAACGGAGAGTCAATGGAGGACGTCTCGCGTAGCAAAGTCGGCCCAGGTCTTGACCAGCCTTGGTTTGATTAAAATGGTGAGCTTCCGGTACAGTGGATGAGGGACAGTGGAAGCAGCCTATGAGTGAAGCGCTAGGTCACCTGCAAAGGATCCTAGAGGGTGCTGACCATACGGTGCTTGGGCTCTGGGTCGTCGAAGATACCCACACGTGCGTCGTGTGGAAGATATTGGAACAAGGAGTAAGTTGTTTTCTAAATTCAGGCATGGATCTAGTTGATTGACCTTGCTGGTCCTCAACGGATTAGTCCATGGTTCTTTTATATGGATCTGTTGGTTGATCTTGCTGATCTTCAACGAAGATTCCATTTTGCTATGTGAATATATTGCCGAGTACTATGAGCTAGGAACCATCGAAAAGGCCCCTGTGAGTGGACAGGTGGTGAGCGTTCTGGTTTGTCAATGATGCCATAGGTACACCGATGAAAGAATGATTGGAAATAAGGATTCAACCGGAGATTTTGAGGATTATTATCAGTGACACTATGATTTCATTAAATGATTGTTTTAAAGACAGCTGAATCTGTGAAAAAGGCAATTTCATATTAGGTGTGTAAGTGGTGTGACTAGTTTTAAGTTTGCATGAATATCCGCCTAGGGGGCTGGGAACTCTTTTCCTTTGTACCCGGGACAAAACCTAACCAAATTCCTAATTGGATCCCATCACTACAGTGGTTGGGCGGTGGGCAGTTGGCTAACCCACGAGACTGGATGGGGTTAAGCTGGATTGATGGATCCCTAAATTGAGACTCAATTCTCTTATGGTACGATAGATGAAGTAAATCCCAGATAAAAAATGTTCTATGGAAAAGAATCAACGGCTGTGCCTCTCAATGAGGAAAAAAGCGTTGGTCTCTATGATCTAAGTACAATCTTTTCCTTGATCTGACTATGGGACTTAAGAGTTCGGTCAGATCAGTTCAGTTAGTTAAGGCTTTTGACTTCGTTAGAGTAAAATTATCCTAGAGGAATCGCCCGTGCTTTCCGAGCAAGGGAAGTTTTTTCGAGTTCGGTTTTGGAAGAACCGATGGATTAGCCTCTTGTCCGAATATCTGTGGTGGCGAGGCCCCGAGTGAGGGACCCTACCCCACGCAAGAAGTGCTACTTCCGCTCTCCTGCTAGCACCCCTGAATTCATTGCGCGGTGGAGACAGGGATCTTTCAGTGTTGTAGATTATGGATTATGGCTTTATGCATTGTGTGAGAAGGGAGATGGCTTCCCTCTATGGTTAGGGTTTGCTTAATACATTAGGGTTTGCTCATGTGTGTGTGTCTCCTCTCCCTCTACCTGTTTTTCATCATGGTATCAGAGCCTGGTGCTCTCTATTGGGGTTTATGAGTGAGTGAGAGAAGAGGGAGAAGAAGCTGTGAAGCTTGCCATTGGAGCTGTTAAGCTTGGAGCACACCGATTTTCATCAAATCTGAGAGCTTGGCCTACCGAGTAAGGACTACTAAACATCCTTGAGCAGATTGCAAGTGAAAAAACACAAACAAATGGGAATGTATTGGCAACTCATGTATTTGTCAGATATGCATCACATCTTTGTCAGATTGCAAATCTAACAAAGAATCATGTATCTGGCAAATGGGAATGTATTGGCAACTCATGTGCAAGCCCTACATTGAATTTGGAGCAAGTTTGATGCATATTAGTGAGTGGAAATTCACTATTTTGAAGCCCTCACCTGGTGGTCACTCCGAAAACCGAAACCAGGAAAATTTCCCATGCTCGGAAAGCGGGGACGATTCCACCTTTTTGAATTTTTCTTACAAGTTTTCTAACGAGATCAAAATCTAAACTATCCTTCACTTAAATAAACCAGATAGAAGGAAACTATCACTGATATAATTTGATTATCTGAGCAATTCAACACTTTTTTCCTAATCAAGATTAGGCACAGCCGTTGATCCACTCAATCGAGAAATTTATCAGGGCATTAACTATCTACTCGAAGCCTAGCGTAATCCTAAGATTTTTCAATTTGATTATTAAAACTCCATGATTCCAGCCTAACCCCATCCGGCCCATGGGTTAGCCACCACCCTACCACTGGAATCGGTGGAACCAAACAAGTACTCACCCACCCATAATTGAAATGCCTTTCTTAACTTTAGCTTTAGAAAACAGATACGCACACACTCCTCTTTAAAACTTTAATAAAAACAATCCATTAACAAACAATTTACTGGTTACACATGTCATACTTCAAAATTTCCATTGAGTCTTTGTTTCTCACAAAACAGTATCACTCTGGACTCTCTGTTGAGACCAGCGAGTCAACAACGAGATCCAGTGATAGATTACAATAACAGTGGTCTGTCATACTATATCTTCCTCGACATACGCATCGGTGTCCTCGGCACCGCGAGCCCATGCATCGCCTGGTCAGAACCCTCCAGGATCCTCCTTAGGTGTTCTGGCACTTCACTCAGGGACCGCTTTGTCGACCCTCGCCTATCGTACCGGAAGCGTACCATTTTAACCATACCGAGGCTGGTCAAGACCTCGGCAGGCTTTGCCGCGTGAGCTGTCCCTCGAACACTCCCCACCAGCTGTTGCAACCGAACTTCCCTTAGATAAACATATATACCAAATGCTCCCTCCATCATTCTGGCGTAAGACAGTCCTTTAAGAAAACAGGGTTTCTATGCAAGTTTTCAGTTTTGATTTTTGTTTGAAAACCATGAATAATCTTAAATCCGTATCTCAATACTTCTAGATCCAGGTCTAAATTCCAAACAGAATTCCTCGAATTCTGTCAACTTGATCCTCAGATCAAAATCAAAAGTCTTAACTTAGTTTCAGATTCGGTGGGTGTTTTGAGTGCATTTTTCTTGAATTGAGCACATCTCGTCATTGACGAAGGAATTAGGTCTTGGTCAATAGTCAGAATCAGAGTTTGGGTCTGGAAAGGTTCTTCCTAAACTATCTTTCTCGAAAGGTACTATTTCAATTTCTCTTTTTCTAAATTTCGTTCGACGAATATTTGGTTACAGATTTCTAAAACATGAATTTCTTATGAGGAATAAAATAATCATTTATCTCAATCTCCGACTTCGATAGTTTAAATGAATTTTCTCATTACCATCTTAGTGAATATGAAACGATACAGATTATCTACTTATTCATTTTTTCAATTTTTATGAAAATTAAATAGAGGATTAAGGAGAACCCTTATTTAATTATAAAGATTCTATATGCATCTAATTATGCATAAAATCCGATTCTGATGAAAGTCACACTTTTATCATCATAGAAAAAAATCATTTATGATGAAAATCACTCTTTTAATTTAAAAAATATCTTTTATGCACCCATTTATGCATAAAAACCATTTATGATGAAAATCACACTTTTAATATAAAAATATCTTTTATGCACCCATTTATGCATAAAAACCATTTATGATGAAAGTAATACTTTTTTAATAAAAAAATAATCTTTTATGCATACTTTTATGCATAAAAATCAAATATGATAAAAGTAACACTTTTATAATAAAAAAATAATCTTTTATACATAATTCTATGCATGAAAATCAAATATGATAAAAGTAACACTTTTATAATAATAAAAATAATCTTTTATGCATACTTTTATGCATAAAAATCAAATATGATAAAAGTAACACTTTTATAATAAAAAATAATCTTTTATGCATACTTCTATGCATAAAAATCAAATATGATAAAAGTAACACTTTTATAATAAAATAATAATAATCTTTTATGCATACTTCTATGCATGAAAATCAAATATGATAAAAGTAACACTTTTATAATAAAAAAATAATCTTTTATGCATACTTCTATGCATGAAAATCAAATATGATAAAAGTAATACTTTTATAATAAAAAATAATCTTTTATGCATACTTTTATGCATAAAAATCAAATATGATAAAAGTAACACTTTTATAATAAAAAAATAATCTTTTATGCATACTTTTATGCATAAAAATCAAAAATGATAAAAATAACACTTTTATAATTAAAAAAAATCTTTTATGCATACTTTTATGCATAAAAATCAAATATAATGAAAGTAATAATTTTATAATAATACTAATTTTCTTTTATACAAATAATCAAAATGCATCTTCTATGCATAAAAATGATACTTTAGAATATAGAAACCATAAGGATTACTCTTTTAGAATAATAAAAGATGAAATTTATTTCACTAATTTCCAAAAATTTCGCCATATAATCTCCTTTGTATGGCTGACTATTTTTCAATTTTTAAGTCTCTATAAGATTAATTAAAGAGTATTGAAATTATTCTAAAGTAAACATTTTTCTACTTATTTAAGACAAACATTATAAAAAACTTGACTTTAATCATTAATCATTCACCTAGGATAGAGAATGGTTGGATTTACTAGAGAAGAGAGGGGAATGCCTTTTGCAATGAGGCATAACATCACTTGCAATTTTTGAGAAGACAAAAAGCATAAAAAACCATAAAAACCATAAAATAAATGGAAAAGAGAAGAATCTCCAACTTACTAATGAATTTTGAGAGCTTTCCTTTGGCTTGATGGTTTGAGGGTTCAACTCTTGTTTGAGACAAGAGTGGCCACCAATCTTTTGGAAGAGGGAAGGTCAAAAACTAGTGAATTATGAGTAAAATTCACAGTCTTTGGCACTTGGGGGAGGCACGGTAACAGTGCAAAAACACTATTGAGTTTCAACAAAGGGGGAGGCTTCTATTTATAGGAAAAAGTGAGCTTCTAACCAAGCCCATTGATTCTAGAATTTTCCAGATCAGTTTGGTCAATTGTTGACCATTTTTAGGTCAGTTTTGCTCACTTTTTGGATCTAGTTGAAACAGGAGAGAGGAGAGATAAAAATATCCCATTATTTGGGAGTTTAAAACTCATTCAAGCATGTGAAATAGGCGCCTCCTTCATGAGGGGAATTCCCCCATGCAGAGGTGTTAAAAATGCATCATTTCACCTAAATATCTCTCTTTTTTAACTATTAACCTTGTCCTTAGTCAACTCTTCATCTTATGTGAGTATTTACTCATTTTTGGGAGATTTTTCTTTTATTTCTTCATTTATCTCCTCCCTACATTTGGATGAATCTTATTGGTCCATAGGAACCTTAGCGTTGTGGATGTCTTTGGCAATGGTTTAACATGTCCCCATTCTTAATGCAGATTCTATCCTCAAAAGATGATGATGAAGCTAAGCCAATGATGCTGCATGAGGAAAGCAACTTGAAGCTTGGAATTATTTACATAGGTACAAAAATAACAAGTAAGGTGTTCTTGGGGAAACAAACTGTTGAAATTCGTGGTGCTTATGCTAGATCAAGATGAGTGGAGGAGAGAGACCCAACAAATACAAGAACAAATCTTGTTTATTAAGTTGCTTATGCATACAACTTGGCCTTTGCACACTACATAATGCCTTCTAGCTTCACCTTAAATAGGTGAGCTAGCGGACCATAAGTCCATTCACACACACACCCTTCTCCTACCCTTTTACATGACCTTAGTCTTTTAATACCCTCACTCAATACCAACTATGAAAGAGTTGGAATAGGTGGTATTGGACATAGGTTGCCTTTATAACATTAGGCGTACAAGGTTAGGAATATAGGTGTTGTTACATTGAGATTTAAAACAAGTGCTCAGAGGAGTAAGAGGTTGATACAAAGTTAGCCCTCTGACTCTTTGTTAGGACATTTAGAAGTGATATGTCCCGTTTGTTTACACTTGTTATATTTCATCTTATTGGGATATTTGATCCAACAATTATTTGCAAAATGACCTACCTTTTTGCAATGGGTACACCTTACTTTGCTCACTTGATGTGACAAAGCTTGTTCGATATTCAATGGAGTGGATGCACTTGAAGATTCAGCTCCTCCCTTTGGCCTCTTTTCTTCATCAAGACAAGATTGAATGACTCCTTCAAGGGTGGGATTAGGTATGTTCTTGAGGGTGGTGACTAAGGTGGTGACTAAGGTGGGGTACACCTTCTTGATTGCTTTTAACAAAATAGCCACTGCATCATCTTCATCCATTCTCGCATTCACTGAGACAAGTTGAGCCATGAGGCCCTTCAAATGAGAGATAAAGGCTCCAATGCCGTCTACCTCTTTGAGCTCCAAGCTGAAAAATTCAATTTTAAGGGAGATCTTGGAATTCTTACCATGAGCTCCACAGAGCTTGTCAAGCTCATCCCATTTCTCCTTTGCAGTTGGAAGCTAGTTCCACATGGTGAACAAGAGCCTCATCAAGATGGAGCATGATGATGGCTTGTGCCCTCTCATCATCTTCAATATCTTCAGCCTTAGTTCGATCAATAACCTTAGTGGTGCCAGAGATGAATGGCCAAAAACCTTTGGACATCATCTTATACTTGACAAGAACTTGCCAAGTGTGGAAGCCCTCTCCTGAGAACTTCTTAATTTGGGTGTTTTCCTTTGACATTGGGTATTGAAGGGAGATTACAAGAGTGTTAATGGGCTGATTTATGAAGAAGAAAACCAAAAAATTTGTGATCTTTTGGCTTAAGTAGAAAGAGAGTGGCTTATGAGAGTGCAACAACCCTTAAGCAAGCCAAGGATGTTGCATAAAAAGAGATTAAGTTGATGAAGCTTATGGTTTAGCACTTAAGGTTTGTGGCCAACCATTAATTATGATAGAGATGAGCTTCATTAGTGTCAAAGAACACTTTCTTTGGTAATTAAGATCACCATTAGTGTTTAGCAACACTATTAGTGCTTAAGAGCACATTTTTTAGTGTCAAATGACACTTGCATTGGTGATTAGATGCACCATTAGTGTTTAATGTCAAGAGGCTTCCCTTTGCTGATGGCTGCATCCACCAATGGTGTTTAGCAATACCTTTAGTGCTTATAAGCACACTTTGGAATGTTGAACACTTGATGAAGCTTGATGACAATGAGACTTATCAACACCTCATTGTGTATGCCAACCACTTCAGAGGATTTGGAGCAAAAGCACTTTCAAGAAGCACTTAAGTGATTAAGATTAATTGATCAAAGATTAGTGTAAAAAAACACTATTTTGAAGCTTTTATTAAAGCTTCCATGGCTTCCTCACAGGGCTGCCTTAGTTTTATGCTTCTTGCGCGCGCATCGAGGAAGAATTGGAGCTCATCTCTTGACTGGAGCACCTTAAGACTATGGGCTTCAAAAGCCCTAAGCTTGTGTGGCTTAAGCTTACCCACAGAAGGCGTAATGCTGTATGAAATCAGCGTTGCAGAGAAATAGGCGCTAGCCTGTCAATGACGCGGCTCAGAGAGATGTAATCTAGCAATTGGCTGTACAAACCTGAGCACCCGGAGGTATTCTTCATCTTCCTAGTTGAAGGCACGCCAAGATATGGCCTCCACAAGCAGCTGGAAGGCCTCGTGTCTAAAAGGCACAGTGCATTTAAGAGGGGGTTCAAGTGGGATCGACGACTAAGGGGGCCCAATTTTGGGCAAGGGCGATCCGGGCCGTCAGATCCTTGAAAGTAAACTAGGGCCCCAAAGTAAACTAAGGTGCCCCGCATAACAAAAGCATATATTAATATGGGCCAGATACACTAGCTAGTAGAAATTATAGCCTAATGGTAAGACTATGGCCTCCCTAGCGGCACGTCGTGGGTTCAAATCCTTTCTTTTGCATTTTGAGACTTAGGCAAAAAAATTTCTAAGTCCAAACTCGGGAGCTGGAGTAAACTAGTCAATATGGCAAGCCCGACTTTACTACGGGTGGCCCTAGTTTACTTTGGGGCCGTAGATCTTTTGTAAACTAGAGGAGACAAAGCACGACATCTCAGAAAAAAATTGCTCTGTGAAGTAAACTAGGATCCCTAGTTTACTTCACAGGCCGAGTTTTTTTCAGCCCTAGTTTCCTTTTGGTGATCCAATGGCCCAAATCGCCCCCACCCAAAATCGGGCCCCTTAGCTGTAGATCCCATGCTGCCTGGCCCTCAAACCACTACAAACTTGAAGGGATATCACCTCATAGGCTCTCTACTGCCAATAGTTACAAGCCCACAGCTAACTCTGAATGACTTTCCTCTCGAGGATGACTAACTTTGACCTAGCTAAAGTAGAATCTCTCTTTTCTGAGTCAACTAGCACTTCTAGTTGCTCACACCACTCAAACCACACAAAATCCCATCACAATGGATACTCAACTGACAACACCTGAATCACTGCTGCCACACAGAGCACTCAGAACACAAAACCTTCCTATTGCTAATAGCTGATAGCTCTGACTGTCAGACGAGGCCTGGAAACACTTCTTACACACTCAGACAAGTCAGCTCATGATCCTCTTACTCCCAGACGATGGTTTTGACTTACACAAAACTAACTCTATATACTTTCTCTTTTAATTCTAACTCAGAATCAGTTCTGACACAAAAGACACTTGATTTGCCCTCTCAGAGATCCCTCCTCCATCATCTCACTCAACTCAACACAGATAAAGCATCAAGGCACAAAAACTACCAAACTACAAAAAACACAAGCTCAAAACACTCTACCCTTCATTTAAACCAAACAAACAATCTGGAACAAGCCTGAGACCTTGGTCTTCAAAGAAAATTGAAGAAAGCACAAGAAACTTTTAGGATCTACCACAAATATTCAAACTTCACATCATCATCATCTTCATCCTCTACTACCAGCTTTCAACTAACAAACAGGTGTAGTCAAAGAAGTTATAATCTGGATCATGTTTGTAACAGAAGTTTTGCTTAGAGAATCCAGGAAACACCTTGGCCAATCCTTCACTCACCATAGATGGTGTAGCATTTTTCACATGGGATGGGTCTTCCTTGTTTCAGTGTCCTACACTCTTGAGCCTTTACGACTATGTTTTCTCGAGGATGTAGACTATGCTGACTCAGATTCAGATGACCATGATGATGTATCATGCACACATACACATGATGATATTGATTTATCGCACAAACATACACTGATGATATTGATGTATGGTACACACATACAAATGATGATTGATACGCGTGCACATAATGCCACTGACACATATGCACATGATGATGATTCATGTGATAGTGATAGCAAGAGTGATGTGTGTGAGTTAGATCATGTGGGCATGATCTTGATGGGAGGGATGGCAATGAACATTCTGAGCATTATGATTGATGATACGCCTATGTCTACCTACTTTCCAGTCGATCATAGTGATGCATTAGACTATCATGTGGATCAGTTTTTTATTAGTGATGCATCCATTAGCATGCTTGAGATTGGGAATGATGATACTTTACATGTTGATGAGCATACGATAGTGCATGAGGAGCATAGACCTAAGTTCCTAGTGCTAGATGAGTCAAGCTACTCTTTTAGGGCTTCTATTCACGGGGATATCTATGATTCTATCTCTACTCCTAGCTCTCATAGCATACCTGGTAGCATTCACTTAGGTTTAGTGCATATGTTCGGGTAGTCAGGCACTGCACATGAGCATAGCCATGATTTTGTTGAGGTGAGACCTCGTATAGGAGAAAGGATTATGCATATGGATCTAGAGAGATTTTCATTTGATCTAGATATGTACCTAGATCCATTTTTATTGGAGATAGATCTATCTTCGGATCTAGGCCATATAGGGGCATCATGGATTGGTATATATCATTCTTATAGGGGTGACCTTAGTGATCTTGGATATTCTGAGGTTTATAAGCGTGCATTCACGGCATTAGGAACATGTGTGGTGCAGTATGATTGTGAACATGCATCCCGAGATATGAACATGTGTGGTTGGATACCTGCAAACTTATGAACATGCATTCAGTAGTGAGAACGTGCATTTCTAGTTTTGGCATGTTGTGAGGGGAAATCTGAGCCTCTCACAAACATGATGTATGTATATATAGAGTGTGTGTATGATAGTGTTGTGCGAATCCAAGGTAGCCAAAGATGTGTGGTAGGCAAAGGAAAAATGCAAATGTGCTAAACCAAAATAGAAGCAATACGGGTGATCATGGAAGCCAGGCAGCATAATCTTCTAGAAGAGAACAAAGGCAGCGACGACAGGGCAACCCCGACTTTACTACAGCGCGGCCCTAGTTTAGTTTGGGGCCCTAGATCTTTTGTAAACTAGGGGAGGCGAAGCACGATATCTCAAAAAAAACTTGGCTTGTGAAGTAAACTAGGATCCCTAGTTTACTTCACAGGCCGAGTGCGGACATCACAAAAAAAACTTGGCCTGTGAAGTAAACTAGGATCCTTAGTTTACTTTTGGCGATCCAATGGCCCAAATCGCCCCTACCCAAAATTGGGCCCCTTAGCCGTAGATCCCACGTCCTTTTCCTCTGTGTCCGTAGACTCTATCGCCTGACCCTCAAACCACTCCAAACTTGAAGGGATATCACCTCAGATGCTCTTTGCTGCCAACAGTTTTACAAGCCCACAGCTAACTCCGAATGACTTGATTTGTAATGACCAGCCGCTTAATTAGAAGCAATTTGTGATCTGTAAGGTTAGTTAATGCAGTGTGGCCTTTGGACATTAAATGCGCATGGTGAACCTCGTATCTACTAAAAGGCACAGTGCATTTAAGAGGGGGTTCCAATGGGATCGACGGTTGAGGGGGGCCCAAATTTGGGCGGGGGCGATCCGGACCATTGGATCCCCGAAAGTAAACTAGGGCCGCCCGACAGTAAACTAAGGCCCCAAAGTAAACTAGGACTGTCCCCGCATAACAAAAGCATATATTAATATGGGCCGCTTACACTAGCTAGTAGAAATTAGCCTACTGGTAAGACTATGGCCTCCATAGCGGCACGTTGTGGGTTCAAATCCTTTCTTTTGCATTTTGCTACTTAGGCAAAATAATTCTAAGTCCAAACTCGGAAGCTGGAGTAAACTATGCAATATGAAAATGGTGATAACAGTAAGGTTGAAGAGACCATCAAGAAAAAACTGCAGTTGTGTGGGCTTTTGCAAGTCTCATTGTAGCACGCTAGAGATGCCTACATGTATTTCTAGGTCTACAAAGAAGAGTCAGATGCAATGAGGGAGGAGTGTTTGGATCAAAGCACAAGGAGGTAGCCGAGTGAAGGATTGGCCAAGGTGTTTCCTAGATTCTCTAAGCAAAACCTCTATTACAAACATGATCTAGATTAGAACTTCTTTGACTATACCTGTTTTCTAGTTGAAAGCTGGTTAGTCGAGGATGAAGATGATGATGATGTGAAGTTTGAAGTTGCGGGTATCTGTGGGGCAGATCCTGAAAGTTTCTTGTACTTTCTTCAATTTTCTTTGAAGCCCAAGGTCTCACGCTTGTTCGGATTGTTTGTTTGGTTTGAATGAAGGGTAGAGTGTTTTGAGCTTGTGTTTTTTGTAGTTTGGTGAGTTTTTGTGCCTTGATGCTTTATTTGTGTTGAGTTAAATGCGATGATGGAGGGATCTCTAAGAGGGTAAATCAAGTGTCTTTTGTGTCAAAACTGATTTTGAGTTAGAATGAGAAGAGAAAGTATATAGAGTTAGTTCTGTGTAAGAAGAACATCAAAACCATTATCTGGGAGTAAGAGGATCTTGAGCTGACTTGTCTAAGTGTGTAAGAAGTGTTTCTGGGCCTCGTCTCACAATTAGAGCTGTCATCTATTAGTAATAGGAAGGTTTTGTGTTCTGACCGCTTTTTGTGTGGTGGCATCAATGATTCACGTGCTGTCAGTTGAGTATCCATTGTGATGGGATTTTGTGTGGTTTGAGTGGTGTAAGCAACTAGAAGTGCTAGTTGACTCAGAAAAGAGAGATTCTACTTCAGCTAGGTCAGAGTTAGTCATCCTCAAGAGGAAAATGATTAGCAACGACTTTAACACCCACTTGTATGGTTATTTGGTATTAAGCCATTTCAGGTTGGTACCACTACTCGGAAAAAAGGGTTTTTTTTGCAACCCTTCAAATTAAAGGCAATGGTTAGGTTTAATCCGGATTTAGACTTAAAAATCACTAAAAATCTAACAAATGTCGGGTTTATGACTAAAATATTAATCCTTATTACAAAAAGCAACTTCGGAGATTTTTAAATTTCAGCCTAGTAAATTACACTCCAAATTAGGATTTCCAAATTTCAGCCAAGAAAATTACACTACAAAACCGGGTTATGTAAGCACTAGTTGGTACAAACCTCAATAATTATTTGAGCTGCTCTTGATAATCCTACCTATTTGACCTTCCCTATTATGGTGGATAATAACATTAGCTTATTAAAAAACACTTCACAATGAAGCTAAAAACCATGTACGTGAATACCCAATCAGGAAAAAAAACACTTAAAAAAAACATAGCTGATAATAAGGCTTGAGGGCATCCCAATATTAGTAAATAATAATTTGAGCTTATTAAAAAAAACACTACAAACTGAGGCTCCCAATTGGTTTGGTTGAATACCCAATTGGGAAAAAAAACCCTCCAAATGCATACTTCCGATGGTTTTGAGGCCAACCCAACTAGGAAAAGCCTTCTAAAAATGACTGATACAGCTCTAATTAAGGCTGAGGAAAACCAAGTGGATTACTGATCAGAAGCTGGTATCATCAAGGCTACCCAATTGAGCAAAAAAACAATCTTTTAATCCAGCTGAAGATACTCATCGACATCAAGCTGCAGCTCAGAAGTGTTTTGCTGCAGCAGATGGTGATCAGCATGGGATATGATGCCCAGGTCAGGCTTGCTCCCTTCATTGGTAGCAGAAGGCGTCACCTCGTCTTTGCATTCGATTGCATCCTCAGGAAGACCTTGCATGTTAACCTGGCCTGCATCACCATGCTTAAGGTCACCGTCCTGAAAACTTGAGCTGCCACCATAGTCAAGCTTTAGTCTATGGACCTCATCATTGATGTCAGAATTGATCTTGCTGAGCTGCTTGTCACCCCTTGCATTGATGTTTGAATGTGCAATGGGACCTTCCCTAACACCTTGCCTTCTTAAATCATACATATTTTTGCCTGTCATGGTTCCAGGCATCACCATGTCATCCTCCAGCTTGACACTCCTGCTGAAATTGCATGTAGCAAGGTCATCCACTGTATCAACACACTCTACTCCATGAGAAGGAGCTTCTTCTTGCTGCTGTGCGTACAAGAGGAAACCCAAATCTAGAGAAGCCATCCTTAGCAATCCACCTCCGGAAGAGGCCATGGTACCCGCGGGGTCTCCTGGCCCAATAGCTCTCAGCACTTGAGCTCTGTTAGCAGCTTGCTTCTGCTGAAGGATCTTGTACTGGGACAGGGATTTCATGGTGCCAGCATCAACCTTTCGGGCTTTCCCAGCTCCTGATCCCAGTCCAGCTCCCAAGTTGAGCCCCTTCAAACTGGGCACTGGTCCTGATCCCTTCCTTCCTGGTTTTATGAGCATAGTACCTCCTGGTGTTCCATCATCCGAAGCCTGGAACGAAGCAACTGGACAGGGCTCAGGCATGACAACACTCAGCCGTTTCAGATATAGCCTGTATTTCTGCAAGTGACACCATGGGTTTCACAATCAGGGGACTAACTCCATGAAAATGGGGCCTTGATTATATATGCATCTTCATTACCACTCAAGATACATGAACATGCATATGAGACGTATCATGTATGCATGTACATACATACATACGTACATAATTGAAATGCAAGCATACATATATGAATGCATACAGACATGCGTGCATACCCTCATACATACATATGTGCATGAAAATGGGGGACTATCTCCATGAAAATGGGGCCTTGATTAAATATGCATCTTCATTACCACTCAAGATACATGAACATGCATATAAGAGGTACAATTATGTTACATGTATAGATGTATGTATACAAACACACATACGTACATATCTAAATCCTTACATACATGCAGGCATACATATATGCATGCATACAGACATGCACGCATACCCCCATAGATGTATGTATACAAACACACATACGTACATATCTAAATCCTTACATACATGCAGGCATACATATATGCATGCATACAGACATGCACGCATACCCCCATACATACGTATGTGCATACACACATGCATACATACATACAGACATACATGCATGCATGTATGCATACATACATGTATACTTATTTAGATATATATATGCATCCTTCCATCTAGATCTGCATCAGCTATCAATATAAATCAAAGAAGAGCTGTGGTTGCACCTGTAAATGGCTGGCAACATTCTCTCGGGTAAGACCCTGAACATTCATTAAGTCCAGTATCTTCTTAGGCACAGCTTCTGCAACGCACACATAGATAATGTCAAAGATTTTGAGGATGACCTACTCCCATAACACCAACTCGCTCTGTACATGCATCTGCTACTATGTCCCAGACCCTTGGCAAGTGAATGGTTAACTATAGAGACATTATCCTGACTTGATAGCTGGCGGACTAGAAGGATAAAGTTGTCTGCATGAGAGGAGCAAGACAGACAAGGAAGACAGTGCCTTACTCTCAACACCGAGCTGGTTCACGGCATTCACGAATTGCTGGTGTAAGTGCACAGACCAATTCACTCTTGCCTTCTTCGGACTGCTGCTGATATCTTCCACATTGAAGTCGGGCAATTCAAGCAGCTCCTTCCTTTTCCTAAGAGACTCCTCTTGAGACTCGACTGCTCTTGCACCCACATCACACTCTCCCTGCAAGTCTGACCTACGGAAATCCTTCCCCTTCCTTCGAATCACATGCTGCCAAATGTTCCTCAGCTCTTCGATTCTAGCAGGCTTGATCAAGTAATCACAAGCACCATGTATTATACCTTTCATAACTACACTAGTGTCCCCATTTGCAGAAACCACTGCACATAAAAAACAAGTTTAGCATGACTGATCATCCCAATCAGATGTCAGGAAACTTTAAGAGAAACAAGTAACCTGCTCAAGTACATCACTTGTACATAGGCTGCCCAAAAACAGTTGTATACACTCGTGCAGAAAGCTTACATAAAATGAATACTTCACTCATATAGAATGCCAATGGCATACAACCCTTGTGCACATCTTCATAGAATGCCATGTAATTCTTGAATGGTACACTTGAATAAAATGCCACATAAGCTATGTACATGAAACTTGTACAAATCACATAACCCTTGTAAAAACATGTATAGGAAGCCATATCATCTAATAGAGTTCACTCACCCTTATACACACTTGTATAGACTGCCAGATAATCCTTGAACATACTTGACACAACCCAAGTACATCACTTGTAACAAAAAATAACCCTATTATGCACTTGTATAGAATGCTATACTGGTATATAATGCTACATAACCGAAATGCATGCACAGAGAAAGCTCAACATTCAACCAAGCTGACATTATGATAAACTCAACCAGACTTTAAGGATACTTGTGTGTAATGCCTTCATAACCTTGAAGGTGAAACTGTTGAATTCAAGGCATCGTGATAACTAATTCCCAATTGTAACATAAGAGGCTCAAGGTGGAAATGCTTACTGATAACTGGCAAATCCAACTCGAGTCCGATAACCTCTAGAAGCTTGAAGCCATCTTCATCAGGCATGTAGACATCACTAATGACGAGATCAAAATCGTCGTCATTTACTCTTAGTAGCTCCAGTGCAAGGCTGACTCGATTACATGTGGTTACTGGCCATCACAAGTTCCAACACACTCTCTATAATCAGGGGTGACTGTACATGGAAACAAACCTCTAGCACCATGAACACACTCAAGGTCTTGCACTGAAAACAAGTTGTATTGATAGCATCAAAAGCTAAATGGATAGCATTCAAGATTCATAAATCATTCAAGATCTAATAAATCATTCAAGATCTAATAACAGCAAGCCAGTACATACAACAAGATAATGAATTATAACAGGATTAATATAGGCTTACCTTTGTAATGGCACTGCCTTAACATTCTCTCAAGCACCATCAAGCAAAGTGGATTATCATCAACCACCAACACATGCAATCCTGGTGGTGATTAATTGTCCAGGATGTATTTCCTGGTTCTTGGAGTATAGAGTGGTCCAGCTCCAGGATACATTTTTTGGTCCTGGTTTTGAATTAGCCCAAATCACCTTGCTATACACTCATCACAAACATAAACTCCTTTTGGAGAAGGCTATGTGTTATTGGGTGTATCTCCACCGCCCACGTGCAAGAACGAGACTTCTCATTCTGTGTACATGGTGATTTCCGAAGCCTTTGGTGCTGATGGGTTTTGCTCACGTCAAAGAACTGATGCAGGTTATAGTGAGAGGGGAAAAACCCATTAAGCGGCAGGCTTCGGGGGTTCTCAAGGTCAAGGTTGTGAGCTCTTAATTGAAGGTACAAAACTGTACAAGGCATACCACAGAAGGGAGGACTAAAGGATGGGCGGCTTGTGTGTGTGTGTGTGTGTTGAGGGCGGGAGAGAGAGAGAGAGAGGGGGGGGAGGCGCTGTAGACTCTGTAGAGAGAGTGCAGCAAAAGCTAAGCGCCTAACGGAGGCATGACCATTGACAGTGGGAGAGGTGATGGACAGGAGGGGTGCTGCGTGTGCAAAACCTATGTGAAAGGGCCCTAAAAAAACGAATAAATAAATAAATAAAACCCTAGTACTCCGACAAGTACCGATGATCTTTGATAAGTGAATTATTTGTCAAAGCATTTTTGGATTTAGCCAAAGTCTCGTGCATTTCAGTCACAAATGAACTCTTAAATTTTCAACAATTTGATTCCTTAAATTTAAGGCTATGCAAAATTGCAACCGTTCATTTCTCAATTGGCTCCTAAAAACTACACTAAAGGACGTTTTTTTTAACTAGAGACTCACTCATTTTGACTTTCCACCTCATCATCCTAATCGTCATTAATGTCACATCATCTTGCCATCTTTGCATGCCACCTCACACTTATAGAATGCCATGTCATACACCTTTCCATATCATCCCTCCACATGCCAACCCATGTAGATATGAGGAGTAGCCACATTAGCCATAGTGGTGCCACGTGGTAGAGCGAGTGCCACATGGCATGCACGCCTCCCACGTGACACCTCTCCCTCCTTTTTATTAAATTTTTAAAATACAAAAATTTATTTTTAAATTTTATCTTTTAAATTAATTTAATGTATACTCTTCTTTTAAAGATTATATAATTATACATATTTTAAAAATAAATAATTAATTAATTTCAAAGGATTATATTTTTAATTATAAAATTGGTTTCTTTGAAGTTCATGTTATTTCATTTCTCTTTCATTTCAAAAAGTTGATTTTTTAAATTTATTTTTTTATGAAAATATTATCTTGTCTAAAGAAGAACCTTTGACTAAAATTTGAAAAAACACCTTAAAGAAAATGTAGTTATATTATCAAAGAAAACGTAGTTATATTATCAAATAAAAGATAAAATATTATTTTAAAAAATTATATTTAGATATGATAAATATATATTTTAATAATAGCTTTTTTATGTAAATATTAACCACTCCGGTTAACATGACATTCGTGCGGCTACTACGCCTTTTGTAACTCATCTTTTTGTAACCGTGCAATGCGCTAATTATAAATGAGACATGGGATGACCGAGCTTACAGTATGTGCAACGCCGATCATGAAGATTTGATGTACATAGAGCTAGTAAAACTAGGAAGACTAGTTTTGGGCTCGCACTTGTAATTGGGCGGCCGAACATTGTAAATATGAGCTCATGTATATAAGACATTTGATGAAATATGAAAAGGGACAATCCCATTTGTCTCAATTGAGTTTTGCCTTCTCTCTTCCTCTATCTCATTTGAGTTTATGGTTGCTTGCTTGCTTGCTTTGATTGTTGGTGTATGTGAGTAAGAATGGCAATGCTCTCCTTTCTCTCTTTCTCTACCCTCTTCTTGCTATCTACTATGTCTTATTTGCATACGTATGGCATGAGGTAGAGGTTGAGCTCTCCATAGCTCCTTCCCTCTTGCTCACTACCTAGCTTGGATCTTTCTTTGGGTGACACAAGGAGAGTTTGTAGTGAGCCCCTAGCTGCTTCACATCGAAGAGTTAACCCTCATAGGGTTGGCTAAGTGCCATTCATTGGATTTGACTCTTGCATGGATCTTTCTCTTGTGTGTGTAAGGTAGTATGTTATCCATTCACATTTTTGGCACCGCTGCCAGGGAAGGCATTTAGCTTAGGATCCTTCACTTGATTCATTAGCTAGAGTCTTTGATTTAGCTCTGTTGGAGTGCAAATCCACCGGTAGGTTGATTAACCTTGCTTTGCTTTGTGTTTTGATGATGATTACCCAGAGTTTGGATTGTTGATTGAGCATCGGAGCATTTGAGTCTTCACCGTTGGGTCTTCACCGCATTAGGAAAAATGGAAGCTCATTTTGGGGCCCTGTAAGAAATTCACTATTTTCTCTTTTCTCTCTCTACAAAAGCAAGAAAATATGGATACTTGCGTCAGAAATGTCATTGTGAAAAGGAATAAATATATTCTTTCACATGCTTTACATTCAATGTTCATATAAGAGCAACACTTTTCTATGCAGAATTTGGTGATTCTGACACCGGAGACGCGTCCGGAACGGCCCAAAACCCCAAAAATGGCACTCGAAACGCTGGAATCGAACATCCGGAGGCCCGAAAACCAAAAGTGGATTTGCTGAAAAACGCGATTTGATACCTTCTTCCCACTGAAAACGCTGGAATCGGACATCCAGAGGCTCGAAAACGGCCAAAAAAGGCCCCAAAAAGTGGATTTGCTGAAAAACGCGATTTGGTACCTTCTTCCCGGCCAAAAAAGGCCCCAAAAGTGGATTTGCTGAAAAACGCGATTTGGTACCTTCTTCCCGGAAGGCCCCAAAAGTGGATTTGCTGAAAAACGCGATTTGGTACCTTCTTCCCCGAGGAAGAAGGTACCAAATCGCGTTTTTCAGCAAATCCACTTTTGGGGCCTTTTTCAGCCGTTTTCGGGCCTCCGGATGTCCGATTCCAGCGTTTCTAGTGCCGTTTTTGGGGTTTTGGGCCGTTCCGGTCTCCGGGAAGAAGGTACCAAATCGCGTTTTTCAGCAAATCCACTTTTGGGGCCTTTTTGGCCGTTTTCGGGCCTCCGGATGTCCGATTCCAACGTTTCCACTGTCGTTTTTGGGGTTTTAGGCCATTTCGGACGCGTTTGCGATGTCAGAATCACCAAATTCTGCACAGAAAATAATTTTTTAAAAGATTCAAATTGGATCACCTTTTTAATGTGACACGTTTCTACGAACATACAGTACTATTTCTTTTTCTTATTTTCATCTTCTTTTGTTGAATTTTCAACGTAACGTTGGCCCACTCCTGATTGGTTGAGAGCCTATTTTCTCTCTTCTAAAAGGCCCCAAAATGAGCTCCCTTTTTTCCTAATGAGAGTGGGAGAAGCATGTGAGTGCCCTTACCTTGCCCTTAACATTCAAGCAATTTTTAATTTTCTATATTTTATCTTCATGTTTGCATTCTTGCTTAATTATCTAATTAGTTTCAATTCATTAGCTTAAACCATGCATTATAGGCATCAATAAGTAGCTAGAGACTAGCTCTAGCTCCTTATAAAAACAAAAACATCAAAAAACCCTGGGAAGATACCTGAATCAGCTGTTGATTGAAGAAAATCCCAAGTGAAATTACATTCTTCCAAGCAACTCTGAGAAGGATACGTTCATTCGCTCATCAGGCCACACCCGTGGTGGCAAGTTTGCCATGTCCGTTCCATCTCCTTGCAGTCCATATCTGGCAAGATCTGTTGCCTAAATTTGGCAAAGGCATTAAAACTAGATTAAGTGCATTTAATTGGGTATGAAGTGCATTGAATCTAGGGGAATATTGAACTATTAGAGGATATCCAGGGTGGCTGTCAGACTTGCAGCCATAAAGCCCACTCAATTTTGGAAAATTTCCAGTTTGACAGTGCTACACCCATTTTCTCCCAAGCAAACGTCCGTTCCAAACCTTGCCACGCCCGTTCACTTCTCATCCTGGAGCGAATGCCTGTTCTAGAGTACATTTGCACTTGCCACGTCCGCATCTTCTCTTATATTTGAACGCCAAGCGAACGTCCATTCCCTTTCCCTTTGAAGTGAACGCCCATTTTGCCCCTTATCCGAAGTGAATGCTCGTGGCATCACATTGCCACGCTCGTTGCACTCAGCACACAACCTAGAATGTCCATTCCTTCTCCTTGAGGAGCGAATGCCCGTTCCATCTTGTCAACACTGAAGCGCACGCTCGTGCCAATCTGACAGCGAACGTCCGTTCCTTCTCCCCCTGAGAAGCGAACGCCCATTCCCATCCCTTTCTGCATGCATACGCCCGTTCTCTCACAAGCGTATGGCTGTTCCTTTTGCGAAAAAAAAAAAACTTATTTTCTCAGAGGGCTCTGCACAACACTCCCATACTTCCGTGCACCTCCGCTTGTGTAGGTTGGTGCAAAACAACCCTATTTTCGACGAAGTGAGATCGGACCCATTAGTAAATACCGCGTGGAGTTGACAGTACCAGTGAGAGTGAAGACCTCCCCAATAGTGGATGAGGGACCCCAGATCCCGAGGTATGAGATCCTAAACCACAATGTATGGACAGACCATATGTCTAGGAACGAGCTCTCCGATCTATCCAACACATTCCCAGCAAGGCTTTGTAATTTTATCTTGGGGAAACACACAGTCCAAAGATCCGCAACCCAGGGTGAGAGATATGCATCAATCCCAAGAACGTGGGCATGTTCCACCTTTAGATCCTAGTGTGGAAGTCGCCTAGCGAGAGCCATCAGCCAGTTACCAGTCTTCTGGAGAGCCATACTCGTTTCAGTGTGGCTGGTTCATCGAGGGCTCCAGAAACCTTATCGGACCAACAACCACGTCCATCTTTCCAGGCTTGAGACATCATACCAAAGCGGGTGGATCTACCCAGGCCCATCGCCCTCCCAACGACCAGGCCCGCCTGTCTATCAGTCGTACCTAGCTCAAGTGGCACACACAGTCTACCAAACAGGACCACGTGAGCCATAACCTAGTCCTCCCAGAGGGCAAAGACCTCCAATAGTCTATTATCCACCCGGACCCACTCCTCCACAACCCATTCCCAACTAGCTCCACCAGCTCCTACCATGACAACGCTGACACCTGATATGTTAAGATTAGCCATGGAAATAGGGAGGGGAGTAGTTGCAGGCATCGCTCCACCTGCACTTGCTCAACCTAGACAGGAACGAACCAAACCAGCAAACATCTCTAAATTGATCACAAAATTCGATGGTAAAGGTGACCCCATTACTCACCTAGAGATGTTTAACCAGATTTGTGAAGCATTTGGCGACATAGATGACCAAACTAAGATAAGTGCATTAGACCTTACCTTGGATAGCAAAGTTGGACAATGGTTCAGATCTTTGAAGACGGAAGATAAATCTTCCTTCGAAGCTTTAAAAGAAGCTTTCAAGGTTGGGTATTCTCGTCAAGGTACCCGATGGAGCCCCGTTGAACAACTGAATAACGTCAAGCAAAATGAGGGTGAAACCATCAGGGATACATTCATAGAGTCAAATATCTCCACTCATGCTGGAGTGCCGGCGGAGATAAGTTCTCTGATGAGAGATTAATTGGGAGATTTTTTGGACGGACTCGAAGATATTCCTCTGCATAAGTTCTCCTTGCTTAGACCATACCTCCTTTGAACAATATTGCAGGAGTGCTTTGAAGTTTGAGGACAACTTTAAGGATACATGTTTGCAAACAACTTCACGAAGGCACGTTAGAAGCCTCCTTGAAGACCACTAGCACAAAGCCTAATGAAAAGATAAAAGAGTCTATGTCTGGACAAAGTGTAGAGCAATTCTTGGCAGACCCTTTATGAGAGAATCAAAGATGATCCATGAGTGGGACACTAACCACATTTACATTCGAAAGAAAGATCTTACCTTCAAGATCAATATATGCATGTGAAAGGTACACCCCATGAGTGGCAGACCATTTGAAGAGGACTCGGTCACAACAACACAAACTACTGCCATGAAACATTGGAACATGAAAGGGAGAGTGAGGATTGCCCACCGCTCCCAAAGCAGAAAAACTCTGAGAAATGGATGCATATCCTTGCCACCCTAGATATCTTACCTCGACACACTGGTACAAGGTTTGCCACAGCAGATGAGCAAGAGCTTACGTCATTATACATGCTTAGTTCAGCATATCTGCCCAATGTAGCCACCCAAGAGCTTGAACAGGTTGTTAGAACAAAGCCATCAAGGAGTACACACTCCCATAGAACTCACAGGCCAAAGGGATTCCTTGGGCCGGAAAGGTATATCTTCCCAGACAACTCAGAAACCCATTGGTTGAAATATGTGGGTGCTATGGAAGCACATGAGCATTTCAATGAAATGTAGCAAAAAGAGTTGGCAAACAGCTCTCTTCTGGTCCACACTATTGTCCCACAGGCAGTTGAACCCATTCAACCCAAACCAGCAGTCCTCAAAAATATTTGCCGCTCTGCTCATAAGGCATGCAACAAAAAGTTAGCACTCGCTAGAAAAGAATCTAAGAAGCTAATTGATGAGAAAAGTGTTAATGCAGATGAGGTAAGACATGTACCTAAGCACTTTAAGACCTTCCAAATGGCCGATCGATTTGTCCAATATGATTTGGCTCAGAGGTATGATAATGGGTAACCTAGGACCTCATATGATGGTCCAGTTGAGGTCAAGGAAGTAAACTTAGCAGGCATGGGTGAAGACCCGAGGCCAGTATTTATTGCAGAATACCTTTCAAAGGAAGAAGAGACTGAGCTCATCGCTCTATTGACTGAGTTCCAGGATTGGTTTGCTTGGAAGTACACAGACATAAAAGGTGTATCCCCAAAAGTAGTTCAGCATACCATTCCCATGGTTGATGGAGCCACGCCAGTCAAACAACAAGCTTATCCTATGAACCCAAAGTACTCCAAGATGGTCTGCAAAGAGATTGAAAGACTTATCAATGCCAGATTCATCCACGAAATTGAGCATGCGGAGTGGCTATCACCAATCATGATAGTACCCAAAAATAATGGAAAAGTCAGAGCGTGTGTTGACCTCAAAAAGGTGAATGCCACCACCATTAGGGACCACTGTCCCTATCGTTCACCGAACACGTGCTACAAAGAGTAGCACATGTCATGAAAGGAAGCTTATAACGTCCTCAACAGATTTTCAAGATACAACCAAGTGCTGATTGATCCCAAGGATCAGCCAAAAACGGCCTTTGTCATTGAGTGGGATACATTGCCTACTGTGTCATGCCCTTCGGGTTGACCAATGCCCCAGGAACCTTCCAATGCATACATCTTTATCATAGGTGTTAATCAAAGAAACCACATACTTATGATCACTTGGACATTCAAACAACTTTAATTTCTTGACTAAAGTATAGTTCAAGAAATTGTGTGTGGTACTATCATCAATCATAACTCGTACCTTGTGACCTTTAATGTAACCATACATTTGAACCAACTTATGTGTTCCAAATGTTGGTACCCATATCGATGATGTGACATAACATGCATGAGTAGAATCAGTATGATAAACTTGAACCTCTTTAAACTTACGAGAAGTCTCTAGAGGGAGCACTTGAATAGTGTGCACTTGCTTTTCTTTACTTTGATCACACTGATTCTTCTCATTTTCTTTTAGCTTAGGACACTGTAGTTTACTATGACCCTTTTCCATGCAGTGAAAACATAAATTTTCTTTTTTAGCTCTTTCAAAATCTTCATGTTTCAGAAATTTTTGTGGTCCTTTAGACCTCTTAGATTGGTCATTCTTTTGGTTAGGTCCCTTTCTTTTATTTTAACCTTGATGCTTGGAACCCTCGGCGGATACACTAGATGTGCGTTGTGCAGTGTGTCATGCTTTTTCTTTCGGACAGTGTCGTCGAAAATCTGAGCAAACTTAACTACTTCTTCTAAAGTTTTCAGCTCATTTTGCTTAACTTGATTCTTAAAGTCTGAGTCTAATCCCCGAATAAATCCATGAATTTTTTAAAATTCATCCATTTGTTTCAACTTGAGAATGATTTCTCTATAGTTGGAGATATATTGAGTCAATGTGAGATTTCTCATCTCACAATTGTCCCACACTTCCCAATTACAATCCATCTCATTCTCAACAAGAAATTCCTTCATGGACGCACTTTCAAATTCAACCCATGTAGTAGGCCAATTTTCAGACTCCAAGCTCATCCACCACTTGTATGCTTTACCTCCTAGAGTTAAGCTCGCTTCAAGTGCACGTATCTCCTCTGGAGTTTGACGCAATCGATACAAATCTTGCTACTTTTGTAAAAAAGTGTTAAACACATCTTTATTGTGTTCTTTCTCCTCCCCATTAAAAGTCGGAGGTTTCAGATCTTTTAGAATAGCAGTGGCATCTCTAGAGTGAGATGTACCAACATTCATGTTGCCCCCTTGGACGGAAGGCACTGGCATCCCTCCCACTGAAGCACTTACGGTGGTAGAAGGTTGCATATTATCCTTTAACTCCTGAAGAAAGAGGAGTATCTTATTGTACTTGGCCTCAATGTCCAAAGTACGGGACTCTAGAGCCTTAAACTATTTAACGTTGACCAAATTATGATCAAGAAGATTGTTCTCAATCATCATGACATCAAGATCGGCCACTGTCTTTTTCGTGTCCGATAAAAAATTGGAATCTCCATTTACAGACTCGTTAGGGTTATTAGATTCCATATGGACCCCAAAAATGTGATATGCAAGAGAATAAACACAAGAACCAACCTCAAGTCCAAGCTCTAGGAAATCAACCGGATTGTTAGCTCGAAGTGAAATTGTCGATGGATATGAAAATCTGAGAATTGTTGTTGCGAAGCTCCTCCCGATCTTCGCAAGAAAGCTCGAAATTTTCGCTTGAATAGTCCACCGTGGGAATAGCCTCTTGGGTACAATGTGATTTATTTCTTCTTTTTTTTAAAGAATAAAGCGTGGAAACGCCTGCAACATGGCTACTTGCAAGTCCTGCAACTCAGCGATGATGAAGGCGCCGAGTCGAATGAGCCGGACGTTTTTTTGGTGTGGCTGGCGGTGGCTCTCAGGGGCGACGCAATTCTCGCCAAAGCCAGCAGACTGGCTGTTTTGTTTGTGTAGCCGCGATGCGAGTGTCCGCGCTGGCTCTTGTGCCGGCCAATCTCTTTGGTGGCGATTGTGGACACCGTAGGCTGGCTAGCTTGCCTACCCACCAACTGTAGTAGTCGTCCCTCCTGCGATGCTACTTTGTGATGGTGGGCTTAGCAACGATGGTGGGCGAATCCAGCTTGTTTATGCGCAGACAGGCTGGCGGACTCTTCCACGATTTACAACATTCAACGTTTTAAACGCTCTGATACCAATATAAGGGCAGCCACAGCTGCACGATCATCTTCCCCAAGCAAGGGATGCTGAGAGCTCACGTTTTCTTCACCCATCCTTAGCCAAAAACTACACCACCCTCTAAGATTGGACCCTACTCTTTTATTACCTAGATGCTCTTCATATGTGCCTAGCCACTCTCACTACTGTCCGATGACTCTTGAGTCCATAACTGGTCATTTTGTCTCCCCTAAACCCCGCCCATGCCTTTTCCATGAGCGGTCGAAGCTCTTTAGGCTCCTAGTAATTCCATTGTCTCATGACAATGGAGCAACACATTTCAAGGAACAAGCACACAAGAAGGCTAATGCCAATAATGAGAACACCATAGGTGTGCAATGTTGAAATTTGAGCATAATGATGAGCTAGGGTGGATCATACACTAGAATCAACATGATTAACAAAGTGATTAGCAAGTGATTAAGATGTAATTAGTGAATAATTAGCAAATAAATTAATGTAGGCATGGATACTCAAAAACCAGCAAATTCTCATTAGGGCTATGCCTCAATTTATAGTGTTTACATCAAGCATCAAATCCCCTTGATTTCTCCATGATTCACTCCCTGAATATCTCCACCTCTTGCCTGATTCTCTCCACCTCTTTTCTTTTCCCTGATTATCTCCCAGAATAACTCCACACTCCTAAATTCCCTCATGCTACCCATTATTCTCTCCCAGTAGATTCTCCTAACCTTTTCACAGGTTCTTTCACAATTACATCTCCTCTTTTACAGCCTCTATCCAAGAGCTTGTTCCCACACACACCCTATTCACTTGTATATTTCAACACCTCCCCTCAAGTGAATACTCCTAGTACACCTAGACCCTATACCAAGTTTGCCTCCCCTTACTTGGCAGTCCGCGACCAGTGTCTACTCCTCCCCTCAAGTTATCTCAGCACACCTGGACCCTATATCAAGTTTCTCTCTTACTTGACAGCCTGCGACCAGTGCCTCAGATCCCTAAACCCATAGTCCTTGACACTCTCTCTCTCTATGTGTCCAAGGCTTACTATAGTTGCCCGCGACCTTGACTAAAGTGCTCACACATACATCTCTCTACCACGTGGCCTACATCATCGGTGGCTCAGAGGTGGTTTTACTATATTGGGGCAGGTTACATTGGGTTGTGGGCTCTCTCTCTCTTTCTCTCTCTCTCAGAGATTTTCACATGGCTCCTCACTCTTTGGAGCCTCACATCTTCTCTTGTCTTCAGTCTTCTTGTCGTGGCAGCATCTCTCCACGCGTCCGTCTCTTCTTTCAGTCTTCTCGGGGCAGCTTCTCTTCTTGTGGCAGCTTCTCTTCTCATGTCCATGTCTTCCTTCAGATCTTCTTCTCGGTGTGGATCCTCTTCTTGGGAAGAGATATTCTTCTTCTTCCATGGCTGGGGCCATGAGCTCGTCCGTCAGGTCATTTTGCTCCATGTGAGCAACATGTTTCAATGTTTTCCTGACAGTTCCTTTGGGCTTTTTATGTTTATTTTGTATCATTATGCAATGCAAACCCAAATTTATGCGGGAGGTCTTACCTCTTGCCTTAATCTGGACAAGGGCAGTGTCTGTTCCCATTTTTACACTGATAAAATGTGCCAAATACATAATGCGTATAGCATTCATTCTCATGCACATTCCAAATGCAATTCTGGCTGTGAATAATCTTGAATTTGAGTGAGATTTACAGGCATTAACCAAGGGTTGAATGCAAAATGATGATTTTCACAATTTTATCAGCACAATTTTACCAGAAATTACATTAAATTAAGGGTAACCAATTTGTACGGGATGGTTGGAGTATCAAACCAACTCTGATTTGCAATCTGAAGTTATAGGGATCTGTATCAGATACCTAATGGTTAATTTGAACCCTCAATTGCACCAAAATATAGTGATTAGCACTGATTAATCACTGATTAGCAAATTAATGCTCTGGTTTGTGTGCAAAAAACAGAGTATGCGGGGAGCCCAGATCTGGTGCCTTCCACTTCAAATGAGCTCAAATGCTTTCAAAGGCATCAATAGCAATGAGTCTAGTAGAGGATTAAGCCAAGAAACATAAGATTTGACCAAATAATGAAAGATTAATCTCTGTTTTACCAAAGTCACCTGCAGATTTGATGAAGAGCTTGGATCTCTCTGTAGACTTGATGAAATTGATTTCTGTCTTCACCAGCTTGTAGAGCATGCTTGATTACCCCTTGGGCTAAGAGGAATTAGAAACATTTGAACTGTGCTTGAAGAAATCTCTATTTTGCTTCAGAAAAACGGCGCCTGCAAAAATGACAAATTCTCCCAAACGCGCTGGCGGTTTGCTGCGTTTTTTGCATAGGATTGAAGAGCTTAGGGTTGGCTAATATGTGCTAGAAGGGCTTGCCCTAATTTTGAGTGTGCTAGATGCTAGAGACCCTCCACTGGCTGGGGGTGAAGGGGAAGATGAAAAACTCACTAAAAACTGATTTTTTTGCTAATTACCTACTAATCCTGATTAATTCACTAATGGGCTCATAAATCTGGTTGATTCTAGGCATGGCTCTGATACCATGTTGAAATTTGAGCATAATGATGAGCTAGGGTGGATCATACACTAGAATCAACATGATTAACAAAGTGATTAGCAAGTGATTAAGACGTAATTAGTAAATAATTAGCAAATAGATTAATGTAGGCATGATACTCAAAAACCAGCAAATTCTCACTAGGGCTATGCCTCAATTTATAGTGTTTACATCAAGCATCAAATCCCCTTGATTTCTCCATGATTCACTCCCTGAATATCTCCACCTCTTGCCTGATTCTCTCCACCTCTTCTCTTTTCCCTGATTATCTCCCAAAATAACTCCACACTCCTAAATTAACTCATGCTACCCATTATTCTCTCCCAGTAGATTCTCCTAACCTTTTCACAGGTTCTTTCACAATTACATCTCCTCTTTTACAGCCTCTATCCAAGAGCTTGTTCCCACACACACCCTATTCACTTGTATATTTCAACATGCAACACAAATTCAACACATCTAGGAATGGATTACTTGTGTTTTTGTATAGAACTTTTCCTTCATAGCTAGTAAACCTTCAGAGTTTATCAATAAATGGAAAGTTTCATCATTACGATTCAAAATCAATTACACCATCACAGGTCGGAGTCCGAACCAACACCAAGACATGTGTATCAAGATTGAAACATATCATAACAAAAGAGAACACAATAAAGCATGCGACACTTTTTAAACTTCCTTAATAACATCGCAAGTGGAAACTTTCCAAAAATGCATCAACTCTAGTAGATTACAAAAACATAATATGGACAGGAAGGCATAGCCCACCTAAATATAGCATGAAGATTAGTATTGCCTACATGTGCTCTCTAAGAGTAATAATACAACTGCATTACAATAGAGTAAAATAGAGTACATATGATGATCAAACTCTATGATTTGCATGAGAGTGATAACACCATTCTTTTAGTACTACACCACTAGATATATGGGTTAAGCCTCTATACAAAACCTACTAGGATAAGAGCCTAAAACAGCCCCTCCAAACCTAAGATCAAACACTACAAGAGAATCATTGTTTTTCGACGCTTAGTTTTTACGCCTGGTCGCGTCGTCGATATGTGCGTCGAAATATGCGTGGAACTTTGCAAGCATATGTGTCTCACAGAGAGAGAGAGAGAGAGAGAGAGAGAGAGAGAGAGAGAGAGAGAGAGAGAGAGAGAGAGATGATCAGAGAGAAAGAGATAGATAAAGAGAGAGAGAGAGAGAGAGAGAGAGAGAGAGGGGGGGGGGGGAGAAGCCGAGGGAGAGAGGAGGGTATAACTTTCATCACGCTCTTTGAAGGAGAAAAAATGCTAACTCCTCCTCCTCATCACACTGAGGTGCAATTAAGAAAGTGCTCTATTTTACAATGAAATTAAAGTTCATCATCAACTTGCTCGTCCTCAGTGAGATCCATGGCTCCAAATAAATCTATTTCTAGAAATACTCCATCATTGTTGTGAATTGGTGGAACCAGTTGTCTTGTAGTAGTAGAAGGTAATTCATCCATGTCGTCATCCTCTTCTAGCTCTAGAATGAGAGTTGTCGATGCATCATGATCATACTCAGCCTGAATCTCTTCTTCTTCTAGATTATCTCTAGTGTTCGTTTCTCATTCAAGATGTATTTGCTCAATGAGTACACCTTCATCCGATCCTAATCCCGTGTGAGCCTCACCTACTTCCTCAACTAGTATGTCTTCTTCTTATTCTTCTTGTTGTTCAATAGGTGCTAGTGGTGTATGCTCAACCATCACAAGATCTAGGGGGGAATTCCTCAGCATCTGGCAAACAGTCAACTGCTATTTTCACCTCTTCAAATATTTGTTTTCCAGGTGGATTTATTTGGATCACAAACAACCATTTATGATCTATCGGGTGTGCCTGTTTTTCCACTCAGCAACTCCATTTTGCTACGAAGTGTATCTACATTAAATTGTCTCTGAATGCCATTCTTTCACAAGAATTCAGAACTCATTAGAGAAGTATTCTCCCCCTCCATCTGACCTTAGGCATTTCACATGCTTTCCTGTTTGTTTTTCAGCCATCACTCTAAAATTTTGAAAATGAGTGAACAGTTCACTCTTCTCCTTCATGAAATACAACCACACGTTCCTCATGTGGTCATCATCAATGAATGTTACGTAGTACCTGCAGACACCCATAGACATAGTCTACGCAGGACCACCCTATACATATGAATGCACAACATCTAGTACATTCCTGCACATTTTTGCCATGTGGAAATACAGGCTTTGTTTGCTTCCAAATTGACATACTTCACATACTTTCTGCATACCTTCAACCTTAAACTTAGGTAGCCCTATCACAATTTCTTTAGTCTGCATTGACTTCATTCTTTGCACATTTACATTCTCTTATGCCAGATGTCTATATCTGCAACAACTCCTGAACCATTTGCAAACATTGCAGCACTCCCTTCAGGCATATTTACATTCATATTTACATTCAATGTAAACATTATGCCCACTCTATTGCCTTTTGCAACCAACCTGCACCTATCTTAAAGTCTTCTACATAACAACCATCAGGGTTAAACCAGACTTGCAAACCCTGCTCAATCATATGGCCAACAGAAACCAGATTCTTTGTAATATTCGGAACATGAAGTACATCTGCAAGGTACTTCACCTTACCATCCTGCATAGACAATGGCACATCTCCAACATGGGCAATCGGATCAATGTCATCCCTTGTTTCAACAAAACTTGGTCTTTCAAGACTCTTCATTTCCTTGAATCACTCACCATGACTTGTCATCTGGTTCGAAGCACCTAAATCAACATACAATACATCATCCTTACATGCTACTACATCATTTCCAGACACATCATTAACTACATGTTGCATAACAAACAACCTCTCATTATCCTCATTATTTTTGCTAGAGGACGCATAATTGTTTTGCTATACTTTTCCATTTCGCATGTCACTCTATTTCTTATAGCAATCTGCCCATAGTAAAAAAAGCCTCATGTATCATTATGTTGCCTTTGCCAATTACCATGACCTTATTCGCCCCCTGCCTCTAAATTGGCCTCTTCTACCTGTGTGTTATTATTGTGAATCTTGGGACTGTTTCAACCACCACCTTGGCCACGTCCACAACCGCTACCTCGTCCTCTACCTGTACTTGTGTAGAAGGCCTACTACTCTGAACTGTTTTTGTTTTTTGAAGACTGTTGATCTCCACCCAAATTCTTCTCATCATTAATGATCAGAATTGACACCAAATTTTTGAAGTTGAGAATGTTCTCCCGAGTCTAAATAGATGTCTTGAATGCCTTGTATTGTGGCACAAGACCACGTAGACACACTTCCACCTTATCATCATCATCAACAGAAACACCAATTGATGCAAGGGATTCCACAATGCCCTTGATATTCAAGGCATAATCATTCACATACATGTTTTTCTTCTCCACAGTATGAAGCTCATTCTTGAACTGAATCTTTCGTGCCTTGGTGTTAGTTTCATACAGCTTCACCAAGGTGTCCCATGCCTCCTTAGGTGACTTGGCATCCTGTATATGCCCAATCGTAGTGTACTGTATGCTGATAGAAAGCCAATACATGACTTTCCTTGCTCCTTGATTCCAATCCTTGAATTCTTCTACATCTGCAGCAGTTAGATTAATCTCCGGTATCTCTGGTGCCTCCAAATGTTCACCTTCAGTCCCAGTAACCTTTTCCCAACCATCAGGAAAATTGTCAATCTAAACCTCCAAGCATGGAAGTTGTTCTTGTCAAGCTTCTCTGCAGCAATCTAGTTTATTCCATCATTTGACATCTTGTCCAGAACACAAATTTACCAAAAACAGCACTCTTGTTTGACCTGCACAAACTGCTTTAACGGTACTATACTGCACCCAAACTATCACAACCAGTGACCTCAATTTACATACATACACCCAATGGCAACTTTAAGACCTCTTTGCAGTATACACAGTGTCTGCACAACCAATCACCCTTCTTACAGTACCAAAAATAGAGTTCTGCAGAGAATCGAAACTTACCCACAATGCCCGTGAACGCCTGCGAACTGAAAAAAGGAGGTTCAGACGCACCCGAGATACGCTTTTAGACTGAAAATTTTGTCCAACAGACAATATAGTTGCCCTGTAGCTCTACTCTCGCGAAAGATCCTCAATTGGAGTTCATTTGCTGGTGCCTCCTGAAGAGCTCCCGACAAGGGTGTAGTAGCCAACACAAAGGGGGAAGAGTAAATGAAGCTCTTACCCTCATACCGCTTCGTGTGCTTCTCTTACTTTCCGCTCAACCCTTAGCATGAACCAAGCTCTAATACCATGAAAAGATGTAGGGGAGAAGAGAGCTTGAGCTCTTCCAAGCACACACACACTCACAAAAACCCTAGAAGAGAACACACAAGGTGAGAGGCTGAAAATTCTTCTTCTTCTTCACACAACAAAAGAGGTTTACGAAGAAGATAAAGTGACTAACACACATAATAGAGTATATACAAGTGGTCCATAAAGTGAACATGGTAAGTGGAGTGGGTAGGTGTGGACTAGTCAGTGTATTCCAGTTATAGAATCTCTGGCGTATCGGTGCCAACTATTCCAATAAAATGATACAGCCCAATCAAAAGCAAAATAAAATTATTCTAATAAAATGATACCCCAGATTATTCTTGCATATCCCATACATCTCTGAAGTTAAACTTTGAACATGAGTTATCCACTAAACCAATTCAGGGTTCTTTGTGTGTAGACATTTGATTACCTCCCTTTCTGTCAAAATTGGTTGGTGGACGAACATATTTTCATTTTGGCTCAATCCCATGACTCTCATGTACACAAAGTATAAGTGTTTACATGCTAAGTAGGGTTTTTGTTTTATGACCCTTCTCAAGAAATCTGGAAATGAGCAGGATGGATATATTTTTATGTGCATATCATACCTTCCCACATGAGAACCTTCTCTAAACATCTCAATGGTGAAAGCCTCATCTTTGGAAGCTTGAAACACTTGTACTTGTGTAACTTGTTCATTCATATCCTCTTCATATCTAGTGCTTTCTTGATCCTTTTTGTAGCTTCTTCTAAAATGCATGTTCTATATCTTGTGCGATGGCCATCTCGTAGCATATCATTTTTTAATATGTTTTCCTCTTCCTTGGGATTTTTTGGTTGACTTGAGCTCATAGAAGTTTGTTGATCCCTTCCCAATGTCTTACTTTATAAGTTAAAGCCTAAAGCACCAATGCATTGACCTCCTCAACAATCAAATTAGCGCCTTCAACCACTCTCCATATAGTAGGCACGCTGTGTGGGGGATGGTCAATGTTCTTATTCACAGCCCATGTATGTATGATGTCATTATTACAAAACCGCATCATTTGACTGGTCTTCCCAGTAGCATGGGACCTTGTTTTAAAAAAATGATGGTGCTTGGAGTGTGCCCATTTGCCCTCTCAGAGAGCTTTTCAAGACTTGGATGCTTGCCCATCATGTATAAATTTTACTTTACACTGCAATAACGCATTAGCCATGTCTGATACACATGCATTGTAGAGTGTTATTTTTTGTTTGAAACCCTCCTAGGAAAACTAGCATGTTTAGCCTCTAACAAGTTTGTTAGTGGCACACATGACTAATCACCACTCTTATCCACCTACTCAAAAGTTTGAGACATATTAGAAACATCATTAAAGATACTGTTTTTTAAGACAACAGTTCTTATACGTACTAAAATCCTTATATTGCCCCAATGTGCAATGCGCATTTCCCACTAGCTAGCCAAGTTCCATGGCAGGTATATCTGAATCTCCTACATTTCCACTATGCCACCATTGTCGGGATAAGACGACCTTAAGCTAGTGCAGCCTTTTTTGTTGGCTTAGTCTGCCACTTCCCACATATGCTCTTATGTACACCTTGGAAAGCCTTTTATAACATACTTTGTGGTATGTATATTTAGGCTTTATGCCCAATTAAAAAAACAAGAGCATTCCCGAACTTTCATTTCTTGTCCTTCAGTGTAGCCTTCTCTAATGGTATTCCAATTTGCTTGGGCTTCATCTGCCATGATAGATCTTAATGTATTGTAAGTAAAGGCAGCAAGATAAGTGTTGAGAAGACAGTGTTTACGAGCACATATCCTTGTTGATTACAACATTTTAAAACATTTTCATCAAGAAATGTATAGCATGTTGTTCTATTAAAGATCTAAGCATCAGTATTATACATAGAGCATGTTGATGAATAGTTGATATAAAAGTGCACAAGCTTTACAATTTCAAGTGTAGAAATTCAAAAAGTTTGTTGATTAATACTATGTTTGCAAGTATGGCCCTACTAGGAATTGAACCCAGTCCACTGGTGTGAGCCAGTGTGCCCCATACACCACAAGGTTCTACTAACTTGCATACAAGATTTCTTGAGTGTGAAGATCTTGAAGATTATTACAGATCTTCGATCTACAAATTTGGTGTACAAGCAATAGTGCAGAGATTCAATGAGAAGACAAACACTTGGTAACTTGGATCTTGGCATCATAGAGCCGTAAGTGGCCAACTCTACAGAACATCATCGTGCACAAGAATGAGCAGTCTACTCAACACCAACATGTATCATTGAGTTAATTGAGCTGTTGGCAATAGCATCAAAAAGTTCTCACATAGTCTATTCATTGAGCTATAACAACTCTCAGACAGTGGTTTGCAACATGCAACAAGGGCAAGCACCATAGCCTCATGGGGCTCAGCAAAACAAGCAAGAGATGCTCAAAAGTATAGTTAATGGCAAACATGGCATGCAACTAGAATAACCATGTATGCTTGCAAAAGATTAATGATGAAAGGAAAACAATTGGTAGCACATGTGTTCTAGAGCAAACAAAAGTCCGTTATTTGGAATTTGTAGATGAAGACTCAAAAACAAATTTATGTCAAGAAAATGTATAGAAGCTTGGTGCAGTTTCAAGAAGTGTGTAGAATACACTTTACTATGTAGATTCAAGAACAGATTTGAAGATTATAGTGCACAGTACAATTCTGTTTAGATCTATAGTGTAGAATAAAGCAGTTTACATATTATGCAAAGTTTATTGTGCTGAAATCAAATCTTGACGCAGAACAGAACAGTAGGTAATTCTTGATCAAATCTTGTCAATTTCTTGCAAAGAAGTTGGACAAAGATTATAAATATGTTGTAGTAGTACAAATCTACATAGATTAGTATAGATCTTAATGTATTGTAAGTAAAGGCAGCAAGATAAGTGTTGAGAAGACAGTGTTTACGAGCACATATCCTTGATTACAACATTTTAAAACATTTTCATCAAGAAATGTATAGCATGTTGTTCTATTACTACAGATCTAAGCATTAGTATTATACATAGAGCATGTTGATGAATAGTTGATACAAAAGTGCACAAGCTTTACAATTTCAAGTGTAGAAATCCAAAAAGTTTGTTGATTAATACTATGTTTGCAAGTATGGCCCTGCTAGGAATTGAACCCAGTCCATGGTGTGAGCCAGTGTGCCCCATACACCACAAGGTTCTACTAACTTGCATACAAGATTTCTTGAGTGTGAAGATCTTGAAGATTATTACAGATCTTCGATCTACAAATTTGGTGTACAAGCAATAGTGCAAAGATTCAATGAGAAGACAAACAGTTGGCAACTTGGATCTTGGCATCATAGAGCCTTAAGTGGCCAACTTTGCAGAACATCATCGTGCACAAGAATGAGCAGTCTACTCAAACCAACATGCATCATTGAGTTAATTGAGCTCTTGGCAATAGCATCAAAAAGTTCTCACATAGTCTCTTCATTGAGCTATAACAACTCTCAGACAGTGGTTTTGCAGCACCATTGGAGTGCAACATGGGCAAGCACCATAGCCTCATGGGGCTCAGCAAACAAGCAAGAGATGATAAAAAGAATAGTTAATGGCAAACATGGCATGTTGGTAGCACATGTATTCTAGAGCAAACAAAAGTCCGTTATCTGGAATTTGTACACGAAGACTCCAAAACAAATTTATGTCCTTCATTGTCTCACAAGATAGCTTGGTGCAGCTTCAAGAAAGTGTGCAGTTTCAAGAAAGTGTACAGGAGCTTGGTGCAGTTTCAAGAAGTGTGTAGAATACACTTTACTATGCAGATTCAAGAACAGATTTGAAGATTATAGTGCAAAGTACAATTCTGTTCAGATCTATAGTGTAGAATAAGTAGTTTACAGATTATGCAAAGTTTATTGTGCTGAAATCAAATCTTGATGCAGAACAAAACAATAGGTAATTCTTGATCAAATCTTGTCAATTTCTTACAAAGAAGTTGGACAAAGATTATAAATATGTTGTAGTAGTACAAATCTACATATATTAGTATAGATCTTAATGTATTGTAAGTAAAGGCAGCAAGATAAGTGTTGAGAAGACAGTGTTTGAGAGCACATATCCTTGATTACAACATTTTAAAACATTTTCATCAAGAAATGTATAGCATGTTGTTCTATTACAAATCTAAGCATCAGTATTATACATAGAGCATGTTGATGAATAGTTGATACAAAATGAAATCCCCATAGCCAGAAACCTCACAGGATTTTCTCAGAAATCAGAAAGCTTCAAGCACTAGCAAATCTATAATGGACGGAGCATGTTTATCTGTGGAAAAGCCATAAAAAAAATCACAAAAACCATGAGGAAAATAGGCACAACGCGGCAGCCTGCCGGTGCAAATCGTCATTTGGGTTTGATTTAAAAAAAATTATACACAGCCTTAATCTCCATAAGCTTAATCAACCCTTAATCTAATCCTACTTTTCCCAAGCCCCATGCAAGTCACATCACCTTTTTGAGCTTTTACTCCTATTTTCAAATTTGAAGAGAAATTCAAAAAGGTTTCCTATTTTGAAATTTTTGGGTGCAGAGGAGAAATTCAAAAAGGTTTCCTATTTTGAAATTTCTGGGTGCAAAAAAGTGATTTACAGGTTTTAAAAGGCTTAAAAATTGCCTAGAAAAGACCATAAAATTCCAAAATCATTTGTGAAAAATTCTAAAAAATTTCAAAAAATATTACAGAGATTGGGCAAGGTTTACAAGACTGTTTTAGCAAGTTTCAAAGTGCAAAAAATTATTTCATCAATAATTCGACTAGCCCAAGTCTCGTAAATCACGCGGAATCGCTCAGGATTTGTTTGAAGCGATGAGGATTCAATTCAATCATTGAACAACGTCTTTGTTCAGATTCAACCAAGATTAAATTATGGGAGAAAAACAAGATAAGTACATACATTTGTTTTATTTATTTACATCAAATAAAATAAAATTTTATTTATCTACATCATTTGCACAAGCACTATGGCAGATTTTCCTATCTCAATTCAAGAGCAACTCCTTTCTTTACAACATCAAATTGTAGAAGAGAGTGAGAAGCGTATTGAATTGGAGAGACAGCTCACGAGTCGTAGACGCAAGCGTGACTCTTCATTATCTTTTGATGACGAAGATGACACTATCCAAAGGGCTGTAAATGCTACATTGCAAGCACAAAGGTCACAAAAAGAATCCAAGATTAGTCAGAAAGCTTTCACATTTCAAAATTATGACGGAAAGAAGGATGCTAGGGTCATTCTAGCTTGGCTTAGTCAACTAGATGACTATTTTTCAGGAGAAAAATTTTCAGAGAGTGATAAGATTAAATGTGCAGTCAATCATTTGGTAGACAGCGCAGCTTTATGGTGGAGTGTAATAAAGCAAGGTTGTGACAAGCCAGATTCCTAGAAAAGATTTCAACGACTGGTTAAAAAGCACTTTTTACCCTCACAATTCAAGTCTAAAGTTAGGCACCAATGGGACACTTTGCATCAACTTGAAAAGGAAACTATGTCACACTATGTAGAAAAGTTCTGGAATACTTTATTACAGGTGGTGCAGGTTGTGGAGAGAGTCAGCGAGAAGGACCAAAAGAGGAAATTCATTTTGGGCCTTAGATCTACCATTAGGGCCGATGTGAATATGTTTTGACCTCATTCACTATCTACTGCAATATCTTTGGCAACTAATTCCGAACGCAAAAATGGTTTTCCTAAAGAGATTAAAGCACATGAGGGTACTTCTTCTAAACCATTTACTAAATCTTTTTATGCTTCAAAGAAGATGTATAAACCAGGTTATGACAAAGGCAAGGAGGACGTTAAAGGCAACAAAGAAAGTCAATGGTGGAAAACCGAAGGCACCTCCTATCAAATGTTCAAATGCCACAAAGAAGGTCACATAGCACCGAATTGTCCGGAGCGTATCAAGAGTTTAACACCAGCAGCAGCAGCAACAACCGCTCGAGTCAATATGATTGAAGAAGACGACAATGAAGAAGAATCATTCAAGCAAGAGGGTAATTCCGATCCAGACTACTCAGAACAAAAAGGTAAACCTCATGTTCATTCTTTGCTTAAAATAAAAGGAACAATAAATGGACATGAAGTTGTTATTTTGCATGATGATGATAGTACACATGATTTCATTTCTGAAAAGGCACTTAGAGCATTAAATCTTTATTCTTCACCTACACACTATAAAGTCAAAGCAGCATTTATTGGAACAAAGTATAATTGCATGCAAGAGGTGAAAGGTTTGGATGCATCAAGCCTTTAATAGAAAAGAGGGATTTCTTAGTTGCACCTTTACAAGGGGTAGATATAATTTTGGGTATGCCTTGGAGACACATATACAACCCTATTATAGACTATGACACTCATAGCATTTGTCTAAGGAAGGACAATGAAAATATTTTTCTCCAGTGTCTAGTCAAAGGAGAAATGAGTCCTTTGTTGAGTCACACTCAAGCAAAGAGAGCTCTAAGAAAAAGAGACAAGACTTATGTGGTATGGGTTAACCAGCTTGATGCTGAGTCTGACACATCTAAAAGTCCAAAGTTTGATCTTTTTATCTCCAAATTTTAGTGACTGTTTTATGGAAGATCTACCTCCAGGATTACCTAAGTCTAGGCCTGAGGATCATAGTATTGACTCATTGCCTGCCTGGAAATTCTCCACCTTGTAAAGCTCCCTATAGAGTCAACAATTTAGAGCAAAAAGAAATCCAAAACCAAATCGAAGACTTGCTAGAGAGAGGCCTTATTCGACCTAGTAGTTCACCTTTTGGAGCTCCAGTCCTTCTTGTTAAGAAGAAGAATGGAACTTTCCGAATGTGTGTAGACTACCGTGCATTGAATAAGATTACTGTCAAGAACAGATATCCTATTCCTAGGGTAGATGATCTTCTTGACAAGCTTAGAGGATCAAAGGTCTTTAGCAAGATTGACCTAAAGTCTGGGTATCATCAAGTTCGCATGACTGAATCTGACATTTTCAAGACGGCTTTTAGAACACAAACTGGTCACTATGAGTTTTTGGTTATGCCATTTGGTTTGACCAATGCTCCAGCTACTTTCAACTGTATGATGAATCGCATATTCCTTAAGTTTCAAAGTTTTGTTATAGTGTTCTTTGATGACATTCTTGTTTTCAGCAAGGATCGACAAGAGCATGAACAACACTTGGAACAAGTGTTCAACCTTTTGAGAGAAAATGAATTGTATGTCAATCCTAAAAAGAGTTCTTTCTTTCAAAAAGAGATTGAATACTTAGGTCATATAGTGTCAGCTGAAGGGATTCGTGTAGATCTTAAGAAAATTGAGTGTATAGCTTCTTGGCCTAAGCCTAGGAATATACATGATCTTAGATCTTTTCTTGGCCTATGTAGTTATTATAGAAAGTTCGTCAAGAATTTTGCTTGTATTGCTCATCCTTTGACTGAACTCCTTAAGAAAGCTACAAATTTCAATTGGACTGAAAAGCAAGATAAATCTTTTGCAACACTCAAGAATGCTTCAACACAAGCACCAGTTCTAACACTACCTGATTTTCAAAGACCATTCTTTATAGTAGTGACTGATGCTAGTGGCAAAGGATTTGGAGCTATTCTTATGCAAGACAACCATCCTATTGCTTATCAGAGTAGAAAGCTTAAGCCTGTAGAGCAAAATTATAGCACATATGACAAGGAATTAGCAACAGTAGTGCATGCTTTGAAAATTTGGAAGCATTACCTAATGGGTTCTGAATTTCTTATCAAGATGGATCAACAAAGCATTAGGCATTTGCTTTCGCAACCCCTTATTTCAGATAGGCACATCAAATGGGCATCTTTCATTCAAAGTTTCCAACCTATGATTCAATACTAATGTGGAAAAGAAAATGTTGTTGCCGATGCTTTGAGTCGAAGACCAAATATCAACAACATTTCCATTATTGAAAGTGAACCATTTGTACTTATAAAAGAAACTTGTGAAGTTGATCCAGATTTTTCTAAAATATGGATCAAATTGCGTGAAAACAATTGGACACCTCAAGGAAGTTATTCTCATAATGATGGCTATCTTTTCTTTGAGAAAAGATTTTGTGTTACTCAACCTTATAGACAACTTGTTTTGGAAGAGATGCACCAACCACCATTTGTGGGACATAGAGGAGTTTCCGCAACACTTCAAGTAGTTTCTCGAGAATTCTTTTGGCCTCATTTGAAGAATGATATAGCTAAATTTGTAGCTGAATGTAACATTTGCCAAGCAATTAAAAGTTACAAAGGCAAAGCTTTAGGATTGCTTATGCCTCTACCCATTCCAGATAGACCATGGGAACAAGTGTCTATGGACTTCATTACTGGTTTTCCTACTACTTCCAGTCATCATGACATGATTTGGACAATAGTGGACAGGTTTAGTAAGCAAGCCTATTTCATTCCATGTAAAAAGACACTAACTTCTCAGCAAGCCGCGAACATATTTGTCAAGCAAATCTTTGTTCATCATGGACTACCCAAAGTGATAGTTTCTGATAGAGATTCTGAATTTTGTAGTCACTTTTGGGTTGCTCTTTTCTCAAACTTAGGCACTAAGTTAGATTTTTCCACGGCTCCGGAATCGAATGGACAGACCGAAGTCACAAATAGCACTATCCTAGATATGCTTAGAGCCTATGTTTCCCAGCAACCTAGTGCATGGGATAAGTACATACACCTACTCCAATTTGCTTATAATAATACTCCTCATTCTGCTACTGGTCGAGCACCATTTGAGATTATCTATGGTAGAGATTTGCCTATTCCGGCTACTAGACTCTCCCATAAGATTGAAGCTGCCGACCAATATGTTAGAGACTTTGATCGCATTTTATCTGAAGTGCGTGATTGTATTGCAAGAGCTCAAGAGAAGTATACATCTCAAGCAAATAGGAAGCGTAAAAATTTTTCATTTCAAGAAGGTGATTATGTACTTTTGAGAACTGAAAAACAGCGATTAAAGAGTGTGGAAAAATTCCCTGGGATATAGGTCATATATGGATTCCATTGATGGGTATAGACCATGATCATGATGATGATTTTAGAGATTATCAGGATGACGTGGTCAGTGATTTGATGGATGATGATCATATCCATAGTAGATCATATGGTATAGATCTTGAGAGATTTACATTTGATCTAGACATCTGCTTAGATCCTATATTGTTGGAGATAGATTTATCATGGGATATAGGTCATATAGGGGCATCATTGATAGAGATAGACTATGTTTATGAGCATGACCTTAAAGGCCTCGGGATGCCATAGATGATGATTTAGGAGATGATACTATTTATCTTTCATGTTTATGAGCATGACCTTAAAGGCCTCGGGATGCCATAGATGATGATTTAGGAGATGATACTATTTATCTTTCATGTGAGGATACCTCTTCATTTTTCAGTGATGATTATGATGATGCTGATGAGTATATTGATATCTTAGATCATCATACACACATAGAGGGTTTTGCACATGAGGAGGTAGTGCATGGTTTGGCTCATGCCCATATACCTATTAATGTAGGGGATCATTTCTTTGACATTTTGAGTGATACTACGTGGGATGACTGCATTGGTTCACTCTTACTCTCACATGATGCCGACCTTGAGATATGTTCTTTTGGCTTCTACGGATGTCGACACGAGCCTATGTTCTTTGGAGCCTTGACATTTTGAGTGATACTACATGGGATGACTGCATTGGTTCACTCTTACTCTCACATGATGTCGACCTTGAGATATGTTCTTTTGGCTCCTACGAATGTCGACACGAGCCTATGTTCTTTGGAGCCTTGACATTTTCCTTTGGATGCATTCTTTTCCACTTAAGGAGCATAGTTTTTGGATATGTGGCTCGACATTTAGATGCGCCTACGACATATGTCAATCTTGGCCTACACGATGGTTCTTTTTCGCCCCAGGACCATTTGGCATTCTGGCTAGGAGTTTTGAGCCTTTTCAATGGATACCTTTTGTGCCAGATTCACACTACGGTCGTGAGGATGGGATTTTGAGTTTTTCTTTTGACCCTGGAGCTACTATTTCTTTGTAGTCGACCTTTCCTTTTGATCCAAGAGCTACCATTACTTCGGCTTTGGAGTTGAGCTTTCCTTTCGACCCAGGAGCTACTACCATTTTATCTTCGACGGTTTGGAATGTAAACCATACATAGATCTGTTTGATCCTGGAGGATACTTGACTAGCTTCGTCATCACAGTGGTTCCTTATCCTTTTCCACTTGCACGAGATTATCGAGGGACCATTGCCTTGGATTTTCTTTCGATCCAAGCAGTTACATAGATAGCCTCATCATCCCGTCATCCTTTAAATTTGACCCTGGGGGTCATATGATTCATGTATGGGTCTTTTGTTACATCGACATTCCAACATGGATGTGATTTTTGGCTTTTGTACATAGCCACTTGTACATGTCTTTTCTTTGGGGCGTGACCACCCTTTGATTTCGGAGGATAAAATCATTATAAGAGGGGATGGTTTGTAATGAAGCAATACCTTTAGTTTGGATCTAGGACCTTGGTCATGGGCTCAAGTATAAAAGGGGGCTCATAGACTATCATTGTACCTTTTAACCTTTTAACCTTTTGACATCTTCGCTTCTTTCTTGGAGATGACCTTTCATGGTCTAAGGCTCATGGTAAGCTTGATAGCCATCCTCATGGTGAGAAGTTAAATCACTTAGGCCTTATGCACATACCTTCTTTGCTACATGTGCATGTGGATTTCTTCTCTTTTCATCATAATCACATGGATTTCTCATATGTGTTTGATGCTCATCAAATGGATGTTAGATTTGGACTTTATGTGTTGATTTCTTTGATATTTGGTCTAGATCCATTTCATTAGCTCCTCACTCTTCCTCACATCTAATGAATAGCATGAGAGAGAGAGAGAGAGAGAGAGAGAGAGAGAGAGAGAGAGAGAGAGAGATGCGCTCGCACATGCGTGCACACACACACACACATGCATCTACATGCACTTATGCATATACATAAACGCACATGCATGCACACTCATGCATATATGTAAACACACATGCATGCACACTTATGCATATAGATGTCATCTCAAAGATAGTCAAGTCTTTATCTCTTGCGCTAGCTCTTCAAAATTATTGCTCCTCATCACTTTCATAACATAGACCAATGAAAGAGTAATGCAAGCATGTTGAGTGTTTCTTAAAGACCTTATAATAACCCTTTAATAAGTTGGGGTGTTGATATGACATATAATCTGCATTCTCATTTATCATTAAGTCCTTCCTCCTCCTCCTCCTTTCTTTCTTTCCAATATAATATATAATTTGTTTTTTTAGACTTATCATCATTTAGTTCTATATGGCCTATACTCTTTGTCTCTCTTCTCAGAGTCTCTCCCCCCTCCCCTCTCTCTCTCTCTCTCACACACACACACTCTCTCTCTCTCTCTCTCTCTCACACACACACACACACACAAGTACTCTCTCTCTCTCACACACACAAGTACTTTCATTTTCTCTTCATTTTTTGCATTTTCTCTTTGACAAGTTCTCTGTATTTTCTCCCGTCATTTAAGACTGGTTAGCACGGTGTGGAAATTGTCGTGGCGACCACGCTCTTTGTAGGAGGCACTGAAGAAAGCCCTCCGGCCCATCAAATCACAGAAAACTCAAGAGGGGAGAGAGAGAAGAAATCGGCGGCCCTTTATCCTCCTTCTTCTTCTCCTCCTCGCAGGCCCATCAATGCAGTTTACAGCATGAGAGGGCCTGGCGGATTTAGGCTCTCAGCCAGGAGGAAGTGCATCATTAGGTGGGCGCCATGGCTGCTTCTTCTTCTCCTGCTGTTCTTTTTTCAAGCGGATCTGCTGGCTCGCTCCAAATCTTACTCTTTCGTCGGCGTCCCCCGCCTCTCTCTTGCCCTTGAGTTTTTTGGCAGCAAATGGGATCCGCAGGTACCGTCCTCTTGCGAAAAATGGCTCGAAGAGAATGACAGAGTTGAATACGCCCGGGACTTCACCACTCACCCCATCCTCGTTGGCTATGGGGAGACTGCGGTCAGTCTCTTTTCCTACAGAATTTGTTTGTTTGTTTGAGAGAGAGGAGTAGTTGTAACGTTATAATCAAGCCGGTGGACCCTGTATGATCCATATGGTGGCTTTGAAGTGCGGGGATGGGACTTGAACCTGGGATCTCTTGATTGGGAGCCACACAGAGAGAGACCTGGGATCTCTTGATTGTGGGGGCTGGGGGCTGGGGGGGGGGGGGGGGGGGACACAATTTGGGCCCATGAGACCCAAAGTTAGACTCTGTAGCCCCTTTTCCCAATAGTCCGCAAAGTGTAAATGGGTGGCCATGATTGTAAATCCATGTGTTTGTCCGTGGGGAGAAGCCATGCCCATCATTAGATGCTCTGACAGCCAGGACAGGAGGCAGCCAACATATGTGAGGGCCTGAAGGCAAAAAAAAAAGGGAACCCTAGAATTACGAAAGTCTTCTGTGAGATGAGGGATTCCATCCTCCATCAAAGACTGCTAATTATATGGTCATTTGGCAATCTTCTCTAGAGACCAATGTAACATGCAACTGGTATGATCGTGTCATGTGCACCCTACGTTGGGGTACACAGTGACACATTGGCATGATCATTACAGCATTTGTACAAAAGCAGCACCTTTTTTTAGGAATATTTGTCGTACGCCGTGACCCCATTGTGAGCCCGCAGGGGACAGTCAGGCACGAGCTACGTAGGTTAGTCTCTGAGCCTTAGAGGTCAGCTAAGTGTCAGTCCTCTTAACCCACTTGGAGAATTCATCATACAGGTACATTTAGATGTCAGCCATAGCCATAGGAATCAGGATGCATGATTAGGCATTTAGGCTCATTGCATGTAGAAGGGGCCAGCCCCAAGGTAGCCGCTAGCCTTGCAAGGGGTAGCGAACCCCTAGCCATACACTTGGGTAACAGTCGGCCAGGCCAGACAGCCAATTGGCCAGCAGCCCGACCAGCCCAACAGTCCGACCAGCAGTCGACAGAGATACAGTTGATTGGCATTTAATGCCAGTCGTGGGAATTTCCTGCAGGGCGACAGCCACCTCAGGCAGTCGACCAGCACTCTGAAGCCATATATATACATGTGCTGTAGTCCCACATCAAATATTCGGGTATTCAGCAAATTTCAGAAGCAGACTAGGAAGCTCCTCTTCATATTTAGCCAGCAGATGTAGAGTCCTACATCTATTTGGACTTGCATCAGTAGAGCCTCGGATTTGGTGGATACTCTGCTGACGTATTGTTTTCCTTGTCCTTGGGTTGGGCATCTATATCGCTTTACTCAAGCATTGTAAATGATTCTCCAAAGAATAATATAAGCAAATACTCCTGCTTGCAGGGGGGGCCCTTTAGTGGGTATTTGGGACCCAATACTGTGTCGTCTTCTTCATTCTCATTTTCTTCTCTCTCTCTCTAATATGCGGAAGCTTCGGAGAAGGATCGGTACTTCAAAACTCAGAAATCAGCACTCTTTTTGAGACGGAATTAACGCACAAAGTGAAAGACGATGTGCAGAAAAATAGAGAGAGAAGGGGGAGATGGAGAGGACACAGTATTGGGTCCCAATTACCCTCTGTAGGGCCCCCACCACGGATGGTGTATTTGCTTTATTAGAATGATGTAAATCTGAAAACAAATACAAAGTACTTGACCTTTTCTTGGCTGGAAAACCTGCCCTTGACCTTCAGTCCTTCACCCCTTTGCTTTAGCAAGTTCTTGGCTGTCCTGGCCCTTGTTTGCTTGGAGCACTTGGTGAATTATGAGATGAGATCAACGATTAATGGCTGGAGTATTTATACTCCACTTAGCATCTAGTCGGCCAGCTAATAAAAGCCCCACGACTAGTTTCCATCCAATAAAATGCTTTCACACTTTATTAAATGCTGTCCAGCCTGCGCATGCTTTCTGGGACAGCTCCTGGTTGCTGGGCATGCTGCGCAGAGGTGTGGGACTGCCCCTACACCTGGCCTGACCTGCTGGGTAGGGTTTCAAACCCTGTCGGCTGCCTGTCCAGCAGCCCTAGGGCTGGCCGACAGCCTTTCCAGCCCATGCCTTGGCTGGTGGGCACAGCCTGGGCCCTCCTGGCCCCTTGGGGGTGGTTCTACACCTCCCCCATGCCCACACTACAAGTGCAAGTGCAAATCTTCGCACTGGGGTAGCCCGATGGGCTGGCCCCATCTCTACATGCAAACCTACATGCCTATAGAGACCTGGTATCCAGTCGCAAACCAGATACACAGAACATCTGACATCATTCCGGAGGGAGACTCACAGCGCGGACTGGCACTGCTTCATGTGCAGAACAGTGCACACCTGACCTTGGACTCATGTGCAGGACAATGCACACTTGACCTCGGACGACTGAGATGGATCCCTGGCTGACTCGTCCCGGACTAGGCTCACATGGGACCAGTTCACCATCCCAGGTCCTGCACCTTCTGTACAGAAATGTCTACGTGGCATCCAAGTGCGGGATGCACGTGACATCCACTTCTGCTTAACTTGACGGAAGCTGCATAGCCTCCAAATAATCCGTCAATAATGCCAGATAGTCTTCGAAAAATTCTTTGTCGAGCCATACCGCTTCATGAGTTCCTCGGTCCTGAAACTTCGTGAGAAACTGTCGTAGTCTTTGGCCTGAGCCATGCTTGAAACGGTGCAGAAGGATCTGTTCTGGAACCATTACTTCTGCTTCATCAATGATGTCTGGTTCCGCTTCGTCTTTGACCTCTGAAGGGGGTGGACCTGCATATGGTTTTAACCAACTGACATGAAATACATCGTGCATAGTCCAACTCGGAGGTAGCTTTAACTGCATAGACACCTCATTAATCTTTTTCCGGATGGGAAATGGTCCGAAGCTCCTGAAAGACAACTTTGGGCATCGCTTGTCCACCTGCTTCAATCTTTGCTTCATAATCCGAAGATACACCCAATCCCCTTCCGAAAACTTCATGTCCCTTCGGTCTTTATTGGCCTGTCGAGTGTAGGCCTCTTGCGCTTTAGCCAATCTGTCTTTAACGGACTCTAGGATCTCCTGGTAAGACTCCGTCACTCTGTTCGCCTCAGGTACTGAAGACGAATTCCTGGTTAGCAACGATTGGAAAGGCCTTCCAAACGCTGCCTCATATGGAGTCCTGCCAATAGCTGAAGAAAAAGAGTCATTCAAAACAGCTTGAACTAAAGGCAAAAACGATTCCCACTTACCTTGCTGATCGTGGACATAACACTTCAGCACATCAAAGGCCAACTGGTTGTATATCTCTGTCTGGCCATCTGTCTGTGGGTGGAATGCACTGGAAAAATTCAACTTAGTACCAAAATTATCAAACAATGCCCTCCAAAAATGACTGGTAAACTTGGCATCTCGGTCTGACACTATGGTCCTAGGAATCCCACCAATCGGGTACCAATGCCGAATGAAAAGCTGGGCAACATCTTCGGCGGTCACATTGGCCCTGCAAGGAATAAGCATAACAAATTTGCTGAACCTATCAACAATAGTTAAACACTGCGTATTACGCTTACTCGGACTGGGAGGCAGATTTGTAACAAAGTCCATTGAAATGTCCTGGAAAGGACCCTCAAGAATTGGCAAAGGCTGTAACAACCCTATCTTCTTTCCACGAGGAGCTTTCACCTTTTGACAAATGTCACAGCGTTGTACATATGTAAACACATCACGCCTCATCTTTGGCCAATAGTATTGCCGTTCTAATTTCTCTAGAGTCGAATTCATGCCCCTATGACCACCTGTAATGGCGTCATGGGCATCATGGAGAAGAGCTGCCCGGAATGATTTCATGACACATAGTCGGCCTTTGTAGAAAAGCCAACCATCGCGTATCAGAAAATGGCATGGTCCTGTGGCATCCAATGCCTGTTCCCACTGTGTACCGAATTCCTCGGAATCCGCGTACGTGTGCTTCATGTCTTCTAGTCCAGTACCAACAAGGTCAAGTCTAGTGGTCTGAATCGCAGATACTTGTCCCTTCCTGCTCAAAGCATCGGCCACTGGATTGGCCTTTCCTGGAGGGTACTCAATCATGCCACCGAACTGCTGGAATATCTGACTCCAGTGGTGTTGTCGATCACTCCACTGTGCACTTGGCATCGTCTGAATCCAGCGCAATGCCTGATGGTCAGTGCGAATCTCAAAGTCACGGCCATACAGGAAATGTTTCCAATGTTTCAAGGCCTGTATAACTGCTAGGAGTTCACGATCGTAGACTGAGTAGTTCTTTTCGGCGGGCAGTAACTTACGAGACATGTAAGCTACTGGATGACCATTCTGTTGCAATACACCTCCAATTGCGATGTTCTTTTCGGCGGGCAGTAACTTACGAGACATGTAAGCTACTGGATGACCATTCTGTTGCAATACACCTCCAATTGCGATGTTACTCGCATCGGTGATCACCTGAAATGGTTCGTCCCATGAGGCAAGGGCTAAACAAGGCGCTGCTGACAAAGCCACCTTGAGGTTCTGGAATGCCTCCAACGCTCGTGGAGTCATTCGAATCTTTTGCCTCCTTGTTTTCACTCCCTTTAGCAGATCGGTGAGGTCTGTCGAGAGATCAGAAAACTTGTCAATGTGGGTGGAATATGCCTGGCATATACCCACAAATGATCTAATGTCATAAGCGGTCTGCGGTACTTCCCAGTTAACAATCTCGGCCACTTTAGCCGGATCAAGTCGAATGCCTTCAGCACTAATTATATATCCCAAGTAATGTACCTGGAACAGATAAAATTCTGACTTCTTTTCATTGACATAGAGCTCGTTGCTTTCCAGCAACTTAAGGACTTTCTCCACATCAATGTCATGTTGCTCAACTGTAGCTGAAAATATGAGTATGTCGTCCAGAAATATGAACACACACACTCCAATCAACTCCCGGAAAATACGCATCATCATGCGGTTAAATGTAGCTGGGGCGTTCGTCAATCCAAATGGCATAACCACAAATTCATAGTGGGCCCGTTCTGTACGGAAGGCTGTCTTGGGGATGTCCCCCTCTACAATCCGTACCTGGTGGTACCCACTCTTTAAATCTAGTTTGGAGAACACCTTAGCTCCATTCAGCCTCTCGAGAATATAGTCAATTCGAGGCATTGGGAATCTGCTCTTGATAGTGAGCTTGTTGAGTGCACGATAATCGACACACAACCGAGAAGACCCATCTTTCTTCTTGACAAACAAGATCGGTGCTGCAAATGGCGACACGCTGGGGCGGATGAAGCCAGCTTGCAACAATTCTTGGAGTTGGCGGTCCAACTCCGATTCCATTGCCTTAGAAAGGCGATACGGAAACTTGCTCGGGGGTTCCGAGCCTGGGAGGAGGTCAATCTTGTGATCCTCCGGTCTGGACGGGGGAAGCTAGGGAGGGAGACTGTCCCGAAGAAAAATCTTCTGGAACTTTTCATGGAGAACCGAGTACTTCTCGAAAGCATTGGCCACCGTCTGGGCTGTCTGGATGTAAATCATCGCACACTGTGCGCCTTTCCTGATTGCTCGCTTAGCCTGCAAGTGGCTTATGAGCGGAAAGTTTGGAATACCTGGTTCACACTTAATGGTCACCGGGGTGTTTGACACATTCCGATTGATCTGGAACGTGTGCTTGTTCCACTTGACATCAGGAAGAAACTTGTGAAACCACTGGATACCCAAAATTATGTCTGCTCCTACAAGAGGGGCAACCATAAAGTCACGCACAAACTCTATGCCCTGAATCACTAACTTAGCACCTAGAGCTTCATACTTGACGCTTGTTGTCATACCTGTGCTAAAACCCTCAACTTGTTTGTCCACCGGAGTTAGCTCGAAACGGGCACGCCTAGCGGCCTCTTCCGTGATCACATTCTCCGTGTTGCCGCTGTCAAACAAGACAACGACTCTCTGGCCACCTATGTAGCCAAAGGACTTGAGCAATTCGTTGCGCTCATACTCCTGGTCATGGGCGCCCTTCTGCTTATCTTCGAGCTCCCGGCTAATAATTGCTCCAATTGAAGCACCGGGGGTTGAAGAACTAGGGGTAGCCGCTGGGGTCTGTGTGGGAGCTGTGCTCACCACCGAAGCTGTGGAGGCGGCGGCGGCCTTTGGAGGCTTCTTCGGACAATCCCGAGAAGTATGTCCTTTTGTGTGACAAAAGTAACATCTACCCTCCTTCCTGTACTGAGAAAGCTCCTCAGCACTCAACTTGCCACGTGTCTTGCCTGCCTCCGCTTTTTGTTCTGGAGTAAGCTTAGACGCATTGTTCGAGTTCTTGGAGCCAGAGGCTCTTGGGCTCTGTCCTGGGAAAGACCCCGTCTGGTTCTGGCTTTTGCCCCCCGGGGCGTTAACCTTGGGAGAAGCCGGCTGGGAAATCTTGGGCTTGCCACCATTGTGTTTCATTTCTGCACTCTGCGCAAGCGAGAGTGCGTCCTCAAAGGTGGCTGGCCTAAACATACGCACCTCCCATTGGATTTGCGTGTCCAGGCCATCTTCCTCCAGTGTTATAAAAGAGTCCAAGATCCTTAGTACCCTGGAGATATCGCAAGATCCGCAATCCTGCATCCCAATGAGTCTTCAAAGGTGTCTGCATAAATGAGCTCAACAGTACTACTGGAAAACTCAAGTCCAATCTGGTATTCAGTAATCAAATCAATGAACCGACAAGCTTCCGATACAAGGAGACATCTGAAACCGGCCTTCAGCAACTTGACAGGCGGTGAACACACTTAATCACACTTTAATCGCTTTACGAACTGGAATAATAAATTTGGATGAAGAAGAAAATAAAATAAGTGGAGCTAGAGTGCTCCTCACAAAAGACCAATTGGTCCCAAAGCGTGGCGTCCCCGCAAGTATTTATTTATAACTCAAGGTCGGCATAGCCCTTGTACAATTCCCGAGAAGATGCCTCCTTGATCCACGGGGAGGAGATCTCCTACTAGCTTTCACCTAAGATGTGTTGTGGGATACAAGAGCCTTGGTCCCTTATTTATACAAGTTTGGGGGAAAAAGCTATGCATTTTCTCCTTGGAAAAATCTATTACAAAGGCTTTTTTTTCCAAAAACTATCGAATAGCTTTTCTCCTCTTTAAAAAATAAAAATAAAAAAAATACATGGCGCTTAAGCATTTTCGGGAAAAAAAAAGAAATCCCACGTTGATTTTATTTTATTTTTCGCTTTCGGGTTGCCTAGTGCTTTTCCTTCGCATTTGCTTTCCTTCGCGTTTTGCTGCCCGGCGCCCATGCTTTGTTGTTGCCTGCCTTGCGCTTGCTGCATGGCGCCCATGCTTCGTTGCTGCCCACGCTGCTGCTTGCGCTTGGCTGCACTGTGCTTCGCTTGGTGCTTGTGCTTGGCTGCACTGCAGCGTCGTCGCCTGGTGCCTGCTTATGTGGCAGCCGGTTGCCTGCCCACGTGGGAGTACCTGCACACGTGCAGTCCAGCCTGCCACGTTAGCCAGCCGTCATCCCCTGCTATAGCCAGCTGTCTACAAAGCATGTCTGCAGCTCCACGTCACCTGTCCGGACTCCCTGTGCCACGTGGCAGTGCCACAATAGCTGTTGGCTGGACTGACCGTTGACCCACAGGATGCCTCAGCTGCTGCACCTGCATCAAGGTAAGAGAAACACACATATACATGCACTTGAACAAACATATGAGCATGCACACATGTACACACACACCAAACATGTATCTGAATCCACACACATGTACAGACTTTTTTTTTTTCCGAGAAAAGATCCTTTCATTAGTTATGTAAAAAACGCCCGTAGGGCTACAAAAGAGATCTCTCCTGCTCCTAACAAAGAGAAGAGCAGTGAATACATCATGGCAGCCCGGGAGACTCTCCCTAGGTGCTGCAAAATACAAGCATCAGTCTAAAGGACTGAGCGGCTAAATCATACAATGGGGGGGGGGAAGAGCCAAACAGGTGGCCTGTAGTGCCAACGGGGGGATCCCGTGTGTAGGGTGTAGAACGGGCCGCAGCGCCAAGTGGTATGAAAGGCCTGGCGCCGTAAAATCGCCTCATCCGAGTCTCCCCGGATGCGGTCGTACTGTCCTCGCAGGGTGTGGATCAACTCCTGCCAAATCCCCCGAACAGTCTCTGCTGGTGGCTCTAATCTCCCCTCAAAGGCCGTGAAGCACCGGGCCCTCCAGGTGAACCAGATGGTGAGGCTGCTGAGGAGCTCCCATCGTAAATCCCTCTCCTGTGTCCAGCTGGCGGACGAGAAATCCGGTGCCGGAACCAGGCGAGGCTGGCCCCTAATAAATTTGATGGCCTGACTGCCCTGCTCCATCTCATAGCCCATAGCAGGCCCTGACGAAGTCGACCAAGCAGCGGCACCCCACGTAAACATACCCTCTGGAGAGAGGGGGGCTAGAATACGCAGCATCCGCAGCCAAATCTGCTGTGCCTGAGGGCAGTCCCAAAGGCAATGTCTCTGTGTCTCCATAGGGTGGCCGCATCGGACGCAGGCCGCCGGAAGACCGCTATAAACAAGCCAAGTGCCAACTGCTGAGCCCCTGTGGGCGACCAGCCACTGAAAAGCCGAGATCCTGCGGGCCTGCCGACTAGCCCAGAGTCGAGCCCAGAAATCCTCCAGGAACTCCTGTGATAGTCCCTGCAATCGCCAATGCCCCGCTGCCGCTGGAGAAACCGTCCTCCTCGCCGTCAAAATATGCCGTCCCAGCCGAACCGTATACTGGAAAAATGTGATCTCTGTGGCCTCAAGGGATGCATAAGGATCATGCCACTCGTACTCTCCGGGGTCCCACTGTAGCCGGGCCAAGGGGCGCGCTGCATATGCCCATATACGCCAATCCGGGAGCACGTCAGCAGGGTCGGGGTCAATATGCCACTTCCGAGAAGCGGCAGCCACTACCCGAATCCTCTGAAAGGTGCACTCTGCAACCAAAGGCGACTCCACCTCCACTCTCTGGAGTCGGCCCTCATCCTGAATCTCATAATAGAGGCATCTGCCATCCTCAGTGCTAGCTCTGACAGCAATCAGGATCTCCAACTGTGTGAAGGCTCCCATCCACCGTGGGGCCACTGGCTCGAGAGGTGTGAACCACTCCTCTGTAAGTGCCTCCTGAATATCATCCCTCATAATCAACCCCCCTCTGAAGTGGCTCAGCCTCTCCACCTGGGTCTCCTCTGGTAGACTGCAGAAAGCCTGCCAGTCTCCAAAACTACGAGCTGGGCCTGCCGCTAAAGGTCCCCAGGCTAGACGAGGCCGAGAACCCAGCATATGACCCTGCTCTGTACGAACCGCTGGGCTCCAGATGAGCGGCTGCCTGGCCCGCTCCTCAACACAAGACGGAGGCCGCTGAGAGAGCCCCGGTCTCAGCAGCTCCCAAGCTCTCAGGATACTCAAAGCAAATCTGTCCTCCCATCCTCTACTGAGGCCTGTCCTCCTCATCTCTATGAATATCCAGCGAATCTCTGGTGCCCAAGTACCCCCTGCAGGAGGCGCCCGGGCCTGCAATCGCTGCAAGAGGAGCTCTTTCCAAGGCTCAGTGCCTGGAAGCAACCCCCGAACAATAAGCTTCCCCAATAAGGCTCTACTCTGATCGACTGGATCTATAATGCCCAAACCGCCCTGAGCCAGCGGAAGTGTAATAACTGCCCATGCAACCTTTGCCCGAGCTGGCTGACCGTCCCGCCCAGACCACAAAAAGTTCCTGATCAGCCTCTGTACCTGGCTGATGCAAGAGCTCGAGAAAATCCAGCAAGACGTAATGTACCACATAGTCGCTAACAGCACCTGATTTGCCACCACCACCCTCCCAGCCAAGGATAGTCGAGCTGTACTCCAATACAATAGCTTCTTCCGAATGCTCAGAAGAAGCGGGGCAATCTGCTGCTCAGGTGACAAATCGAGGCCAATCTGGCATCCCAAATACCGCACTGCTGTGCCGGGAGGAATCCATCTAAAACCGGGGTCCGGACTCCATGCCGGAGTGGGAGCACTACTGATCCAAAAGGCCACTGTCTTGCGCCAATTGATCAATGCTCCCGAAGCTGCACTAAAAACCTGGAGCGACTGCTCTGCCCGAATAAGATTGGCCTCTTGGCCATGCAAAAATAAGCCCGTGTCGTCTGCAAACTCAGCATCAAGCAAATCCTCCCCCCGGACTGGGAGCTGAAGTCCTCTCAAACCAACCTCCTCTGCCGTCAAATACATACTCATAGCCTCCGCAAAGAAGAGAAAAAGGAAAGGGGCGAGAGGACACCCCTGACGGACTGATCTGGTCAGCTCAAAACTCGGCCCCCGACCTCCTGCAATCAGCACCTGGCTGCGAGCTGTGGAATACAAAGCTGCCACCCCTCTGATCCATCCTGGCTCAAAGCCCAGGCGTAGCATAGTGCCCTCTAAGAATCCCCAATCAACTCTATCGTATGCCTTCTCAAAATCGAGAAGCATCACGACCAAGTCCTCGCCAAGAAACCTAGCTCGGGCCGTCGCCTCCCAGAAAGTAAAGATGTTGTCAAGGATACTGCGCTCCTTGACAAATCCTGTCTGAGTAGCATGAATCAACTCCCCCAGGAAGGGCTGGATCCTCAAACTCAAGGCCTTTGCCAAGACCTTGTATACAGTATTGAGGATCGTAATAGGCCTCCAATGCCGAATGTCATCCGATACTCCCTCCCCCTTGGGGATAAGATAGATCAAGCCCTCTGAAAAGCTCTGCGGCATCACCCCAGTGTCCAAAACATGCTGAAAGCCCCTGCGGAGGCCTGGCCCCAAAAGGTCCCAATAGCGCATAAAAAAGGCCGGCGTCAGTCCGTCCTCCCCTGGGCAATTATGTCGCGGCAGGACCCTCAAGGCCTCGGCAAGCTCAATCTCTGACAGAGGCGCACCTAGAACTGTGCGCATATGGTCTGTGACTCTCCTCTGCACATGGGCCCACACAGTCTGTCTGCATACATCTCGATCCTCAGTGGCTGGCTCCGCTGAAAGCAAGTCACGATAAAAAGCAGTGGCAATGGCTCTGATCTCCCCGAGCTCAGTAGCTATCGATCCATCCGGTCTAGCAAGCTGGCGAACCCCTGCTCGCGCATGACGGGGTCCAGTGATCTCAAAAAACTCCCCAGTCACTCTATCACCAAGCTGCGTCCACTGAGAGGCCTGACGACGATAGTAAAACTCATGTCTCTGCTCCTCTGCCTCTCTAACCTCCTGGCGTGCCTGGCTCAGCTGGGACGCCACCCACTCACATGCAGGCTGCTGCTCCTGAAGGCGCTGTAGCGAAGCAAGGCTGCGTCTCAGCCGTTGCTCCCGCTCGCGAATCTCTCCCAGTCGTGTCAAAGCTGCAGCGTGTAGAAAAGAGCTAAGATCAATGAGTCCCTGGGCACACTGGCCCGCTGCATCCTGGTCAGAGCACTGACTATCATGCCAGATCCTCTCAATGTCCTCAGCGAGACTGGGGTCTGCAAGTACCCTCTCTGGGATCCTCAACTGCAAGCTGGGCTCCCGTGTCCCCTCCTCCAAAGTCAGTATAACTGGCGCATGATCTGAAAATGAGGTGCCAGCAAGAATGCCGACGGAGCCCCCTCGCTCCCCCAACCAATTGCCCACATAAAAGCGATCAATCCGAGATAGATTAGTCCCTCCCTGCCGGCGACCCGACCGAGAGAAACTAAGACTGTCCTGAGACCGGGAGAAAGCCCCATGCTGCCATGCATCAGTGATCCTCAGTGTCATACTAAACCGGTCCCAAGCTGCAAGCTCCGTGCCGTGCACTGTAACATGACTGCCTCCCACCCTATCTGCCGGGTCCTCAAGCATGTTGAAGTCTCCCCCAACACACCAATGTGCGGCCTCTGGCAATGCATCTGTAACCTGAGTCCAGAACTCTGCTCTGGCACTAGCATGATTGGGCGCATAGATGTTGAGCACACCCAATAGCTCATCATGCATCCTCAGAATGACATACTGTGCTCTACCAGGCACAATGATCCCTCGGTCCACAATGGCCTGCCGCCATGCATCTGCAATAACCATGCATACTCCTCCCTGTCCACCCAACGGACCAAACCCTGCAGACCAGAAAGTGTCCCATCTACCAGGCATCACCGAACCATATCTCCGTATCCTGCTCTCACCCAAGTGGTGCTCCTGCATCATCAGAATGTCAATGCTGCCACCAACCAGACATCTCTGTAGCTCCTGCCTCAAGCAGCCTCGATAGCGTATAAAGTGTGCTCCGCCAAGGCCCTGTACATTCCATGAGATGATCCTCATGGATGTCCTACTGAGGTGGATGCTGTCTCAGCCGTACGGCGGGCCTTCGCAAGCGGCTTGGATGGAGAGTAGTCCCCATCCGAACGGCTGCGAGTCTGCCCACCCGGTGTACTGCAAGAATCCCGGATCAGGCGCCAGTGGCTGTGACCCATGGCGACTGCCTCCTGCTCTGACATAGTAACCTCGTGAATGCTCACATATCCTGGGTCGCGCGCCAAATCTGCAACTATGCGCACGACCAAATGCCGAATCCCGGATGTATCCACACCCCCGGGATCCAAGACAAAATGAGCCAACTCCCAAAGTCGGCCTAGCACATCTGTAACCTCTAAATCGCTCATGTGATGAGAAAACTCAACTGCCTGAGTCTTCAACGTGCTGAGAGCGAGCTCTAGAGTCCACTCCCGGTCACAAGGTCCACATAGAGGGAACGAGAAGGCCACTGCTGAGTCTAGTGCCTCCTCCCCGCGGGCCGGAGGTATCACTACATGCACTCGGATGGGTGCTGGCTCATGGGGGCCCTCTGCTCCAAAAAGCCGTGTGAAGGTATAATCAAACGCCGCCGAGCGCTGTCGAATGCCTAGGCGACTCAGCCGACTACGAATAGATGAAATCCGTGAGGCCCTAATCGGCATAGGTCTCCTCTGTGATGCTCGAGCGAGGTCAGTGCTCAACGCCCTCCGGACTGCAGGTGAGCGCCAGGGAGCTGCCAGGACCTCCCGGGAAGGCGAGGCGGGCGGAGGGGGAGGAGGGGGAGGCGAGGGAGGAGGAGAGGGAGCCGCTGCCGAGACCGGAGCGGGGGCGGGAGGAGGCGATGGTGGAAGCGAGGCGGTGGGAGGGGATGGGTGTGGGGGAGGTGAAGGAGGGGGAGCTGGCATCTCCTGGTCCTCGGTCGCTGCAGGGGTCTCCTCCTGAAGGGGAGCAAATCTGTTCCTCACGGGAACCCAGTGAGGCTGAGACTGTGGCTGCTGCTGCAGCGGTACCTGGGCGTGCTGCTGTGGCTGTCTCCCTCGACGGCGCCCCTGTCCAGGCTGCCACTCCGAGGTCTCTGTGGCCTGAGCAGGTGTCCCTGAGGCAGCCTGCCGAGCCGAATCTGTGGGCGGGCCATCCGTGGCCTGCTGCTGTGGTGAGGGCCGAGGTCTCCTGCGAGGGCAGGCCTTGGCCAAATGACCGACCTGCCTGCAAATGAAGCACTGGTTCGGGAGCCCCGAGAACTCCACTCTCTGATCTATCCACCCCCCCCCTATCCTAGGTAGCTGAATGACCTTAGGAAGGGAGGAGATGTCAGATACCAACACTCTGACCGAAGGTAGCCCAGCTGCTCTGGCCACCACTGAAGCTGCTGAGGGGCCCGTCTCAAGAACCGAGCCCACCAGTGCTCCGAGCCTGGAGAGGAGCGGAAGATACTCCCGGCGGAGACCAGGGAAACAAACTGTAATATGGAAGAGGCGCTCTCCCTGCTCCGCCGCCGCTGGGTCAAATCCATGCTGCCAAGGCCTGAAGAAAGCCCGAGCACCCCTGATATCCAGAGGACTCATGGCAAGGACCTTGGCAACGCTCTGGGCGGCCTCGAACTCGATCTGATAATGTCCCCGGCCCAAGAGCTGTACATCAAGGATCTTGCCCACATCTGCAAGAAGGCGAGCCTGAAGTAGATCCCTGATCTCCCCTCTGCTGGGGCGAGTGCCGACTATACGGCAGATGGTGGAGTGAGCCTGAAGGCGTTCCACCTCTGCGGTGAGGCTCGCTTCCTCTTCCGGCGAAAGAGAAAGCCTGATGGGGATGACCTCGGTGGCGGGCGAGGGGGCTGCGGAAGAGTCCCTCTGAGACGAGGCGGGAGGAGTCTCCATCAGAGTCTGAAGCTCAAGCGAAGGCGAGGCGAAAGCGGAAAACCTGCAAGAAGCGGGTTGCACACCAAGTGGCGGAAGGACGGAAGACGAAGAGGGGAAAAAAACAAAAACCCCCAAGGGGTGAAAAGCAGCACGACAGAGGAGGGAAGGGGGGGGCGGCGAAAAAAGGGGAGGAGAGGCCCAGAGGGGGGGGGGGCGGCGACAACGCGAGGAGGAGGGAGGCGGGGCGCTGCTGAGTGGAGGCGGCGAGAGGAGGCGAAGAGGCGGGGGGGCGACCAGGCGGCAGCAGGGGGGGGTGACGAAAAGGCGGCAGCGGGGGGGAAGGCGAACAGGCGGCAGCGGGGGGGAACAGGCGGCAGCGGGGGGGGGATGGCGAACAGGCGGCAGCGGGGGGGGGTGGCGAATTGGCGAAGAGGGGGGCGCAGCGGCGAGGAAGGAAGGGGGGGCGGCGCAGCAGCGAGGAAGGAGAGGGGGGGCGCAGCGGCGAGCAGAGGGAAGCAAGCGGGGGGCGGAAGGAAAACAGGCGCGAGGAGGGGGGGGGAGCGAGGGTGCGCAGAGCAGGGTGGAGGCGGGAGCTTCAGCGAGCGGGAAACCTTGGTGATCTCTTTCCCTTGGAATCACACACATGTACAGACTTACACATGCATTTATTGGATTAAACATGATTAGTGAATGCTTAAACATGCTTAAAACATAATTACAATGCTTATAAACATGCTTAAAACATAATTACAATGCTTAAGACAAAGAGGTAAAATACTCAGTCTTGTAACATACCCCCCTCTTAAAACAAAGCAATCGTCCTCGATTGTTCGTTCAAAGGATTTGCCAACTGAAACAGAACCTAAGAGAGCAACGAGAAAGCTATGTCCTGCCAACTGAAACAGAACATCGGAATACATAAATCGAGAGCATCCACTTCGTGAATAATCATGTCCCCCTGGATGCTTTACCTGCTCTGCTCATGGCCATCCCACAGGACCCACGATCAGCAGTACGTCATGAACAAAATAAACACTAATGCATATCAAACGAAAGTCTAGAATAGGCGTCCCCATTCTCTGAAGATATTCGTATATCCATGAATCAAACCATGTGACTAGTACACATATATCATAGAAATCCCATAGGCAGATATACTGTCAGTTTAGTATCTTAGGTGTGCTGATAAGAACACCAAGCAACTTCCAGATCTCATCCGAATGAACTCTGTGACAAAGGAGCGGAGTCACTCCCCTCTTGAGTAACAGGTAGTACTCCAGAATCCACAGCTGAACCTATTGAAGCACTTTTTTAAGGTAGGCTCCAAACCAAAAGCCTCGAGGTAAAGTTGTAGTATCCTCGGTGAATTTGCCAAGTCACCCTCCTCCATCCACTTCGAATCCATAGGTGAATAGTTCACAAACTTCACCAGATATCGACGTGAAACTTTCCCCTGACTTTTCTTTCTTTATGTGCCGAAATCTGTTCCGGTTGAAGAATCTCATCAAGTTCTTCTACCTCTGGTTGCGGCTCATCAACCAAATCTGAAGGCACCACACCTCTGAAAGGTCTAAGAAGACTCGCATGGAATGCATTATGAATCTTCCAAGGATTCGGTAACTGAAGACGATAGGAAACATCACTCATCTTCTCAATTACCTGAAAAGGCCCATAGTACCACATACTCAATTTAGGATATAAGCTCTGTTTACCCTTCATTTTCCTGAGTCTAGCCTTCTTAAATCTCAAAAGCACCCAATCACCCAAATCAAAAACCAATGATCGACGGTGAAGGTTTGCTGCTTTCCTCTGTTTCTCTTGAGTCCTTTGAAGAGCCACCTTGACCTTTTTTGTAAGTCTCATCCATATTCTCCACAAAACGATCTGCCTCGAAGATCTTATCTTTTGTATGCAAGATCGGAGGTACTTTCTTCCCGCCTTCCACAATCTCAAAAGGTGCCTTTCTTGTCGAAGTGTGAATGGTGTTGTTGCAAGCAAACTCCACCAAAGGAAGATACTTTTCCCACTGTTCCTTATGATCCGAAACATAACACTTTAGAAGATCCAATACAACTGAGTTGGCAATTTCCGATTGCCCATCTGTTCGTGGATGAAAAGACGATGAGAACTTCAACGAAGTCTTCATGTTCTTGAACAATGCTCTCCAAAATAAACTCGTCATAATGGTACTTGAAGATATTTGTCAAAAATATCCTCACCATTTGCTCTGCATTAATCTTCTTTGAGCCTGCTTGCTGAAACGATCCACGATAGTCCAGATGCCATCATTCCCACTCGTTGTCCTAGGAAGATCAAAGATAAAAACCATAGCAATACTCTCCCACGGTCTATCTGGAATAGGCAAGGGATGAAGTAACCCAGGTGTCTTTTGACGGTCATACTTCACCTTCTGACAAATGATACAATCACGAACAAAAGCATTAGCATCCTTGCGCAGAGTAGGCCAATAAAAGAATGCCTCCAAAGCCTTCACTGTAGCCTCAATACCACGATGGCCTGCATAAGGCGGAGCATGGCATTCTGTCAAAACCTTCTGCCTCAACTGAGATGTGACACAATTTGCCATGCATCATAAAAAATCCTTCCTTGAGAGAATAATGATCAACTCGCTCTCCTTCGGTCAAACGATAAAAAATCCGCTCAAAATCTGAGTCATGAGCATACTATTCTCGCATATCATCAAGTTCATGTTGAAAGATAATGGAGACGGCAGCCACATGTGGTTTCCTAGACAAGGCATCTGCTACCACATTCTTTTTGCCATCCACATGAACAATTTGAAAGTGAAACATGGACAAAAAGTTTGCCCATCTCATATGCTTCTTTGAAAGCTTCGTTTGGATAAGGAAATAGCGAAGAGTCTGATGATCACTCTGAACAATGAAATCAGCCCCAAGAAGGTAATGCTTCCAAGTAGAAAGAGCATGAATAATCGTGCCACGTGCATCCCGCACTTGGATGCCACGTAGACATATCTGTACAGAAGGTGCAGGACCTGGGATGGTGAACTGGTCCCATGTGAGCCCAGTCCGGGACAAGTTAGCCCTTTGGAATGATGTCCGCGCTGTGAGTCTCCCTCTGGAATGATGTCAGTGATTCTGTGTATCTGTTATGGTACCGGATGCCAGATCACTGAGTAGTTAGTTAGGGTTTGTGTTTAGAACAAGGGGCCAGTCCATAGGGCTATCCCGGGTCTTTGTGTGGGCATGGGGATAGTGTGGAACCACCCCCATGAGGGCCAGGAAGGCTCTGGCTGAACCCACCAGCCATGGAGGGGCTATAGGACAGCCTAGGGGCAGGCTAAAGGCAGACATGCAGGAGATGCAGTGAAACCGGCCTCTGGTAGAAACCAAAGTGCGGTAGACTAGCAGTCACCCTTCCAATTGTAGTCCAAATAAACAACAAAATTAACTGGAGCTAGAATGCTCCAAAACCGAAAGGAAATCGACACCTGTTGGTCCCAAAGCTTGGCGCCCCTTTCGGTATTTCTTTATTCAAATTCAATGAAATGTATAACTGAGTACAACAAAGCCAGTCCAAGAAAGTAAACCTGTATGTCCAATCTAGCAGCCCTCAAAACCTCTTAGCACAGAGGATTCACACACAGATCTGTGTCCCACAAAAGCAACACACTATGCTTCCCTCTGATCAACCAAGTCAATTCAACAGGGCAGCCTTGTGCATACATCTGGCATATTCCATGAACATGATTTCACAACTCAGTTCAAATACACATCCACTGTCCAGTCTCTGTTTCCACCCTTCAAACTGCCATACCTGTAATGTAACTTGGTTGAACACAATGCTAATCAATACACTAAGATTTAAAGGACACTTGCTCATATACAAGAAGTAAATTGCTGAATTGACAAGAGACACACAATGAGCCGGAACGGTCGACCCCTCCCTTGAGTAAATTGTATTACTATTGGAGAAATTCAATACATAGCTTCACGAGCATCCATTGCCAAATCCTCCATGCCAATGCATATGAAATTCAGCATTTAGAAAACAATGGTATGTCGATGTAGATCACCAAGGAACTGCCTTGATGCTCGGCTCGACTTCAGTGCCCATATTCTCTACCATTGGCTCTATGTTCTACCAAGCAAGGTAGCAACATCTTCAAGAGCACATAGGACAAGAGAAATACTACACAGGGCGGCTAAACAAGGAGTCCTACCCTTCTACTGAATAAGTAATGACAACACATTGTCCAATTAGCTTACTAGTCTTCATAGAAGTTGTTGCAAGCGGAAGCCTTCGCGTTGGAAGCTTTAGAAGTGTTGATATCTTCGATTTGCCCATGTCTTTATTGAAGTTGGAAGTTTACTGTAATTTAACTAAAAACTTTACGTAGAATCTTATTCCGGTGTTCATTTTGAGTGTTGTAAAGTTCTAAATTAGGGTAAAATCATGCATAGATTTCAAATTTGGACTCATAATTTTAAGATTCCGAGTAGAAATAGTTGAATTATTAAAATGATGATTTTTACACTATAAAAAGAACCATAATTTCATATATTAAATGGGCATGTATATCATTACTGAAGATGGGCATGTTACATCCTTTCCCCCTGAAAGAAATTGAGATGTCCTCATCTCATCATGAATTCGGGGTAATACCTTAAGAGTGTAGCTTCATCTTCCCAAGATGAGAGCTGTTTTGCTGAATTTCAGTCATTGGGAGTGAGTAGTAGAGTGATTAGCACTTGGAAACACTCTTGGAAGCTTGGAAAACACCCTAGCAAGTTGGGTATGGCTATGGAGAGCTTGGAAATGGAGAAAAATGGTGGAAAAACAGAGTTTTCAGCCTCCAAAAATCCTCATGAAGAGAAAACATGAATTTTCTCTTAATAAGTAAGTGAATTGGGGTCCAATCAGGTGAGGGGACATGGGGAGATGCCCATTTATGAGTAAAAAGGGAGGATCAGGTCCTGGACATTGAGTCTTGTCCGCCCCGGGACTTCAATGAGTGTGAACTTGGAAGCCGTCATAATTTATAAGTGACTTTTGGGTGCCCAAACTTTAATGAAGTGGGAATGCACTCACTTATAAATATTGGCTAAGTCCTAAGGGCTATTCGAGCCTAGATTGGGTAATACTTACAACCTGTTCACATGCCACACAACCATGTCAGCAGACGGTTTCACACGCACGGTTCACGGCGGGCGTCCCCTTACCCGAAACTACACATTGGTCAAGCAAGCATGAAAACAGCATGCAATTTCAATTGCAAGCAAGCACATAAAGATGCTATGCAATGCTGCATTGGCATAAGCAATTTCTGTTCATGAAACCATATAAGAACGGGATCTCATAAATTCAGCAAACTCCTCACTTTGAGTGAGCTGCATAAACACATCCATTACACTTGCCAAACGATTTTTAAACTGAGCATCATCTTCCTCTTTACTAGGCATATCTTCTGGCTGTGTTACATCCTCATATTGTGCATCATCTGCAGCCTGTTCTCCTGCAAGAATATCCTCAGATTCATTTCTCTCAAGAGAGCTCTGTCTGTACAGTACTGTCTGTACTGTTTCTGTCGCCTGTACCTGCTAGACAGGGTTGTCCTTGTCAGCCTGCTCTGTACGGCCTGCAATCACCAGCTCTGTACAGCCTGCAGCCACGTGGTCTGTACGGCCAGTTCTGTACGGCCTGCTCTGTACGCAGCAAAAACCAGCAGCCCACTTCTATGCAGCCAGTCGACAGAGATTCTCTTCTCCTCCACGCAGGTAACTTGCACGATCTCCCAAAAGCAAGAGAGAGAGAGAGAGATGAGAGAGGCGTGTAACTCCCAAAGTGGAGTTGCCCCTTTCTCCAAAAATATCTTAGTGCCCCTTTCTAAAGTTTGTCAACTTCCTAAGGGTCACTTATGCCTAGGGGCCACCCAAGGTTAAAACATTAAAAATATTAATGTCTTTGGTCCCCCTTCACATTTGAAGATGTCCACCATATTTCTATTTGTCCAAGAACCCAAATGTGAATTATTAAATATTTATCTTGCTCACCAACCACCATGCCCACACTTGTGCTATTCCACTTTCATAGGGTCATGACATGCAGCCTTTGTATCGCTGTAGGGCAGGCATGGGGCAGCCCATACAGGCTGCCCAGCCCTCAAGATGTTTGCAAAAGCATTCTCCAGCCATGTAGAAGCATGCGCATAATGCCTAGCCATTTAGGGAAAAAGCGCAGCAATTTATGTGATTTTTTCAGCATTAAATGCTGAAAACGTCAGTCGTGGGACATTTAATGCTGGCCGCCTGGACTTCAGCTAGCCGATTGCTCTAGGTGGAGTAGTATAAATAGGAGAGTCCATAATCCCATTATTTCATCTTAGATTTCACCAAGAGCTCAAGCATAAAGGGGCTAGACAAGCCAAGAAGGTGCTAAGCAAAGGGGTGAAGGGTTGCAGGTCAAGGGCAGGGAATTCCCAGCCAAGAAAGGTCAAGGTTTTCTGTATTTTCTTTTCAGATTCACATCATTCTAATAAAGCAAATACACCATCTGTGGTGGGGGCCCTACAGAGGGTATTTGGGACCCAATACTGTGTCCTCTCTATCTCTCCCTTTCTCTCTCTATTTTTTGCACATATTCATTTAGTTTATGCGTTAATTCCGTCGCAAAAAGAGCGCTGATTTTTGAGCATTGAAGTTACCGATCTTCTCCGAAGCTTCCGCATGTTACAGTGGTATCAGAGCCTACTTCAAGTGCAAAGATTCAGCAAAGAAACCAGAATTTTTTCTCGCTCGTGTGGTTGGTTTTCAGACGCAAGTGGACTATCCCTTTCGGAGTGACTCGTGTCCCTCGAAGGACGGTTGGTTTTCAGCCTCCGGACTCGGTCATCTCCCACACAGATAGTGGATGGTCAGATTGTGTTCCGGAAAGGAACTGCTATGGCGAGCTTCGATGACGAGAGAGACCAAGAACCATGGGACCAGAGTGCACTAGGCAGCCCAGCTAGGGCACCAGGCTTGAGTGTTACAGACATGTTCCAACAGATGATGCGAGCAATCACAGAACAGACAACCAAGTTGGATGAGCAGAAGGCGCAAATCTTGGCTCTGGAAGAGCGCACCCCTTCTCCAGCGTCGCGTTTTCCATCTCGTCCTCTCTCCCCTTCCGTATCCCAGATTCCAGATCCTTGACACAGGGACCCTTTTGCGGGGTCACAACCGCAGCCGAGCTCTTTGCTTGAGTTGCAGATGCGTGCATTGGAGATCCGACAACGAGAACGCGTGGAACACGAGCGTTACCTCAAAGCTTTGGACGCCATATTGACACTGGCGGCGCCGTCGAATCATTTTTCCTAGAAAATGAACTTCAGTAAGTATAATGGTAAACTCGATCCCACAACTCTCTATTCATGGTTGCATCAGTTTGAAGCTTACTTTGCCGCAGTTAGAAAAACAGATAATGACAAAGTGATCTTAGCCAGTTGGTACTTGGAAGGTGAGGCTATTCCTTGGTGGACTCAGTGGGCTCATGCCCACACCAGAGTAGGTATGGCAGCTTATGCTTGGGACGAGTTTGTTCGTGACCTTAAGCAACGGTTTCTACCACCCCACTACCTTGAGCGACTCGAAGACGAGTTCAGGGGAGCGCGTCAGAACGTGCAACTAGTCCTTCAGTTTGCCCCAATAGAATTTCGACTTATGTTTGCAATTAGGCTTATCTGATACGGACAAGAAAGGGCAGTTTTTGTATGGCCTTGACACGCAAATCCAATGGGAGGTGCGTATGTTTCGGCCAGCCACCTTTGAAGACGCACTCTCGCTTGCACAGAGTGCATAAATGAAACATAATGGTGGCAAGCCCAAGACTTCCCAGCCGGCTTCTCCTAGGGCTACCGCCTCGGGGGGGCAAAGGCCAGAATCAGACGGGGTCTTCCCCAGGACAGAGTCCGGGAGCCTCTGGCTCCAAGAACTCGAACAATGCGTCTAAGCTTACTCCAGACCAGAAAGCTGAGGCAGGCAAGACAGGTGGCAAATTGAGTGTTGAGGAGCTTTCTCAGTACAAGGAGGAGGGTAGATGTTTCTTTTGTCATAGAAAAGGACATACTTCTCGGGATTGTCCGAAGAAGCCTCCAAAGCCCGCCACCACCGCCGTCGCCGCCTCCACAGCTTCCGTGGTGAGCTCAGCTCCCACACAGACCCTAGCGGCTACCCCTAGTTCTTTAAACCCCGGTGCTTTAGTTGGAGCAATTATTAGCTGGGAGCTTGAAGATAAGCAGCAGGACGCTTGAGCGCAACGAATTGCTCAAGTCCTTTGGCTACATACGTGGCCAGAGATTTGTCTTGTTTGACAGCGGCAACACGGAGGATGTGGTCATGGAACAGGTCGCTAGGTGTGCCCGGTTCGATCTAACTTCGATGGACAAACATGTTGAGGGTTTTAGCACAGGCATGACAACGAGCGTCAAGTATGAAGCTCTAGGTGCTAAGTTAGTTATTCAGGGCATCGAATTTGTGCATGATTTTACGGTTGCCCCTCTGGTAGGAGCAGATATAATTTTGGGTATTCAGTGGTTTCACAAGTTTCTTCCAGATGTCAAGTGGGACAAGCACACGTTCCAGATATCGGAATGTGTCAAATGCCCTAGTGACCATTAAGTGTGAGCCAGGAATTCCGAACTTTCCGCTCATAAGCCACTTGCAGGCTAAGCGAGCAGTCAGGAAAGGCGCACAGTGTGCGATGATTTACATCCAGACAGCCCAGACGGTGGCTAGTGCTTCCGAGAAGTACTCGGTTCTCCATGAAAAGTTCTAGAAGATTTTTCTTCGGGACAGCCTCCCTCCCTAGCTCCCCTTTTCCAGATCGGAGGACCACAAGATTGACCTCCTCCTAGGCTCGGAACCCCCGAGCAAGTTTCTGTATCGCCTTTCCAAGGCAATGGAATCGGAGTTGGACCGCCAACTCCAAGAATTGTTGCAATCTGGCTTCATATGCCCCAGCGTGTCGCCATTTGCAACACTGATCTTATTTGTCAAGAAGAAAGATGGGTCTTCCCGTTTGTGTGTCCATTATTGTGCACTCAACAAGCTGACTATCAAGAGTAGATTCCCGATGCCTCGAATTGACTATATTCTCGAGAGGCTGAATGGAGCAAAGGTGTTCTCGAAACTTGATTTAAAGAGTGGATACCACCAGGTGCGGATTGTGGAGGGAGACATCCCCAAGACAGCCTTCCGTACGGAATGAGCCCACTATGAATTTTTGGTCATGCCATTTGGCTTGACGAACGCCCCAGCTACATTTAACCGCATGATGATGCGTGTTTTTCGGGATTTGATTGGAAAGTGTGTGTTCATATTTCTGGGACATACTGGTATTTTTAGCTACGGTTGAGCTGCATGACATTGATGTGGAGAGAGTTCTTAAGTTGCTGGAAAGCAACGAGCTCTACGTCAATGAGAAGAAGTCAGAATTTTATCTGTTCCAGGAGCATTACTTGGTATACATAATTAGTGCCGAAGGCATTCGACTTGATCTGGCTAAAGTGGCCGAGATTGTCAACTGGGAAGTACCTCAGACAGCCTATGACATCAGATCCTTTGTAGGTATATGCTAGGTATACTCCACCCACATAGAAAGTTTTCCGATCTCTCGGCGGATCTCACCGATGTGCTAAAGGGTGTGAAGACAAGAAGGAATGACTCCACGAGCGTTGGAGGCATTCAAGAACCTCAAGGTGGCTTTATCAGAGGCGCCTTGTTTAGCACTTGCCTCGTGGGACGAGCCATTTCAGGTGATCACCGATGCGAGTAACATCGCAATTGGAGGTGTATTGCAACAGAATGGTCATCCAGTAGCTTACATGTCTCGTAAGTTATTGCCCGCAGAGAAAAACTACTCAGTCTATGATCGTGAACTCCTAGCAGTTATACAGGCCTTGAAACATTGGAAACATTTTCTGTATGGCCGTGACTTTGAGATCCGCATTGACCATCAGGCATTACGCTGGATTCATACAATGCCAAGTGCACAATGGAGTGATCGACAACACCGCTGGAGTCGGATATTCTAGCAAGTTGGTGTTATGATTGAGTACCTTCCAGGAAAGGCCAATCCAGTGGCCGATGCTTTGAGCAGGAAGGGACAAGTGACTACGATTCAAACCACTAGGCTCGATCTTGTTGGTACAGGACTCGATGACATGAAGCACACGTATGCGGATTCCGAGGAATTCGATACACAGTGGGAACAGGCATTGGATGCCACAGGACCATGCCACTTTCTGATACGCGATGGTTGGCTTTTCTACAAAGGTAAACTGTGTGTCATGAAGTCGTTCAAGGCAGCTCTTCTCCATGATGCCCATGACGCCATTACTAGTGGTCATAGGGGCATGAATTCGACTCTGGAGAAATTAGAACACCAATATTATTGGCCAAAGATGAGGCGAGATGTGTTTACATATGTACAACGCTGTGATATTTGTCAAAAGGTGAAAGCTCCTCGTGGAAAGAAGATAGGGTTGTTACTGTCAAAATACGCAGCGGAGTTGATAACAAAATCTGAGATCACAAGAGCAAGTAGAGTGCAGAAAATAGACAACACAAGAGAAGGAGAGAGATAGGCGTGTAATTCTTCTCTATACACAAGATCCCGCAATGAAAACAAGATACAATAGATGGGGGGGCCATGGGGCCATTTTATATGGCCCCAGGAGTGCAGTTGGCCAGTAGAGAAGGACAGCCGACAGGACATAAAATGCCCATGACTAGTGAAAACCATCAGTCGGCCAACATCTCAGGGTCGGCCCGCACACGTGTGGAGTCGGCCAGCAGCAGAGAGCAACTGGGACTGCCTGTGACCAGTTGGCCAGCATCTGGTACAGCCGACAGGTCCTACACTACCTCCCATACCCTGGAAAAATAGGGAAAAATGGGAAAAAAATACGGGGAGTGAGGAAAAATGATAAAACACCTACAAAGGGCGGGCACACCCACAACAGAGGCCCTGGTGTCCGATAAATACAGGAGATGACTTCTAACACCCCCTCTTAGCTCCTGGCTGTGAAATCAACCCTAGGGAGTTGGAGTGCCGCCTAAGCGTAGCCTGAGGTAGAGACTTCGTGAAGAGGTCCGCCGCATTGTCCTCCGTCGAACAATAAAGTAGCCAGATGTCACCAGCCAAGATCTTCTCACGTACAAAGTGATACTGTATCTCTATGTGCTTGGTCCGGGCATGGAAGACCAGGTTCTGAGCAATAGCTATACAACTCTGGTTATCACACTGGATGACTGTGGGCGCCTTCTGTGGAAACCCAATCTCGCCTAGCAGCCTCCGCAGCCACACAACCTCGCAAGCAACACCACAAGCAGCCCGGTACTCTGCCTCTGTCGAAGATAGGGCAATAGTTGGCTGCCTCTTACTGCTGCAAGAAATTTCTCCTAAGCCGAGGGTAAAACTGTAACTTGAAGTGGATCTCCTTGTGTCTTGATCTCCTCCCCAATCTGAGTCATTCCAACCTTGGAGTCTGACTCCATTCCCTCCTGTGTGAAAGAGTCCTAGATCCTTCGTACTCTGCAGATACCGCAAGATCTGCAATCCTGCGTCCCAATGAGACTTCAATGGCGTCTGCATAAAAGAGCTCAATAGCCCCACGGAGAAGCTCAAGTCCAATCTGGTGTTCAGCAAACAGATCAATGAACCAACCAACTTCCGATACTGCGAGGCATCTACTGGCTCACAAGGATCATTAACAGTTAACTTTGTGTTTGGGTCCATCGGCGAAGTAATAGGCTTGCAGTTCTCCAACCCAAAGGCCTCAAGCAACTCATGAACATACCGCTGCTGAGAGACAAAAAACCCCCTCTGGGTCTGCGAGAGCTCCAACCCCAAAAAGAAGTGGAGTAAGCCTAGGTCGGTCATCTCAAACTCCTTTGACAAGGCAGCCTTCGTCATGCCAATGTGCTCCACATGATCGCCGGCGGTGAGGATGAGATCATCCACATAAAGGATGATAATCGTAACCATGCTGCGGTCTCGAAAGAGATACAGGTTGGGATCTACAACCGATCTCTGAAAACCAGTCCGAACAAAGAAGGAATCAATCTTCTGATTCCAAGCCCTGGGAGCCTGCTTAAGACCATACAAGGCCTTACGTAACTTGTAAACCATCCCTTCTGATCCTGGAATAACAAAGCCTGGAGGCTGCTCAACATACACCTCCTCCTGCAGGTCACCATTAAGGAACGCAGATTTTACATCCATTTGATACACTGGCCACCTCTGATGAGAAGCAAGGGCAAGAACGGTCCGAATCGTGGTCATCCGTGCTGTCGGTGCAAAGGTATCCTCGTAGTCGATGCTTGGCCGCTGAGCATAACCTTTAGCCACAAGTCTGGCTTTGTGTTTGTCCACCGACCCATCTAACGCATATTTGGTCTTAAAGATCCATTTGACACCAATGACTGACCGTTTCGACGGCCTCGGTACCAACTCCCATGTTTTGTTCTTCTCGATGGCATCAAGTTTCACCTGCATGGCTTTCCTCCAAGTATCCTGTGAAAGGGCTTCCTTAATGGAAGTGGGCTCCTTGTCCCGCATAATACGAGACATCAAAGCATAGTTTACCTGAAGAAGCTCCGCTGTATTGCTTTTGTCACGGACTCTGTGCGATCTTCAAGGGCCGTCCCCTGTGGTCCACTCGGAGGGTAACTCCGTGACACCTGACTCCCGAAGGGTGTCCAACAACCACCTGGGTACTCGAACAGATCGTGGAGCCTCCTGCCGTTGCGGGGGCTCTACTCCAGCTTTGGGCTCAACCTCCTATACTGACTGAGGTGGATCAACTGGAACAATGGTCGGGGAATCATCATCAGACTCTTCTGGATCTCCAAGAAGTGGCGGCTCCTCGACAGTGGATACTGGAACATGCTCATCAAAGACCACATCTCAGCTGACAACAATCTCATTCCTATCTGGATCATACAATCTGTATCCTTCGGAAAGAGAATTATACCCCACAAATATAAGCTTGCGGGATTTGGAGTCAAGCTTCCCCCTCTGCTTCTTCGGAATATGTACATACGCATCACTCCCAAAAACACGGAAGTGCGAGACATCAAGTTTCCTGCCAAAGTATGCCTCGAATGGAGTCATATTAGGTACTGAAGTCGTTGGAGACCGGTTGAGGGTATGGACAGCCGTTGCCACAGCCTCTCCCCAAAGTGGACGAGGAAGATCACGATGCTCCAGCATGGTCCTCGCCATCTCCACCACAGTCCTGTTTTTGCGTTCTACAACTCCATTCTCTGAAGGTGATCCATGCAGGAGTATTTGCAGCTAAGGCTGAAGAATCAACACTCTTCCCAGTCCGCTTAGGACCCTTCCTCCAGTAGTGGCCTTTCTCGCCACAATCATTGCAGGACCGCTCGGCCTTCAGTTTCTCTCGTTCTGTTTCAGGCTTCTTCTCAGAAGACTTCTCCGGTGAAGCCTTCCCTTTGCCCTTGTTATTCCGGCCTTTCGGCCGTTGGCCAATTAAGGCCTCCGAACCTCCGCTGTGAGGAGGGTTCGTGAAATGTATCTCCTGGTCTAAGACCATGAGCACAAGCTCCTCCCAGGTAATGGTGCTGAGCCTGCCACTAGTAATCAAAGAGTAGTAGAAAGCGGAATACTGAGCAGGCAAGTGGGACAACAAAGTAATGGCCATATCTTCTGATGATATCTCCTTTCGAGCTTGGAGGACTTCCTACTGAAGGGCCTGCAGCTTGTTAATGTGCTCCCGCATCGTCGACGACTTTGCAGGGTTCATAACCCGCATTTGCACTTCCAAGGAAATCCTCTTCAAGGGCGATACCTTGTTATAAAGAGAAGCCAAGTGTTGCCATATGCCTCTGGCCAGCGTCATATGCTTTACGTGATTGATTACGTGTGGTGTGCAGTTGAGGAAGATAAATGACCGAACCCTGGCGTTGACCGATCCCACATATGTGCCTGTGCCTCGCGGTCCTTCTTCATTGACAGTAACTCCCCTTCCTCTGCTTTTGGCCGTGGAACCCTGATAACAATGAAATCAGCAAGGTCATATGACTCCAGTACAGACTCCACCTTCCAGATGCTGTAATTGTTCCCGTCCAACTGACGGTCCACTGGGAATGTGGGGAGAGTTGGGATCTTCACATGCTTCTCAGCCATCTCTAATAAATCTGCCATCGCGGGGATGTAACTGAAAAGGGTGGGTGGGTGGGAAAAAAAACTTTAAACCTGCAACAAGTGGCTGTCCAGCAACTTAGCCCGCCTTCCTCTTGCTACTTCTCTTCCCGAACAGTCCCTAACTGTCCACCAATCAGCAATGTAACAATCCCCCTCTTGCTCAAAAAACTCCCAAGATCTTTCAAGAGCCTAGGGCTCTGATACCATGTCAAAATACATAGCGGAGATGATAACAAAATCTGAGATCACAAGAGCAAGTCGAGTGCAGAAAATAGACAGCACAAGAGAAGGAGAGAGATAGGCGTGTAACTCTTCTCTATACACAAGATCCCGCAATGAAAACAAGATACAATAGGTGGGGAGCCATGGGGCCATTTTATATGGCCCCATGAGTGCAGTCGGCCAGTAGAAGGACAGCCGACAGGACATAAAATGCCCACGACCAGTGAAAACCATTAGTCGGCCAGCATCTTAGGGTCGACCCTCACACGTGTGGAGTCGGCCAGCAGAGCAGAGAGCAACTTGGACTGCCTGTGACTAGTCGGCTAGCATCTGGTACAGCCGATAGGTCCTACACTACCTCCCATACCCTGGAAAAATAGGAAAAAATGGGGAAAAAATACGGGGAGTGAGGAAAAATGATAAAACACCTACAAAGGGCGGGCACACCCACAACAGAGGCTCTGGTGTTTGATAAAGACAGGAGATGACTTCTAATAGTTACAGCCCTTGCCAATTCCTAAGGGTCCTTTCCAAGATATTTCGATGGACTTTGTTATGAATCTGTCTCCCAGTCCAAGTAAGCGTAATACGTAGTGTTTAACTATTGTTGATAGATTTAGCAAATTTGTTATGTTTATTCCTTGCAGGGCCAATGTGACCGCCGAGGATGTTACCCAGTTGTTCATTCGGCATTGGTACTTGATTGGCAGGATTCCTAGGACCATAGTGTCGGACTACCAAGTTTACCAGTCATTTTTGGAGGGCATTGTTTGATAACTTTGGTAGTAAATTGAATTTTTCCAGTGCATTCCACCCACAGACGGACGGCCAGATAGAGATATACAATCAGTTGGCCTTTGATGTGCTGAAGTGTTATGTCCACGATCAGCAAGGTAAGTGGGAATCATATTTGCCTTTAGTTCAAGCTGTTTTGAATGATTCTTTTTCTTCAGCTATTGGCAGGACTCCATATGAGGCAGCATTTGGAAGACCTTTCCAGTCATTGTTGACCAGGACCTTGTCTTCAGTACCTGAAGCGAACAGAGTGACGGAGTCTTACCAGGAGATTTTAGAGTTAGTAAAAGACAGATTGGCTAAAGCGCAAGAGGCCTACACTCGACAGGCCAATAAAGACCGAAGGGATATGAAGTTTTTGGAAGGGGATTGGGTTTATCTTCGGATTATGAAGCAAAGGTTGAAACAGGTGGGCAAGCGATGCCCAAAGTTGTTTTTCAGGAGCTTCAGACCTTTTCCCATTAGGAAAAAGATTAATGAGGTGTCTATGCAATTAAAGCTACCTCCGAGTTGGACTATGCATGATGTGTTTCACGTCGGTTGGTTAAAGCCATATGCAGGTCCAATCCCTTCAGAAGTCAAAGACGAAGCAGAACCAGACATTGTTGATGAAGCAGAAGTTATGGTTCCAGAAGAGATCCTTCTGCACCGTTCCAAGCATGGCTCAGGTCGAAGACTAAGACAATTCCTTACGAAGTTTCAGGACCGAGGGACCCATGAAGCGGTATGGCTCGATAAAGAGTTTTTTGAAGACTATCCGGCGTTATTGACGGATTATTTGGAGGCTATGCAGCTTCCGTCAAGTTAAGCAGAAGGGGATGTCACGTGCATCCCCCACTTGGATGCCACCTAGACATATCTGTATAGAAGGTGCAGGACCTGGGATGGTGAATTGGTCCCATGTGAGCCCAGCCAGGGATCCATCTCAGTCGTCCGAGGTCAGGTGTGCATTGTCCTGCACATGAGTCCAAGGTCAGGTGTGCACTGTCCTGCACACGAAAACAGTGCCAGTCCGCGCTGTGAGTCTCCCTCTGGAATGATGTCAGTGATTCTGTGTATCTGGTATGGTACCGGATGCCAGATCACTGAGTAGTTAGTTAGGGTTTGCGTTTAGAACAAGGGGCCAGCCCATAGGGCTACCCCGGGTCTTTGTGTGGGCATGGGGATAGTGTGGAACCACCCCCATGAGGGCCAGGAAGGCCCTGGCTGAACCGATCAGCCATGGAGGGGCTGTAGGACAACCTAGGGGCAGGCTAAAGGCAGACATGCAAGAGATGCAGCCTTTGTATGGCTGTAGGGCAGGTATGGGGCAGCCCATACAGGCTGCCCAGCCCTCAAGATGTTTGCAAAAGCATTGTCCAGCCATGTAGAAGCATGCGCATAATGCCCAGCCATTTAGGGAAAAAAGCGCAGCAATTTATGTGTTTTTTTTCAGCATTAAATGCTGAAAACCTCAGTCGTGGTGGGACATTTAATGCTGGCCGCCTGGACTTCAGCTGACTGACTGCTCTAGGTGAAGTAGTATAAATAGGAGAGTCCATAATCCCATTTTTCATCTCAGATTTCACCAAGAGCTCAAGAATAAAGGGGCTAGACAAGCCAAGAAGGTGCTAAGCAAAGGGGTGAAGGGTTGTAGGTCAAGGGCAGGGAATTCCCAGCCAAGAAAGGTCAAGGTTTTCTGTATTTTCTTTTCAGATTCACATCATTCTAATAAAGCAAATACACCATCTGTGGTGGTGTCACGTGCACACCAGTCAGGTGTACAGTGACATGGCATCATCATATGGCATCATTAGCATCATAGATATTATCAGGCATTTAATTAGCATTTTACAGGCATTTTTAGGCATTTATGAGGCAGCCGACTGGTTATATTGGTATTTTATGGAGACATGAACTGGCCGACTACAGCATCTGGCCGACCAGCAGTCTCTCACCCATATAAATACAGGTGCCTCTCCATTCAGTAGGGCAAGCCCATCCATTCAGTCATCAGCAAGCTCAGTAGTGAAGCGCATCATCCTTTGGATCATCTGGCGTTTCAGCATCAGCAGCAGCACAGTAACGCATCATCAGCATCAGCCCTCATCTCAGCATCATCTACAGTTAACGCATCATCCCCAGCAGTTGTAGTCAGCAAACGCATCTCCCTCAGCATCATATTCAGCAAACGCAGCAGCCTACAGTCCAGAATCAGCCATTCAGGTCTGCGTTTCATCATTCATCAGTATTCAGCCTCTGTTCCCAAAGCTCCCTTCAGCGTTTCCTTCCCAGGAGACAAGGGAAAGAGTGGACAGCAGTTCAGCCCGCATTTACAGCATATAGGCAGCATATTCAGCATTACAGATCCAATTGGATCATCATTGTAACATCTTTCATTCATCTAATATAGCTGCATTGCATTGACACATATCTGTTTGTCTCTTAAACATCATTAAGTGCAGTTAAGTCAGAATAAGGTTGTGATTACTACGGTCTAACCTCTCACATGTCACAAGTGGGGGCCCTACAGAGGGTATTTGGGACCCAATACTGTGTCCTCTCCATCTCTCCCTTTCTCTCTCTATTTTCTGCATATATTCATTTAGTTTGTGCGTTAATTTTGTCGTGAAAGGAGTGCTGATTTTTGAGCATTGAAGTTACCGATCTTCTCTGAAGCTTTCACATGTTACAAATCGCAAGAAGCTCCTTCTCATATACTTGTAGATTCCTTTCCTTTGGTGACAGAGTTCTACTCTCATAAGCAATAACATGTCCATCTTGCATAAGAACAGCTCCAATGCAATTCTTGCATGCATCACACTGTACCACAAAAGGTTTATGAAGATCCGGTAAAACCAAAACTGGACCAGTGGTTAGCTTTTCCTTAAGCTTGTTGAAAACTTCTACTTCCTTTATTGTCCATCGGAATTTTACATCCTTCTTGGTCAGGTGATGTAAAGGTGAAGCAATTTCTGCAAAGAATCGGATAAACCTCATGTAATATGAACAAAGTCCTAAGAAACTTCTCACATCATGTATGGTTTGCAAATCCGGCCAATTCTTTATCGCTTCAACTTTTGCTGGATCCATCCTGACACCATCCTTAGACACATGTGCCCAAGAAAGTGAATCTCTTGCATGGTTAGTTAGTACGAAAGGTACGATACGGTACGGTACGATAAAATACGGTACTAATTGGTACCTTAAAATTTTTTGAGGTACGGTACGATATTAGTACGTTTTTTTTTTAAAAATACTTCCTAAACTTAAAAATTGTAGACAAGAAGTTACAAAATAGTAGAACCATGAACATAATGTCATCATGCCATTAGAGTACAAAATTGCTACAAAAGGATAGGCCAAAAACTCATGGCATGGGCGACCGCCAACATGCGTACATACATGATACTACATACTACAATACATCATCGATGGGCTAGAAGGAGATAGATGCCCAATGCCTAGAGAGCTATAACATATCAAAAGTCTACATCATCACCAACATCTGCATGATCACTACTAGAGTGTCCATCAAGAGAGTTCTCTGAAGAGGACTCTTCGAAGGTGGACGAGACACTCTGGGGATCATTCTCGCTAAGTAGGTTGCCATCATCATCAAACAAGGGCTCTCTAGGCAGTGGGGTATCATCATGAGGGGGCAATGGAATATCATCATGAAGGCGGGGATTGGAGCTCGAGGATCCCCGCCTCACATATGTGAGGAGGCCACCCTTTGCCGATGTCGAAGGCGGAGGCCTATGAACTCGAACTGCTCGGCCCCGTCCATGCTGACTCCTGGTGCTGCGAGTATCTGCTGCCACAAGCTCACTATAGAGCTCCATGAAGATTGCCTCCTCCTCCTCATCAGGTTGTTGATTGACACTTGCAAAGTTTTCACTCGTCAAGGTGAAAGTGTCAACATTGACCTACACATTAAGGCACAAAAGTTAGAGTCTGTACAGTGTACACAAAACTTAAAAGTTATGAGTCATGACAAGTTAGAGTCTAGACTTGTCACTTACTTGCTTGGGACTACCCATACTAAGAATGCCCTGCATCATGCGCAAGTTAGTGCGGCAGTAGACCAACCGCTCCAACTGTCGTGTGCTCAGTCGATTGCGTATCCTCGTGTGTATGAGAGAATAGGAACTCCAGTTCCTCTCACATGCACCCGAAGAACAATCCTGGGCTAGGACCCTTAAGGCTATGGGTTGGAGATGCTCTAGTCCATACCCAAAATTGTCCCACCAAAAAAGGGGCTTCACAAGTGACTCCCTCCTCCAGCAAGTGGGAGACGAAAAGGAGGTTTGACCTCTCTGATCAACATAGCAGCCCAACTCCTCTAGAAAGGCATTGTGCTCATCAACTGGCACAGCTCGAAGCATATATGCATCCCGATCTTGTCGAAGCTCCCTATCGGTGCAAACTACTGGAGACTTGTAGGCTGGATGTACCAATGCTGCAAACCCGTGGATTGGTTTGTGCATCCACCTCCATCTCTTCTGTGCAATCTCCATGATTTGTGCTCGCTCCTCAGATGTAATGTCTGTGCAAGCCTCCAACTCCACAAGGGCAGCTCTAAAGAAGTGGACAAGAAGGCCCATGGTGGACCCCTCGCAATCTGTCATCCGCAAGAGCCTATAGAATGGAGTCATAGCAATGACAATTGCTCGGACTCTAGCCCAAAATCTCTCCTCTAGGCAAACGCGTTGCATGGCTTTGGCCTCTTCAGTGACGTGCTCATCCCAATCGTTCCACATGGTGGAAACAACTGTCTGGCGAAGGGCGGGCCTCACATCGTATAGACGCTCCAAAACCAGCCACATGTAGGCAAAGCGGGTGGCCGATGGCTTCTTCAAGTCAAGCTTGCTATGCTCACGAAACATAGCAAGCACCTTCACCTTTAGCATGAAGAAGTTGACAATAGATGTAGCTTGTTGCACAATCCTCTTCACCCAGCCGAGCTTCGCCACATCCTCCATGAGTAAGTCAATGCAATGACTCGCACATGGAGTCCACACAATGGTGGGGAATTCCTCCTCAAGCAAGTGGCCCATGCGTCGACAATTTGATGCATTGTCGGTGATGACTTGCACCACGTTTTGAGCCCCAACCTACATGGTAGATAAATCATATGAGTTGAGGGCTTTGCACAAATGACAAAATCAGCCACACTTAAGTAAAATAATGCTTACCTCTATGATCGCTTGCCTAATATGGCGGTAGATGAAACTCCCGGTTGTCTTTCTCCCCCTTCTCCCGGTGTCAACCGCACGCAAGAAGTATGTGCCAAGCGGGCAAGACACAAGGATGTTGATAATGCCACGCTTCCTTTGATCACTCCATCCATCTGTGAGAATAGAACATCCATACTTCGTCCATGCGGCTCGAATCGGGTCAAGGGCTCGATCAATTCTCTCCTTCTCTTCATCAATCTTCCTTGTGCGCATAGCCGTGTAAGAGACCCCTGTCCACCCCTCACATGGGCCCACATTTGCAATCGCCGTCACCATCTTCTTCCATTGCTCCTTTTGGAGTACATTGAAGGCAAGATTGCATTCAATAATGGTGCGAGCAATCTCTATCTCCGCAAGGCGTTGCCGCTCCTTAAGGAATGCAACCGAACCTCTCACACTACCCGTGACTTGGTGGAGAGAGGGTTGCACCCCTTCACGCTCCACCACCCTTTGCCTTTTGCCCGGTGCGGAGGCGGACCGTGCATCCGTGGAAGTGGCAGTGGAGGATACACCAATGAAAGAGCCGGTGGCCGCTTCATCATGTGCCGATGGTGGTGCCGGTGGTGGTGCCGGTGCGCGTGTTGATGATGCTCCTCTACTTGAATTTGAGCCGCGGCTCATCTTCCACGAAATGTCATCGGCAATGCTTTGCGGAATCTCCTTGCATGGGGCAACTTGTCCCCCAATCTTCGAAAGGTGTTGGAGAAGCCTTGTTGTTCCACTAGTGTATGACTTGCCGCAATATCGGCATGTCCAATGATGGGAGTTGGACTTCTTGGTGTCCTTCTCCACATTGAGGCAATGCAAATCAAAAGCCTCATGCTTCTCCCGAGGCATGATGGATAAGAGAAGGGCTGAAGTGGAGTAGAGGAGAGAGCGTAGAGAAGATGAAGTATGGGAAGAGCTTGGAGGAAGAGAACTTGGAGTAGAGGCTCAAGTGGGTTGGAAGGAGCTTGGAGGAGGGTGGAGGAGAGGCTTGGAGTAGGGCTTGGTGCTTGAAGCTTGCTTGGAGTAGATGGAGGAGAGGCTTGGTCCTTGAGGCTTTTATAGAAGGACTCAAGAGAGATGAAGGCAAACAACCAAAAAAAACGGGCAGAAAACGGCTAGAAAAACGGGCAGAAAACGGGCAGAAAACGGCTACTTCCAACGGACAGAAACGGCTACTTCCAACGGGCAGAAACAGGCGATTTTCGTACCTAATCGTACGGATACGTACGGTACCGTACGGTACGATTCGTACGTACGAATCTGTCCGTACGACGTACGGAACTAAGCCTGATCTCTTGCATGAAAAAATCCCTCTTCTTTCCATTGACAACCAATCTATGCTTTCTGAGTTCCTTAAAGACTTTGGTCAAATGCTCCCGATGCTCCTTCTCTGAGTGAGAAAACACAATCATATCATCAAAGAAAGTATCCACAAAAGCACGGTGGGGTCGAAAAATCCGATCCATCATCCTGTTAAAAGTCACAAAGTCGCTGGAGCATTCGTAAGACCAAAGGCATGACCAAAAACTCAGAGTCCAAAAGTTGTCCTAAAAGCTATCTTGTGCACATCTTTTGGCTTGATGTGAATTTGATGATATCCACTCTTCAGATCAATGCGACTGAAGTAAGCTGCTCCCTGTAACCGATCCAAAATATCATCGATTCGAGGTATAGGGAATCTGTTCTTGATGGTAATCTTATTCAGTGCCCTGTAATCAATGCACATCCGCCAAGAACCATCTTTCTTTTGTACCAAAAGCAGTGGTGAACAATAGGGCGAAGAGCTCGGCTGAATCAACCCTTTCTCCAACAGATCACGCACTTGGCTCATAATCTCTTCTTGTTGGGCTGCACTCACCCTATAGGGTGGCTTATTCGGTGGTGAACTTCCAGGAATCAAATCAATCCCATGATCCTCAGCCCTAGCAGGCGGCAATTCCCCTGGCAAAGCCTCTAAAAAACAATCTTGAAAACTTTTGAGAAATTGCAATCTTTCCTTATCCAACTAAAACATATTAGAATATGTGGTATCCCGATTCTCTTTAACAAACAGTAAGTAAACAGAAAGATGTTTCTTTATTAAACGAGAAATGGCCGAGGCCGATACAACAGGAATAGATTCCCCTTTAAGCTTTACATCAAGAGTGTGTTCCTTATTCTTATTAGTGAGAGATTTTCCTGTTGAAAGTATCTACTACCGTTTTAACCTTATGGCAACAAGGCATACCCAACAAAACATCACAACCCTCCAAAGGCATTATGAAGAAATTATCCTCTCTGCCCGTGTAAGTTTGCACACTGAGACACAGTTTCCCAATGATCGGTGTAACCTCAACCGAATGTCTAGGACAAGCCAAAGTAGCCTCATGCAACACACCCATCTCCTCTGGTTTGATGCTCAACTTTGCTGCAAGCTTGGGGGTGATGAAGTTTGCACGAGCCCCAGGATTGAAAAAGATCAAAACCTCCTGATCTCGAAGTCTTCCCCATGCTCTGCATAACTCTGAAGATGCATCCCCTTGCTTCAATCCTATCAAGTCAGGTACTAGTCCAGCAGACGGTTTCTGTTTCTTTGCTTTAGGCTCTTCCTGTGAATCATCTGCGTTTTTAGGTGCTCTCTTCGGACACCTATAGTATCGATGCCCCGCTTCTCCACAAGAGAAACATTTGTTGCCAGCTATAAGCTCTTTCCTTTCTTCATCTGTCCTTTGAGGTAAGGGCTGAAATTTTCTCTTCTTGGATTGCCCCTTCTCTCGTGGTTCAATATTTTTGGTCTCCTTTGACTCCTTTGATGCTTTCTTGGAGAAGAGACGTTGATCCTTGAATCCTGACATCTGACCAGTAAGCATGGTGTATCCAGTCTGAGTATTTTCTATCATCTGGGTCATATTAATGACCTTTGTTTTGATGCAATAATCTCGAAGCTCCTTGGGTAACCCACAGCAATAAGTCTCTATCTGCTCAACTAGTGACACGGGCCTAAAGGATGTGACCGGTAGCAGAGCATTCCAAAATTTCTTGTTATATTCTTCCAGAATGTTACAATCTCTGGAATCTAATCGATGCCAAGTTGTCATAACATCCACCTCAAAAGTCGGTGTCAACCATAAGAAAGAGAAGATTTGCTTGAACTCCACCCAAGTGCTAGGTGCTATTCCTTGATGAAGAAGTGTCGACCACCATTGAAGAGCATTACCCTTTAGGAAAGAAGCTGCCTTTCGTACCTTAGATGCCTTTGTGAAGTTACAGAAAATGCCGCATCAAATTGTTGAATGAAGGTGAGAGCCTTCAAACAATCCTTTGCACCACTAGAAGTATCAAACTTTACTGCAGCACCACCCTCTTTATAATCTTTTGGTTTCTTGCCCTGAACAAGATTATCATAGGGATGTCGTTTGAGAAAAGAATTGCTCACAGCATTAGATCCCATGCCCATCATACCACCTCCCATACTAGGCATACCAAAAGCACTTCCACCACCACCATAAGTTCCATACATCCCTCCTGGCATACCTCCATACATACCTCCATGCATACCTGGTTGCATACCATAGCTCCCAGTCATGCGCATGTTGGGTACACTCGTCATGGAATGAAAGACAGAGCCTCTGTCAAAGTAACCAGGATGAGAAGTATTGAAAGGGTTTCCATGGATAGGTGGGGAAAAAGAAGAAGAAGAATCGGGGCATGGCTGAAAATTTGGGTGGATGGGAGCCGAATGGGAGCCGAATGCTAAGGCTTAACTTTCTTCTCAGACCCATGCTTCCGTGGTTTAGAATCAGCTTTGAAGTTTTGTGAAAAAGGTGAGTCCTTCGCGAGTTCCATTAATCCCTCCATCAAACTCTGCATCTTTGCTTCATAGGTGGCATCATCATCTTCAAGTTTTGGCATATCGGAAGGTATTTCTTGCTCGCTTTCCTCGTCTTCATTGAAGTAGTCGTCGTCCTCTTCTGAAGATAAATCCTTCATCTCCGCACTAGTTCCAGCCATAGAATTAAATGTGTCGACCACAGGCTCGCTCTCTTGAAAAAGTTGACGATGAGTCCCGGCAACAGAACCTTGAAACCGGCCTTCAGCAACTTGACGGGCGGTGAACACATTTAATCACACTTTAATCACTTTACTAAATGGAATAATAAATTTGGAAGAAGAACTCAAGGTTGGCGTAGCCCTTGTACAATTCCCGAGAAGATGCCTCCTTGATCCACGGGGAGGAGATCTCCTACTAGCTTTCACCCAAGATGTATTGTGGGATACAAGAGCCTTGGCCCCTTATTTATACAAGTTTGGGGGAAAAAGCTATGCTTTTCCCCCTTGGAAAAATCTATTACAAAGGCTTTTTTCCCCCAAAAACTATCAAATAGCTTTTCTCTTTTCTTTAAAAAAAAAAAAAACATGGCGCTTAAGCGTTTTTGAAAAAAAAAGAAACCCCACGTCGCTTTTATTTTTTTTCGCTTTTGGACTGCCTCCACGTCACCTGCCCATGTGCCACGTGGCAGTGCCACATCAGCTGTTGATTGGGCTGACTGTTGACCCACAGGACGCCTCAGCCTGTTGCTCCTGCATCAAGGTAAGAGAAACACACATATACATGCACATGAACAAACATATGAGCATGCACGCATGTACACACACACACCAAACATGTATATATGAATCCACACACATGTATAGACTTACACATGCGTTTACTGGATTAAACACGATTAGTGAATGCTTAAACATGCTTAAAACATAATTACGATGCTTATAAACATGCTTAAAACATAATTACAATGCTTAAGACAAAGAGGTAAAATACTCAGTCCTGTAACAGCATCAACTTGCTCACAAGGAGCATGTACAGTAAGTCTGGTATTTGGGTCCATTGGAGATGAAATAGGCTTGTAGTTCTCCATCCCAAAGGCCTCTAGCAACTCATGAACATACCGTTGTTGAGAAACAAAGAACCTCCTTTAGGTCTACCAAATTTTCAATCCCAAAAAGAAATGAAGTATGCCTAAATCCGTCATCTCAAACCCTCTGACAAGGCTGCCTTCGTCATAGGTATGTGCTCCACATGACCGCCAGGAGAATAAGATCATCCACATAGGGATAATGAAGGTGACCATACCACGTTCTCGAAAGAGATACAAGTTTGGATCTGCAACTGATCTCTGGAAACCCTTTCTCAGAAAGAAAGAATCAATCTTTTGGTTCCAAGCCCTGGGAGCCTGTTTAAGACCATACAAGGCCTTTCGTAACCTGTAAACCATACCTTTTGATCCCGGAACCTCAAAGCTTGGAGGTTGCTCAACATACACCTCCTCTTGCAAGTCACCATTCAGGAACACAGATCTTACATCCATTTGATACACCAACCATTGGTGAGAAGAGGCAAGGGCAAGAATTGTCTGAATCGTGGTCATCCTAGTTGTCGGTGCAAAAGTGTCCTCATAGTCGATGCCAGGCCGTTGAGCATAGCCCTTAGCCACAAGTCTGGCCTTGTGCTTGTCCACGGACCCATCAGATGTATACTTGGTCTTGTAGACCCACTTGACACCAATGGCTGACCGTTTGGACGGCCTCGGAACCAACTCCCAAGTTCTATTCTTCTCGATGGCTTCAAGTTTCACTTGCATGGCTTTCCTCCAAGTCTCCTGGGAAAGAGCTTCCTTAACTGAAGAAGGCTCTTTGTCCCGAATGATACGAGACATCAGTGCATAGTTTACTTGTAAAAGCTCCTCTGATTGACGTTTATCACGAACTCTGTGTGATCTTCGAGGTTCATCCTCCGTGGTCCACTCGGAGGAATACTCCGTAACACCTGACTCCCGAATGGTATCCAACAACCACTTAGGTACCCGAACAGAACGCGGAGCCTCTTGCTGCTACTGCTGTGGCACATCTCCAATCTCGGGCTCAACCCCGACAACTGATTGAGGTTGGCTAGCTGGAATAATAGCCCGGGAATCGTCCTCATACTTATCTAGTTCTCCAAGAAGTGGTGGCTTGTCAAGAGTGGAAGTTGGAACGTGCTCATCAAAGACAACATCTCTGCTGACAACAACCTCATTCTGCTCTGGGTTCACAGAGCGGCCAATTGGAGGAGAAGCATCTCTTCCCCTTATGATCACTTGTTTCCCGCCCTTATATGAGGCGAGTTTGTATCTAGCCCGTTGTGGTTGTACTTAGTCCTTTGTGGTGGTTTTTTCTTTAACTAATTGAAGGACCTTTTTCCTGGAAAAAAAAAAACTTATAACAAGCTTCTGGGACTATGAGTCAAGCTTCCCCCTCTGCTTCTTTGGTATGTGAACATAGACATCACTCCCAAAAACACGGAAATGGGAGGTATTTGGTTTCTTGCCAAAATAAGCCTCAAATGGAGTCATCTTAGGCATTGAAGTCGTCAGAGATTGGTTGAGGATACGGACAGCCGTAGCCACAACCTCTCCCCAAAGTGGACGAGAAAGATCACGATGCTCCAACATCGTCCTCGCCATCTCGACCACAGTTTTGTTCTTACGCTCAACCACTCCATTCTTTGAAGGCGATCTTGTATTGGCCAGCTCTCGCTTGATGCCATGCTCCACAAAAAAGCATTAGAAAAAAACTCCTCTCCTTTGTCAGCCCGAATAGTCTCCACCTACAATCCAAACTCCTTTTCCACCATAACATACCAATCCTTGAACCGAGCAAAGGCTTTGTCCTTCTGTGAAAGAAAAGACACCCAGGTGAATTTGCTACAATCATCCACAAAAGCATGAAATATAAGGATCCTTCCAAAGATGGGTTTGCATAGGTCCACACAAGTCAATGTGTACCAACTCTAGTGGTTTTGAAGCCCGCCTAGTAGCTTGCTTCGGAGAAGACTCCCTATGCTGCTTCCCACGAATGGAAGAACTGTGCTTGTTGCCAAGATCTGGCAAGCCATCCACCATGTGGTCCTGGAAAGCCCACCGCAACACATCCACATTCAAGTGGCCAAAATGGAAATGCCACAAATCATCGAGCTGAGTACCTATAAGAGAAGAGAGTGCTAAGAGTCTGTAAATCCCATTCTCCACTTCGCCTTCCCAAACAACTTGGCCTATTGCTTTGTCTCGGATAGCAACAAAATGCTCATCAAACTCCACCCGCATGCCAGTCTTGCAAACCTCATGCACTGGCAAAAGATGAAAGCCAAGAGATGGATACACGTGTGTCCAATCACAAAACTAGGATGCTCCTCAACATAACTTCCTCTAAATTTCCATTCAAAAAAGCGGATTTTACATCCATCTGGAACATGGTGATGGGCCATCTGAAGTATGCAGCCAGAGCCAAAACAATCTTGATGGTGGTATACTTGGCTGTAGGAGCAAATGTCTCATCAAAGTCTTTGTCAAATCCCCACGGATCCCCTCGTGATCGATCTTGGTTCGAAACTCGAATCCTGCAACAAACGAACAAACAAACAAGCAAGGGGGTGCAGGCCTGACTCACCTCCCAACCATGACAGCCGTGGGCAAGCCCACAGTCTTGGCTGTCCCCACCGAGCCACGAGCTGAGCTAACTAGGTTGACGTACCGACCAATCTCCTCCTCGCGACGTCCCATACCGCCACGAAGCTTGTCATGTGCACAGTGGGTATCTACCGTGCGCTATACGCATGCAAGACTAGTTTCAAGGCTTGGGGAAGCTTGGAACTAGGCAGGCTGATTGACGAGTTGAGTTAGGGAAATACTAACGGGCGGGCACCCAAGTATGGACGGGCGGGCGGCCAAGTGTGGACGCCCGATGACCGGCCAAGAGCCTATAAAAGGGTGGCCAAGGTTAGTTATTGGATATAGAGAGTCTCGTGAGTTTGTGAGAGCTCTATGGTCTTGGAGCCTGGATCTAGTGCAGACGTGCACCTGCTTTATGCAGCCGAGGCCGGCAGCAGTCTCGAGGCCCGCGAGGGTAGCTTCGTGGCGGTATGGGACGTCGCGAGGAGGAGATTGGTCGGTACGTCATCCTAGTTAGCTCAGCTTGTGGCTCGGTGGGGACAGCCAAGACTGTGGGCTTGCCCACGGCTGTCATGGTTGGGAGGTGAGTTTGCAGGATTCGAGTTTCGAACCAAGATTGTTTGTTGTTCGGTTGTTTGCAGGATTCGAGTTTCGAACCAAGATTGATCACGAGGGGATCCGTGGGGATTTGACAGTGGTATCAGAGCATACCTCGTGAACGAGCAAGTCGGTAGGTAGAGAAGAAGAGGTCGAAGAACGGTATGTGTTAAAAAGCTTGCTGTTTTTTCTGTGCATACTGCAGTTTTCAGATTTTGTATGTGTTTTTTCTTCATCAAAGAACCCCATGTTGATGGGAGATGGTAGTGTAATAGGGTTGATTGCTTTTGCAAAGAAGAAGCATGTTTGTGTGTGCAGTCGCATAAACTGCAGGGGGAGAAAACAGAAAAAAGAGAGCGAAAAAGCATGTTGCTTTCGTTGAACGCATGAGAGAGAGAGAGAGCGAAAGAAGTGCTGGCGAGTGGGTTGCTAGCCGAGTTGTGTTGATGTGGCAAGCGGGCAGGTACCTTGCAGGCGGGCGGTTGCGTAGCCAGGTGGCCAGGCAGCGCCTACGCCAGGCCAGGCCCAGTACTACCGGCGCCCAGACCACGTGGCTGTGTGGCCAGGCTTGCGCAGCCAGCCCAAGCAGCGCCTAGGCCAAGCGAGCGCCCACTTAGTCCACGCACGGTAGGCTACGCTGCCACAGACCACGTGCGAGTTGACGGAAGGCAAGCACAAGCTGGCGCACAATCTGTCGAAGGTGCTGGCGATGGTGGCCACTTCAGGTGACGTCAGCATCCGCCAGGAAGAAAGCGTGCGCCGGCAGCTTCAGTCGCCTGCAACCAGCCGGCGGGTTAATTCTGGAGGAGAAGAAAAAAAAAAACAAGGAAAGCTTACGTTTACGTTTTTAGCTTTCGTTTTTTAAAGAGTTTATTTTTTTTTAAAAGTTTAAAAGACCCTCCTCCAAAGTTTAAAGGTGTTTAATTTTTTTTAAAAGAAAAAAGAATATATATATCCATATATATATATATATATATATATATATATATATATATTCAAAAAAAAAAAAAACACAAAAGCTAAAGCAAAAGCTAAGCATAGCTTTTCGAGATTTTTTTTTTTGGCTTTTGGGAAACCTTTATAAACCCCTCACGTGGGCTTCTTGCCACACATCTCTCGAGTTCTCAAGTTCTCAAGTTTTCAAGCTCTCAAGCTCTCGAGTTCGCTCGCACTTTCATTGTGCAAAGATCGAATTTTCTCTTCACGTACCCTCTTCACGATGTCGACCCAAGAATCAGAGTTGGAGCCCCTCGTGGAACGCGAAGGCTTGCCGGCTACGGAAGGCACTGATGCCGATCTTTTTGACGAGTTTGTGTCAAAATCAGAGTTCCAAGAGTTCAAAGTAGCTCTCGAAGCTTCTTCGATGGAACGTCAGGCACAAATCGTAGCCCAGATGCAGGCTTTGTAGAACTCCATCGCTCTATTGACCACTACCCTCTCTACTTTCTCGGGAATGGATACCTTGGCTTTTGCTTTAGGCCCCAATATTACTTTGGAACCGTTTGGGGGCGAGCAAAAGGAGCTAACCAAGGAGATTGTGGACACGTGGCTACACAAGTGGCAAGTTCACTTTCAGCTTCATCCATATGATGATGGAAAGAAGATACAGTTAGCAGCAGGTTTCCTGTCCGGCAAAGCTTTGCTTTGGTGGAAGGAACTGAACCCAAAGCCAACGACTTGAGCACAATTTGAAGACGTCTTCAAGAAAGAATTCCTCAAGAAAGAGGATGATTATGATGTTGTTGCCCGGTTTTCAGCTTTGACCATGACCTCGCAGCACCTCACTTATGAGGTCTACCTCCAGAAATCTCGTGACTTGCAGATGAAAGCTACAAAGATAGATCCCACTACTCTGTTGAGGTTTTTCGTAGCTGGTTTACTAGACTCGTACCGATTACAGGTTAAAAATAACAAATGTAAAACTTTGGACGAGGCCATTCATTTAGCTCGTATCTATGATGATACGATGGTCTCTTCCAAGTCGAAACCCGTTACCGAGTAGGGGAACAAGCATAAAAGAAAGTTCTCCGCACCTATGGCTAACACGACTGAAGGCAAGTCTTCGGACCAACCTTCGAAGAATACAAGTTCGACACCAGCCAAGAAGAAACGACTCCTTAGGGCTTTAAAGCTCAAGAAAGAAGGACGTTGTTTTATCTGCGAAGAAAAAGGACACATGCGTAATGAGTGCCCGAAGAAAAAGGGCACCAAGTCAAACGCAGGACCCAAGCCAAAGGCAGCTAACCAGTTGTCTTTGACAGGTACGTCAATTATTGTACTTTGACAAAATTTGTGTACCACAGATCCCGGACATTAGGTCCAAGATTCTGAGGGAGTGTCACGACGCCCCTTCTGCTGGACACCCTGGGGTACACAGGACACTATCATTAGTGAAACACACTTTTTATTGGCCGAAGATGAAAGGGTATGTAGAAGATTATGTTCTCAAGTGTCAGATTTGTCAGGCAAATAAAGCTGAACGCTTTAGACAGGCTGGGTTGTCGCATCCTTTGCAAATCCGAGGTAATAAGTGGGAAAGTATTTCCATGGATTTTATTACCGGATTGCCAAGAATACATCAAGGCCACGATTCTATTTGGGTTGTGGTAGATCGCTTGACAAAAATGGCTAGATTTTTACCGACCCGGAAGAATATTACAGCTCGCAATTAGCTCGGCAGTTTATCGAGCAATTGTTTAGACTGTACGGGTTACCGCAGGACATAGTCAGTGATAGGGACTCTTAAGTTTACGAGTGATTTTTGGAAACTTGTTTTCGAGAAGTTGGAAACAACTTTGAATCTGAGTTCCTCTGATCATCCTCAATCTGATGGCCAGACTGAAAGAGTGAATCAGATTTTGGAAGATATGCTTCGAGCATATGTATCCAAAAGACGGAGTTCATGGGAGGACTATCTTCCTATGTTAGAATTTGCATATAACAGTACTAAGCATACGAGTACAGGGTTTAGTCCTTTCATGCTTATGTATGGTTTTCAACCTAGATTACCTGTTACAGTAGGATTCTCAGGACTTCAGCATGATGTAGCACGTAATTTTTTGCAAGATATGCAGGAAATGTTACAAGTTGCAAAGGAATCTATTAGAAGTGCTCAAGACCGAGACAGATTTTATTCTAATAGACATCGTTCACCTAGAGAGTTCTCTGAAGGAACGATGGTATATTTGCGAGTTCCGAAAGATTTCGAGACTTTATGAACAGGTAGATCTCCGAAATTATCCCCTAGATACTGTGGACCATTTCGTGTTACACGACGGATTGGTTCAGTTGCATATGAATTGGATTTGCCTTCTCATGTGAAAGTTTATCCTGTATTTCATGTCAGTAGACTTAAGGAAGTACTGGGTGGAGCAGATCAGTTAGTTACTCCTCAAGAAATTATAGATGTCCAGGACATGACATTTGTTCCGCACGAACTTGAAAAGATTCTTGGATGTCGTGAACGAAGATTGCATCATACACTTATCACGGAATATAAGATCAAGTGGAAGGATCGTGTTGAGGAGGACGCTACATGGGAGACATTGACTGCTCTTCAGAGAGATTACCCTGGCTTTTTAGTGAGCTCAGGAGTGAGCTCTTAGAGGAAGGGGAGTATGTCATGTGCACAGTGGGTATCTACCGTGTGCTATACGCATGCAAGACTAGTTTCGAGGCTTGGGGAAGCTTGGAACTAGGCAGGCTGATTGACGAGCTGAGTTAGGGAAATACTAACGGGCGGGCACTTAAGTATGGACGGGCGGGCGGCCAAGTGTGGACACCCGATGACCAGCCAAGAGCCTATAAAAGGGTGGCCAAGGTTAGTTATTGGATATAGAGAGTCTCGTGAGTTTGTGAGAGCTCTATGGTCTTGGAGCCTGGATCTAGTGCAGACGTGCACCTGCTTTATGCAGCCGAATGCCAAGCTCCTCATCAACGCTTTGGTTAGAGCCACTAGAGTCATCATCCACATATGAGTGACCTGCTGACAGATCATGCACAAAAGGTTGATCTACCTTTTCCTTCCCTTTCTGTGATACATGTGTACCTGCATCATTTCTCAACCTGCCTGACCATGGGCTAACATTGGATCCACTGATCAAGGACTCCCCAGGTCTACTCAGCACCAGTGATTGCTGCCCTACATGTGGTGCAACATCAGCACTTCTTACATCTGCATCTTCTATTGCCTTTACTAATGCATCATTTTATGCATAAAAATCAATATTGGTGAAAGCAACACTTTTGCAATAAAAAAAATTCTTTTATGCACTACCTGTCCGTAAAGTCTCGTAATCTTTCGGAACTCGCAAATACACCATCGTTCCTTCAGAGAACTCTCTAGGTGAACGATGTCTATTAGAATAAAACCTGTCTCGGTCTTGAGCATTTCTAATAGATTCCTTCGCAACTTGTAACATTTCTTGCATATCTTGCAAAAAATTACGAGCTGCATCATGCTGAAGCCCTGAGAATCCTACTGTAACAGGTGATCTTGGTTGAAAACCATACATAAGCATGAAAGGACTAAACCCTGTACTCGTATGCTTAGTACTGTTATATGCAAATTCTAACATAGGAAGATAATCCTCCCATGAACTCTGTCTTTTGGATACATACGCTCGAAGCATATCCTCCAAAATCTGATTCACTCTTTCAGTCTGGCCATCAGATTGAGGATGATCTGAGGAACTCAAATTCAAAGTTGTTTCCAACTTTTCAAAAACAAGTTTCCAAAAATCACTCGTAAACTTAGAGTCCCTATCACTGACTATGTCCTGAGGTAACCCATACAGTCTAAACAATTGCTCGATAAACTGCCGAGCTAATTGCGTAGCTGTAATAGTCTTCCGGGTCGGTAAAAATCTAGCCATTTTTGTCAAGCGATCTACCACAACCCAAATAGAATCGTGGCCTTGATGTGTTCTTGGCAATCCAGTAATAAAATCCATGGAAATACTTTCCCATTTATTACCTGGGATTTGCAAAGGATGCAACAACCCAGCCTGTCTAAAGCGTTCAGCTTTATTTGCCTGACAAATTTGACACTTGAGAACATAATCTTCTACATATCCTTTCATCTTCGGCCAATAAAAAGTGTGTTTCACTAATGATAGCGTCCTATGTACCCCAGGGTGTCCAGCAGAAGGGGCGTCGTGACACTCCCTCAGAATCTTGGACCTAATGTCCGGGATCTGTGGTACACAAATTTTGTCATTACGGAATAGTAAACCATTCCGAATCATCCACTGACCTCCTGCAGCCTGAATGGTAGACTGCGCAGTCACCGAGTCTTGGTTAATCAATGAGCTCCCGTCCAAAATGGACCAAAATAACTATCAGTCCTGCAAAGCTCTCTCAATGACTGAAATAAGTCAGTAGAAATCTCGGTGAACGACAAAGTATTCACCTCTCTAATCCGACTAAGCGCATCTGCAATATTATTCATGGACCCTTTCCGATAACGGATCTCAAAATCAAAATCTTGCATTAACTCTGCCCATCGAGCTTTCCTTCCTCTCAAATCATCCGTATCACACACATACTTGATTGACTGATGATCAGTCAATACCACAAACTTGGAGCCATATAAATAATGTCTCCAAACCTTGAGAGCATGAATCACAGCATAAAGCTCCTTCTCAAGGGTTGGCCAACGAGATTGAGTGTCGTCTAGCTTTTTACTTTCAAAAGCAACCGGTCTACCATCTTGAAATAAAGCAGCCCCGATAGCATAGTCACTGGCATCAGTTTCAAGAACATAAGGCCGACTAGGATCAGGTAGTGCTAAGATAGGTGCTTCCTTGACTTTATCTTTCAAAAGCCTGAAGGCCATATCCAAATCGTTATTCCAAGTGATAGGCTGATTGGACTTACGTCCACGACCTTTCAATAAGTCGGTCATCTGGGTAGTGTGAGCTGAGAGTACTTCCGTACAGATTTCCGAAGAAAAACTACAAAACCGAGAAAAGAACGAAGTTGTTTCACTGTTCGCGGTATAGACCAGTCCAAAACCTTCTGAACTCGGTCATCTCAATCTATCTCTAGTGATCTTGTGTCCCAAGTAAATGATGTCGGTCATAAAGAACTCACATTTACTCAATTTAGCATATAGTCGATTATGTCTTAAAATAGATAAGACAATCGTGAGGTGTCTGACATGATCCTCAAGAGTACGACTATAAATCAAAATATCATCTAGAAACACCACCACAAATTTCCCCAAATGTTCACGAAAAAGATCGTTCATCATTTGCTGGAAAGTGGCTGGAGCATTGGTTAACCCAAAAGGTAATACGAGAAACTCGTAATGGCCATACCTAGTCCGAAAGGCGGTTCTTTCGACATGCCTTTCATGAATACGTGTCTGGTGGTAGCCAGTACGCAAATCTATCTTCGTGAAATATTTCGCTCCTGCTAACCGGTCAATTAGGTCATCTGATCTAGGGAGAGGATAACGGTTCTTAATAGTCAGCTTGTTTAATCTTTTGTAATCTATACACATTCTCCAAGTATTGTCCTTCTTTCTCCTAAGCAACACAGGTGCAACCCAAGGTGATTTACTTGGACGGATCTGGCCCATCCTCAAATAATCTTCGAGTTGTTTAGCCAACTCATCTTCCTCAGCTTGGCTCATCCTATAAGGTGGAATACTCACAGGATGAGCACCAGGGATCAAGTCAATACGATGATCTACTGCCCGTTCAGGTGGTAAACCCGATGGCAATTCCTTAGGAAATACGTCTTGAAATGAATCAAGTATCTTCTGTAATTCTTTGCTTTCAAACACACTTACTTCATTCACATCCAAGGAAGGGATGAGAAAAGAAGAAAGCGGAATCAAGACACAATGGAAAGCGGTGTACAAAGAAGAATCCATTATATTTCCAAAATCAATAGTATTTACAAGAGGTCCCTGAGAGGGATGGATACAATCACCTAAAATACTATACTTGGTGTCCCTATGCTGAAAAGAAAAAATATGACTAGACCAATCTATCAAGACGTCAAGAGTCTTAAACCACTCAATCCCTAATAACAAGTCTACATTTTCCAGATGCATAACATAGCATTTCAGAGTGTCTTTGTAGTCCTGAATCTGGATTGGAAGCATCTCCACCTTGCAATCCCAAACTTGTCTGCCCGCAGGTAGACGTACCTCATAGGTATGGTCGCTGAGGGTCGTGTCAAGACTCAATTTCTGCACAAGTTTGTAGTTAACAAAGTTATGCGAACTGCCAGGGTCTAACAGAATGTGAATTTTATGGCCATTCGCTTCTCCAAGTACTAGGGCGAGAAAGTACAGTAATTGACTTACCTGTCAAAGACAACTGGTTAGCTGCCTTTGGCTTGGGTCCTGCGTTTGACTTGGTACCCTTTTGCTTCGGGCACTCATTACGCATGTGTCCTTTTTCTTCGCAGATAAAACAACGTCCTTCCTTCTTGAGCTTCAAAGCCCTAAGGAGTCGTTTCTTCTTTGCTGGTGTCAAACTTGTATTCTTCGAAGGTTGGTCCGAAGACTTGCCTTCAGTCGTGTTAGCCTTAGGTGCGGAGAACTTTCTTTTATGCTTGTTCCCCTGCTCGGTAACGGGTTTTGACTTGGAAGAGACCATCGTATCATCATAGATACGAGCTGAATGAATGGCCTCGTCCAATGTTTTGCATTTGTTATTTTTAACCTGTAATCGGTACGAGTCGGGTAAACCAGCTACAAAAAACCCCAAAAGAGTAGTGGGATCCATCTTTGTAGCTTTCATCTGCAAGTCACGAAACTTCTGGAGGTAGACCTCATAAGTGAGGTGCTGCGAGGTCATGGTCAAGGCTGAAAACCGGGCAACAACATTGTAATCATCCTCTTTCTTGAGGAATTCTTTCTTGAAAATGTCTTCAAATTGTGCCCAAGTCGTTAGCTTAGGGTTAAGTTTCTTCCACCAAAGCAAAGCTTTGCCGGACAGGAAACCTACTGCTAACTGTATCTTCTTTCCATCATCATATGGATGAAACTGAAAGTGAACTTGCCACTTATGTAGCCAAGTGTCCACGATCTCCTTTGTTCTCTGCTTTTGCTCGCCCCCGAACGGTTCCGGAGTAATATTGGGGCCTAAAGCTGAAGCCAAGGTATCCATTCCCGAGAAAGTAGAGAGGGTAGTGGTCAAGAGAGCGATGGAGTTCTGCAAAGCCTGCATCTGGGCTGCGATTTGTGCCTGACGTTCCGACGAAGAAGCTTCGAGAGCTACTTTGAACTCTTGGAAATCTGATTTTGACACCAAATCGTCAAAAAGATCGGCATCGGTACCTTCCGTAGCCGGCAAGCCTTCGCGTTCCACAAGGGGCTCCAACTCTGATTCTTGGGTCGACATCCTGAAGAGGGTGCGTGGAGAGAAAATTCGATCTTTGCACAACAAAAGTGCACGGGAACTTGAGAGCTTGAGAGCTTGAAAACTTGAGAACTTGAGAACTCGAGAGATGTGTGGCAAGAAGCCCACTAGAGGGGTTTATAAAGGTTTCCCAAAAGCCAAAAATCTGCAAAAGCTAGGCTTAGCTTTTGCTTTAGCTTTTGTATTTTTTTTGAATAAATAAATAAATAAATAAATAAATAAATATATATATATATATATATATATATATGGATATATATATTCTCTTTTCTAAAAAAAAATAAACATCTTCGAAACCTTAGAGAGGGGGGGTTCTTTTAAAATTTAAAAATTTTAACCTCCCCTAAAAAAAACAAAAACGAAAGCATTAAAAAAAAACGTAATGCTTTACTTGTTTTTTTTTTTTCGCTTCCCTCCTGGATTAGCCCGACGGGCTACCATCGTGGACTGCTAATGTCAAGACCACCGGCTGCTTTCTTGCCGTCGCCTGCACGCCTGCCGTCGGATGATGAAACCGGCATCTTCTGCGCCTGCGACAGCCTATGCAAGCACGGCTATATGGCCACGTGGGCCTGGGTGCTGCCTGGGTTGGCTACGCAGGCCTGGCCTGGGCGCAGGCCTGGCTTGGGCACCAGCCCGCTTGGCCTAGGCGCCGCCTGGGCTGGCTGCGCTAGCCTGACCAACTAGCTGCGCAGGCCTAAGGTGCCTGCAGCAGCAGCCGCCTGTAGCCCAACGCGAGCAACACCTCCAGCGTGCAAATCCGCCAACATGCCACCTTCTCACAATCGCATGCGCGCTCTCTCTCTCTTGCGCTAAAAAGCAACGAAAATCAACATGCTTTTTTTTTCTCTGATTTCTCTCATGCGACTGCACAAAACTCTCTCTCTTCCTTGCAAAGCAAGCAACCCTACTACACTACCATCTCCCATCAACAACATGGGTTTCTTTGATGAAGGAAAACACATACTAAACTGAAAACTGCAGTATGTACAGAAAAAAAACAGCAAGTTTTTTAACACATACCGTACTTCGACCTCTTCTTCTCTACCTACCGACTTGCTCGTTCACGAGGTATGCTCTGATACCACTGTCAAATCCCCACGGATCCCCTCGTGATCGATCTTGGTTCGAAACTCGAATCCTGCAACAAACGAACAAACAAACAAGCAAGGGGGTGCAAGCCTGACTCACCTCCTAACCATGACAGCCGTGGACAAGCCCACAGTCTTGGCTGTCCCCACCGAGCCACGAGCTGAGCTAACTAGATTGACGTACCGACCAATCTCCTCCTCGCGACGTCCCATACCGCCACGAAGCTGCCCTCGCGGGTCTCGAGATTGCTGCCGGCCTCGGCTGCACAAAGCAGGTGTACGTCTGCACTAGATCCAGGCTCCAAGACCATAGAGCTCTCACAAACTCGCGAGACTCTCTATAATACAATAACTAACCTTGGCCACCCTTTTATAGGCTCTTGGCCGGTCATCGGGCGTCCACACTTGGGTGCCCGCCCGTCCATACTTGGGTGCCCGCCCGTTAGTATATCCCTCACTCAGCTCGTCAATTAGCCTGCCTAGTTCCAAGCTTCACCAAGCCGCGAAACCATTTTTGCATCTAAATGAAATATTCTAATTACTCCATGTACATATTCACCTATGAATATGCATGGATATCACTGATATTAATTATTACATTTGATTTTTATGCATAGAAAGATGCATAAAGAAATTTTTTTATTACAAAAGTGTTATTCTCATTAAATTTGTTTTTTATGCATAGAAAGATGCATAAAGGAACTTTTTTAATTACAAAAGTGTTATTCTCATTAAATTTGATTTTTATGCATAGAAAGATGCATAAATGAACTTTTTTAATTACAAAAGTGTTATTCTCATTAAAATTGATTTCTATGCATAGAAAGATGCATAAAGGAATTTTTCTTATTACAAAAGTGTTATTCTCATTAAAATTGATTTTTATGCATAGAAATATGCATAAATGAACTTTTTTATTACAAAAGTGTTATTCTCATTAAAATTGATTTTTTTGCATAGAAAGATTCTTAAAGGAAATTTTTTTATTACAAAAGTGTTATTCTCATTAAAATTGATTTTTATGCATAGAAAGATGCATAAAGGAAAATTTTTAACTACAAAAGTGTTATTCTCATTAAATTTGATTTTTATGCATAGAAAGATGCATAAAGGAATTTTTTTATTACAAAAGTGTTATTTTTATAAAAAAAATATTTTTATGCATAAATGCATGCGTATAGCACACGGTAGATAGGCACTGTGCACATGACAGTCTTCACTTGCCTTCTGAGCATATCCTCCAGCAACACGGTGGGCTTTGTATTTGTCCAAAGTACCATCTGCATGAAACTTGACTTTGAAAATCCATTTCACACCAATCACATGACGATGTAAAGGCCATGGCACCAAAGGCCAAGTGTGATTTCTCTCAATAGTGGACAATGGACATCTTTGCTTCCATGGCGTGTCGCCCACTGCGGCTATGTAAGAGCCTCCTCTGGACTCTCAGGCTCATTGATCTCCTGGAGAGAGCTCATGAGAGCATAAACATAGAGACGACAAAGCTAATGACAAAAGCGTTTCTCTGTTCAAGTCTTAGAACGAGCTTGCTCGCTTCTCATCCGGGGTCGAAAAACAAAAACATGATTCACCGTGTGATGAGATGTGGAAGCCCGAGATGAATAGCGAGGTCCAAGGATGGTGGTAGAGATTTGGTTATGGAGCTGTGCATCAGTGAGACCAGAATCTCTAAAGAGCCGCTGAACCCACCGAGGTAGGCTAGCCCTCCTCTCAAAGCGTGAAGAAGAAGAAGATCCAACTGCAGTAGAGGACTCATCCGATGTTGCTGGGAGAGGTGATGAAGTAAACATTGGTGGGAGTAATCTCGGAGTCAAAGCAAGACTTGTAGAGGGACTCGGAGATGCAGAAGCTGGTGCAATAGGGACTGGTGGTGGTTGTGAAGTAGCAGCTGACATTGGAGTTGTAGCAGCAGCAGGAGGAGGAGCTGGACGTGTGAGAGGTATAAGATCACTAACATCTGCCGAGAATGGATCATCCAAAAAATCTGGAGATGCATCAGGTGGAGAGGAGTCGATGCAAAACAAGCTCTCATCAAATTGAGCATCACGGGAAATGATGATGTCATCAATCTCCGGATCCCAAAAGCGGTACCCTGCCAAACAAGCTCTCATCAAGTTGAGCATCACAGGAAATGATGATGTCATCAATCTCCGGATCCCAAAAGCGGTACCCTGCCAAACAAGCTCTCATCAAGTTGAGCATCACGGGATATGATGATGTCATCAATCTCCGGATCCCAAAAGCGGTACGCTTTGGATCTCAAACTATAGCCTGTGAAGATCATCCTCTTTGACTTTGGTGTGCGTGTGGTCCTCTTCTGATCTTGGACATGCACATAAGCAACACAACCGAAAACATGTAGGTGAGAAACAGAAGGCTTGTGTCTTGTAAAAGCCTCCTCTGGAGTCATCCTCTCAACCGCTTTTGTGAGAGAGTGGTTAATGAGATATAGTGAGGTAGCCACAACTTCAACCCAGAAAGCAGGAGGGAGACCTACATGATCATGATGCAACAAAGCACGAGCCATCTCTTTTACAGCTCGGTTCTTCTCTGTTCCACAAATCCATTCTGTTGAGGAGTGTAAGGTACTATGGTCTGTCGATGAATGCCAGAATGCCCTTCGACACAAGCAAGTCATCAAACGGTACAAACTAGCCACCGTTATCAGTCTGGAGAAATGAAACTGTACCCTAGACTGATTTTCCACCATCGTGATCCAGGTCTGAAAACTGGCAAGAGCATCTGACTTGTGATTGCGATGTATGCTACTTTGGTAGATCCCTCCTCTGGAACTTTTTCCTTGCCCTTGTCTTTGGTGTTGTCCTTGTCAGATGCTTTGGAAGCATCCTGGGCTTTATACTTGGCTTTGGCTGCTCGAGAGCTATCGTGATGAGCAAAGCAGCAAGCCTCACTATGACCTGTCCTGCCACAGTAATCACATTCATTGCTTTTGTCCTTGGACTCCTTTGAATCCTGTTTACCCTTGCCTTTGCCTTTGTTTTTGTTGTTGTTGTTGGAGTTTCCTTTTTCGCCTTTGCCTTTGCCCTTGTCCCAGGCAACAAAAGAAGATTCTGACTTGCCTTTTCCGCGAAGCCCAAGTATGATAGTTGGTTGCTGTAAGCTTCATGGAGTCACTGAAGCAGTAGAGAAATCTCCTGAAGCCATGTCCTTTGGCAAGAAACCTTCACTGAAGCAAGAGGGCTGTAAAAAAGAAACAGCAAATAACCTCCTCTCAAGCTGTGCACAGCAAGAGGAGAGAGAAGAAAGGGAGGGAGGGTGGGAAACAGAAAGAGAGAAAGCAAATCTCTCAGGAACCTGTCCTCAGCACCTAGAAGAGGGACTCAAGGCTCAGCCTCCAACAGCAAAAACGCAGCAATCCCAGGTATCAGATGCAGAAAAATGCAGCACTCTTGAGGAAGCCTCTGCTCCCTAAAGAAAACGCAGCACTTTCCTGCCTGTAGGTCAGCTTTGTGCTCTAATATCATGAAAGAAAGTAAAACACAGGTGTAGGCCCAGGTACAAGACCTGCAGTATGCTAGAAACTGTTGTTTGATGCTGAAAATTAGCACGAGGGAAGCCCGTAGGTGCGTTACAAGATAAGAAGCAGAAGCATCTGCTAATGACCTTAGGTGAGAGCCCAAAAATGAGATGGAAAATAATGGAAGAGGTGTGATGCTATATATATAGCATCATGATGCCCTAGTTGGCCTGTCTGCAGCAGGCCGACAGCATATCATGGGCAATAAATCCATAAAACACCTCAAATAAATGCCTAAAAATACCCAAAAATAGGCTTTACATATGGATGCATTTGACATTAGTGCATGAGTATGAGCCCATAACGTTTCTGGATGTCAAGAAGAACCAACGCTCTGAGGCAGAGACCTTGCACCAGCCACAGAATCAGAAGACTCAGCCTTGTAGAAAGGATGCAAAAGCATAGACCGGACTCTTATTTCTAGAAGAAGTTGAAGCTCAGAAGAGGGAGAACAGATGTTTGAGTTGCCATGAAGTGGTACAATCAATCAAAGTATTGCCTCAAACTCCAGGTTTTCACTCCAGGCACACCACCAACAACTAATATTTCAGGCACAAATGGGCTGGTTTGATCCAGGCAGTACGGAGGACTTGATTTCTCTGAGTATTGTTGGCGGCAAAGTTGTCCGTAACACCTAGGGGAGTTCACAGTTTATCTTGTGCTTTCCTGGGTTGTGTATGTTACACAGATTCAGCACAGAATATGGAGCTTAAGATGCATGGTTGGAGATAGAGGAACGTTCACAGTAGCTTGTGTATCCCACCCATTGAGTTAAAGGAGACGGTGAGGGCAGTGGGTGTAAGCCCTTTACAAGGGGGAAATTAAGGTAAAAAGGTCTTAATAAGGCCCATTACTGCGGGTTGGCCCGGCTGATCAATGGTAGGGGGAGGGAAAAGCCCACAAACAGCCCTGCCCCTAGCTCCCATTCCTCATTTCACTCTTCATCTTCCACAGCAGCGGTACGGAGCTCCTTTGTATCCTAAAGTGCCTCCAGCAGCCCAGAAATCAGCAATAAGCAAGTTGCCTGGGCAGAATACCTGATAGGATGGAAGGTGACGGAATCTGAAAGGGTTCCTGGTTTGTTGATGCAGCACAAGTGAGGTAACATAGTGTTTCAGCAATAGAGGTGGAGCTGGCTGCTGTTGTTTTTTCTCCTGGAATTTGACCAGCCCAAAAAATAGGGGTCTCTTTTTTTTGCTTTGGCTTCTTGTATTCCTTAATGCATTGATGTAAGTGTCATGTTTAAGTGAATGGTTTATGACACTCACCATGGAAGGTTAACTGCCCATTTTCCATAGGTGCTGTCCCCATTTTGCCAGGGCTTATGTGTTGTCAATATAGAAAGGGTTATTTAGTTAAGATTGACATCGATAGGTGGATTGCTGCATTGTAAAGATGGAAAAGGAGTGCTAATGTTTCTGGTTATGCAGGTATGGAAGACTTGTGCAATAGGTTGTGAGTTTCGAGGTTCTGTCGCTCTTGAAGGTGCAAGTAAAGCTGACGCTATTTTCGGGTTAATAAACGAGCCTGGCATAGAGTTTGTGGTGCGCTCCATGGAGTCTGCTCAGTATTATCCTGAGAACGATATAGCAAACGCACGAGGGTACACAGGATTTTACTTCAATTTTTTGGATTCTCAAGCTCAAAGGTAAAACCTAACTGTTTAAACACTTATCTGCTTCGACTGTCTCCAGGAAAGGCTACACGGTAGTGATGACCACAAGTCTTGCATCCGATGTGCCTGTGGGATACTTCTCCTGGGCGGAGTATGATTTGATGGCTCCTCCAAAGAACAAAACTCAAAAGGCTGTTGCAGCAGCTTTCATTTCCAATTGTGGGGGTCATAACTTCCGGCTTGAGGCACTCACAAAGTTAAGAGAGTTTGGTGTTCCTGTTGATTCCTATGGAGCTTGCCTTCGGAATCAAGATGGTCGTGGTGAGTGTTAACTGCCTTACTCTCTTGTATGTATGATGGGGCGTGCAAGCAGGTAGACATTGATTTTGCATCTAGTAGTCCTGCCACATTGAGGCTGGTTGTAGCAGAGGTAATTTGAGTAAATGCACCTTCATAGACAACCTTTGCAGCTCCATGCTTCATCTTCTGTATATTTTTGCATCAAACAGTTGCATTCTCAAAACACGGAAAGGAAAAGACGTGTGTGGCCTCATGGTCCGCATGTTTCTACCTGTTCTCGACAATGAGAGTCTTCCATCTGTATATTATGCTTAGTCAATTTGGTCCCTTTCTGTGTGCACTTCTCTGAGGCATTCTTGTTTATATTCAATTTGCATTGTTGTGAGGTCTTTCTGCGTGTGTGTATGGAGTGTGCATGTGCGCGCGCGCGCACACGCACACACACACACACACACACACAGCTATATCAAGTCTTCAAAGATCCAATGGGTCTATGAGACCAAAAGTAGTACAACAATCCATGAAATACTGAGCCATGGAAAATACTAAAAAAGACTCAAAAGAGACTAACTATCTGTCTATCTCAGCATCATAGTAGTGGATACATGTGAGAATACAAAACAAGGTAGAGCTCATGTCCATAGCTTGTGGAGGGGCATCCCTGTGTCACTGAGGTATCTCCCTGATCTGAAGTTGCTGCATGGAGGGCTGCTGTGGAGCAGGGGACTGTTGTTGGATGTGTTGCAGTTGGGAGGCTCTGTCCAGGGTGATTCTAGGGGGCTGTGATGGGCCCTGTATCAGCTCAGTATGGCGTTGGCATGTGCAAATGTAATGCTGCTCTGTCTTGACCTCTGTAGAGTAAAGTCTACCGATCCTGTTCTCCCTGTTGATACTCTTTGCTTTCACTGTCTCCACTACTCTAAAGGCGATGAGATAAGATTTGAATCTGGCCAATCATGAGCCGCATGGCATGTGACATGTGTCTGTGCAGATACCCCGGCCGTTGGATGAATCCATCCGCTGTGGTCTGCAGAAGGTGATCTCGGTAGAACTGCATCTTCGATTGCAACTCCTATACGTGCGCGCGCGCGTGTGTGTGTGTGTGTGAGAGAGAGAGAGAGAGAGAGAGAGAGAGAGAGAGAGAGAGAGAGAATTTGGCTGATTAGCCTACTTTTTGAGAGTAGCAGTTAATAAACTGGAGACTCTACGCGATTACAAGTTTAGCTTGGCTTTTGAGAACTCAAATGAGGATGACTATGTTACAGAGAAATTTTGGCAGTCCCTTGTGGCAGGTAATCTAAAGCTATGTGTTTTTGTAAGTACACACACATTGTTTATTCTGTGTGGGTTTCTGTTAATATTTGTCTTCTAACTCTTCAGGTTCAGTACCGGTTGTGATTGGAGCACCCAACATCTATGATTTTGCACCCTCCTCTAAGTCGATCTTGTACATCAAGAGTGTCAATGACATTGAGCATGTGGCAAAGCAGATGAAGCACCTTGCAACTCATGACGATGCTTACAATGCCACACTAAGGTGACCTATGGCAAATAGATTTTTGATAGGATATGATGCAGCAGAATTTTTTTTTGAGCTTAGATAGGCTTTGATATTGTGCAGTTGATCTTACATGGAGGATGTGCAGTTGGAAATATGAAGGCCCCTCGGATGCATTCAAAGCTTTGGTTGACATGGCAGTGGTGCACTCTTCATGCCGTCTTTGCATTCACCTAGGGACCAAATTGAGGCTGGAAGAAGAGAAGCAGCAGAAGAGACCTTGTCAATGCAAAGATGCTTCTGTCACCACATACCATCTCTATGTAAGGGAGAGAGGAAAATTCGAGATGGAGTCGGTCTTTTTGAGGCAAGATTCTTAACCCTGGATGGTGCTTCTGTCTTCATTGCTTAGGTTTGCTTTGTTTATCTTTTAATCAAAAGGTAACATGGTTTTGCTCAGGTGTTGGGTGTATTTGTTTCCAGGTCCAACAACATGACTTTGGCTGCTCTTCATCATGCCATAGTTTCAAAATTCACATCCATGAATTATATGCCCATTTTTAAGTCCGGCCGGCCCAAAGTGATCCAAGGAGATGATGCATTAAGGATCCACAGGGTCTATCCTGTTGGCATGACTCAACGCCAGGCATTGTATACATGGAGATTTCAAAACAATGAAGATCTCCAAACTTACATGGCGGAGAACCCCTGTGCGAATCTCGAAGTGATATTTGTATAACTTTCTACCTTGTATACAGCAGCAGATTCTTTGCTAGAGCTGATTAGGCTCAAGCTGTGATTGGGCATAGCTGTATCATCATAGCAAATATGCAAGTTAGCATTCAGGAGGTTATATGCAGGGGAGACCTAGATTTTCCTAAGCTTGTAACAACTGTTATGAAGGCTGGAGCTGATCTGATGTCTGCTCTGCCATGACACACCAGCTTAACACTGTGTTGAACACTTGCAGCTTTTCATGGGTGGTCAACCACTCGACGGTTTCTTTCGTGGGTGGCTGAAGCTTGCAATTCCACGTGTCTGCTTAGGCCGGCACACCACACGTGTGCTGAGAATCCGTCTTGTTTACTCCCTGTTGGCATGGGATAGCAAGAGCCCTTGGCATTTCTAGTTTTTGGATATACCAGGGGATTTTTGTCGAATCCCATTTTCTGGCTATTCGTACAAACTAAGTTTCCAGATTTTGACAATAAATGAATTCAGTGCAGGCCATATATGTGATGTCAGTTGCTCTGTAAAAAGCATGTCCTGTATTGAAGCTGATGGTGACGTAAAAAGAGAACTTGAGATCTCTCGGGGGCATCCCTTGAATGAAATGACCTTGAACCTAGCAGATGATAGAAAACCACTGACATCTACTAAACCTAGCAGAAGCTTAAACTTGATCTTGGTTTTGGAAATATGCCCTTGTGCCAAACCTGCAAGCCCGCCCCCGCTTGCAAAAGATTGCAAGTTGTACAAAAGGAGGTTTCCAGAGTGCGGACAGGGTAGTGTTAGCAGAGACTGTGAGTGAGGCCTTTATTAAGAGCAGGGTCTTTATTGGTCCTTTCCTTGGAGCTATAGTAGAAACAGGCCACCGATTTCTTTAGCACTGATAAAATTGTGAGTGAGGCCTTTATTAAGAGCAGGGTCTTTATTGGTCCTTTCCTTGGAGCTATAGTAGAAACAGGCCACCGATTTCTTTAGCACTGATAAAATTATCCTGCCATTGTCTCATCTTTGTTATGTCTTGTTTTATGAGCTGGGGTTGTAAGTGGCACAAAATGTGCCCAGTAAACCCGAAGGAGAACGCTTTTGTCACTCCGTTGTCTCATCTCAAGAACCAAAAGGCCTAGATATCTCGGACCTCTGTATTGGTTTATTGTGACAGGATCCAAAACGCTCTGTAAAAGGGCAAGGGTATCTCTGTTGAATCTCATAGTAGACATGGCACCTATCAAGTCAATGCCCCTAGAAAATACTATGAGCAACCCTCAACATTGGTTCTCCTACCAAACATGTTTTGTGTCCTAGGCAATATGAGTGACCTTTGATTTGGCCAATAGCATGTGACGTACTGCCAGTATCTTAGTGCCTAAATGAAGCCTTCACCAGTGATGCAAAAAAAATCTTAGGTTGGCTATATTAAGAACACCCAAATAAAATCAGCAAAATTCCATCAACAATGGTCCATTTTTGTACAAGTTAGTTTCCATTATGACTGTTGCACATCTAATGCACCCAAAGCTGCTTTGAACATTTTTAAGTCTTTGTTTTCTTTAAAAGCCACTGATATAAACCAAAATTTTGCTGTACTTGGTGAATCAATAGAAGCCACATCCATGCTTACCAGGTTTAGGTGGATGGGAGTGATCTGTGTTTGGACATAGAGAGTCTAGCATAGAGATTGGTTGATCATAGGGGGACTTGGATTATGCGTGATATAGGTTTTGTGGCTCATTTGAGGGAGAGTTCTTTGGTGAGACTCTTAACATTGGGAGAGAGGGTCCTCCCAATAGGGATGTGTGGTATGGGACATGCATGCCTTTTGAGTGTGATCTATGCTAAGGTTGCATTGGTCTCTAGCTCAAAGGTGGCTTATTGTTATATTTGGTTTGGAGTGTATATAGTTGGGTAGTGAGTGCTAGCTGAACCGACCTATGTTGTCATGGATGTATATGTTGTTTATGTGTAGATGCTTGGATGAGCTTTATGGTATGTTTATGCACGTATCGATCTTGGGCACACAAAGGTAAGTGGACTTCTTACTTGGGGTGTGTGTGTGTGAGAGGGAGAGAGAGGGGGAGAGTAGTAACACAATGTGTAATCGTGCACGGTGTTGCTAGTGTGTTTGAAGGGGCACCTACGTATACTTGTGCATTATCTCATCATGTGAAAACTTATTATGTTACATCCAATAGGGGGAAAAAGTTTGTAAAAAATTTATCAAAATTGATTAATTAGCGAATGAGATGCTTTTTTGTTCAAAGGTGCTTGTAAGGTTTTTTGCATTACTTCTTTGCCAGCACGTACAAATTGATCTTGCGCTTTACCAAACTAGCTAGGGACATTCTACCACTAATCTTTATGTAATGGCATGTAAACATATTTTTGTTGGTAAAAGGAGTTGTAGATTTGTGGGTGGTTGTTGGAGCTAATTTGGGTTGAAGATCAAGGATGCCATATGAGGTTTCTATAAAGACAACATCTAGAGCCTTTGAGAATCAATATGGGCATCTACATACCCTTCTTTTTGAGGAACTTATATGGTTGTACAAAGTCCACATGCATTTCCAATACTTACAATGTAGACTTTGGGGGTAGATTTAGTTAGGGGGGCATCATTGTGTGCCACTTCAATCAATGCTTCAAAAGTAGTGTTGTGTGCCCACTTCTATCAATGTTTCAAAAATGGTGTTGTGAGACACTTGTGCTTGTATTAGTGCTTATAATAGGCATTTGACAATTAATTTTCTCTTATTGATGCCATTGTGAGCACTACTTTAAAGGCCATGTGTTATTAGTTCTCTAATTCCTCATAATACATATTTATTTCAAGAGAAGGGCTTGATTTAAAGAAGGTCCAAAATCTTCAATACAAAAAGCTAATAATGAAACATGTGAAAAATCAGCTTAAGGACAAATTGCAAAACATAATTTCACATAATACGACTATTTAGATGGATAGTGGCTAGAGGATGAATAGTCACAATAAATGATCATATTACATAGCATGTTATGGGAAAAAATAAATTACTTTTATTAATTAATATCACCTTCCATTGGATTTTTTCAAAGACATTTAAGAAATACATGATGAGATGTGAGCCATCTGAACGTTGAATTCATGTATCAATAATACATGAAGATATTATTTTAATAATGTGATCAAGAAAATCTAAGTTTAATGAATATTATGTCAATGAAGAAATGCCTTGTAGTTCGAAAAACATCATTGGCCAAGAAAACAAATTCCTAATTATTATGGCATATGTTTGCATGATGTGTATAGGTCATTTGGTCTTTAAATACTGTGTGCATTATGTGTCATGTGCTATGGATTATTATTCTAATATATTAATCATCTCATGATTGTGTTTATGCTTTCCCTTATAAAACTGACAAAATCTTAAAATGAATCTTTGCTTCTATTCTATGAGGATACTATGTCCCAGGTGACTAGCTAGGTATGACATATTGCATTCAATATTCATCTTTTTTGGGTGTCAAAAGACTACTTTGTGTAGAAGTGCATAACAAACCATGCAAATTATATTGTACAAATGCCAAACCAACTAAATTGAGTTTTGACTAAGAATAAGACAAGAACAAGAACATAAGGAAATTATATCCCTACTATGTATATCGAACAAATATTAAAGCTACATCTAACAAAAATTAAAGCTACATCTGAGATTTTCCAATCTTGAAAGTAGCACCCCCCCCCAAAACACACACACACACACACACACACACACACACACACACACACACACACATGCACACCCACGCTTACGCAATTACGCATGCAGCCATGCATACGTGTGCCCATGCACAAAGAGAGAGAGAGAGAGAGAGAGAGAGAGAGAGAGAAAATCTAAGACAATTTCAAAGCTATTTATTGCATGATTTTGCATTGGATTTTAGTAAAACATCTATTTTGAATTTATCTAGATAGAAAACCTAATTGTATTTGAGTATAAACCTTGTGCACCTTGTCACCTTGTCTCTAGTTGCTAACAAACATAGCATGTCATACATAATGCATTTAATTTCAAAACTTGCCAAGAAGAGAATGTTAAGGGGAGCCTCTCAAAGCAAAAAAAAACAATCAATTAAAAAAAAACCAAAGGTAGGATTCTAGTATAATCATGAAAGTAATTCCCAACCCGTATTAAAAAAAAACTATACTTCTGTTGAGAAGTGCAGCAAATAAAGAAAAAACCTTAAAGTTTATAATAAATATAAAAGGCTACAAGGCCTTATGTAATCAACACTGGAAGTGATGGGAGCACATATGAATTGATGGAAAGAAGGTTGGAAGCATAAATAAATTGATTAAGAGAATGCTAAGTGTCGATGATGAGTTGAGTTGCAATTCGAAAGCAACCTCGATATTGACAGTTGAGTGAATAATTATAAAGGCCAGTTGAGTGAATAATTATAAAGGCATCCACAATAAGGCTGACAACATCTTTGAGCCAATCCTTCTTCAAAGGGGTGGTTCCTCCTTTCAAAAGGGAGGTCTTAGGTTGTCACGTATTACCTCAAAAAACAAGGTATGTTGCCCCATGGAAAACATATATTAGATCCTCTTATCAATATTCCACCATGACATCATGGCTTTTGGCCAATTGCTCAACCTCCTAGTAGAAAAAGCTACTTGTGCTCACATTCCTACTCCACTGCCAATTCATTATGGTTCTCAATACATCGGATAAGGAGTAATGATTGGAAAATAGGCTATGTGGGCACTACCTCTCACACAACACTACTTTTCTCACATACACTCAAAAGATAGAGAAGACAAAGAGATGCACTCTATCACCTACTAATCATTCAAGCAATCCCTCTAATTATATTAGTAAAGAGATGCACTCTATCACATACGAATCATTCAAGCAATTTGTCTCTTAATCATGCACATTACCAAACTAGAACACATGAGAGGCATCACAAAAGAAAATATAAGATAGAGAGAAGGGACTAGACTCAAGCTTGGGTAATAGGATTCCTTTCTCATCAATCTTAGAAGTGTATTATATACATGACTATTTTTCTACATGAGGCCTCCCAAAGGATTTGTGTCTAGGGTGCCTATGGTAAAGAATACTATTTACAAAAATGGTTTTGACTCATAGATATATGCTTTGGAGCTTGGATATCAGTTATCTCTTATTCATGATACACATAATGTACACACAATAATGTTAGTCTAGCAGAGAAGCGAGAATTCTCATTCCATGCAGAGTAGATAGGATGCTAAATTTTGTATTCCTTCCTTATTGGACCCAATCAGGGAAGAAAGGATGAGGGAAAATAGTACCCTCTAGAGAGAGGAAACACCTCTCAAAAGAACAAGGGTAACCACTCCCTCAGAGACTAGAGTACCAGCTCAAGGAGCTTGGGAACCCGAGAGACTACATAGCCATGAATAGGGAGTTATGAGCCTTCTAGTACTTAATGGATACTGGTAGTGGGATGCCCTATGACACATACGGCCAATAATGTGCTCCTAGAACACCTTACCCAAATCATCAGTTGGAGTACTAGCCTATGGGAATGCAGTGCCATCTTATGCACCAGTACCTCCCAAAGTCAAATAAAGATATGTAGGCCCAATGGCCCCGAAACCAATAGTTGACCCTACAAAACTTAGAGCGTAAATAAGAAGAATTCTAGATATTGTTCCTATGGTGGTGGTCAAACTGCCTAGAGGAATGAGGGGGGAAGAATATGATCATGGCCATCTAAGGATTAGAGCCTCACACATATCCAAGATAGTGTCCAAGTAAGAAGGATCAGATGATCCCTATAGCCACCTCACTACATTTAGACAAATCTGCATGGTTGAGAGGGTAATTGATCCTAGAACTTAGATAGATGCCTTCGGATTGACTCTAGAAGAAAATGAGTTGTTATGGTTCCAAATGCTAGAAGATTCATAAAAAGGGACCACGAAGGTTCTCAAACTAGCATTTTAACATGGGCTTCTTTAATTGTACCACTTTCAGCTTAGTTATATAATCGTACGAATTTCAGTAGCTTTTTAGCATGAGTATGTGAGAGATTGTATCAATCGCCACACGAGCTTTTTAGCATGAGTCTGTGAGGAAAAATCGAGCCAAACTACGATGATCTCATTGTTCTTAGAGGAATTAATTGAATAATGCATTGTATGCTAGAAGACATGTGGAGCATTGCCTAGATGTGATAATAGATTTTGACAATAAATTTACAGGTATCCCTTCTATGGAAAGTAGACACTAGCATTGCCTAGATGCGATAATAGATTTTGACAATAACTTTACAGGTATCCCTTCTATATGGAAAGTAGACACTAGTGAAGTGTTGGTGAAGTATTGCCTAGATGCCAATAGATTTTGATGATAACTTTATAGGCATACCTTCCATAGAAAGTAGAAGCCCAAACTCTTTGGTCAAAATAGAACCCAACGTCAAAATTCAAGACACTAGGAAATTTACGTTAACTATCTAGACTATTTCCCTAGAATCCCACCCATAAGTGAATATCATTTGGGATAACCAGGACCAATAATGTGACACACAAAAAATTGACTACCTTAATGTAAATAGCATCGGGAGCCTACAGACCATGGGACATTAATAGCCCAATGCAAGGTCCTCTTACTTGTTTTAGACGTCAAGGCACCCACAGTGGTTGAATTCCCCATAAAAACAAATCTCTAAGCGGTAACAAAAAAATTGCCACCCTTAGATAGATGGTGCATTAGGTGTGGCATCCATCACTTGATCAATGAGATTGCTCACATATGCCCATAACTTTAAATCCATCTACATTGCACCCTTAGATAGATGGTGCATTAGGTGTGGCATCCCCATCACTTGATCAATTTGCCTGCAAATTCAAGCATTACACCCTAGCCACCACCAGCAAGCTTTAGGATAGCTTTTGGATAGTGAGTGTCATAAGCCAACCTTCTTTAGAAGCTTTAGAAGAAGAACAAGAAGTACTAGCAAGTATTGTGGCTAGGGAACATGATCAACAAAAGGAATCCTCAGCCTACGATCCAAGCACCAGAAACTTCTAAAAGTGTCACAAAACAAGAAATGAGGTAAGGAATGTAGCAAGGGAAAATCTACATTTCCCCCTTCAAATGACTCAGATTTAGTGGGGGCAATTTGGACACCAATAATAGGGTATTGTTTTTCTCTTGGTTCGAGATGCATTTCTTGGATCAATAAGTAATAGCCCACTGTTGCACTCTCAACGTGTCCAAAGTTACATGCTTTTGCATCATGTGTGAGAAATTTCTAGCTAAGGAGGATTCTACATGATATGGGAGTGGTGCAGAAGTAGCCTATAATGCTACAATGTGACAACTAGAATTGCATGGCCATTGTTTGGAATCCTATGTATCATGCTCATATGAAACATATTGAGATTTATTATCACTTTGTGCGTAAGCTCATCATGTTCATGGAAAATAATATGGTCTACTGCGCCCAATTCTTCAATCATCTTCATGAAGGCTCTTTTTGTAGAGATCAGGTGGAGCAGTATCTTCATCGACGGACCACATAGGTAGTTCACCTTGGGGGAACATTGAGTGTGTAAAGTTGCATACTTTACATCTTGTGTGAGACATTATGGCTAAGGAGAATTCTACATAATATGGGAGTGGTGTAGAAGTAGCCTATACTGCTATAATGTGACAACTAGAGTTGCATGGCCATTTCTTGGAATCTTATGTATCATGCTCACATGAAACATATTGAGATTCATTTATCACTTTATACATGAGCTCATCATGTTTAGGAAAGTTAAGGTGTACTACCCAGTTTTGTAGTCCTCTTCATGAAGGCTCTTTTTATAGAGATTAGATAGTCTAAGAGCAGCATCTTCATTGATGCGGCATTGGAGGTAGTTCACATTTGGGTGGACATTGGAGGGGGGGTTAGATATCAGTGCTCCACCCTCATATCCTATTGTCTAGGCACTAGAGCTAGATCATGTTTGTACAACCTCCATTATCAAGAGTATGGTTGAGTAGCTCGGGAACTCTTGACATCCCTATACTTGCATTGGAAGGTAGGTCGAAGAGGCAAGATGGTTTAAAGACACCTTGGATTAGATTTGGCATACACTACCAAATGGGCTACATGCCACACACTGGATCGTCCTCATAATAATCTAGACATGAAGTAGGTATACTTTACTCTTGGACACCCTATCCTAACATTGTTGTGGGGCATGAATGAGGCCAAGATGAGCCTGAATGGCCATGGAAGATGGGATACATAGTAACTAGTACATCATTATGGGTCGAGCCTACACCATGTATGGTGGCACACTGACTATGACCACACACCTACGTGGTCATGTAATGGCCGCCTTGCGTAAGAAAGCCTATAAAGCTACACGTCCAGCCGCCTATCTACATAGTTTATCTGTCACTGTGGGTTTACTCTTCCCCCTAGCTCTACTAGCATACAACCTCTATCTTAGCAGATCCAGATTAAACGCATCGATCTCCCTTCTCACAAGGGCACATGGGAATGAGTCCATGGCTGCCATCCACAAAGCCTCAAACAATGGTCTGCTCGCAAACATCCCTCTTTTGCAAACCATCATAGAAGTTTGAAATTGCGTTTTCATTCAAGAAACACATATAAACTCAACCATGCAATAGAATCCGGTTACATAACACCATAGAAACAACAATGCAATTGAAACAAGGCATTAAAAGAGCAAGTCACATTACCTCTGTCATGCTGACCTCTTGTTCAATGTAACCGTATGCCAAGTGATGGAATACCACAATCTGTCGCTCACTAAATCTCCAAGTCATATACTCATGAGTAGCGCTCAACCCACCCTATGCTATCTCCTGCACACAAACCTCGTGTCTAAGTTGGATCCCACAACAAGTAATTGGAGAATAAAAAATTGATTTCAAGGACATCTCTAACCTGCCATGTAGGACACCACCACCAACCAACCACTATCAGAAAGATTAGAAGCCGCCAAAGATAGACCGTAAACACTCGTGGTTGCCTTTGAGGAGAGTAAACATAGCTTTTGTAGTCTTGTTTTCTTCAAAAAGTGAAAGCCATCACAACCTCACTGTAAGATTCCTACTCAGCCTGAATAATGAATAGGCTCTACTTCAATCCCTTGTAATCATTCCCTATTTTTGAATACAAGAAAATATTATTTTTCCTTGTTTTTGCCTAGAGAGTGGTAATTCAATATTGAGATATTTTTGGATAAACAAATTCTCCTAATATCAAAAATATGTTTCCCTGAAACAGAAAATTAAAATAATTTTTTTAAAGGTGTATTAGGAATCATTTAAAAATGATTTAAAAGACCTTAGCCGCCTAAGGGTCAAGATTTTCTAAAATTTTTGGATTATGGTCCAATTAAGGTTCCTATGGGTCAATAAGATTAATCCAAGTGTTGAGATGAGATCAATCCAATGATGAGTAAATGCCCACATAAGATGAAGAGTCGAATGAGTACAAGGTTTACTAGTTAAAAACTATGAGATATTACTAAAAAAAATGAGATATTTTAGAGTAATCATATAATTTGACACCTTGGTAAGGAAGGGGGGGAGACTTCAAGGAGGCACCTATTTCACACATGTGAATGAGTTTTAAATTCAAAAATATTAAGATATTTAAAAAGGGAGCTAAAGTGGTCCAAATCTTGTCCAAATTCAGCCAAACTGAAGCTGAAAAATTTTAGAACTTAGTTGGACTCAGTTAGTGGCCTCCCTCACCTATAAATAGACCCTCATTCTTTTGTATTCTCATCTGTGAAAACTAGACCATGCCAATATTACATTAGAATAAGCATATTTTCTATTATTCTCTTAAAATCCTTTACAATTTGGAGAGATTGGAGCTTTTCTCTCTCTTCAACCTTCATTGGAGCGTTCCTCTCAACATACTAACCAATTGATTGGTTGGGGGCCTCTTTTGAGAATAGAGAAGCAAGCAAAACAAGAGGTAAGATGTGACTTTATGGTTTTTTCTTTAATATTCTAAATGTTTTTCACTTCTTAACCCCTCTCAAGCTTGAAAAGTATTCAAATGAATGGTTTTTCAATGAAAATGAAGCTCTCTAATGAATTCTAATGATTAATCATAAAAAGTTTACATTTATGCTTAATTTAGGATGTTTTTAAGTATATCTCTCTCTCCCCCAAAGAATGGTCATTTCTATGACCAATTCTCTATTCAAATGATACTTCTCATGGAGCAATTCTCAAATCAAAAATCAAACTCTATGCTAGTCAAGCTAGAGGCTAAAGAAATGGCTTTTTAATGCTTTTATGTTACATAAATTATGAGAAAATTATGATTTAGATCCATAAATTGGATTTAGATCTATTGATAGATAATCTATCATAAGTATTACTAAGTCTTATGCTTTTCAAAATCATTAAAAATATCAGTAATAGCAACAGAGCTATGGCAAAATTTTAAAAAATTAACACATAAATCATTTTTATGCATAATTTTTAAAAGAGGACTTCCTACCATATTCTAGGATTAGTCATCCTATGTTAAATGAATAATTCTCATCATATCCATGGAAAATTAATTTTTAATATTTATGCATAAATAGTTAATTAGAGAAAAAGAAATTTTTTTAGTAATTTTATTTTTATGATAAAAGAGGAATTACCATGATAATGGAGATCCATGTATTTCAATGGAGAAAGAAAAAATTTGGAATATTAAAATAATGGATTTTTTTTAAAATTAAAGAAGAATTTTAGATAAATTATTTTATGCATGAATAAATTTAAATGATGAAAGAGGAATTCCCATAATATTTGGAATTCAAGCATTTAAATGAGAAAAGTGGAATTCTTAGTATAATGAAATTAATGAATATTTTTATTTTAATTTTAAGAGAAATTTTAGTTAAATTTATTTTTATGCATAAGAAAAATTTAAGTGATGAAAGAGGAATTCCCATCATATTTGGAATTCAATCATTTAAATGGAAAAAGGGAAATTATTAGTATATTTAGAATATTTAATATTTTTATTTAAAGAGGAATTTTAGATAGATTTATTTTACAATAAAAGAGAAATTCCCATGACATTTGGATTGTACTCATTAAACGAGAAAAAGAGAAATTTTAAGCTTATTTAAAAAAATGGATACTTGTATTTAATTAAAAGAAGAATTATTATGATATTTAAGTAAAGAAAGATTTGAATTAACTTTTAATGACAAAAGAAGAAATTTTCACCATAATTCCACCTAGGGAATTAAGGTTGAGAAATTAAATGGTAGAAAGAATATCTTTAGATATTTGATGTGGTTAAATCACTAAATTGGTATTTATCCAAAAATAGATGTTTATCTGAAGAAAATCCTTGTTAGAACTAAACCGAATGATTTTGGTTAGACTACGAGAGGGACGGACAATAAACCTACTTATCCATCTCTCGATCTGAATCAAGCAAAAACTTCATGATTCTAGTTCCTAAATACAAAGAATAGACTACCATGAACTAAACTAGTTTTCCTTTGACCGAAATCACCAAGAATCTAGTTGGATAATCAGTCAAATGATGGGTAGATTACCCTGATGAGAGATCAAGGATTCTCATTATGAAATTGGGAATTAAGGAAAAAGGGGTTTTGTGGAACTAATCTCAAACTGGGAATTTTACTTGCATAGAACCTCTGTTTTTCATTTAAAGGACTGTCTTATGCCACAATGCTGGAGGAAGCAATTGGCATGTGTTTTACTAAGAGGGGGTTCATTGCAACAACTGGCTGGGAGTTGTCGAGGGACGTCGCTCGCGGTAAAGCCTACCGAGGTCTTGACCAGCCTCGGTACAGTTAAAATGGTACACTTCCGGTACGATGGGCGAGGACCGACGAAGCGGTCCCTGAGTGAAGTTCTAGGACACCTAAGGAGGATCCTAGAGGGTTCTAACCAGGTGATGCACGGGCTCGAGGTTGCTAGGACACCCATGCGTGCATTGAGGAAGCTTCGGATGGACTAAAAGCAAAGATTTTTGTGAATCAAATTTTGATATTGGATCTCGTTGGTTGGCCAGCTGGTCTTTATCAACGGAGAGTCCAAAGGACACATTTTGTAATACAATGGACTCAAAATTTTGGTGATGAGTAATATTATGATTTTCTTTGAAGGATTGTTTTAAAGACAGTCGAATCTGTTATAAATGGTAATTTCATATTGGGTGTGGACGTGGTATGCCTACTTTAAATTTTGCTTGAAAGCCAGCTAGGGGGCTTGGGAACTCTTTTCCCTGGTACCCGGGCAAAACGTAACCAAATCTTTATAAAGGAATCCCACCAATACAGTGGTCGGGTGGTTGGCTAACCCATGTGCCGGTTGGGGTTAGGCTAGATCGGGGGATTCTTGTGAAATAATTAAGATACGATTAGTTACATTAGTTAGATTAAGTCCTGAGAAGACCCTTGTTTTGTGGGAGGGAATCAATGGCTGTGCCTCATTAAAGGAGGAAAAAAGCAGTGATTCTATGGACCAAGTGCAAGTCTCTTCTTTGATCTAACCATGTGACTTCAGGTTCGGTCAGATCAGTTTAACTAGTTAAGACTTTGACTCGTTAGATTAATTCCCCCGTTAGAAGATTTTCCCATGGCAGAATCGCCCGTGCCTTCCGGGCGAGGGAAGCTTTGCCGGGCTCAGCTTTTCAGAAGAACCGCCGCGCTAGTCTCTTGTCTGGACATCCGCGGGCGAGGCCCCGAGTGTGGATCCCCGCCTCGTGTGAGAGGTTGACACTGCTTCCGCCACTAGTGCCCTCGGAGGGGGGGAGCACCACAGAGGGGGCAGGGGTCTCACAGCTGGTATCAGAGCTTTGTTGAAAGCTAATAAGGACAAATGAATTCTTATCAAAAATTTGTAGTAAAAACTCACAAAGAGCATTTACATATTGTATTTTCATTCCTTAAGCTTCATTAATGAAGAATTTTAATCAAAGAATTTGGTTTTATAGATGGAAGTTCCACACTTATCCTCTGGTGTTCTCGACCTCACCCAATCACAAGACATGACTGCGTTCGCCTTTGAGCATCTCATCTCTTCTGCTACAACTCGAACGAGCTGAGCCAGTCTTGCAGGCCATTTCGAGGATCTATATTTTCGTGACCCAGGGGAGAGACGGTAGCACAAGTGGTTTGCAGGGTAGTATGTCCACGCCTCTTTTCGACTAGCGTGCAATGCTGAGGCAAAATCTCTCATTGACCATGATTCTGATGAAGCTGAAAGTGATACATGGTGTTATTTTATATCACTCAAGGCCTCGAAATTTCAGACTTTCCTGCCAAATCTACAGACTCCTTAGTTGCGTTATTCCTAAGGAGAAGATAGTAGCTCCCTTGGCAGTAAGGGAACATTTGTAATCAGGGCATGTCTATAGCCCAGTACTGTCGTCTTATGCATCTCCCGACGAGGAGATTTTGACTTCTGGAGCCGAGCTGCTCTATGTACATATTGCAAACTTTCTATAAATAAAGAAATGTTTTGTGGAAAAATTCCCTGTTGTATAAGGGATTGTTTATGGATGAATTGATAAAGTGAAATCTATTACCGGATAGATGTTATAGATCTCCAATAAGATCATTTATCTTGTTTAAGAGATTATTTTTTGAACCTCTTAAGTCTTAGGATCTCGTGGAGGATGATATCAAAATAAAAATTTAATAATATATCATTTTTGGCAGAATCATAAGGTGAGGAAATCGTGGCCGTCAGCTAGACCCTCTCTCTGAAAGAAGAAGAGCTTGACCCCGATGTTCGCAAGGCTCTTCACAGAACTCAGCCACCAGGACCCTTCAAAGGAGAAGGGGAGAACCTGGGTGAGGCTGTGGAGAAATGGGTGGAAGTTATGGAAGACTATTTTAATGTCACAGGCTATAATGAGCGGAGCAAAATGGCTCTTGCCAGACTGAAAATTGTGGAAACAACCAGGGTGGCATGGAGGAACCATTGTGACACCAACCATCTAGATAGGAATACCCAGTCTTGGAACGATCTTAAAGCCTATTTAAGGAAGAGGTTTTGTCCCCCCCGGGTCCTTAGAAACCAAAATGAATGAATTTTAGAGCTAAACCAGGGGAGCAAAACCATCAAAGAATATCACCACGCATTTGCTCTTCTACTCAAGTATTCACCACCCCTAGGCGAAGAGCAACTTATGGCCAGGTTCATTCGGGGAATGAACGAACCCTTAGACACACTGGTCAAAAATGCCAAGCCAGTATCCATGGCAGAAGCTGTCAGAATGGCGAAGGACTTTGCTAAAGCTTTCATCGTAAAAGTCCCGCCAAAGCTAGCTCCCTCATCCTTCAAGAGATTCCAGACACCGGGAAGTTCTTCTAACCTTCTTCCGCCTCCAACAAAGAGACACCAAGGTCCCAACCAAAATCTGGAGATGGGAAGCTTCAGGAATGAAGGAAGACCTTTCCCTCGAAGTATTTTCTCAGGAACTCCGGCTCTCTCAAGAATGCAAAGGAAAGAGCTTTGAAGTGAGAACAGGTGCTTCGGATGTCAGGGATTTGGGCACCAGCTCAAGGATTGCCTATCTCCTTCTACGAGCCAAGGAAGCCAAGGTCAGAGACAAACTCCTTTGTATCAGTCTAGTCAGGGTCCCCCGCGCGCCAGAATCAAGGAAACCCTAGAAGAGTGCCAGCTCAGCCTATAGCCTCCATGCAAAGCAGTCTCCGAACTCCCTCCCAGAATTGGAATAACCAAAGAGAGAGAGATCCACCTCAGACTACAGCAGCAGGCCAGAGCTATCACTATAGCTGATGAAGTGGAGTAAGAAAAAGGACAGATCTATGCAGCAATAGAGCATCAGGGGAATAACCGGTAATTTTTAGTCCTCCAGACTCCAACAGAGTCCCAAAGTGAGCAATTCAAGATTTTGATTGATTCAGGCAGCACTCATTCTTTTATTTCCCTAGGATGTCTACGTAAATTAGTCCTAAATCAAAAATCAAGGAAACCTATGTAAGTGGAATTGGCCAGTGGAAAGATTCTTTTCACACACCTTGAGATAGACCTTATTCAGTTTAGTCTAGATGGAAACGTAACAGAGTGCCAGAGTCCTGTGAGAAAGAAGAGATGAGAGAAGAGACAATGTACTCAAGAACTCATCAATGAACCACTAGCCAACTTGATTAGAAATGAACTACAATGCCTCATATATATAGGAAAGTTCCTCCACCCTTTCCTCCACCCAAAAATGTGTGAAAATAGGAAAAAATGGAAATGAATGCTATAAATCCCAAAAATGCCTAGAGGCTAAAGAGTGTGCCACTAGCGTGATGCCATCTGGAGATGACACCTATCTAACACCTCCTCTTCAGGTCCAGATGGGAGGACCAATGCCAACGCGCTGAAGAAAATAATCCAAGGTAGGTCGAGGAAGAGGCTTAGTAAACAAATCAGCAACATTATCTTTGGTAGGACAATACTCAAGCTGAATGCGACCTTCAGAAATCCAATCACGAACAAAATGAAAATGAACATCAATGTGTTTGGATCGTCCTCGAATAACTGGATTTTTGGCTAAAGCAATAGCACTCTATGAATCTGAGTAGATGATTGTTGGAGTAGATGAACATCCAAGGTGATTCAGAATTTGAGAAAGAGCATGAGACTTCTTAGGTAAGAAATAAACCCATGATTTGCGAGAGGTCATCCACAAGAAGCATATAATACTTGGATCCACCAAGCAATTGTACTTCCATAGGTCCTGCAAGATCAGTATGAATAAGCTCAAGTATGCGTGTGGCCCTATGAGTAGCCTCCTCTGGAAAAGAAGCCCGATGTTGCTTTCCTTGAGCACAAGAAGAACAAATATGATGGCAAGGTTTCTGAAGCTTTGGTAGACTTGTAACCATGTCATGTGAGACAAGATGTTGTAAAGTAGCAAGAGGAACATGGCCAAAGCAGAAATGCCATTGATCACTATCTTCATTAGAAACAAGTGCTTTAGGAGAAGCAAATAATTGATGAAGATGAGACTCATGTGTGGTGGCAACTGTGCTGTAAAAAAGCTTATATGATAAAGCCCAACATTTTGATAACCATGTGCCACACAAGAAAGTGACTATCTATCAATGATTTCAATCACTTCATCATCAAAGTAAACCCCAAGACCTTTAGAAGTAGCCTTAGAGAGATAGAAAATAAGTTGGCAGACATCTTAGGCACATGCAAAACATCATGTAAGATAGCATCTCCAAAAGAAACATCACCAATACCAATCACAGGGAGAGATGAAGCATCACCAATGTGTACTGATGAAGAGATAGACTTATAGTTTTCCAATAAGGAAGAACTATTCGTCATGTGAGAGGTAGCACCACTGTCGGCAATCCACTCATCCACAGTATGCGTATCAAGATCTTTGATTACCACAAGTGATGTGTCACATGAAGAAGTAGAAGACATAGCAACATATGCAATCTTGGTGTTACCGTCTTCCTTCTTGTCTTTGTTTTTGTCGTGAGAAGATGTTAATGTAGAAGAATGCTTAGATTTGGATTCAAGTTCAGCATTTACCTTCTTGGATGCCGCCTTCTTAGCAAAACAACGATCCTCCGTATGGCCACTATGACCACAGAAGGTGCACTCCTTGGAAGAATCCTTTGATTTGTCCTTGTCGCCTTTGGGTGAAGAATCTTTAGCATTGGAATTAGAGCCTTTGCGTTGATCATTCCCCTTGCCTTTGCCTTTGCCCTTGCCTTGGCTTACAAAAGCCGAGTCCTTTTTGTTTTGCTTGCGAGTAAGGCACTTATCATGAAGAAGACCCATAGTCTCTTCAAAGGAAGGGAAAGGAACTCGAAGAAAGATGTTATCTTTGAACGATTCGAAAGAAGAAGGCAATTTACCAAGTAGCTTGTGGACCGGATTGCTTACCAATGTATCAAACTCTTCAAGTTGCCACTTGATTCGATTGAATTCTCCAAGCTTCTCCACTATGTTGTCGGATTCGGAGATAGAAAGCTTATCCAAATCTTCTTCCAACTTAGCCATCTTAACCGTTAAAAGTCTTCCATATTGCATTTGTATAGCATGCCATAATTGTTGAGCCGTACTCCTTGTAGAGAGAAATTGAGACACAACCAATGTAGACATGCCATGCACAAGTAAGGCTTTGGCCCGTGCATTCATATACGTTTGATATTGAGAAGGCACCATATGAGGAGAAGTGATTATAGACCACACCCCGGCGCTTTCCAAAAGAAGCTGCATAAACAAGGACCAAGTGTGGTAGTTGTTTGGGGTAAGCTTTTGTGAATCGGAAAGACTTGGAAGGCTCAAAGATTGAGTGAATGGGTTAAAGTGCTGATATGATTGAGTGGGGAGAGTAGTAGTAGTGGAAGTAGTAGAAGAAGGAATCATAGTAAATTGAGAGGGTGGAAAAACACAAGGGAAGAAGTGTCGTACCTCCAAAAACGCAGCCAATAGATGGGTTGTCCACCAAGGAAGTATCTCCAAAATATGCACAAAGATAGTACGAAAAAACGCAGCCACAAAACGCAGCCGATATATGATCATGAAGATCATGTGCGCAAGGTCTTGGAAATCCTAAGGAAACATCAACTCTTTGCAAAGAAGAGCAAGTGTTTTTTCTCTGTTGACCAGGTGGAATACTTGGGATTCATGGTATCAAAGGATGGGATTTCTCCTGACCCCGCAAAGATCCAAGCAGTTATAGAATGGCCAGAACCCAAGACGGTAAAAGAAGTCAGAGGATTCCTAGGATTAACCGGATGGTATAGGATCTTTATACCTAGGTATGCTCAGATAGCATCCCCTTTAACTACATTCTCAAGAAGATTACCCTTTTTCAGTGGTATAGGATCTTTATACCTAGGTATGCTCAGATAGCATCCCCTTTAACGGTAAAAGAAGTCAGAGGATTCCTAGGATTAACCGGATGGTATAGGATCTTTATACCTAGGTATACTCAGATAGCATCCCCTTTAACTACATTCTCAAGAAGATTACTCTTTGCAAAGAAGAGCAAGTGTTTTTTCTCTGTTGACCAGGTGGAATACTTGGGATTCATGGTATCAAAGGATGGGATTTCTCCTGACCCCGCAAAGATCCAAGCAGTCATAGAATGGCCAGAACCCAAGACGGTAAAAGAAGTCAGAGGATTCCTAGGATTAACCGGATGGTATAGGATCTTTATACCTAGGTATGCTCAGATAGCATCCCCTTTAACTACATTCTCAAGAAGATTACCCTTTTTCAGTGGTCTGCAATGTGTCAGAGTGCCTTTAACAAGTTGAAGATAGCCTTAGGAACCAACCCTATCCTTAAATTGCTAGATTTTTCCAAATCCTTTGAGGTAGTTACTGATGCCAATGGGTTTGCCTTAGGTAGTGCTCTTATGCAAGAAGGTCATGCAATGGCCTATGAATCCAGAAAACTTAGAACACATGAGAGAAATTATGCCGTCCACCATGACTTAGAGTTACTCTCAGTAGTGTATGCTCTGAAGTTGTTGAGACATTATCTTTTGGGACAAAGGTTCACCTCCTTGATAATAGATCATCAAAGTCTGAAGTGGATCTTCACCCAAAGTGATCTCAACATGCGTCAAAGGGGATGGATCTTCACCCAAAGTGATCTCAACATGCGTCAAAGGAGATGGATGTAGACCCTACAGGAATTTGATTTTGAAATTATCGGTCGGGGAAAGAAAATGTGGTTTGCAGATGCTCTCAGTAGAAAAGCCTCCTTGCTTGCAATTACAATAGTGTCAAATCCATTGATCAGTAAAGTAAAGGAGAAAATCATGTAGGACAAATTCTTTGCCCCTATTGCTACCCTTCTAATGTAGGAATGCAAGACTCCTCAAGAAATGAGTCGAGTTCTTGGGTACAAATTGGATGAAGGATGCATGTATTATAATAATCGGCTATGTATTCCCACCAATGATGAGGGAATAAAGAGAAGAATTCTGAGAGAAGCCTATGATAGCCTGATAGCTGCACATCAAGGGTTTATAAAAACCTATATGTCTGTGAAGAACAGCTTCTTATGGCCAGGACTCAAAAAGGATATACTTGATCATGTGCGAAAATGCTTAATGTGTTAGGGAGTCAACGCAGAGAGAGTCAAGATGCCAAGGAAACTGCAGCCTCTAGACATTCCTCAGATGAAGTGGGAATGTATTAGTATGGACTTTATCACTGGATTATCTTCAGTGCAATCAGATTACAACTCTATTTTTGTGGTAGCTGATAGGCTAACCAAAGTTGCCCATCTGATTCCAGTGAAAGAAACATACACTGAAGTGGATGTTGCTAGAGTTTTCCTTAAAAAGGTCTTCAGATTGCATGGCTTACCCAGAAGGATAGTAAGTGATAGAGATCCGCGCCTGCGAAGGATCCTAGAGGGTGCTGACCATACAGTGCTCGGGCTCTGGGTCGTCAAAGATACCCACACGTGCATTGAGGAAGATATTGGGACAAGGAGTAAGAGTTGTTTTCTGAATTCGAGCATGGATCTGGTTGAGTGACCTTGCTGGTCCTCAACGGATAAGTCCATGGATCTTTTATATGGATCTATTGGTTGATCTTGGTGATCTTCAATGGAGATTCCATCTGGATTTTTATAAGTGAATATATTGCAGGGTGCTTCGAGCTAGGAACTATCGAAAAGGTCCCTAAGTGGACAGGTGGTGAGCGTTCTGGTTACCAATGATACCATACGTATACCGATGAAGGAATGATTGGAAATGAGAATTCAACCGGATATTTTGGAGGATTATGATCAGTGATATTATGATTTCATTAAAAGATTATTTTAAAGTCAGTTGAATCTTGGAAACATGCAATTTCATATTGGGTGTGTAAGTGGTATGACTAGCTTGAAGTTTGCATGAAGTTCTGGCTAGGAGGCATGGGAACTCTTTTCTCTGGTACCTGAGACAAAACCTAACCAAATTCTTAAATGGATCCCATCACTACAGTGGTTGGGTGGTTGGCTAACCCACGGGACTTGATGGGGTTAGGTTGGACTGATGGATCCCTAAAATGAGACTCAATTCTGCTATGGTACGATAGATGAAGTAAATCCCAGATAGTAATTGTTCTATGGAAAAGAATCAATAGCTGTGCCTCTCAATGAGGAAAAAAGCATTGGTCTCTATGATCTAAGTGCACGCAAGTTTCTTCCTTGATCTGACCAAGTGACTTACAGGTTTGATTGGATCAGTTTGGTCAGTGAGATGACCTTGATTACGTTAGAGTAAAAATACCCTGGAGGAATCGCCCATGCTTTCTGTGCGAAGGAAGTTTTTCCGGGTTGGGTTTTGGAAGAACCGAGGGATTAGTCTCTTGTCCGGATATCCGTGGTGGGCGAGGCCCTGAGTGAGAGACCCTGGCCACGCAAGTAGTGCTACTTCTGCTGCTAGCACCCCCAAATTCATTGCGTGGAGGGGGCAGAGATCTTTTAGTTGGTATCAGAGTGAATTGGCTAAAGCGGATCAATTGAGAAGCCAGATTTATCAAAAGTTTATGAAGTAGCAGTAAAAGATTATAATTGTGTGATAAAATTCATACAAATCGATATTCAAAACGAAGATTCATAAATAGGTAATTGGGCTTTCAGATGGAAGTACCGCAATTGTATGGTATCCTTGACTTGCTTAAGATCCAAATGATGGATTTGAATGCTGGTTGATATAATTTTAAAATTCTGGTTGAGAATTGATGAGTTGATTTGGATTCTGATTGAAAAATGATGATTCCTGAATTTTGGTTGAAAGGTGATAAGTTGAACAAAACCACAATGAGGATGAATGGGACGAATCCCAGTAATGATGTTAATAATTGGAATAGCGATAATGACTTAACAAATCACTACGAGATTAGTGGATTGTGCTGAGACAGATTGCTGCTATGTGACCTTTGACCCAATGGCTCAAATTAAGGGATGACAAATTGAGAACTTGTATAACTGAAATTCTCGTGGAGGAATGTTAAGATGGAATTTTCGGTCTAATGGACCATTATTGTGGTAAGGATATGAATGATATGTTTTGAATGAATTATTATCTGATAACAAGTCTTATATAAAGGGATCTTTATCCCAAGATTTTGTTGGGTTGACCAGACTATAAGGAACCCTAGAATCAGTTGGATCTTAAGGGAAAGAGTTGTCCTCCAGCTGCGAGATGAGGACATCTCGCGTTTTTTAAGTGGGGTAAGATGTAAGATTCCTCCATACAGCTTTTGAGGTGTACAGGTGTAAGAACCTCACCTTCTAGTCTTATAATTATTCCCCTCTCTGAAATAAAAGAAAGATCATGTTTTGGCCTGTTTTGGCCTGGAGAGAGAAAATGTCTAGAGGGAGGTAATCCAAAATTGAGATATTTTTGAATATAAAAATCCTCCTAGTGTCTAAAATGGTTTTCCCTAAAACAGAAATTCAAAAAGAACTTTCCAATGTGCAATTAGAATTAATTGAAAATAGGTATAAAAGAGCTTAGCCTAAGGGTCTAGATTTTCAAAATTTTTTGATTATGGTTCAATTAAGGTTCCTATGGGCCAATGGGATCAATCCAAGTGTGGGGAGGAGATAAATCCAATTTATAAAAGAAAAATACCCAAAAATGAGTAAATGCCCACATAAGATGAAGAGTTGACTGAGTACAAGGTTTATTAGTAAAAAACTGTGAGATATTACTTAAAAAAATTAGATATTTTTGGTATAATGATACATTTTGACACCTTGGTAAGGAGAAGGGGGCACTTCAAGGAAGCGCCTATTTCACACATGTGGTGGAGTTTTTAACTCAAAAATATTGTGATATTTTTATCTCTCCTTCTCCTGGATCAAACCAAATCAAAAGGGAGCCAAACCTTGTCCAAATTCAGCCAAACCTTGTCCAAATTCAGCCAAACTGAACCTGGAAAATTCTAGAACCTAGTTGGGCTTGGTTAGAGGCCTCCCTCACCTATAAATAGATCCTTAGTCCTTTGTAAAAAAATCTGTGAACTATACCATGCCAATATTATACTAAAATAATGATATTTTTTATTATCCTCTAAAAATCCTCTACAATTTGGAGAGATTGGAGCTTCTCTCTCTCTTCAACCTTCTTTGGAGCCTTCCTCAACATACTAACCAATTGATTGGTTGGAGGCCTCTCCAATGACTAAAGAATCAGCAAAACAAGAGGTAAAATGTGATTTTATGGTCTTTTCCTTAATCTTCTAAATATTTCTCACTTCTCAACCCCTCTCAAGCTTGAGAAGTATTCAATTGAATGGTTCTTCAATGCAAATGAAGCTCTCTAATGAATTTTAGTGATTAAACACCTAAAGTTTACATTTATGCTTAAAATAGAATGCTTTTATGTTTATCTCTCTCTCCCCCAAAGAATGGTCATTCTTATGACCGATTCTCTATTCAATTAGTGCTTCTCATGGAGAAATTCTCTATTCACAAATCAATCTCTAGGCTTGTGAAGCTAGAGGTTTAAGAAAATGGTTTTTATACTTATATGCTTATAAAATATGGTAATATTATGAGATAAATCCATAAAATGGATTTTACAGTAAAAGATAGTTATACTATCATAATTACATTACTATGTCTTATTCTTTTCATAAAAATTAAAAATTACCAGTAATAGCAATGGAGCTATGGTAAAATTTTTAGAAAAATTGATACATAATTCATTCTTATGCATAACGTAAAAAGAGGACTTCCTACCATATTCTAGGGTTGAATATCCTAGGCAAAAAGAATGGTTATGGAAAACTAATTTTTAAGTTTATGTGTAATTAAATAATTAAGAAAAGAGAAAATTATGGTAATTATATTTAAATGATAAGAGAGGAATTCCTATGGCATTTGGAATTCAATCATTTGGATGGGAAAAGAGAAATTCCTAGCATATTGGAATTAATGGATATTTTGCTTAAATTCAAAGATGAATTTCAGATAAATTTATTTTATCTATGAGAAATATTTAAATGATAAAAGAGGAATTCCTATGACATTTGAAATTCAATCATTTAGATGGAAAAAGAGAAATTCCTAGCATATTGGAATTAATGGATATTTTATTTTAGATGAATTTATTTTATGAGAAATATTTGATGATAAAAGAGGAATTCCCATGACATTGGAATGCAAATAATCAAATGCAAAAAGAGGAATTCCCATGATAATTTAGGTCCAAGAAATTAAATGAAAAAAAGAGAAATTCTTAGTATAATTCGATTTATGATTATTTATCAAAAGTGAAAACATGGGTAGAATTGAATTTTGTAAATCCCATGAATTCTTTTATTCAAAAGAGGAATATCGAATATAATTCATTTGAGGAATTGAGAAGGAATATGGAAATAGTCGTCGAGAAAAAGAACCTTTATCTAGGCCAAGCAATTGGCAAAAATTTAGAAAAAGTCCCATTATCGGTATCAAATTAGAAAAAGCTACTAAATGGGAATAGCATGTGAATGGATGTGATAAGATGTAAATGAGATGTGATAGGATATGATAAGATGTAAATGGAATGCAATAAGATGTGAATGGATGTGATAAGATGTAAATAGGATGTGATAGGATGTGATAAGATGTAAATGGGACGCGATAAGATGTGAATGGATGTGATAAGATGTAAATAGGATGTGATAAGATGTGAATGGATGTGATAAGATGTAAATGAGATGCGATAGAATGTGAATGGATGTGAATAAGATGTGAATGGATGTGATAAGATGCAAATAGGATGCGATAAGATGTGGATGGGATGTGATAGGATGTGGTGTGATAAAAATGAATGAGGATGAGATGTGATGTGGATGTGAATGATGAGATGAGAATGAGATGATGAGAGGATATGTGAAAGGATGAGATGGAAAGTAAATGGATGTGGATGTGTATGTGAAAGAATATGATGTAAATGGATGTGGATGTGGATGTGCATGTGAAATAATGTGATGTAAATGAATGTGGATATGTATGTGAAAGAATACGATGTAAATGGATGTGAATGTGCATGTGAAAGAATGTGATGTAAATGAATGTGGATATTTATGTGAAAGAAGTGATATAAATGAATGTGGATGTGGATGTGAAAGGATGTGATGTGATGCAAATGGATGTGAATGTGGATGTGGATGTGAAAGGATGTGAATGTGGATGTGGATGTGAATGTGAAAGGATGTGAATGTGGATGTGGATGTGAAAGGATGTGGTGTGATGCAAATGGATGTGAATGTGGATGTGGATGTGAAAGGATGTGGTGTGATGCAAATGGATGTGAATGTGGATGTGCATGTGAAAGAATGTGATGTAAATGAATGTGGATATGTATGTGAAAGAATATGATGTAAATGGATGTGGATGTGCATGTGAAAGAATGTAATGTAAATGAATGTGGATATGTATGTAAAAGAAGGGATATAAATGAATGTGGATGTGGATGTGAAAGGATGTGATGTGATGCAAATGGATGTGAATGTGGATGTGGATGTGAAAGGATGTGGTGTGATGCAAATGGATGTGAATGTGGATGTGCATGTGAAAGAATGTGATGTAAATGAATGTGGATATGTATGTGAAAGAAGTGATATAAATGAATGTGGATGTGGATGTAAAAGGATGTAAAAGGATGTGGATGTGGATGTGGATGTAAAAGGATGTGAATGTGGATGTGGATGTAAACGGATGTGATGTGATGTAAATGGATGTGAATGTGGATGTGGATGTGAAAGGATGTGGATGTGATGTGATGTAAATGGATGTGAATGTGGATGTGGATGTGAAAGGATGTGGTGTGATGCAAATGGATGTGAATGTGGATGTGGATGTGAAAGGATGTGGTGTGATGCAAATGGATATGAATGTGGATGTGGATGTGAAAGGATGTGTGTGATGTAAATGGATGTGGATGTGAAAGGATGTGGTGTGATGTAAATGGATGGGAATGTGGATGTGGATAAGATGTGATGTGATGTAAAAGGAAGTGGATGTGAATGTGATGTGATGTAAAGGGAAGCAGATGTGAATGTGATGTGGATGTGGATGTGGATAAGATGTGATGTGGTGTAAAGGGAAGTGGATGTGAATGTGATGTGGATGTGGATGTGGATGTGGATGTGAATGTGATGTAAAGGGAAGTGGATGTGAATGTGGATGATGTGGATGAGATGTGATGTGGATGGATGTGATGTTGATGTGGATGAGATGTGATGTGATGAAAAGAGATGTGAATGTGAATGTGATGTGGATGAGATGTGATGTGATGTAAAGAGATGTGATGTGACGTGAATATATGTGAATGTGGAATGATAGATGTGAATGTATGAATAGATGAGAGTAATCGTACATATGAATTATTAGATGGATATGAATGAATGTGATGTGATGGATGTAAATGGATGTGATGTAAATGAATGTGATGGACGTGAATGAATAATATGGGATGTGAATGGATGAGATGTAATGTGATGTAAATCGGGATAGATGTGAATGGATGATATGTGATTTGAATGAATGTGATGTGAAACGGGATAGATGTGAATGAATGAGATGTGATGTGAATGGATGAGATGTGAATCGAGATAGATGTGAATGAATGAGATGTGAGGTGAAATGGATGTCATGTGATGTGGATCGGGGTAGATATGAATGGATGAGATGTGAATGAATGGGATGTGATGAGATGTGAATGAATGGGATGTGATGAGATGTGGATATGGGTAGATGCGAGTGGATGAGATGTGATGAGAATAAATGAGGAAAGATGCGATGAGATAGAAAAAGATGTGATTGGATGAGAATGGGAATACATATGAATTGGATGTGGATTAAGTAATGTGGAGATTGATGGGAAACAATGTGGAAAGACGAGAGTTTGTTATAGAAGCTGTATTTATGACCTGTTTTTAAATGACTGTTTTATGTCAATAATGCTGGGAAGCATTTTGACCGTCTTGCGAATGAGGTCGTGGAGACCTAACTGATAAAGTTGCAATAGCTAACGGAGAGTCAACGGAGGACGTCTCGCATAGCAAGGTCTCGGCCGAGGTCTTGACCAGCCTCGGTTCGATTTAAATGGTGAGCTTCCGGTACGGTGGATGAGGGACTAGGGAAGCGGCCTATGAGTGAAGCACTAGGTGACCTGTGAAGGATCCTAGAGGGGCTGACCATACGGTGCTCGAGCTCTAGGTCGTCAAAGATACCCACACGTGCATCGGGGAAGATATTGGAACAAGGAGTAAGAGTTGTTTTCTGAATTCGGGCATGGATCTGGTTGATTGACCTTGCTGGTCCTCAACAGATGAATCCATGGCTCTTTTATATGGATTTGTTGGTTGATCTTGGTGATCTTCAACAACGGAGATTCCATCTAGATTTTTATAAGTGAATATATTGCCGGGTACTATGAGCTAGGAACTATCGAAAAGGCCCCAGTGGAAGGTGGTGAGCATTCTGGTTACCAATGATGCCATACGTATACCGATGAAGGAATGATTGGAAATGAGAATTCAACCAGATATTTTGGAGGATTATGATCAGTGATCTTATGATTTCATTAAAAGATTGTTTTAAAGTTAGCTGAATCTGCGAAACCGACAATTTCATATTGGGTGTGTAAGTGGTATGACTAGCCTGAAGTTTGTATGAAGTTCCGGCTAGGGAGCCTGGGAACTCTTTTTGGTACTCGAGACAAAACCTAACCAAATTCTTAAATGGATCCCATCACTACACTGGTTGGGCGGTTGGCTACTAACCCAGGGGACTGGATGGGGTTAGGCTGGACTAATGGATCCCTAAAATGAGACTCAATTCTGTTATGGTACGATAGATGAAGTAAATCCCGGATAGTAATTGTTCTATGGAAAAGAATCAACAGCTGTGCCTCTCAATGAGGAAAAAACTGTTGGTCTCTATGATCCAAGTGCAAGTTTCTTCCTTGACATGACCAAGTGATTTATAGGTTTGGTTGGATCAGTTTGGTCAGTGATGACCTTGACTACGTTAGAGTAAAAATACCCTGGAGGAATCGCCCGTGCTTTCTTGACGAGGGAAGTTTTTTCGGGTTCGGTTTTGGAAGAACCCAGGGATTATTCTCTTGTCCGGATATACATGGGCGAGGCACCGGTGAGAGACCGTGCCCGCGCAAGAAGTGCTACTTCCACTGCTAGCACCCCTGAATTCGTTGTTGCAGGGAGGGGACAAGGATCTTTCAGCTTCGAAGAATGCAGTCCAGAATTTTTATGTGAGTTTGGTCCCTCATCCACCGTACCGGAAGCTCACCATTTAAATCAAACGGAGGAGGCTGGTCAAGACCTCGGCCAACCTTGCTACGCAAGACGTTCTCCGTTGACTCTCCGTCAGCTGTTGCAACTTTGTAAGATTCCTCCCCCAGCCCCTCAAGATGTCCAGTTTCTCCCCCTGTAATTAATCCCCTTTTCAGAATAATAATAGATCTTGTTTCTATCTATTTTAGCCTAGAGAGAGAAAATATTCTAGAGAGAGATAATTCAATTTCTAGATATCTTTGGATGGAAAAATATCCCTTCTTATTAAAATGATTTTCCCTGAAACATAAATTCAAAAAGAACTTTCTAGTGTGCAATTGGAATAAATTAAAAATAGGTAAAAAGGACCTTAGCCTGAGGGTCCACATTTTCTAAAAATTTTGGATTAAGGTTCCTATGGACCAATAAGATTAATCCAAATGTAGGGAGGAGATAAATTGAAGAATAAAAGAAAAATCTCCCAAAAATGAGTAAATACTCACATAAGATGAAGAGTTGACTAAGGACAAGGTTATTAGTTAAAAAAGAAGAGATATTTAGAGGAAATGATGCATTTTTGACACCTCAGTGTGGGGAATTCCCCTCATGAAGGAGGCTCCTATTTCACATGTATGGATAAGTTTTAAACTCACAAATAATGAGATATTTCCATCTCTCCTCTCTCCTGTTTCAACTAGATCCAAAAAGTAAGCTAAACTAACAAAAAGTGACCAAACTGATCTGGAAAAATCTAACATCAGTTTGCTTGGTTAAAGGCTCACTTTTTCCTATAAATAGAAGCCTCCTCCTTTGTAAAGGTTAATAGTGTTTTATGCACTGTTACTCTACTCCTCCCAGAGCCAAAAACATTGAATTCATTGATAATTCACTTGTTTTTGACTATTTCCCCTACAAAGAATTGGTGGCCACTCTTGATCCAAGCAAGAGTAGAACCCTCAATCCCTCAAGCCAAAGGATAGCTCACAAAACCCCATGTAAGTTAGAAATTCTACTTTTTTCTAATTCTATTCTATGGTTTTATGATTTCTTGCTTCTTTTAAATTGAAATTGGATGTTATGCCTTGGTGGAAAGGCTTCCCTCTTCTCTTCATTGAAATCAGCCCTTCTTTGTCCAAGATGTGTAATCAAATAAATAGAGTTAAATTTTTCGTATTGTTTTCTCTTTAAAAAAATGGAAATTGATTAAATTAGGGTGCTAAATTCATCTTGGGGTAAATTCTAAGTAGATTTAGAGTGTAAAAATTGAAAAATGCTCAGCCATATAAAGGAGGTCATGACAAAATTTTCTTAAATTTTGTGGAAATAAGTTTTATCTTTATGGTATTCAAAAAGAGTCATCCCCTCCGTTTGTGTATTCTAAAAGTGTTATTTTCATTCTATGCATAGAAAGATGCATATTGGAAATATTTTTATTGTAAAAGCGTTATTTTCATTAGAATTAAATTCTATGCATAGAAAGATGCATATTGAAAATATTTTTATTGTAAAAGCATTATTTTCATTAGAATTAATTTCTATGCATAGAAAGATGCATAAAGGAATTTATTCTTATTTCAAAAGAGTTATTCTCATTAATTTTGATTTTATGCACATAAAGATGCATAAAGGAATTTATTTTAATTCAAAAGAGTTATTCTCATTAGTTTTGATTTATGCATAGAAAGATGCATAAAGGAATTTATTTTTATTTCAAAAGAGTTATTCTCATTAATTTTGATTTTATGCATAGAAAGATGCATAGAGGAATTTATTTTTATTTCAAAAGAGTTATTCTCATTAATTTTGATTTTATGCATAGAAAGATACATAAAGGAATTTATTTTTATTTCAAAAGAGTTATTCTCATTAATTTTGATTTTATGCATAGAAAGATGCATAAAAAAATTTATTTTTATTTCAAAAGATTTATTCTCATTAATTTTGATTTATGCATAGAAAGATGCATAAAGGAATTCATTTTTATTTCAAAGAGTTATTCTCATTAATTTTGATTTTTATGCATAGAAAGATGCATAAAGGAATTTATTTTTATTTCAAAAGAGTTATTCTCATTAATTTTGATTTTTATGCATAGAAAGATGCATAAAGGAATTTATTTTTATTTCAAAAGAGTTATTCTCATTAATTTTGATTCTTATTAAAAAGAAATTAGAAATTCTCTTAAATTCTATGTTTAAACGAATGTGATGTGAATAGATGTGATGAGAATCAGATAAATGTGAATGAATGGATGGATGGATGTGATATGAATAGAAGTGATGAGAATGTGAATCAGATAGATGTGAATGAATGAATGGATAGATGTGATGTGAATCAGATAGATGGGAATGAATGGATGGATAGATGTGATGTGAATCGGATAAATGTGAATGAATGGATGGATGGATGTCATGTGCATCAGGATGTAAATGAATGATATGGGATGGATGTGGATGTCATGTGCATCAGGATGTAAATGAATGATATGGGATGGATGTGAATGTATGTGAAGAATGGAAGGGGATGTATGTGAAAGAATGGATGTGAATGTACGTATGTGAAAGGATGGATGTAGATGTAGGTGAAAGGATAGATTTGGATGTGTAAGTGATAAGTATGGATGTGGATGTATGTGGAAGAATATATGTGGATGTGAATGTGATGAATATGAATGAGAATAGAGGCGATGAGATGTGATGAAAATTGGATGTGAATGAATGATAAGGGATGTGAATGAATGTGATAGCCTGTGAATCGGGATGTGAATGAATGATAAGGGATGTGAATGAATGTGATGGCATACGAATCGGGATGAGAATGAATGGTATGGGATGTGAATGGATGTGATGTCATGTGAATCGGGATGTGAATGAATAATATGGGATGTGAATGGATGTGATGGGATGTGAATCCGGATAGATGTGAATGAATGTGATGTGGTCTGAGTGATGTGGTCTGAATGAGATGTGATGTGAGTGAATGTGATGTGGTCTGAATGAGCTATGATGTGAGTGAATGTGATGTGGTCTGTGAATGGATGAGATGTGAATGAATGTGATGTGCTGAGATGTGGATATGGGTAAATGGGAGAGGATGAGAGTTGATGATGAGGATATTTGAGGGAAGAAGTGATTAGATGAAAAATGATGTGATTGGATGAGAATGGGAATTTATATGAAATGAATGTGGATTAAGTAATGTTGATTAATGTTGAAAGACGAGAGTTCGTTATAGAAATTGTATTTATGACCTGTTTTTAAATGACTATTTTATGTCAAGAATGCTGGGGAAGCATTTTGACCATCTTGTGAATGAGGTCGTGGAGACCTAATCTGATAAAGTTGCAACAGCTGAGACGGAGAGTCATTGGAGGACGTCTCGCATAGTAAGGTCGTGGCCGAGGACTTGACCAACCTCGGTTTGATTAAAATGGTGAGCTTCCGATACGGTGGATGAGGGACCAAGGAAGCGGCCTATGAGTGAAGCGCTAGGTCACCTGTGAAGGATCCTAGAGGGTGCTGACCATATGGTGCTCGGGCTCTGGGTCGCCGACGATACCCACATGTGCCGTCGTGAAAGATATTGGAACAAGGAGTAAGAGTTGTTTTCTGAATTCGGGCATGGATCTGGTTGATTGACCTTGCTGGTCCTCAACGGATGAGTCCATGACCCTTTTATATGGATCCGTTGGTTGATCTTGCTGATCCTCAATGGAGATTCCATTTTTTGATATGTGAATATATTGCCGGTTACTATGAGCTAGGAACTACCGAAAAGGCTAGGGCCCTGAGTGGATAGGTGGTGAGCGTTCTGGTTTGCCAATGATGCCATAGGTACACCGACGAAGGAATGATTGGAAATAAGGATTCAACCGGAGATTTTGAGGATTATGATCAGTGACACAATAGTTTCATTAAAAGATTCTTTTTTAAAGATAGCTGATTCTGTTAAAAAGGCAATATTATATTGGGGGTGTGTAAGTGGTGTGACTAGTTTTATGTTTGCATGAATATCCAGCTAGGGGGCCTGGGAACTCTTTTCCCTGGTACCCGGGACAAAACCTAACCAAATTCTTAATTAGATCCCATCACTACAGCGGTTGGGCGGTTGGCTAACCCACGTGTAGGATCCCTATCCCCCATCACGCAAGGGTGCTAGCAGCGGAAGTAGCACTTCTTGCGCGGGGCAGGGTCCCACACTCGGGGCCTCGCCCACGGATATCCGGACAAGAGACTAAGAGACTAATCCATTGGTTTTTTCGGACACTCGGGGCCTCGCCCACGGATATCCGGACAAGAGACTAATCCATCGGTTTTTCCAAAACCGAACCCGGAAAACTTCCTTTGCCCAGAAAGCACACGTGATTCCACCTGAATAACTTTTTCCTAACATAGTCAAAAGCCTTAACTAACCGAACTGATCTGACCGAACTCCATAATCAGATCAAGGAACAGATTGCACTTGGATCATAGAGACCAACGCTTTTTTCCTCATCGAGAGGCACAGCCGTTGATCCTTTTTCCATAGAACATTTTTTGTCCAGGATTTACTTCATCTATCGAACTAAACAGAATTTGAGTCTCAATTTACGGATCCATCAGTCCAGCCTAACCCCATCCAGTCCCATGGGTTAGCCAACCGCCCAACCACTATAAAGATGGGATCCACTTAGGAATTTGGTTAGGTTTTGTCCTGGGTACCAGGGAAAAGGGTTCCCAGGCCCCTTAGCCAAATTTGCAAGCAAATTTAACTCCAGTCACACCACTTACACACCCAATATGAAATTGCCTTTTTCCTAGATTCAAATGTATTTAATTCAGTCATTTAATGAAATCATAGTGTTACTGATCATAAACTTCCAAGTATCCGGTTGAATCTTAATTTCCAATCATTCCTTCATCGGAGTATCTATGGCATCATTGGCAACCAGAACGCTCACCACCTATTCACTCAAGGGCCTTTTCTATAGTTCCTAGCTCATAGTACCCGGCAGATAATCACTTATAAAAATCAAGATGGAATCTCCGTTGAAGATCAGCAAAATCAACCAATAGATCCATATAAAAGAGCCATGGACTCATTCGTTGAGGACCAGCAAGGTCAATCAACCAGATCCATGCCCAGTTTTAGAAAACAAATCTTACTCCTTGTTCCAATATCTTCCACGATGCACGTGTGGGTATCTTCCGCGACCCAGAGCCCGAGCACCGTATGGTCAGCACCCTCTAGGATCCTTCGCAGGTCACCTAGCGCTTCACTCATAGGCCGCTTCCTTGGTCCCTCATCCACCGTACCGAAAGCTCACCATTTAAATTGAACCAAGGCTGGTGGTCAAGACCTCGGCCGACCTTGCTACGCGGCGCGAGACGTCCTCTGTTAACTCTCCATCAGCTGTTGCAACTTTATCAGGTAGGTCTCCACAACCACATTCTCAAGATAGTCAAAATGCTTTCCCAGCATTCTTGACATAAAATAGTCATTTACAAACAGTTCACAAATATAGTTTCTATAATGAACTCACATCTTTTCAGATTGTTCCACATTAATCCATATTACTTAATCCAAATCCAAATCATATGTGTATCCATTCTTGACTAGATACATCATTTTCCATCCCATCACATCAGATTCATTCACTTCACATAACATCCATTCCTATCTTTCTTAATTTACGTTACGTCTCATTCGTTCAGATCTTATATTATTCATTCACATTCTGATTCACATGACATCTCATCTCATCCATTCGCTCATATCGACGTCATATCCATTCACATTCATATTTGTATTCATTATTTCACCTACATATCCACATTCGTACATCCACATTCACATCTACATCCATACATCCACATTCACATTCACACCCATATATCCATATCCACATTCCACATTCATACATCCATATCCACATTCCACATTCACACATCCACATCCGCATTCACATTCATACATCCATATCCACATTCCACATTCATACATCCACATCCACATTCACATTCATACATCCATTTTCACATCTTCATTCATACATCCACATCCGCATTCACATTCATACATCCATATCCACATTCCACATTCATACATCCACATCCACATTCACATTCATACATCCATTTTCACATCTTCATTCATACATCCACATCCGCATTCACATTCATACATCCATATCCACATTCCACATTCATACATCCACATCCACATTCACATTCATACATCCATTTTCACATCTTCATTCATACATCCACATCTGCACCTACATCAATACATCCACATTCACATCCATACATCTATATCATACATTCACATCCGCGTTCACATTCATACATCCACATCCATACATCCACATCCACATCCACATCCACATCCATACATCTATATCATACATTCACATCTGCGTTCACATCCATACATCTATATCATACATTCACATCCGCGTTCACATTCATACATCCACATCTATTCCTCGTTCATTTTCATCTATTTGATTCGTTTCACATCCTTATATCTATTTATAGAATACAAGAGAATTCTTATTTTTGATATAAGATTTCTTTACGCATCTATTTATGCATAAATTCTATTTTAAGGAGAATAACACTTTCAAAATAAAAATCAATCTTTTATGCATCTTCCTATGCATAAATTCATTTTAAATGAGAATGACACTTTTGGATTAAAATAATTTCTTTATGCATCTTTCCATGTATAAATCCAATTTAGTAGGAATTACACTTTTAGAATAAAAGAATTTCTCTTATGCATATAATTTATGCATAAAATCCATTTATGATGAAAATCACATTTTTAATATAAAAAAAATCTTCTATGTACCCATTTATGCATAAAAATCATTTATGATGAAAATCACACTTTTAATATAAAAAAATATCTTCTATGCATATGTTTATGCATAAAAATCTTTTATGATGAAAATCACACTTTTAATTAAAAAATATCTTCTATGCATATGTTTATGCATAAAAATCTTTTATGATGAAAATCACACTTTTACTATAAAAAAATATCTTCTATGCATATGTTTATGCATAAAAATCTTTTATGATGAAAATCACACTTTTAATAAAAAAAATATCTTCTATGCATATGTTTATGCATAAAAATCTTTTATGATGAAAATCACACTTTTAATATAAAAAACTATCTTCTATGCACCCATTTATGCATAAAAATCATTTATGATAAAAGTAACACTTTTATAATAAAAAAAAAATCTTTTATGCATACTTTTATGAATGAAAATAAAATATGATAAAAGTAACACTTTTATAAAATAATCTTTTATGCATACTTTTATGCATAAAAATCAAATATGATGAAAGTAACACTTTTTAAATAAAAATAAAAATAATCTTTTATGCATACTTTTATGCATAAAAATCAAATATGATAAAAGTAACACTTTTATAATAAAAGAATAATCTTTTATGCATAAAAATCAATTATGATGAAAGTAACACTTTTTTAATTAAAAAAATAATCTTTTATGCATACTTTTATGCATAAAAATCAAATATGATAAAAGTAACACTTTTATACTAAAAAAATAATCTTTTATGCATACTTTTATGCATAAAAATAAAATATGATGAAAGTAACACTTTTTTAATAAAAAATAATCTTTTATGCATACTTTTATGCATAAAAATCAAATATGATAAAAGTAACACTTTTATAATAAAAAAATAATCTTTTATGCATACTTTTATGTATAAAAATCAATAATCATGAAAGTAATACTTTTATAATAAAACTAAATTTCTTTTATACAAATAATCAAAATGCATCTTCTATGCATGAAAATGACACTTTAGAATATAGAAATCATAAGGATTACTCTTTTAGAATAATGAAAGATAAAACTTATTTCTAAATTTTTAAAAATTTTTGCCATAACCTCCTTTGTATGGCTGACCATTTTTCAATTTTAAGTCTCTAAAATTAATTAGAAATGCACCAAGAGTATTTAAATCATTCTAAAGTAACATTTTTCTACTTATTTAAGAGAAACATTATGAAAAACTTGATTTTATTCATTAATCATTCACCTAGGATAAAGAATGGTTGGATTTACTAGAGAAGAGAGGGGAACGCCTTTTGCAATGAGGCATAACATCATTTGCAATGTAGAGAAGACAAAAATCATAAAAAAAAACCATAAAATGAATGGGAAAGAGAAGAATCTCCAACTTACATAGATAATTTGAGAGCTTTCCTTTGGCTTGATGGTTTGAGGGTTCAACTCTTGTTTGAAACAAGAGTGGCCACCAATCTTTTGGAAGAGGGAAGGTCAAAAACTAATGAATTATGAGTAAAATTCACTGTTTTTGGCACTTGGGAGAGGCAGGGTAACAGTGCAAAGCACTATTAAGTTTCAACAAAGGGGAGGGCTTCTATTTATAGGAAAAAGTGAGCCTCTAACCAAGCAAACTGATTCTAGAATTTTTTGGATCAGTTTGGTCAATTTTGACCATTTTTAGGTTAGTTTTGCTCACTTTTTGGATCTAGTTGAAACAGGAGAGAGGAGAGATAAAAATATCTCATTATTTGGGATTTTAAAACTCATTCAAGCATGTGAAATAGGCGCCTCCTTCATGAGGGAAATTCCCCCATATTGAGGTGTCAAAAATGCATCATTTCACCTAAATATCTCTGTTTTTTAACAATTAACCTTGTCCTTAGTCAACTCTTCATCTTATGTGAGTATTTACTCATTTTTGGGAAATTTTCCTTTTATTCTTCTATTTATCTCCTCCCTAGATTTGGATGAATCTCATTGGTCCATAGGAACCTTAATTTAAAATTTTGAAAAAATCTTCACCCCCAAGATAATGCATCTTGAACAGATTATACTTAATTTCTAATGCACCTTCTGAAAATATTTTTGAGCTTCTGTTTCAAGGGAACTTATTTTAATAAGATGAGGTATTTTTCTATCTAAAAATATTTAAAATCTGAATTACCACTCTCTAGAAGATTTTCTCTCTCTAGGCCAAAACTGGTAGAAACAAGATCTTTTATATTTCTGAAGAGGGATTTGACTACAGGGGAAGATACTGGACATCTTGAGAGACTGGGGGAGGAATCTTACACCACGGGACTAGATGGGGTTAGGCTGGACTGATGGATCCCTAAATTAAGACTCAATTATGTTATGGTACGATAGATGAAGTAAATCCTAGAAAAAAATTATTCTATGGAAAAGAATCAACGACTGTGCCTCTCAATGAGGAAAAAAGCATTGGTCTCTATGATCCAAGTGCAATCTTTTTCCTGATCTGACTCTATGGTACTTACGGGTTCCGTCAGATCAGTTCAGTTAGTTAAGGCTTTTGACTACGTTAGAGAAAAATTTATCCTGGAGGAATCGCCCGTGCTTTCCAAGCAAGGGAAGTTTTTCTGAGTTTGATTTTGGAAGAACCGATGGATTAGTCTCTTGTCTGGATATCCGTGGGGGCGAGGCCCCGAGTGTGGGACCCTGCCCTGCACAAGAAGTGCTATTTCCACTGCTAGCACCCCTGAATTCATTACGCAGTGGGGACAAGGATCTTAGAGTTGGCTAAAGTGAATCAACCGAGAAGCCAAGAATGTCATAAATTTATGAAGAAGCAGTAAAAGGTTGGAATTGTGTGATGAAACTCATACAAGTTGATATTTAGAATGAAATTCCTAAATTGATAATTGGGTCTTCAGATGGAAGTACTGCAATTATATGGAATCCCTAACTTGCTTGAGGCCTAGACATGATGGTATTTACCTTATAGTTCCAAGGACTGTGACTACCCGCATATATCGGGGTATAACTGCAGCTCTTTACTACTGGCAGTATATACGAGTAAATCTAAGATCTTGAAATTATAAGCTAAAATGCTATCCAAATGATGAATTCGAATGTGGTTGGTATGATTTTAAAATTCTGATTGAGAACTGATGAGTTGAATTGGATTCTGATTGAAAAATGATGATTCCTGAATTTTTGGTTGAAAAGCGATAAACTGAGCAAAACTACAATGAGGATGAATGGGACGAGTCCCTGTGTTGATGTTCGTAACTGGAATGACGATTAATGACTTCAGCAAATCACTATGAGATTAGTGTATTGTGCTGACAGATTGCTACTGTTAACTCTTGACCCAGTAGATCAAGTTAAGGGATGGTAAATAAAAAATCTATAAAATTGAAATCCCCCATGGAGTACTGTTCAGATAGAAATTTCGGTCTAATAGACCATTATTGTGTTGAAGATATGAATGATATGTTTTGAATGAATTGTTATCTGATAATGGGAGTATCTTTATCCCACGATTCTCTGGGGAGCCGACCTATCTAAAGAACCCCATAATCAGATGAATCAAAAATCGGATTTGAATCATAAATAAAGGGACTTGAACATGGATCAAGGTTGTCGTGGTAGAAATGATAACCCCCAACTCGATGAGGAAGAGCTCGACTTGGATGTTTGTAAAACTCTTCATAGCTCGCAGCCTGGGCCTTTCAAGGGTGAAGGGGGAAACTTGGGGGTGAGACTGTTGAGAAGTGGATCGAAGCAATGGAAGAGTACTTTGATGTCATCCGGTACAATGAGAAGAGCAAAATGGCTCTTGCAAGGCTGAAGATAGTAGAAACAGCCAAAGTGGCATGGAGAAACCACTGCGAGACAAACCGTCTAGATCGGAATACCCAGACATGGAATGATCTCAAAATTTACCTAAGGACGAGGTTCTGTCCTCCCGGTGTATTGGAAACAAAGATGAACGAATTCTTAGAGTTAACCCAAGGGAGTAGAACTACTGAAGTACACCAAGCGTTTGCTCTCCTCCTCAAATACTCACCACCGCTAAATGAAGAACAGCTGATGGCCAGGTTCATTCAGGGATTGAACAAACCTTTAAATATTTTGGTGAAGAACGCCAAGCCAGTTTCCATGGCCGAAGTAGTGCAGATGGCGAAGGATTTCTCCAAGGCCTTTGATGTCAAGGTCCCACCAAAGCCAACACTATCACCTTTCAAAAGGTTTTTAGTTCCAAAAGGTGATTCAGACCTTCCACCGCCTAAGGGATATTAGGGTCAAGCCCAGGATATGGGAAGTTCCAGAATGGAAGAAATGTCCTTTTTCTGAAACTCAATCCCCTGAAAGTTCCACCCTTGAACAAGGGAGTGAAATGCTATAATTGTCAAGGATTTGGACATCGTAATATGGATTGTCCAACTCCTTTTGGATCATCAAGGTTTTCAGGGTAGGAAAATAAGGGATCAAGATTCCAGACTCCAGCTCCTTCCTTCCAGAGTAATCAGGTTTCTATCTGCCACCACCAAAATCAGGGACATCCCAGAGGTAGACCCTCTAACCAACCCGCAATTTCAAACTAACGTAATGTAAGACCTCTACCTTAAAATAGGGAAAGTCAAAGAGAGATGTTTCCAAATCGGTTGTCCACTTCCAAGGCAGTAACACTAGAAGTGATTGAAGAAGAAGAAGATGATGAAAGAGATCATACTCCACCTGCAAGATGAGGACATCTCGCGTTTTTTAAGTGGGGTAGAATGTAAGATTCCTCCCCCAGCCCCTCAAGATGTCCAGTTTCTCCCCCTCTGTAATAAATCCCCTTTTCAGAATAATAACAGATCTTGTTTCTATCTGTTTTGGCCTAGAGAGAGAAAATATTCTAGAGAGAGATAATTCAGTTTCTAGATATCTTTGGATGGAAAAATATCCCTTCTTATTAAAATGATTTCCCCTGAAATAGAAATTAAAAAAGAACTTTCCAGTGTGCAATTGGAATAAATTGAAAATAGGTAAAAAGGACCTTAGCCTGAGGGTCCAGATTTTCTAAAAATTTTGGATTAAGGTTCCTATGGACCAATAAGATTAATCCAAATGTAGGGAGGAGATAAATTGAAGAATAAAAGAAAAATCCCCCAAAAATGAGTAAATACTCACATAAGATGAAGAGTTGACTTGACTAAGGACAAGGTTATTAGTTAAAAAAGAAGAGATATTTAGAGGAAATGATGCATTTTTGAAACCTCAGTGTGGGGAATTTCCCTCATGATGAAGGAGGCACCTATTTCACATGTGTGGATGAGTTTTAAACTCACAAAAATAATGAGATATTTTGATCTCTCCTCTCCTGTTTCAACTAGATCCAAAAAGTAAGCTAAACTGACCTAGAATGATCAAAAAGTGACCAAACTGATATGGAGAAATCTAAAATCAGTTTGCTTGGTTAGAGGCTCACTTTTTCCTACAAATAGAAGCCTCCTCCTTTGTAAAGGTTAATAGTGTTTTATGCACTGTTACTCTACTCCTCCCAGAGCCAAAAACATTGAATTCATTGATAATTCACTTGTTTTTGACTATTTCCTCTACAAAGAATTGGTGGCCACTCTTGATCCAAGTAAGAGTAGAACCCTCAATCCCTCAAGCCAAAGGATAGCTCACAAAACCCCATGTAAGTTAGAAATTCTACTTTTTTCTAATTCTATTCTATGGTTTTATGATTTCTTGCTTCTTTTAAATTGAAATTGGATGTTATGCCTTGATGGAAAGGCTTCCCCCTTCTCTTCATTGAATTCAGCCCTTCTTTATCCAAGATGTGTAATCAAATAAATAGAGTTAAATTTTTCGTATTGTTTTCTCTTAAAAAAATGAGAATTGATTAAATTAGGTGCTAAATTCATCTTGGGGTAAATTCTAAGTAGATTTAGAAAGTAAAAATTGAAAAATACTCAGCCATACAAAGGAGGTTATGGCAAAATTTTCTTAAATTTTGTGGAAATAAGTTTTATCTTTATGCTATTCAAAAAGAGTAATCCCCTCCGTTTGTGTATTCTAAAAGTGTTATTTTCATTCCATGCATAGAAAGATGCATATTGGAAATATTTTTATTGTAAAAGCATTATCTTCATTAGAATTAATTTCTATGCATAGAAAGATTCATATTGGAAATATTTTTATTGTAAAAGCGTTATTTTCATTAGAATTAATTTCTATGCATAGAAAGATGCATAAAGGAAATATTTTTATTGTAAAAGTGTTATTTTCATTAGAATTAATTTCTATGCATAGAAAGATGCATAAAGGAATTTATTTTTATTTCAAGAGTTATTCTCATTAATTTTGATTTTATGCATAGAAAGATGCATAAAGGAATTTATTTTAATTCAAAAGAGTTATTCTCATTAATTTTGATTCAAAAGAGTTATTCTCATTAATTTTGATTTATGCATAGAAAGATGCATAAAGGAAATTATTTTTATTTCAAGAGTTATTCTCATTAATTTTGATTCTATGCATAGAAAGATGCATAAAGGAATTTATTTTTATTTCAAAAGAGTTATTCTCGTTAATTTTGATTCTATGCATAGAAAGATGCATAAAGGAATTTATTTCTATTTCAAAAGAGTTATTCTCATTAATTTTGATTCTATTCGTAGAAAGATGCATAAAGGATTTAATTTTATTTTAAAAGTGTTGTTTTCCTTAAAATTAAATTTATGCATAAATAGATGTATAAAAGGATTTTGTTAAAAATGTTATTCCCAGATGCGTAAAGAATCTTTATATAAAAGAATTTAGAAATTCTCTTAAATTCTATGTTTAAACGAATGTGATGTGAATAGATGTGATCAGAATCAGATAAATGTGAATGAGATGTGATGAGATGTGATGAGATGTGATGAGAATCAGATAAATGTGAATGAATGGATGGATGGATGTGATATGAATAGAAGTGATGAGAATGTGATGAGGATAGATGTGATGAGATGTGATGTGGTGAATGTGATGTGGTCTGAATGGATGAGATGTGAATGAATGTGATGTGATGAGATGTAGATATGGGTAAATGGGAGAGGATGAGATCTAATGAGGATATTTGAGGGAAGAAGTGATGAGATGAAAAATGATGTGATTGGATGAGAATGGGAATTTATATGAAATGAATGTGGATTAAGTAATGTTGATTAATGTGAAAAGAATGAGTTCGTTATAGAAATTGTATTTATGACCTGTTTTTAAATGAGTGTTTTATGTCAAGAATGCTAGGGAAGCATTTTGACTGTCTTGTGAATGAGGTCGTGGTGGAGACCTAATCTGATAAAGTTGCAACAGCTGATGGAGAGTCATTGGAGGACATCTCGCGTAACAAGGTCGACTGAGGTCTTGATCAGCCTCAGTTCGATTAAAATGGTAAGGTTCCGGTGGTACGGTGGATGAGGGACCAAGGAAGCGGCCTATGAGTGAAGCGCTAGGTCACCTACGAAGGATCCTAGAGGGTGCCGACCATACAGTGCTCGGGCTCTGGGTCGCCGACGATACCCACACGTGCGTCGTGGAAGATATTGGAACAAGGAGTAAGAGTTGTTTTTTGAATTCGGGCATGGATCTGGTTGGTTGACCTTGCTGGTCCTCAACGGATGAGTCCATGGCTCTTTTATATGGATCCATTGGTTGATCTTGCTGATCCTCAATGGAGATTCCATGTTTTGATATGTGAATATATTGCCGGTTACTATGAGCTAGGAACTATCGAAAAGGCCCCTGATGAGTGGATAGGTGGTGAGCGTTCTGGTTGCCAATAATACCATAGGTACACTCTCGGTACACTGATGAAGGAATGATTGGAAATAAGGACTCAACCAGAGATTTTGAGGATTATGATCCGTGACACAATGGTTTCATTAAAAGCTTGTTTCTTAAAGATAGCTGATTATGTGAAAAAGGCAATTTCATATTGGGTGTGTAAGTGGTGTGACTAGTTTTAAGTTCGCATGAATATCCAGCTAGGGGGCCTGGAAACTCTTTTCTCTGGTACTCGAGACAAAACCTAACCAAATTCTTAATTAGATCCCATTACTACAGTGGTTGGCTAACCCACGAGACTGGATGGTGTTAGGCTGGACTGATGAATCCCTAAATTGAGACTCAATTCTGTTATGGTACGATAGATGAAGTAAATGTCGGACAAAAATTGTTCTATGGAAAAGAATCAACGACTGTGCCTCTCAATGAAGAAAAAAGCATTGGTCTCTATGATCCAAGTGCAATCTTTTTCCTAATCTGACTATGGGACTTATGGGTTTGGTTAGATCAGTTTAGTTAGTTAAGGCTTTTGACTACGTTACAGAAAAATTTATCCTGGAGGAATCGCCCGTGCTTTCCGGGCAAGGGAAGTTTTTCCAGGTTCGGTTTTGAGAGAACCGATGGATTAGTCTCTTGTCCGGATATCCGTGGGGCGAGGCCTGCCCCGTGCAAGAAGTGCTACTTCCGCTACTAGCACCCCTGAATTCGTTGCACGGTGGGGACAGGGATCTTACAAACTTTATCAGTTAGGTCTCCATGACCTCATTCGCAAGACGATCAAAATGCTTCCCCCCAGCATTATTGATATAAAACAGTCATTTAAAAACACGTCATAAATACAGCTTTATAACGAACTCTCGTCTTTCCACATTGTTCCACATCAATCCACATTACTTAATCCACATCCAATTCATATGTATTCCCATTCTCATCCAATCACATCTTTTTCCATCTCATCACATCTTTCCTTCATTTATCCTCATCACATCTCATCCACTCGCATCTCATCATTTATCCTCATCACATCTCATCCACTCACATCTTTCCTTCATTTATCCTCATCACATCTCATCCACTCACATCTACCCCCATATCAACATCTCATCCACTCGCATCTACCCCCATATCAGCATCTCATCCATTCATATCTACCCCGATCCACATCACATCACATCCATTTCACCTCACATCCACATCTATCCCGATTCACATCCTATCACATCTCATCCATTCACATCACATCTCATTCATTCACATCTATCCCGTTTCACATCACATCACAACACATCACATTCATTCTTACATCCATCACATCACATTCATTCATATCCATCTAATCATTCATATGTATGATTACTCACATCTATTCATACATTCACATCTATCATTTCACATCCACATATACAGCACATCTCTTTACATTACATCACATCTCATCCACATCCACATCACATTCACATCCACATCCCTTTTCATCACATCACATCTCACCCACATCCACATCACATTCACATCCACATCCCTTTTCATCACATCACATCTCATCCACATCCACATCACATTCACATCCACTTTCCTTTACATCACATCACATCTTATCCACATCCACATTCCCATCCATTTACATCACACCACATCCTTTCACATTCACATCCACATCCACATTCACATCCATTTATATCACATCACATCCTTTCACATCCACATCCACATTCACATCCATTTGCATCACACCACATCCTTTCACACATCCATTTGCATCACACCACATTCTTTCACATCCACATCCACGTTCACATCCATTTGCATCACATCACATCCTTTCACATCCACATCCACATTCACATCCATTTGCATCACATCACATCCTTTCACATCCACATCCACATTCATTTATATCACTTCTTTCACATACATATCCACATTTATTTACATCACATTCTTTCACATGCACATGCACATCCACATCCATTTACATCATATTCTTTCACATACATATCCACATTCATTTACATCACATTCTTTCACATGCACATCCACATTCACATCCATTTGCATCACACCACATCCACATTCATATCCATTTGCATCACACCATATCCTTTCACATCCACATTTACATTCACATCCATTTACATCACATCACATCCTTTCATCTCCACATCCATATTCACATCCATTTACATCACATCCATATTCACATCCATTTACATCACATCACATCCTTTCATCTCCACATCCATATTCACATCCATTTGCATCACATCACATCCTTTCATCTCCACATCCATATTCACATCCATTTGCATCACATCACATCCTTTCACATCTACATCCGCATTCATTTATATCACTTCTTTTACATAAATATCCACATTCATTTACATCACATTCTTTCACACACACATCCAGATCCATTTACATCGTATTCTTTCACATACATATCCACATTCATTTATATCACATTATTTCACATTCACATCCACATCCATTTACATCATATTCTTTCACATACACATCCACATCCATTTACTTCCCATCTCATCCTTTCACATATCCTCTCATCTCATTCTCATCTCATCATTCACATCCACATCCATTTACCTCACATCTCATCCTCATTCATTTTTATCACATCACATTCTATCACATCCCATCCACATCTTATCGCATCCTATTTACATCTTATCACATCTATTCACATCGCATCCTATTTACATCTTATCACATCCATTCACATCTTATCGCATCCATTCACATTGTATCGCATCTTATTTTTATCCATTCACATCGTATCACATCCTATTTACATCTTATCATATCCATTCACATCTTATCGCATCCTATTTACATCTTATCACATTCATTCACATCTTATCGCGTCCCATTTACATCTTATCACATCCATTCACATCCTATCACATCTTATTCACATCGTATCGCATCCTATTTACATCTTATCACATCCATTCACATCTTATCGTATTCTATTTACATCTTATCACATCCATTCACATCTTATCGCGTCCCATTTACATCTTATCACATCCATTCACATCCTGTCACATCTTATCACATCTATTCACATGTTATCGCATCTTATTTACATCTTATCACATCCATTCACATGTTATCGCATCTTATTTATATCTTATCACATCCATTCACATGTTATCGCATCTTATTTACATCATATCACATCCATTCATATGTTATTGCATCCTATTTACATCTTCTCACATCCCATTTACATCTTATCACATCCTCTCACATCCCATTTACATCTTATCACATCCATTCACATGCTATTCCCATTTAGTAGCTTTTTCTAATTTGATACCGATAATGGGACTTTTTCTAAATTTCTGCCAATTGCTTGGCCTAGATAAAGGTTCTTTTTCTCGACGACTATTTCCATATTCCTTATCAATTCCTCAAATGAATTATATTCGATATTCCTCTTTTGAATAAAAGAATTCATGGGATTTACAAAAATCAATTCTACCCATATTTCCACTTTTGATAAATAATCATAAATTGAATTATACTAAGAATTTCTCTTTTTCCTATTTAATTTCTTGGACCTCAATTGTCATGGGAATTCCTCTTTTTGCATTTGATTATTTGCATTCCAATGTCATGGGAATTCCTCTTTTATCATCAAATATTTCTCATAAAATAAATTCATCTAAAATAAAATATCCATTAATTCAATATGCTAGGAATTTCTCTTTTCCCATCTAAATGATTGAATTCCAAATGTCATAGGAATTTCTCTTTTATCATTTAAATATTTCTTATAGATAAAATAAATTTATCTAAAATTCATCTTTGAATTTAAACAAAATATCCATTACTTCCAATATGCTAGGAATTTCTCTTTTCCCATCCAAATGATTGAATTCCAAATGTCATAGGAATTCCTCTTTTATCATTTAAATATAATTACCATAATTTTCTCTTTTCTTAATTATTTAATTACACATAAACTTAAAAATTAGTTTTCCATTGAATGTGACAAAAACCATTCGTTTTGCCTAGGATAATCAATCCTAGAATATGGTAGGAAGTCCTCTTTTTACGTTATGCATAAGAATGAATTATGTATCAATTTTCTTAAAAATTTTGCCATAGCTCCGCTGAGCAATTACTGTTAATTTTTAATTTTTATGAAAAGAATAAGACATAGTAATGTAATCATGATAGTATAACTATCTTTTACTGCTATAAAATCCATTTTATGGATTTATCCCATAATTTTACCATATTTTATAAGCATATAAGTAGCTTCACAAGCCTAGAGTTTGATTTGTGAATAGAGAATTTCTCCATGAGAAGCACTAATTGAATAGAGATTTGGTCATAAGAATGACCATTCTTGGGGGAGAGAGAGATAAACATAAAAGCATTCTATTTTAAGCATAAATGTAAACTTTAGGTGTTTAATCACTAAAATTCATTAGAGAGCTTCATTTGCATTGAAGAACCATTCAATTGAATACTTCTCAAGCTTGAGAGGGGTTGAGAAGTGAGAAACATTTAGAAGATTAAGGAAAAGACCATAAAATCACATTTTACCTCTTGTTTTGCTTGATTCTTTAGTCATTGGAGAGGCCGCCAACAATCAATTGGTTAGTATGTTGAGGAAGGCTCCAAAGAAGGTTGAAGAGAGAGAGAAGCTCCAATCTCTCCAAATTGTAGAGGATTTTTAGAGGATAATAAAAAATATCATTATTTTAGTATAATACTGGCATGGTATAGTTCACAGATTTTTTTACAAAGGACTAAGGATTTATTTATAGGTGAGGGAGGCCTCTAACCAAGTCCAACTAGGTTCTAGAATTTTCCAGGTTCAGTTTTGGCTGAATTTGGACAAGATTTGGACCTAGTTTGGCTCCCTTTTGATTTGATTTGGACCTAGTTTGGCTCCCTTTTGATTTGGTTTGATCCAAGAGAGAGGAGAGATAAAAATATCACAATATTTTTGAGTTAAAAACTGCACCACATGTGTGAAATAGGGGCCTCCTTGAAGTGCCCCCTTCTCCTTAACAAGGTGTCAAAAATGTATCATTATATCCAGAATATCTCATTTCTTTTTAGTAATATCTCACATTTTTTTTACTAATAAACCTTGTACTTAGTCAACTTTTCATCTTATGTAGGCATTTACTCATTTTGGGTATTTTTCTTTTATAAATTGGATTTATCTCCTCCCCACACTTGGATTGATCCCATTGGCCCATAGGAACCATAATCCATTTTTTTTTGAAAATCTAGACCCTTAGGCTAAGCTCCTTTATACATATTTTCAGTTAATTCCAATTGCACATTGGAAAGTTCTTTTTGAATTTCTATTTTAGGGGAAACCATTTTAGACACTAGGAGGATTTTGATATCCAAAAATATCTCAATTTTGGATTACCTCCCTCTAAATATTTTCTCTCTCTAGGCCAAAACAGAATCTTTCTTTATTTCAGAGAGGGGAATATTTATAAGATCAGAAGGGGAGGTTCTTACACCTGTACACCTCAAAAGCTGGAGGGAGGAATCTTACATCCTACCCCTCTTAAAAAATGCGAGATGTCCTCATCTTGCAGACAGCAGAAGGACAACTCTTTCCCTTAAGATCCAACTGATTCTAGGGTTCCTTATAGTCTGGTCAACCCAATAGAATCTTGGGATAAAGATCCCTTCATATAGAACTTATTCTCAGATAACAATTCATTCAAAACATATCATTCATATCCTTAACACAATAATGGTCCATTAGACCAAAAATTCCATCTTAACATTCCTCCACCACGGTAATTTAGTTTTATAGGTTCTCAATTTGTCAATCCTTAATTTGAGCCATTGGGTCAAAGGTCACACAGCAACAATCTGTCAGCGCACAATCCACTAATCTCGTAGTGATTTGCTGAAGTCATTATTGCTATTCCAGTTATTAACATCATTACTGGGATTCGTCCCATTCATCCTCATTGTGGTTTTGTTCAACTTATCACCTTTCAACCAAAATTCAGGAATCATCATTTTTTAATCAGAATCCAAATCAACTCATCAATTCTCAACCAGAATTTTAAAATCATATCAACCAGCATTCGAATATCCATCATCTGGATAGCATTTTTGCTTATAATTTCAAGGTCTTAGATTTACTCGTATATACTGCCAATAAAGAGCTGCAGTTATACCCTCGGTCACGGTCCTTGGAACTATAAGGTAAATACCATCATGTCTAGGCCTTAAGCAAGTGAGGGATTCCATACAATTGTGGTACTTCCATCTGAAAACCCAATTACCTATTTATGAATCTTCATTCTGAATATCGATTTGTATGAATTTTATCACACAATTACAACCTTTTACCGCTACTTCATAAACTTTTGACATTTCTGGCTTCTTGGTTGATCCGATTTAGCCAATTCACTCTGATACCAGTTGAAAGATCCCTACCCCTTCTGTGCAACGAATTTGGGGGTGCTAGCAGCTAGCGGAAGTAGCACTACTTGTGCAGGCAGGGTCTCTCACTCGGAGCCTCGCCCACCACGAATATCTGGACAAGAGACTAATCGCTCGGTTCTTCCAGAATCGAACCCGGAAAAACTTCCATCACCCCCACAGAAAGCACGGGCGATTCCTCTAGGGTATTTTTACTCTAACGTAGTCAAGGTCATCACTGACCAAATTGATCCAACCGAACCTGTAAGTCACCTGGTCACATCAAGTAAGAAACTTGCACTTGGATCATAGTGACCAACGCTTTTTTCCTCATTGTTGAGAGGCATAGCCGTTGATTCTTTTTCATAGAACAATTACTATCCAGGATTTACTTCATTTATCGTACCATAGAAGAATTGAGTCTCACTTTAGGGATCCAGTCTAGCCTAACCCCATCCAGTCTCGTGGGTTAGCCAACCGCCCAAACACTGTAGTGATGGGATCCATTTAGGAAGTTGGTTAGGTTTTGTCTCGGGTACCAGGGAAAAGAGTTCCGAGGCACCCTAGTCGGAACTTCATGCAAACTTCAAGCTAGTCATACCACTTACACACCCAATATGAAATTGCATGTTTCATAGATTTAGCTGACTTTAAAACAATCTTTTAATGAAATCATAATATCAGTGATCATAATCCTCCAAAATATCCGATTGAATTCTCATTTCCAATCATTCCTTCATCGGTATACGTATGGTATCATTGGTAACCAGAACGCTCACCACCTGTCCACTCAGGGGCCTTTTCGATAGTTCCTAGCTCATAGTACCCGGCAATATATTCACTTATAAAAATCTAGATGGAATCTCCTTTGAAGATCACCAAGATCAACCAACAGATCCATATAAAAGAGCCATGGACTCATCTGTTGAGGACCACACGTCCATCACATTCATTTACATCCATCACATCACATTCATTCATATCCATCTAATCATTTATATGTACGATTACTCACATCTATTCATACATTCACATCTATCATTTCACATCCACATATATTCACGTCACATCACATCTCTTTACATCACATCACATCTCATCCACATCCACATCACATTCACATCCACATCCTTTTTCATCACACATCACATCTCATCCACATCCACATCACATTCACATCCACATCCACTTCCATTTACATCACATCACATCTTATCCACATCCACATTCCCATCCATTTACATCACACCACATCCTTTCACATCCACATCCACATTCACATCCATTTGCATCACATCACATCCTTTCACATCCACATCCACATTCACATCCATTTGCATCACACCACATCCTTTCACATCCACATCCACATTCACATCCATTTGCATCACATCTCATCCATTTGCATCCACATCCACATTCACATCCATTTGCATCACATCTCATCCACATCCACATCCACATCACATTCACTTCCATTTACATCACATCACATCTTATCCACATCCACATTCCCATCCATTTATATCACACCAGATTCTTTCACATTCACATCCATTTGCATCACATCACATGCTTTCACATCCACATCCACATTCACATCCATTTGCATCACACGACATCCTTCACATCCACATCCACATCCACATTCATTTACATCACATCCACATTCACATTCATTTACATCACATCACATCCTTTCACATTCACATCCACATTCACATCCATTTACATCCTATCACATCCTTTCACATCCACATCTACATTCATTTATATCAATTCTATCACATACATATCCACATTCATTTACATCACATTCTTTCACATGGACATCCATGTCCATTTACATCATATTCATTCACATACATATCCACATTCATTTATATCACATTCTTTCACATGCACATCCACATTCACATCCATTTGCATCACACCACATCCTTTCACATCCACATCCACATCCACATTCACATCCATTTACATCACATCACATCCCATCCTTTGACATCCACATCCACATTCATTTATATCACTTCTTTCACATAAATATCCATATTCATTTACATCACATTCTTTCACATGCACATCCACGTCCATTTACATCATATTCTTTCACATAAACATCGACATGCATTTACTTCCCATCCCATCCTTTCACATATCCTCTCATCTTATTCTCATCTCATCATTCACATCCACATCCATTTATCTCACATTTCATCCTCATTCATTTTTATCACACCACATCCTATCACATCCCATCCACATCTTATCATATCCTATTTACATCTTATCGCATCCTATTTACATCTTATCGCATCTTATTTACATCTTATCACATCCATTCACATCCTATCACATCCCATTTACATCTTATCACATCCATTCACATCGTATCGCATCCTATTTACATCTTATGACATCCATTCACATCTTATTGCATCCTATTTACATCTTATCACAGCCATTCACATCTTATCGCGTCCCATGTACATCTTATCACATCCATTCACATCCTATCACATCTTATTTACATCCTATCACATCCATTCATATCTTATCGCATCCCATTTACATCTTATCATATCCTCTCACATCTCATTTATATCTTATCACATCCTCTCACATCCCATTTACATCTTATACATCCATTCACATGCTATTTCCATTTAGTAGCTTTTTCTAATTTGATACCGATAATGGGACTTTTTCTAAATTTCTGCCAATTCCTTGGCCTAGATAAAGGTTCTTTTTCTCGACGACTATTTCCATATTCCTTCTCAATTCCTTAAATGAATTATATTCGATATTCCTCTTTTGAAATAAAGAATTCATGGGATTTACAAAAATCAATTCTACCCATATTTCCACTTTTGATAAATAATCATAAATTGAATTATATTTAGAATTTCTCTTTTTCTCATTTAATTTCTTGGACCTCAATTGTCACGAGAATTCCTCTTTCATTCACATCACATTCTTTCACATGTACATGCACATGCACATCCATTTACATCATATTCTTCCATGTACATATCCACATTCATTTACATCACATTCTTTCACATGCACATCCACATTCACATCCATTTGCATCATATCCATTTGCATCACACCACATTCTTTCACATGCACATCCACATTCACATCCATTTGCATCATATCCATTTGCATCACACCACATCCTTTCACATCCACATTCACATTCACATCCATTTACATCACATCACATCCTTTCACGTGCACATCCACAATCATATCCATTTGCATCACATCACATCCTTTCACATCCACATTCACATTCACATCCATTTACATCACATCACATCCTTTCACGTGCACATCCACAATCATATCCATTTGCATCACATCACATCCTTTCACATCCACATCCACATCCACATCCACATCCACATTCATTTATATAGCTTCTTTCACATAAATATCCACATTCATTTACTTCACATTCTTTCACATGCACATCCACATCCATTTACATCATATTCTTTCACATACATATCCACATTCATTTACATCACATTATTTCACATGCACATCCACATCCATTTACATCATATTCTTTCACATACATATCCACATCCATTTACATCATATTCTTTCACATACACATAAACATCCAAATCCATTTACTTCCCATCTCATCCTTTCACATATCCTCTCATCTCATTCTTATCTCATATTCACATCTACATCCACTTACCTCACATCTCATCCTCATTCATTTTTATCACACCTTATCCTATCACATCCCATCCACATATTATCGCTCCTATTTACATCTTATCACATCCAATCACATCCTATCGCATCCCATTTACATCTTATCACATCCAATCACATCCAATCACATCCCATTTATATCTTATCACATCCATTCACATTGTATCGCATCCTATTTACATCTTATCACATCCATTCATATCTTATCGCATCCTATTTACATCTTATCGCATCTATTCACATCTTATCCCGTCCCATTTAGATCTTATTACATCCATTCACATCCTATCACATCCTATTTACATCTTATCACATCCATTCACATCTTATCGGATCCCATTTACATCTTATCACATCCTCTCACATCCCATTTACATCTTATTACATCCATTCACATGCTATTCCCATTTAGTAGCTTTTTCTAATTTGATACAGTTTTCTAAATTTTTGCCAATTGCGTGGCCTAGATAAAGGTTCTTTTTCTCGATGACTATTTCCATATTCCTTCTCAATTTCTCAAATGAATTATATTCAATATTCCTCTTTCGAATAAAAGAATTCATGGGATTTACAAAAATCAATTCTACCTATATTTCCACTTTTGATGAATAATCATAAATTGAATTATACTAAGAATTTCTCTTTTTTTCATTTAATTTCTTGGACCTCAATTGTCATGGGAATTCCTCTTTTTGCATTTGATTATTTGCAATTCAATGTCATGGGAATTCCTCTTTTATCATCAAATATTTCTCATAAAATAAATTCATCTAAAATAAAATATCCATTAATTTAATATGCTAGGAATTTCTCTTTTTCCATTTAAATGATTGAATTTCAAATGTCATAGGAATTTCTCTTTTATCATTTAAATATTTCTTATAGATAAAATAAATTTATCTAAAATTCATCTTTTAATTTAAACAAAATATCCATTATTTTCAAAATGCTAGGAATTTCTCTTGTCCCATCCAAACGATTGAATTCCAAATGTTATAGGAATTTCTCTTTTATCATTTAAATATAATTACCATAATTTTCTCTTTTCTTAATTATTTAATTACACATAAACTTAAAAATTAGTTTTCCATTGAATGTGACAAAAACCATTCCTTTTGCCTAGGATATTCAATCCTAGAATATGGTAGGAAGTCCTCTTTTTACGTTATGCATAAGAATGAATTATGTATCAATTTTCTTAAAAAATTTACCATAGCTCCATTGAGCTATTACTAGCAATTTTTAATTTTTATAAAAAGAATAAGACATAATAATGTAATTATGATAGTATACCTATCTTTTACTATAAAATCCATTTTATGGATTTATCTCATAATATTAACATATTTTATAAGCATATAAGTATAAAACCATTTTCTTAAACCTCTAGCTTCACAAGCCTAGAGTTTGATTTGTGAATAGAGAATTTCTCCATGAGAAGCACTAATTGAATAGAGAATTGGTCATAAGAATGACCATTCTTTGGGGGAGAGAGAGATAAACATAAAAGCATTCTATTTTAAGCATACATGTAAGCTTTAGGTGTTTAATCACTAAAATTCATTAGAGAGCTTCATTTGCATTGAAGAACCATTCAATTGAATACTTCTCAAGATTGAGAGGGGTTGAAAAGGGAGAAACATTTAGAAGATTAAGGAAAAGACCATAAAATCACATTTTATCTCTTGTTTTGCTTGATTATTTAGTCATTGGAGAGGCCCCCGACCAATCAATTGGTTAGTATGTTGAGGAAGGCTCCAAAGAAGGTTGAAGAGAGAGAGAAGCTCCAATCTCTCCAAATTGTAGAGGATTTTTAGAGGATAATAAAAAATATCATTATTTTAGTATAATACTGGCATGGTATAGTTCACAGATTTTTTTATAAAGGACTAAGGATCTATTTATAGGTGAGGGAGGCCTCTAACTAAGTCCAACTAGGTTTTAGAATTTTCCAGGTTCATTTTTGGCTGAATTTGGACAAGATTTGGACGTACTGTGGCCCCCTTATGATTTGGTTTGATCTAGGAGAGAGGAGAGATAAAAATATCACAATATTTTTGAGTTAGAAACTCCACCACATGTGTGAAATAGGGGCCTCCTTGAAGTGCTCCCTTCTCCTTACCAAGGTGTCAAAAATGTATCATTATACCCAAAATATCTCATTTCTTTTTAGTAATATCTCACAGTTTTTTACTAATAAACCTTGTACTCAGTCAACTCTTCATCTTATGTAGGAATTTACTCATTTTTGGCTATTTTTCTTTTATAAATTGGATTCATCTCCTCCCCACACTTGGATTGATCCCATTGGCCCATAGGAACTTTAATTGGACCATAATCCAAATTTTTTTGAAAATCTAGACCCTTAGGCTAAGCTCCTTTATACCTATTTTCAATTAATTCCAATTGCACATTGGAAAGTTTTTTTTTGAATTTCTATTTCAGGGAAAACCATTTTGGACACTAGGAGGATTTTTATATCAAAAAATATCTCAATTTTGGATTACCTCCCTCTAGATATTTTCTCTCTCCAATCCAAAACAGAATCTTTCTTTTATTTTAGAGAGGGGAATAATTATAAGATTAGAAGGGGAGGTTCTTACACCTGTACACCTCAAAATCTGGAGGGAGGAATCTTACATCCTACCGCACTTAAGAAATGCGAGGAGTCCTCATCTTGCAGCAGCAGGAGGACAACTCTTTCCCTTAAGATCCAATTGATTCTAGGGTTCCTTATAGTCTGGTCAACCCAATAGAATCTTGGGATAAAGATCCCTTCATATAGAACTCATTATCAGATAAAAATTCATTCAGAACATATCATTCTTAACACAATAATGGTCCATTAGATCGAAAATTCCATCTGAACATTCCTCCACAAGAATTTCAGTTTTATAAGTTCTCAATTTGTCATCCCTTATTTAATTTGAGCCATTGGGTCAAAGGTCACACAGCAACAATCTGTCAGCACAATCCACTAATGTCGTAGTGATTTGCTAAAGTCATTATCGCTATTCCAGTTATTAACATCATCATTACTGGGATTCCTCCCATTCATCCTCATTGTGGTTTTGTTCAACTTATCACCTTTCAACCAAAATTCAGGAATCATCATTTTTACTTCCTACCATATTCTAGGATTGAATATCCTAGGTAAAAATAATGGTTTTTGTCACATTCAATGGAAAACTAATTTTTAAGTTTATGTGTAATTAAATAATTAAGAAAAGAGAAAATTATGGTAATTATAATTAAATGATAAAAGAGGAATTCCTATGACATTTGGAATTCAATCATTTGGATGGGAAAAGAGAAATTCCTAGCATATTGAAATTAATGGATATTTTGTTGAAATTCAAAGATGAATTTTAGATAAATTTATTTTATCTATGAGAAATATTTAAATGATAAAAGAGGAACTCCTATGACATTTGGAATTCAATCATTTAGATGGAAAAAATAGAAATTCCTAGCATATTGAATTAATGGATATTTTATTTTAGATGAATTTATTTTATGAGAAATATTTGATGATAAAGGAGGAATTCCCATGACATTGGAATGCAAATAATCAAATGCAAAAAGAGGAATTCCCATGACAATTGAGGTCCAAGAAGTTAAATGGGAAAAAGAGAAATTCTTAGTATAATCCGATTTATGATTATTTATCTCAAAAGTGAAAATATGGGTAGAATTGATTTTTGTAAATCCCATGAATTCTTTTATTTAAAAGAGGAATATCGAATATAATTTCATTTGAGAAATTGAGAAGAAATATGGAAGTAGTCATCGAGAAAAAGAACCTTTATCTAGGCCAAGCAATTGGCAGAAATTTAAAAAAAGTCCCATTATTGGTATCAAATTAGAAAAAGCTACTAAATGGGAATAGCATGTGAGTGGATGTGATAAGATGTAAATGGGATGTGATAGGATATGATAAGATGTAAATGGGATGTGATAAGATGTGAATGGATGTTATAAGATGTTAAGGATAGGATGTGAATGGATGTGATAAGATGTAAATGGGATGCGATAAGATGTGAATGGATGTTATAAGATGTAAATAGGATGTGATAAGATTTGAATGGATGTGATAAGATGTAAATAGGATGTGATAAGATTTGAATGGATGTTATAAGATGTGAATGGATGTTATAAGATGTAAATAGGATGTGATAAGATTTGAATGGATGTGATAAGATGTAAATAGGATGTGATAAGATTTGAATGGATGCAAAGTAAAAATACCTTAGAGAAATCGCTCGTGCTTTCTGGGCGAGGGAAGTTTTTTCGGGTTTGATTTTAGAAGAACCGAAAGATTAGTCTCTTGTCCGGATATCCGTGGTGGGCGATTCCTTGAGTGAGAGACCCTACCCGTGCAAGTAGTTCTACGGATCAACCGAGAAGCCAAAAATGTCAAAAATTTATGAAGTAGCAGTAAAAGGTTGTAATTGTGTGATAAAATACATACAAATCGATATTCAGAATGAAGATTCATAAATAGGTAACTGTGTTTTCAGATGGAAGTACCACAATTGTATGGAATCCCTGACTTGCTTAAGGCCTAGACATGATGGTATTTACCTTATAGTTCTAAGGACCGTGACTACCCGTATATACCGAGGGTATAACTGTAGCTCTTTATTGAATACGAGTAAATATAAGACCTTAAAATTATAAGCAAAAATGCTATCCAGATGATGGATTCGAATGTTGGTTGATATGATTTTAAAATTTTGGTTGAGAATTGATGAGTTGATTTGGATTCTGATTGAAAAATGAGGATTCCTGAATTTTGGTTGAAAGGTGATAAGTTGAACAAAACCACAATGAGGATGAATGGGACGAATCCCAGTAATGATGTTGATAACTAGAATAGCGATAATGACTTCAGCAAATCACTACGAGATTAGTGGATTGTGCTGACAGATTGTGAAATGATAGATGTGAGTAATCGTACTACATATGAATGATTAGATGGATATGAATGAATATGATGTGATGGATGTGAATAAATGAATGTGATGGACGTGAATGAATGATATGGGATGTGCCAATGGATGAGATGTAATGTGATGTAAATTCGGATAGATGTGAATTTATGATATGTGATGTGATGTGAAACGGGATAGATGTGAATGAATGAGATGTGATGTGAATGGATGAGATGTGAATTGGGATAGATGTGAATGAATGAGATGTGAGGTGAAATGGATGTGATGTGATGTGGATTGGGGTAGATATGAATGGATGAGATGTGAATGAATGGGATGTGATGAGGTGTGGATATGGGTAGATGCGAGTGGATGAGATGTGATGAGGATAAATGAGGAAAGATGTGATGAGATGGAAAAAGATGTGATTGGATGAGAATGGGAATACATATGAATTGGATGTGGATTAAGTAATGTGGAGATTGATGTGGAACAATGTGGAAAAACGAGAGTTTGTTATAGAAGCTGTATTTATGACCTGTTTTTAAATGACTGTTTTATATCAATAATGCTAGGGAAGCATTTTGACCGTCTTGCGAATGAGGTCGTGGAGACCTAACTAATAAAGTTGCAACGGCTGACGGAGAGTCAACGGAGGACGTCTCGTGTAGCAAGGTCGCTCGAGGTCTTGACCAACCTCGGTTCGATTTAAATGGTGAGCTTCTGGTACGATGGATGAGGGACCAAGGAAGCGGCCTATGAGTGAAGTGCTAGGTGACCTCCGAAGGATCCTAGAGGGTGCTGACCATCAGGTGCTCGGGGGTCCCCGAAGATACCCACACGTGCATCGGGGAAGATATTGGAACAAGGAGTAAGAGTTGTTTTCTGAATTCGAGCTTGGATCTGGTTGATTGACCTTGCTAGTCCTCACAACAGATGAGTCTATGGCTCTTTTATATGGATCTGTTGGTTGATCTTGATGATCTGGATTTGTATAAGTGAATATATTGCTGGGTACTATGAGTAGGAACTATCGAAAAGGCCCCTGAGTGGATAGGTGGTGAGCGTTCTAGTTACCAATGATGCCATACATATATCGATGAAGGAATGATTGGAAATGAGAATTCAATCGGATATTTTGGAGGATTATGATCAGTGATATTATGATTTCATTAAAAGATTGTTTTAAAGTTAGCTGAATCTATGAAACATGCAATTTCATATTGGGTGTCTAAGTGGTATGACTAGCTTGAAGTTTGCATGAACTTCCAGCTAGGGTACCTCGGAACTCTTTTCCCTGGTACCTGAGACAAAACCTAACCAACTTCCTAAATGGATCCTATCACTACAGTGGTTGGCTAACCCAGGGGACTTGATGGGGTTAGGCTGGACTGATGGATCCCTAAAATAAGACTCAATTCTGCTATGGTAAGATAGATGAAGTAAATCCCGAATAGTAATTTTGTTCTATGGAAAAAAACATTGGTCTCTATGATCCAAGTGCAAGTTTCTTTTTTGATCTGACCAAGTGACTTACAGGTTCGGTTGGATCAATTTGGTTAGAGATGACCTTGACTACTTTAGAATTAAAATACCTTGGAGGAATCACCCGTGCTTTCTAGGCGAGGGAAGTTTCGTTTTGGAAGAACCGAGGGATTAGTCTCTTGTCCAGATATCCGTGGTGGGCGAGGCCTCGAGTGAGAGACCCTGCCCGTGCAAGTAGTGCTATTGCCGCTGCTAGCACCCCAAAATTCGTTGTGCGGAGGGGGCAGGGATCTTTGAGCTAGTATCAGAGCGAATTAGCTAAAGCAGATCAATCGAGAAGCCAGAAATGTCAAAAGTTTGTGAAGTAGCAATAAAAGGTTGTAATTGTGTGATAAAATTTATACAAATCGACAAAAATCACCAAAAAGAAAAAGATTTTTTTTGAGACTATCCTTGACCTCTAGGAGAGTCCCACTATGATTGCCAAATTTTATCTTAACTGTAGATGACTCCACCGGTCCTTGCTAGGGAACTCAAGGACTATCGGCACAAACACTAGGGTTGGGGAAAAGGGAGTGTGGATCCTCTCAGGGAAGTATACCTGCCAAGGATGAGTCGACCTCATTGGCTAGATATGCAAGACCTATGCTCCACACTGTCTACCATGCTCTCCGACCATGACCATATCCCTATACAAGCCTCTCACTCACACCACACCCACCATTGACCACTCACTCACCTTGCTCACACAAAAGATAAACAAAATACCACAGGAGCGCAACACTGTATAACAAACGATAGACAAGAATGATACAAGAGAGAGTCTCCTCTAACAGATAATGTGCTATAATGTATGTTCTACAAGAGAGTGAGTTTGTTCCCGAGAGAGTTCTCCCCTTATCTCCTCCTTGGGTGTCCTCTTCCTCGGGTGTCGTCCCCCAACCCTCATCATGTGTAGTGTAGAGGGAAGATCTTCCATTGAGAAAAGGAAGATGGTGCTCAAGAGGATCTTGCCCTTTCATTGGCGGTTTGACGACGATCGGAGATGTCATAGGGCACCGGCAATGAAGGCTGCTAGAAGTATGATTGACTGGTCGACATGATGTGTCTCTATGGGTGAAGCCATAGCTAAACATTCCTTGATCACTACCATTGGCCAACTTGACCACTTAGTTGATCTATGTGAAAATGGATTGATTCCATTACGGCATTGATAGTTATAAATTTCCATATTTACATCGAGGTGTACAACACCATATATATGTGTCTCTATGGGTGAAGCCATAGCTAAACATTCCTTGATCACTACCATTGGCCAACTTGACCACTTAGTTGATCTATGTGAAAATGGATTGATTCCATTACGGCATTGATAGTTATAAATTTCCATATTTACATCGAGGTGTACAACACCATATATATGCCAAAAAGGCAAGCCCATATACCAAAATGGCAAGCCTATAAGTAGTCAAAGTAGTCGTCTAGCCCCACGTATAGATGCAGTCCAACTAGCAAGCCTAATGACCACAAAGATTGAAGATATCTGCACTCGCTACCGCTTCCCAATTGATGGGAATGCCCTCCAACTCTAGGAGCTCGTGCATGCCATACTTGTAATCATACTTCTCCTTGCCCAAAAATGGGGTACGGGTATGCAAAAAGTCAAATGCGTGCAACTAATACACATCATAGACAATAAAATGTAAGAGAGTAGTAAAAAACTTATAAAGTACTTGTATGGAAGGTATCATAGCTGCCACTACTAAGAGATGTTATGAGCCCACACTCTCCATTTGCAATTATGCAGCTACTTGCTACTTGTTGTATTTGTCAAGCATGTCCCTCTTCTCTTCTTAGATCATCCACCACTCTTCATCATCTAGCCAAGTCAGTTTTGGTTTTCCCTCCTTCGAGGCATCCCTTGCCTTGGATCTTCATGATGCCATGGTTTTCACCATGACATTATTGATCCAATAATTAGAGACTACCTCCCCTATAGGAGTGTACTCGCCCTTAATTTGTGAAATGATGAATTTCTTTGTATCTTGATCCAAGGTATCCCAATTCTTCATCACTTCATGGGAAAATTAAATTTTGACGAGTTGGTGGATACGCCCTTTTATCTCCTTCCCTACATCATCCATAACCATGGTGCCATTGTGCATATGAGAAACTTTCTCTCTTGTTGGTGTGCAAGGATTGTAGGGACTCTCAGGTACACATGGTATACTAGATATGGAGGAGATTTTTGGGTGCACTTTCCTACCTTGCAATTTGAAGCAAGCATTGTTGATTCCCTCGTACCCCAAGATGCGTAGGTGATCACGAACATTCTTCAATGCTTTCTTGTTCGGACAATCTCAATCCCCACACCATATCGAGAGAGCTATAGGCTCTGCAACCTCCTCTTGAGCTTGTAAGGGAATCCATGCTCCCTTCTTCCTCATCCACCGCTCATAAAAAAATCGAGAGGGCTATAGGCTCTGCAACCTCCTCTTGAGCTTGTAAGGGAATCCATGCTCCCTTCTTCCTCATCCACCGCTCATAAAAAAATTGAATGCACAAAGCAGCACGTGCTCACAAGAATCGAAAGGAGACACTGGACTGTACTACATTGCACTTGAAATTCTCCCCTTTGTGCTCCCCCTCCACAAGGTCCCACCCTTGGCCAAGTAAATTCCATCTCTTCAACACCCACAACCTTGCACATGTACATGGTGGGTGTTTGTGTGCACTCAAAGGCCTGAAACATGTGGGAAAACACATGCATAGGGCATGCCCAAGTAAGACCCACTGATCTTCAGGCCTTGGTGTACTTCAAAGAGGCTTGTATATCACTAGCCATCTTTGCCTTAAGAGCAATCATAGTCCAAACATCTGGTGTTGTCCATTCAATACTAGAGAGAGGAGGAGAGGGGATTTCTTCAAGCTTACCAATCCTGTTGACCTGTGTGGGCACTACATAGTTGTGTGTGTAGAAGAAAACTTTCCGACAAGCAAGGTTATAAGGGGCAATGTTGGATAGTACTACATCCCCTATATGAGCATGAATGGCATATAATGTCCCTATTAGGCTTCGTACAGGCTGCTCCTCAATGAAGTTGGAAGGGAAAATATCTAGAAACAAACAAACCCATCAAATGAGGTTGAAAGCAAGAGCCCATATAAACCAACCTACTAGAGAGAAATCCATACAGTTACAAGGAAAAAGAGGAGTGCGCCGTTGGGTCCGCAATGAAATATCTATTGCTGAGTACACATGTTGTACAAGGGCCACCTATCCATCATGCCTTGATTCCTTGAAACCTAGTAGGCGTCCCTTCCAATGGTGCTCACAACCACATCTCGATGTTGAACTTGATGGGGTCTAGTGGCACTGGGTTGCAAATAGACCCAATCTCCCTTCTGAAATTACATCCCAAGCCAAGCATCGTGCTCATCCCTCACATTGTGCAAGAGCATAGACTCTATTTTGTCTCTTGGCCTTCTCCTCGATGAAGATGCACTACCCTCCATGGTTGCTTATGTTGCAATAATTGGAGAGAGAGAGAGAGAGAGAGAGAGAGAGAGAGAGAGAGGTGAATAAACTGCAAGTGTAAGCACAGTAGAGAGATAAAGAGAAAGAGAGAGAGGCATGAATAAGATGTAGGTCTAAGAATTATAGAGAGAGAGAGAGAGAGAGAGAGAGAGAGAGAGAGAGAGAGAGGTGTGAATAAGCTGCAAGTTTAAGCACAGTAGAGAGATAAAGAGAAAGAGAGAGAGGCGTGAATAAGATGTAGGTCTAAGAATTAGAGAGAGAGAGAGAGAGAGAGAGAGAGAGAGAGAGAGGTGAATAAACTGCAAGTCTAAGCACAGTAGAGAGATAAAGAGAAAGAGAGAGAGGCATGAATAAGATGTAGGTCTAAGAATTAGAGAGAGAGAGAGAGAGAGAGAGAGAGAGAGAGAGAGAGAGAGAGAGAGAGAGGTGTGAATAAGCTGCAAGTTTAAGCACAGTAGAGAGATAAAGAGAAAGAGAGAGAGGCGTGAATAAGATGTAGGTCTAAGAATTAGAGAGAGAGAGAGAGAGAGAGAGAGAGAGAGAGAGAGAGAGAGCTATGGAGATTTGAGTTGCTGGTTTTGGTGGAATGGAGTGTAGGGTGATATTGGAGGGGAGAATGGAGTGTAGAGAGAGAAGATGGAGGTGGAAAAAGTTTTTTTTTGATACAATATGGCTTGGTTTGGGTTTTTAAGGGGGGGGGGAAATCACTTTCTAGTAATTTTTGAAAAAAACCCATTTTTAGGGTTTTTTCACCCACGAGATTGATGGGGGCTAAAAATGATGGAGCCCCCCTACCTACCCCTACTTTATGGAGCCACCCTCCCCCCAATTTATGAAGGCAAGCCCCTACTTTTTTGAACCCCACATTTGTATTAATATGAGGAAGACAAGCCTAGTTGCCCCCAACTTCTTGAGGAGACCAAATGTGCACATTGCTCTCTTCCCATTGGTCCATTGCTAATGAGGGTAATTAGCAAAGGTCCCAAAAGATGTCCAAAGGCTTTCTAATGACACCCAATTGTCTTCAACTTTAGATCTTGGTGTAGGATACTAATTAGCTCAACTAACTTTAGCAAGGGAGAAGATCCCATAAAACTAATGAAACCCTCCAATATAAATTCTTTTATAGATCAAGGCTTACCAACCCATGATTTGCTTGAAATATGCAATCGCATTCATGATCGCCCACAATTACAAGCGATGGCAGCATGAGCACTCAGTCCTACAGATGCTAAAGGCCAGGCTCTAATCGACAACTTTGGTATCCAACCAACCTGGAGGGTGCCATTCCTTGCCATGAAGGAATATGCAAACATCCACAGTGTTGGAGCTATATATATAGCTAGCCCTAACTCACTCTAGGTCATGGTATCAGAGTGATTCTAATCATAAGGGAAGCATCTACATCTTTGGTACCAGTTTTGTGTAGGGTTGATTGGTTCTTTGATTATATGTTGCCTACATGATTTTATAGCTCCACTTGTTGTAATTAGAATTGTTTCTTAATCGCATCCTTAAAACCAAAATGGTGCGTAGATGGTACAGTGTTGGTGAATCCTATCAAAACAGTTTGTCAATCGGAGTTCTGAGTCAAAAGTTAGGGGAGTTCAGGCAAACTGCATCTAAAACAGTAAAATAGGTTCTTTGTGAGAGCAAACAGGTAGTTGTCTCTCAGTTGTAAGCAGGATTTGATTGTCAAAGCTTTTCGTGAAAGCTTTAGATGGATGCTTGCTGTACAAGCTACAATTAGATACAAAACTTACCATACACATTGCGTCATAACGCGGTGCTTTTTCTTATTATTATTATTTTCGTCTGTTATGGACCTCTAAGTTTGCTTACGTGCATGAGACATGGGTCTCCACTTTTAGAGTTCTAATTTTGGTTTACGTTCTATTCTTTACATGATCACTTTATGCTCGTCGTCTGGTGCATGCCTATTTTTGGCTACATTTCTCATATCTCGTACATGGTCTGCAAGTTTTGCAATCTTATCTTGTACGTGTTCTCACAATCCGACATGGCAAACACCAAATTTGTTAACGAATTTCCTTCTAGGCAGCATTGTGTTCCTCTTTTCCAAGGCCAAGGATTTCTTGGTTGGAAATACAAGATGCTATTAATTTTGGAAGGAGACGAATTGGTAGATATTGTTCTTGGTATTCTTGCATGCCCTCCTCGACCTATTGATCCACTTCAGAATGATGTTATTATTACCGAAGGTCCTATTTTTGAACAGTGAAAAATTGATCATGCACACTGGATTCGTCATCATAAGGCTGCTCGTTCGTACTTTCTGCCCTTAACGATTCACTCATGCTAGATGTTTATCCGTTATCCACTTCATATGCTATATGGGACTATCTTATCACTATGTTTGACAAAAAAACTATTACAGAGATTCTGTATCTTTGTAATCTTTTGGGCAAGCTTCAATTCAAGGCAGGTACATCCATGTCTAGTAACATTGAATCATTCAAAGGTATTATGAATCAACTTTCTGCTGTGCAGGGGATCCTATTCCTCGAACTCAATTGGCTACACACATTCTTGATATGGTGTGAAGGATCCTTTGTATGATAATATTGTCACTATATTATCTAACAAGGATGGAATTGACTTTAAGCATACATCTATTTCTTTGATTGAATATCCTCAACGTTATGATCGTCAGACGTCAGTAACTCATGAAACGGTCATGATTGCCCAAGAGTACACAGAATCAGAGACAGCCTTTGGTGTCCGAAGACGTCCATTTTAGCAACGCCCTTCTTCCTCCTCCCAATTTACATCTTGTGGCTTCCAAAGAGGAGGTAATTCTTCTCGTTTGAGATTTCCTCAAAAGCGTTGTTCTTATTGTGACAAAACTGGTCACTTGGTATTTGAATGTTGGGCACGAGAGTATGATGAAGAACAAGGTATTACAAATAAGCAACCTCGTTTATCAAGGGTTTCTTCCTCTTCTACAACCTGTGAATATTGTGGGAGCACAAGGCATTCATCCAGTTGATGCTTCAAGAGGCGTTATGATGAAGCTCGAAAATCAAGCTTATGCTAAACAAAATCCTCATGATGAAGACAATGTTCATCAAGAGGCGAATTTGGTTCATTATAATGTCTCTCCAGAAAAGGTACTACATGTTCGTGATGGTTCTCTCTTTATTGTGGATTCCGGTGCTACTGGAAACATGATGACATATCAATTGCAATGGTTACACAATTATCATCCAATTCCTATCAAGAAAGTGGTTTATCTTGCTGATAATACAACTTGCCAAGTAATGGGTATTGGCAACTTGTATTTGGGAACTTCTTCCTCAACCAAAATACTGCGAGGAGTTTTATATGTTCCTGATTTACAAAGAAACTTACTTTTTGTTTGTGCGGCTTGTGGATCTTGGTCTATTTGTTGGATTTGATAATACAAAGTGTCACATCGAAAAGGATGGCACCACTATTGCGGTTGCTCCTCGACATGGTAATCTCTTTGAACTTTCATTGAATGAGGATGTTGCAAATGTTGTTAGAGCTCTAGGAGATCTGGATTGTAAGCTATGGCATCATCGATTTGCTCGCTCAAATTTCTCAAAGCTTCTTGATATTCATCGTCATGATCTTGTGAGAGGTATGGACCTCAAATCTCACCCGCATATGGGGATATGTGAATATTGTGCTCTAGGCAAACATCATCGTAAGCCATTTCCAATGTCTACAAATATTCATTCAAATAATGTTTTGGATCTCATTCCTACTGATATTTGTGGACCCTTTCCTCCATCCAAGTCTTGCTACCGTTACTTCATTACTTTTATTGGATGACTATTCACCGTATACAAATGTCTTTTTGCTACGACATAAATCAGAAACATTGGACAAATGTAAGAGGTACCAAATATCTGTGGAGAATCGCACTGGTCGAAGAGTCAAAATTCTTTGAAGTGATAATGGTGGTGAATATATTTCCAACTTATTTCATGATCATTGCATCAACCACGACATCCACCATGAGTATACCATTCCATATTCTCTCCCAATAGAATGGAATTGCAGAGCGAAAGAATCGTACAATTTTGAATGCAATCAGATGCATGCTTATTCATTTTGGATTATCTCGCTCTTTTTGGGCAGAAGCAGTATTGACAGTCGTTTTTGTTCAAAATCATCTTCCAACTACTACACCTTCTTTTGGTAAGATTCCAATCACAGCTAGGACAGGCCAAACTCCTTTAATTGCACATTTCAAAATCTTTGGGTGTATTGCTTATATTCATGTCCCATAAGAGACACGACACAAGCTAGAACCTTCAGGTTTGAAGGTTATTTTTATTGGTTATTCTGACAACTCAAAGGGTTACAAGTTTTACGATCCAAGTTCTCAAAAGGCAATTGTTAGTCGAGATGCTATATTCAATGAGCAATTAATGGGAGGTTCATGGTCCACAGATGATGTTGATGATACAAAAACATTACTCACTTCTTTTCCTTTTCTACTTTTGGACAATGATTTGCATGATGACAGCACTCTTTTGATGGATATTGGAGACAAGTCTATTGATGTTCATCCTACAGTTTCAAAGGAGACTGCTACAGATCTTGATATCTATGTTGATCTTCCTATTGAACTTGAGCATGGTGCAAATCATGTATATGATGATGATCTTGAAACCTTTAATCACGTATTAGCTGTTTGTGAAGATCCTTCAACTTATACAGAAGCTATGTCCTCTCCACAAAAGGAACAATGGAAGGAAGCCATATGACTCTTTGCTCTCAAAAGGTACATGGGTTCTTACCTATCTACCTTCTGATCGTACTCCTATCAAATGTAAGTGGGTTTACAAGACTAAAACAAAAGCAGATGGATCCTTTGATAAATTCAAAGCTCGTTTAGTTGCAAAGGGATACTCACAAATTGCAGGGATTGACTATCATGACACTTTTTCACCCGTAGTTCGTAGTATAAGCATTCGAGTACTACTAGCTTTTGCAACTCAGTTTAATTTGGAAATACATCAAATGGATGTTAAGACGGCTTTTCTTAATGCGGACTTAAAGGAGGAAATATATATAGAGCAACCTGAAGGATTTACAATTCCCGGAAAGGAACATCTTGTATGCCAACTCCACCATGCTTTGTATGGACTAAAACAAGCTTCACGATCATGGTACATGGGTGCGTCAATAAAGCGAGCCCAGGGCAGCGAGCCGAGAGCAAAAAAATCACACAGAATACAAAAATAAGAGCAAAAATCACACAGAATACAAAAATAGATTATCCCCTTCAAGCGAGCAGATTTGTGCTTGTGCTGCTCTCTAAAACATTGACATAACACTGAACTTAATTATTAAATGACTGAAAACATTGACATAACACTGAACTTAATTATTAAATGACTGAAAACATTGACATAACACTGAACTTAATTAAATCAAACAATATAAGTGTGTTATTTATATAGCGCACAGAGTACAAAAAGTTTAATTGATATTCTCAAAATATTCTCAAAACATTATAAGTATATCCTATAATTGTTGTGGGTGGCTCCTCTGAGATCTTGTGAGCATCTCTTTCAAAATATAATTAGGAATCTTTGGCTGATGGATATGCATATTATTGTTCACATCCTGTCCAAGAATCATCAGGAAAACAAAGTAGATATGTTTGCAGGCAAGATATGGTTTTCTTTTGACTAACCTATCATTGAATTCTGCACACGAACATATTGGGTGGTTCTGAATGGTTACTTCAATGGGTAGGGCTTCTTTGTTCTGGATTTCCCTCACTTTAAATATTTCCTTCTGCCCTTCCATTTGAACATGTCCTCCCATAATTTCTACATTCATATCTAACGCAGCACTGATCTGTGCATATGCAGCTTTAGATATACCTTTTCGATAGGGGTATTTTTGCTTATCTTCCTCAAGAATTTTTTGCTTGTTTTGTTCACTCTCTTGAAGCAAACTATTTGGAATCTGTACACCAATCTCAAATCCAGCTTTTACTAAATCATGAGCTTCCCTGACTTTCAAGTGTGTACCTGTTGCTATTGGCCAAACATTAGGAACACTTGCAGGTGGATGTAAGATTGTCTTTGTAGGCTTCCAAGTGTGTCGAACATCATTATTACAGAAATAGCAGTACTTTTCTTTCCTCCAAGAAGATAATTGACAATCACTCCAAAAGCATGGTGCCATAATCTATTGGAAGACCACGACTGGAATATATCTGCACAGTAACGTTGTGAAGTACAACAACGTTGAAGATGAAGATGTCTGCTGCGCTCATGTTGCAACTCTCACCCTCACGACAAAGGCAATCACCTGCCCGAGCATCACCTGCCCGAAAGAGAGTATGTTCTTTTACGTTTTTTAAATGTGCGTTTTTTCCTTGCGTTTGTATTTTGTGTGTGGGGCACAAGATGGTCATTGTAGAGCTTTAAGGATCAAGTGCGCTGAGCGCACTTGATCTAGGAGGCCCTACACAGGCATCACAGGCATGTCTTGTCTATATCCATGGAGGCATCCACATTTTGTCTAGCAAAAGATGTCTATGTTTTTGATGGGCATGTTGAGCTCACCCTTGGCCACTGTTTAGCTAAACATTGGCTTATGCTTTATCTGCAGAGCTAAAATGGTTATTGTAGAGCTTCCTGGATCAAGTGCGCTCAGCGCACTTGATCCTGGAGGCCCTACACAGGCATGTCTTGTCTATCCATGGAGGCATCCACATTAGCAAAAGATGTCTATGTTTTTATTAAAAATAAGTGCGCAACATGCCCATCAAAAAATTTAGACTTCAACATGGCCACTGTAGAGCTAAACATTGGCTTATGCTTTATCTGCAGAGCTAACAAGGCTATTGTAGAGCTTCCTGGATCAAGTGCGCTCAGCGCACTTGATCCTGGAGGCCCTACATAGACATGTCTTGATCCCCTACATAGACATGTCTTGATCCAGTAAAAAATTCACCTTACATAGACATGGCTACTTACTGTAGAGCTAAACATGGCCACTGCAAAGCTATCTGGAGGCTTCATCTGCAGAGCCATTGTAGAGCTTCAAGGATCAAGTGCGCTCAGCGCACTTGATCCTAGAGGCCTTACATAGACAGACCTACATAAACATGGACCTACATAAACATGTCAACAAGGACCTACATAAACATGTCTTGATCCAGCAAAAAATTTACACCTCAATATGGCCACTGTAGAGCTAAACATGGCCACTGCAAAGCTATCTCGAGACTTGCATGTGCAGACCCATGACTGCATCATAGTCATTGTAGAGCTTCCAGGATAAAGTGCGCTCAGCGCACTTGATCCTGGAGGCCCTACATAGACATGTTTTGATCCTCAATATGGCCACTGTAGAGCTATCTCGAGACTTCATCTGCAGAGCCATGACTATGCCATCATAGTCATTGAAGAGAATGAGTTTTTACATTGGCCATTAAAATCCAGATTGTAATCAATAGCAGTACATTATTACAAGCAGAGAGCTAAACATAGCCACTGCAAAGCTATCTCGAGACTTGCATGTGCAGAGCCATCCTTGTCATTGTAGAGCTTCCAGGATCAAGTGCGCTCAGCGCAGTTGATCCTGGAGGCCCTACATAGACATGTTTTGATCCTCAATATGGCCACTGTAGAGCTAAACATGGCCACTACAGAGCTATCTCGAGACTTCATCTGCAGAGCCATGACTATGCCATCATAGTCATTGTAGAGAAGGAGTTTTTACATTGGCCAGATTGTAATCAATAGCAGTACATTATTGCAAGCACAGAGAGATACAGAGAGGGGGACTTACATGCTTGCAAACACGCAGAGGATATTTGCAGGTGATAATTGTAGAAGAGGATAGTTGTAGACGACAGCTGCAGAGAATAGAGTAGAAGATAGTTGTAGAAGACGATAGTCGTAGAAAATGGTCGTAGAAAATGCACGAGTGTACCTTTCCTTCCAGCCGTTGCAGAGGAATGAAATCCTTTTTGGGAAAAGGATTTTTCGAGCACTTTGTTATTAATGATTAGGAATTTACAGCCTTGAATAATCCGTATACTTTGTGCCAACCCGAGATTATTTTCAACCTTGAATAATCCGTATATTTTGCGCCAACCCTGCCAACCCATGATTAAATAATCCGTATACTTTGTGCCAACCCATGCCAACCCATGATTATACTACCTAGAATAATTCGTGTAGTTTACTTTACTTCTTGTGAGAAGAGTTATATCTTTGAAAACGGACACCAACTCCCAACGTTATGTGACTAGATCTTCTTGTTCTCAAAAAGATTGTTGTTTTGCTGGTATGGATTCCTTACTACCTCCTACTAAACGCTTCAAAAAATTACAGGCAAGAACAACCGACAGGGTGTCTCGAGGATTGTTTGATGAGGAAGTTCAGAGTCAAGGCCAAGTGTTGATGGAGAATGAGAGAGACAGGGATGACAGACAAGAAGAGGATGAGAGACAGAATGATAGAGAGGATGAGAGACAAGAGGATGAGAGAGAGGATGATGATAGAGAGGAAGATAGACAGGAGGATGAGAGAGAGGATGATGACAGAGAAGATGATAGAGAGGATGATAGAGAGGAGGATGAGAGAGAGCATGATGATAGAGAGAGACAGGAGGATGATAGACAGGAGGATGAGAGAGAGGGTGATGATAGACAAGAAGATGGGAATGATAGAGAGGATGATAATGAAGAAGAAGAAGGTGGAGACACATTGACAACTGAGACAAGAAAAATAGAGAGCATCAAAGCAGAAATTTTCGGAAAGATCCTTAAAACCTCTACTCCAACTGCATTCATCGATCGAATTAGAGTTAGATTCAGCACCCCCCCCCCAAGATCCCCTTGTGTAGGCTTCTTCCAACAGAGGCCATAAGGAGACTATGCCCCAGTACTGATAAGAACCTTGGTCGAGCATTCAAGAACCTTGGTGGGTATCTTGAAAGCAAGGGGGCGTTCACGGTGTCCATGTTTGATTTGGATGGAGAGGAGACTCCTCTGACTGAAGAAACAACATTGTCATGGAGTTCAACATGGAGGGATGTGAATGGAACTTTTGAAGAGTCTCTCAGAAATATGCCAGAATGGGGACCGTTCATCCAGGGTAAAATGATACATGTACTGGATGGAAACAACCGCTATAAATCTTGGATGGATTTGATTGCTCAAGGTGAGGGTGATTTGAAATGTTTTTATCTATTTATACAATTTTATGTATGCATCTAATATAATTTTATCATCTTCTTTCCTTTTACTCAGAATTTCCAAATGACATCTCTAAGCATTGTCTGGTGGCCTGTGACTTTCTACAATTCGAGAAGGCTGACGTTGGAGAGCTGATGTTTTCTCTTTCCAGATTGAATAAGTATATGTTTTATTATTTTTCTCTTTTTTGCTCTTGGCATTGATTGCATGATGTTGCTTCAACTCTCTGCATTGGTTGTACTAGGATGCATGACTATGCCTTTGTACCAACAACTTTTGGGGATAGGCTCTTCCAAATAAGGAGAATTGGTGAGTCCGATAAGACTACCCTCCTTGCAGAGCTCGATGATGAGGACAAGGCTTGGATGGAGAATGAAATGAAAAAGTGCCCCACTCGTGGCAAAAAAAGCTGGTTTTCTGTTCCAATAAATATATTGGCATGGCTTGTGTTTAAGGTATGCAAGATATTAAAGGTATGCAAGATCTACTTAATTATGCGAAATATGTTTAATGTATGCAAGAGTAATTTTGTAATTAAATGGACTCTGTAGGACGATATGGAGATGAAAATCGAGGTCAAGGCTAAGGGCATGGATGTAGATGAAAGGGCTAAGGTGATAAGAGAGGTAGAAATTCTGTATAAGAATAGGGTGGGAAAGTTTGCCCGCATAGCAGACCCTGCCAATGGAGAATACTTTTGGCGTGCTGTTTTGTCACTTCCTTGGCATGCAGCAGGGACCCATATTGCGACAGAAGAGAAACTGAACATGATTGGGGCTGCACAAGTTAGGGATGAAGATAAGGCATTCTTAGTTCGAATGTTGGATAATTCACAAGCTAGCATTCGAGAGATAGAGTACTTGCCTAAAGACAAAGCAAAAGCTAGAGAGTGGCTACATTCATTTGTGTTCTGGCTACAAATAAGTTCTTATGGCTCCAAGCTTCTGGAGGAGATTGAAAATTGTGATAGAATCTCCTTACCTTCCATTAATTCCTTTATAAACTATGTCGTCTTTCATCGACGAAAGTATTTCAAAAAAGCTTTCAGAGTTCATCAGGGGGATATAAAATTTAACAATGATATTGACACACAAAAAGGGCTACGCTCTGCAACACATCGAGTTGTTTATAGGTTAAAAAAAAAAACTTGGTCAATTTTATTTCTTCTCCTTATGCTTCTTATATAGCCTATTGACTTTAGTTTTCCTTTCCATTTGGAATTTAGATGGCTGCTGAAAGAGGTGGATAGTGGTGTAGTACAGGCCATACCACCTCTTGTGTTGTTATGGATTTGCGAGGATACTCCACGATATATATATGCGGATCTGCACCTTGGGAGAGTAAGTGTTTTCTGTAATCATGGTCATGATGATAAAATGTATGTATGATGATAAAACGTTTCTATTTTTGAAATGCATGGTTAGCCTCTATCAAGTGTTGAAAAGACAAGATGCCCCTGGTGGCTAGACATGGAGAGGTTTGTTGTGCCAGATGAAGAAATTCAATTACATGATCAACACTTAGCTATATTGGCTAAGATGACCATAGTGGAGGGTTCTGATGAGGTAACCATAAGTTGTCTCTGATTTTTGCATTTTAATAGAAGTTTTTTGATGAGGTAATTTATAACCATAAGTTGTCTGTGTGCAGAGTATACCATTGACTGCAGTACGTGGCTGCTCTACGAGCTCTCATGCCACATCTATAGCCTCTACATCTAGAATGCACCCTCTACCAGTTAACCTAGGGAGGGATATAGTGAGTCAAGCATTGGATGCAAATAGGAGACAAAGAGAAGTACATCAAACAACAAGTACTTCGGGCAATGTACATGTAGCCTCGTCTATGATCCAACCAGCACCTTTGAAAGGTGAGATATCATGCCGTTAACAGTAGTGTATGTTTATTGGGGTGATAAATATTTTTCTCTTACCAATCAATCTTCTTCTGTGTTTCTTCTTGCATTGTGGGAATTCGCAGGCATGGTATATGCATTCAATACCTCCATCGAGGACCTTGCAAGGGACTGTAAGAACATAGAAGGCCATCCCCTCTATTCAAACATGTTTTGGAAGCCATGAATGTGCTTTGTAATAAAGGAAAGGTCCATGGGAAAAGGACTGACTATTGTGTGGAGATGGTGTTTGTAGACTTCCCCTCAAACCTCGTTGTTGAGGGTTGTTTGGGACACAGAGTGCCACCTTGGAATGTGGTTAGCAAAAGTCTATATGAGGCAACTTTTCAATTTGTAGACTTTTGTCTTAATGATCATGGCTTCATAACATGCCTTTATACAATGGAAGAAGGAGTGAAGATAGAGCATGAGGCAACATCTAGAGGATTTGTGGTCTTTCATCGACAAGTGGTCAAATGCACTCCACCAGTGGGAAAGAAGATGGGACAACTTGTAACAAAGGTAGCTGCACACTTCTCTTCTACAAAAATTCTTATGTCTATGTCTATTTCAACTTATAGCCTAAGGAATTCACTACTATTTGAATGGATTTCATTACAGGTTGCATGTCTTATTCTATCTGTTTTTGTACGCTCAAGTACACCAAGGCAGTATTTACGGATGTATGGAGATAAGGTGGAAGAGCAAAATCTTGGGAGTGAATTAGATCTGGAACAAGACCTCATTCAAGATATGTAAGGGATCGACTCTGGATCTGTGATTAAAAACAATGTCTATGTATTTAGGGTTTAGGTTTTTGGGTCTCTCATCTCTGTGTTTATGTAGTGTTCCTGAAGAGGATATGGTAAAACGAAAGGGAAAGCCTTGGAGAGGTGGTTGCCAAAGAGGGCAGAGGCTATGCAAGTACATAGTATCTCTCTTTTCAAAGACAGGGGATACTATTGTTGACTTGTTTGCTGGGACTGGAACTCTTGGCCTTATTGCAGCGGTCATGGAACGTAATGTTATTATCTTTGAAAAGGACCATCGCATATATAATAAGCTATTGGAGCCATATTCTACAAAGGTAATTCCCAAATTAATAAGACAAGGCACTGTTAATACCCCATAATCCTCTATAAATGCAATGTTCATTAATTTCTTACTTTTTTGCAGTTTGAAGAAGACTAAAGACATTTTGGATCTTAGCATTTTTTGTGAAGACAGAAGACATTTTGGATATTAGCATTTTTGGTGGATGTAGCGTGATATTTGAACTTTTTTTTAAAGACATTTAAAGACAGTTTATATATTAGCATTTTTGGTGGATGTAGCGTGATATTTGAACTTTTATTTAAAGACAGTTTGGATGTAGCATTTTTGGTGGATGTAGTAAGCCTGCTTTTATTTTGTGTCTTGAATACATTGTCTTGAAGGTGGTATGTCTTGAAGGTGGTATGGCATGTCATGTAGTAAGCCTGCTTTTTTTTTGGTATGTCATGTGTCATTCTTGCTCACTTTCAATGGATACATGACAAGAAACTGCTCGCATCTCGTATTGATTTGAAAATAATTTGCAAATTGGCTCGCTGCAATGGGCTCGCTCCGTGGCCACCCTCATGGTACATCAAGATTGATCAATTTCTCACATCTCAGGGGTTTGTTTCTTGCTACTCTGATCCAAATCTTTATATCAAGCGCAATGTGAAAAACCATTTTGTGATATTGGCCCTTTATGTTGATGACACTATACTTGTGTCTAATAATCTATCTTTCATGCAACAAGTAAAAAAGGTCTTATCCTCAGCCTTTGATATGGTGGATCTTTGCAACATCCATTCATGCCTTGGTATTCATGCAACAAGTAAACAAGGTCTTATCCTCAGCCTTTGATATGGTGGATCTTTGCAACATCCATTCATGCCTTGGTATTCAAGTTCAAAGGTATCGTCACAATGGTGTTTTGTTTCTTCGTCAAACAAAGTTTATCCAAGATATTGTTTAAAAGTTTGGATTGGCTACTACTGCACATTCGACAAACACTCCTTGTTTTGCAAGCTCTACTAGGAGTACTTCTGCAAATATTGAGGCTGAATCATTGGCTTTAAATCAACCCTATGCTAATCTTGTTGGTTGTCTTTAATTTGTGGACATGAGCACTCGTCCTGATATTCTGTTTGCAGCAAATCTGTTAGGACAGTTCTTGTCCTCTCCATTTACAAGACATTGGTCTCAAGCTAAACGTGTTTTGAAGTACTTGAAGGACACTGTAGATTTTAGACTTGTATATCGCCGTTAAGAAGACATATCTTCATCAACTTTTCTCAATCTTTTGGGTTATTCAGATGCTGATTGGACAAGCTCTAACTTGTCCATGCGATCCACCAGTGGTAATTGCTTCTTTATCAATGGTTGTTTGGTATCTTGGGCCAGCAAGAAATAACACTGTATTGCAGTTTCTACTACAGAGTCTGAATATGTAGCTGCATCTTTAGCAGCTCGTGAATTGGTTTGGCTTCGATAATTGCTTGCTGATATTGGTCATTCTCCTTCCTCAAGCACTCCTCTTAGATGTGACAACCAAAGTGCTATTAGTCTAGCCAAGGGTTACCTGCAACATAGCCAGTCCAAGGACTACATGCAACATAGCAAGTCCAAGCATATTGCTATTAGTCTAGCCAAGGACTACATGCACCATAGCAAGTACAAGCATATTGCAGTTCATTATCACTATGTTCGACAACATGAAGTAAGGAAATGAGCAATAATGGTAGAACATTGTCCAACTGATCAAATGATTGTAGACATTCTCACCAAAGGACTCCATGAAGCTCGGTTTACACTTTTGCGATCAGAACTTGGAGTTGCGGCAACCTCTCTTTTTGGAGATTAGCACATCTCACGTCATGTCAATTTTGTCTAGACTTGTACATAGCCTATAGACTTTAGGACACTTCACACATTACTTCACATCATACACATTTATTTATTTGTACTTTGTATATAGAAGCACATTGCACATGGACTTTAAGGTGGCATTGTACATTTATATGTAGGAGCTCGGGTTTTTCCCTTGTGCTCCCAAGGGTTTTTTTACTCGCAAGCTGGAGACCTTTATTTGAGTGGGGGTGTTGGAGCTATATATATAGCTAGCCCTAACTCACTCTAGGTCTTGCCTATATATATGTGACTTGTGACTAATATGATTCATTCGTGTCGAGCGTATGTGGTGTCTCTTGTCTCATCTCTCTCCCTCTCTTCTCAACACACAGGGCATCCCCATGGCACCTCCACATTGATCCCTTGTACATGCCATTTTACACTCCTACTGTAAATTATTGAATACACTAGTAGCTAATAAATAGAATACCTCCTTTAAATGCAAATACTATAAATATACCTTCTTCAAAAATGATCTCGTCAATGTGTGACATCATACATTCCTTTCAACGAAACCCCCAAGTTTGTAGCTTTATCCATTTAGTCATTAAAAAATATGCTTTCTTAATGTCTCTCAATAGAAAAAGCATAAGGCATCATGGATGCATCAACACACTTGGACATAGAGCATAGAACATGACTAATTTGTGTCACTCGACTTAAGAGTTGTGTGAATGTCTATTAAATTTACATGTCAAAATTCTAGCCAAAAACTTGGAAGTACACAATATCAAATTTGTTGACACCATTGTCAAGTAGCAATTTATTTCAATTTTCTACCCATCAATGATCTCTATATTTAACACAAGGATGCAAGTTTATCTCCTTGAAAAAGTATTACATAACTTCTCATTTTGTTTGTTTTGCAATTTCAATTTCAATTTTCTACCCATCAATGATCTATATTAAACACGGGATGCAAGTTTATCTCCTTGAAAAAGTATTACAGAACTTCTCACTTTATTTGTTTTGCAATTTCAATTGTACATACTTTCTTTAATTCACGAGTCTTTAAAAAAAGGACGTTTTATACATGAACTACATTTTCGTTCTACTTCTTAATGGAGAGAAAATCATGACAATCATAGAGGTCAGTCAATGGAGACTACTGTCCAAGGAGCAATACGTAACTTTCACTTCTAATGTTTTTTGTGGTGTGCATACATAAAGGAGTGGAGAAGATATGGAAAGGGTAAAGACTAAAGCAAGAACATGGCAAAGAAAAAGGGGCGGAGAAAGACGTAGATCCTTGATGGGAGTGGCTATGGGTTGGCATGGAGAATGGGAGCTGCTTGATATCTAATATGAGGATGGTACATTAAGCTTTCATGAATGGGTTGGTAGAAGGAAGTTGCAGGTGGGGTGGCTGTGAATGTAGGGAACCGACTTATGACAACACGGAAGAATTATATTAAGGTTTTTACAGGAGGGCAGCAGGCAGACAGGGTGAGAGAGAGAGAGAGACAGAGGTCTGAGTCTTAGAGAAAAAGAGAGTATGGCTCGGAGGTCTGAGTCTTAGAGAAAAAGAGAGTATGTACGAGCAATGTGTGTGTGTGTGTGTGTGAGAGAGAGAGAGAGAGAGTGAGGCCTGCATTTTAGAGAAAGAGAGAGTATGTACGAGCATGAGGGCGAGAGAGAGAGAGAGAGAGAGAGAGAAAGAGAAGGTGGAGGATCCCTAATCTACTCTTAATCTTAAGGATTGTTAACTCCTCTTGTAGATTACTAGATTTAGGATTAATTCTTAATCTACGTCCTTTCGTCTGAAAAGAGAGAGAGAGAGAGAGATGTGTGTGTGTGTGTGTGTGTGGGTGGGTGTAACGTGCTCCTTTCATGTTACACAGGTCACCTTCACGCTCCACACAGAGCTATAAGTTGGGTGGGTGAAGAGTCGAGACCGTGAAGTCTTGACCCCGTGTGCCTCTGAGTGGTGATAGAGAAAGCGAGGGCCGTCCAACATGCATGCAGCATGTGAATTCAGGGCTTACTCACACTGAGTGGCTCGTGCAGGAGCTTGCAGGGTGGTGGAAAAGGGCCACGGCCCACAAATCTAAGCCTGCATGGAAAAATCATAAAGGAGCGCTCGAGGACTGATCAGTGAGTCTTGTGGTGGTGCCAGGTGGTTTCAAACCTGTATCAATTGGACACACACGTTCTTTCCTCTCTCGCTCTCACAAAATCTCTCATGGAAAGTGAATGGATCATAATCTCTGAGCTCTCCTTCTCTCTGTCTCTGTCTCTGTCTCTCTCTCTCTCTCTGAACCCTTGCTTCTTGACTCCTGTTGTTGCAATCTACACATTTAGGATATATGTGTAGATTTATCCACACCTCAGCCTCTCTGGCCTTCCTCTGATGCCTCTCTGATCGATTGCACGCATTGCTCTGATGCCCAAGAGAAGCCAATAAAGAACAGCAAAAAGACACAAGGTTGAAAGTTTTGCCAGTCAACTGTACAACGGTAAGTTAGATCTTAGGGCAATGGGCTTCCATAAAAATTCTTCAATTGCCCTAAGATAACACCTAGTAAAACTCTCATATACACACTTTACCCACATTCAAGACCCCTCTGCTAAGTGTCAAACCTGCTTAGCTCTTAGTACGACCGCTGCAATATTAAGCGTCTGCTGAGAGTAACGGTAGACGTAAATAACAATATTTGTGCAGGCGAAAATTACTAGAGAAGAAGAGCCATAATTATTAGAATATTAGCTAATAGTTATAACCCTAGGCAGTGACCATCCAATTAGCCCCAGGACCCCAATATTGTCAAGGTGAGCGACAACACTGAGTCTCCAAACCCAAGGTTTTCAGCACGTTACTGTGGAGAGGATTCTTGCAGGTAAATCTTTCAACTTGTGTAGCTGGACACAATGATGAGAAGACTTGACGTGGTTTTCTCTTACAAAGGGTTGCAAAGTGCAGGTGCAGGTGCAGGTGCACGCAGCTCAGCAGAGCTCAGCCTGCTGCAGGGATATTTGGCAGACATGCTCTCTAGGTATAATTTGGAATTTATTCCAGAAATCTATAAATCAATTAATAACCTGCAATTGGGCGCCCATCATTCGTTTTCCTTGTGAAGACCAAGCACGCCCGTACTGAGGGTCGACTGACCAAGCACACACATGGGGGCAAATGGGATGTAAGCTCGTGAAAGCGCTGGGCTGTCTTAATGTGAAAACAAAATTGACAAGAAAGAGAAGGGGGGGGGGGTTGGCTTGCAATTACGTCCGGGTCGACGTCTGCAGTAATGATGATTGAACAGGAGGAAAATCTAGGGCTGGCTAGAGGTAACCAGGTTTCCTCACAGTTAGTTCAATTGGCGCTGGTTACAAGCCAGTTACTTCAAATCTGCAGGGGCGAAGCAGGGGGTGCAAACTGCTAGTTCGTCCAGACTCCGACTGGAAGGAATTCGATGGGGAGTTCCGAGGAAAAGGGGTTTCTGTCAGACAGAGAGTTGGAGCTTTTGGTGAGTACGTGAGTTGGCCATGCGCGCACGTTGAAGTTGGCGCTTCTCACTGTGCCATCCATGCACGCCCAACTCAGCTATAGCTAGCGCCTGTGAGCCCTACCTCCCAACTGTCTCTTGAAAATCATCTACATATCAATCCTTTTCACCACGGATCGAAGAGGTTTTTCTTCGAGCTTTTATCTGATAATGACCAACTTCAATCCTTTTCACCACGGATTGAAGAGCTTCTTCTTCTAATTATGACCAAACTTGAACATTTTGAGGAGGTATTTTTTCTTTTCTGAAATTTGCAGCCTTGGCTTGAAATTTTTCAAATTTGAAGGCCCACAAGGTACTTTAGCCTTCACTTGAAACCCCTTACGAAAATTTAGCTGGGATGGCTTGCTTTAGAACTAAAAATTAGAGGTGGATTTCTTGTGAAGCTTTGGTGGGGAGCAATGATCAATCCAACTGAAGATTGCAAATTTCAGCAATGCTCCATTCAATTTAAAAAGGCTTTTTTGAAAATTGAACAAGTTCTAGGTAAAGTTGAACCTATAGTCCCAACTAGCCCCTATCTCTCTAATTTAGACTTCTTGTGAAGCTTTGGTGGGGAGCAATAATCAATCCAAGTGAATGTTGTTCAGCAATGTTCCAATTAAAAAAGGCTTTTTTGAAAATTGAACAAGTTCTAGGTAAAGCTGAACCTATAGTCCCAACTAGCCTCTATCTCTCTAATTCATTGTTGTAGCTATGTGCGAAAAGACCTAACTAAGCATTATACCAATTATAATGCTTGATTACCTCTATTTGGTAGAATCTAACTTCTAGCATATGAAATAGATCAACTAGTATTTTGATCTAATCCATATCTTGGAAAATCTTGACATTATCCATCAAATGATATATAAGGACAACAGCCTTTGAATATGAAGGGCTCAAATAAAGTATACATTTCCATATGAACAAATTGGAAGTTATAGGGTAGAGGGTTAAACAAAACCAATTCCCACTTACACCCGAAACCCCCGCTTATCTAAGTCTACATGGAGAAAGGTGGTTTTGGCACCTTTGTAGGGAGCTTTGCCTAAGGTGTACTACATTAGTGTTCACATAAAACATTTTTAAAACAAAGCACAAAACTTATAACTTGAAAGTTTTGAAGGTTTTCTTGCGAATTTATAGATTTTTAAGCTAAAATATACCTACGATGTACCTTGACTTTTGTATAATTTCTTGAAATTTAAAAAAATTAGAAGTAATATAAAAAATGTTGCAAGCCCATTGTGTATTGTTTGCAAGGATTATGTAAACACTACTCTACACATTTAATGGAAACCTTCAAAAAAATAGATGATAATTTAGAGGTCAAAAGGGGGAGACCTTCTTGACCTACTCTCATGGAAGAGCATCCTTCATCCATCTCCTTGCCCAATGCCCACCCAAATTCTATTATAAGAGCAACATAATTGTGTAAGAACCATAAGACAAGTATATAATCGTAACATGTAGCTCATGAACTAACATTTAGCTTGGAAGCAAGAACATAATAGGAAAAAAACCCAATGTAAGGAAGAATAAATTTATAAGAAAGAAAAGGGAAAAAAAATCGATGAAAGGAGGTATTCACATAGGCCTATGTTGAGACTACTAGTAGGAATTGTTCACACACGACCACTAGTGGCTGGTTGGTAGGTGCACTGGTGGCTTGAGTATAGGGTTCAATGCATAGAAATTTAAAGGACTTTGCACTTACTATGAAGTTTTTGAAGGTAATGATGCCCATTGAAGGCTTCAAATTTTAGCACTACTCCCATGCAACAACAACAACCTATAGAGATCTCCTTTTCGGAACTTGGTAGTAGGGCTGCAATTTGAACGCATGCCCTAACCTTCAATTTATTTGAAGGCCATAAACTAGGTTCACCTTTAAAATATATATGTTCATCTGTAAAATTTATTTTTTAAAATATATATGTTTATTTGAAAATTTTAAAGAAAATTTTAAAGTAGATGCCTTCTGTGATTTTCTTTTTCAACCTTTTTTTGGAACAATTATAATGACCTTCTTTTCGTGACCTTCATTTGCAACCTTTTTTTTGGAAACAATAATTATATGTATTAATATTAACAACCGTTTACAGAAAGTCTACATCAGAAACTTAGCAAAGACACCTATTCTATATACCAGACTTACATCAAAGACTTAGTCCCATTTTCTATTCAACGGACTACATACTAGGTTCCACATTTCATCCTCCCATATAAAAAAAGAATTTTCCCTATGAGAAGTAGTATCCCAACTCCATACATGAAATAAGATGCACATCAGAGGTGTATCCCTTGGGGGATTGTTGTTCAAACTCCCCTCCTTTAAACCATATTTTCATTGTTGGCCTCCTTCCCAGGGGGTTCTCCATCAAGGCCATGAAGATCTCTTATGGCTTCTTATCTTTTTGAGGTACCACCTTCTAGATCTTGGTTCAAATTTGGGAAACTGAGCTCTAACATCATCCCATGTATATACCTGCCAATGATCTTGAAAACTCATTAGGCTAACCCAGTATGCCTTAACATTTCACCTTTCTTGATTTATGTCACCTAATCCTAGATACATAATGCTTGGATAGCCTCAGTATATCTATTATTATTGATCCTATTGATATGATACATAGACCACTAAAAACGTACACTTCTAAGCATAACTTCAGTGGCCTCTATTCCCTGTTTGTCCCCCTTGCAAAAAATAAGTTCATTTCTAGAGACCCAAATCACCCACATGCACTGATACCTAATGATGCAGAAGATCGGATCAATCTCATCAGTCATCTTGTATAATTTTCCCAATAACCAGTCCCACTAAGATCCTCTCACTCCTAAATTGTCTTCTACCCATCTACCTAACTATTTCCCCCAGAACCCCCTTAAAGCAGGACACTCCCATAAAGCATACCTCCCTTCCTCAATAGCAGCTTGCATTTGGGGCATGTTTGAAAAGATGCAGGGGGGAAGAGAGCTTGAGCTCTTGCAAGCACACACACACTCACAAAACCCTAAAAGAGAGCACACAAGATTAGAGGCTGAAAATCTTCTTCTTTTTTACACAACACTCAACACACCATATACAAAGATAAGAGTACACACAATATGAAAGGTACTCAACCAAATACATACTAGGGTTCTCTATAGTGTGAACCCAACTAAATGAGCTGGTGCTATAACTATGCCAGTCTCTAGAATGGCTGTCACACAGCCTGTCATCCCACTGGCCACATATCACCCATGATCTCACCAACCATGCCAGGGGTGTAAGTGTGGGGCCTATCCCCCAGGCGGGTCATCAGTGTCCACATCGCCTTACTAGATAAGCTCGATATCTCAACAATGTCCCAGTACTAAGGTTCCTTTGGAGTAGCTTAAACCCAAGAGGTAAAGCCAAGAGGAAAACTCTCCACAAAAACACTTGAGCTTTCACTGGATCAAAGCATCCTATATCAGATTCCACCTTTTCTTCCAAATGTTCCCATCCCCAGGCTGATTCTCCATCTACTTTATTGCAATATTTGACATTCATTTCCCCTTCACATTTCTTCATACAATTTCTTTGTATTGATTCTATCAATGCAATGTCTTTCTATTGATTCTATCAAGTTTAGCCCCATTAAACCAGCTCTAGTCTTAAAACTAGCAGTGTTCCTTGTATGCTATAGAATACCAATTCTTTTTCACTGCAGTAATAAGGACTGAGCTCAAGACATGAATCTCACTTTGTTTGCGATGTGAACTCTCCCATAATCTGTGGGAGCTCTTTCCATCCTGCTTGAGAGAAATCCCATATATCTTCTAATCTCTTAATTTCCTTATTATTTAGTCTTCTGGAAGCCTTAGTATCCAGCATGGCTAGGGGAGGTATCTAGCATGGCTAGGGGAGGCTTAAACCTATCTGCTGGAGCTCTTTCCATCCTGCTTGAGAGAAATCCCATATGTCTTCTAATCTCCTAATTCCCTTGTTATTTAATCTTCTGGAAGCCTTAGTATCCAGTAGGGCTAGACGAGGTTTAAACCTATGGGTCCACCAAATATTTAGGTTTAGTAGAGAATTCCCAGAGACCTTGGTGCACCCATTCTAGTTGATCAGACCCCTTTCCAATTGTAGCAAAGGAACTTGCAGAAGAAAGACCTTCTTAGTTTTTATGGGAAAAAAGAAAGTATTTTCACTCTCCATTTGAGACCAAGCCATTTACTCTTAAGTTGGACTTATGCCCCTCTCTATCTCTTCTCTCAAAATCCTAGCCCAGGTACTTTCTTGTTTAAGAAATTTAGGGAAGCTAACTAATATTCTAGCTTTAGTATGAGAGGGGAGGTGAAGAATTCCCAAGCCTCCTTGATTTTTGGGGAGAGCTACCTTGTCCCAAGCTAGCCAGGAGAGGGCCTTTTTTCCATTGTAGCCATTCCTCCATAAAAAGTCCCTTATAGGAGCAATAATTTTCATAGGAAGAGGAAGGGGTAAGGGGTTTCTATAGTAAACACAGTTCACAATGCATACTTCATGTGTATGTGCCCTATGATAGAGTTCAAGAAAAGACATTGCAACCTTATTTTCTAAGCGGCCTTCTCTTGAAAGAAGGTTTGAAGGGCTTTGATGCCCTTTGAAGGCTTCAAATGCTTGGTAGCTCAAAAGGCACTATATTTTTGAAGGTATCTTTTTATTACGTTTCAATAGTATTTTACCATACGGCCGTGCCTATTACGTAGATCCACATTTAAACCTATCGTTGAGCCCTATTATCTATCTGTAAATGGGATATTAGAATACAATTGGGACAAGATTCATTCCAAGTTCCAACACACTAATGATTCGTATTGGAATGATGCGATTTTAAAGGTGGTCGTGGAGGGTCTAATGACAGTTTTAAAGAAGAGCGTTAATCCGTATTTGTGAAGGGCAGGCCAAATTTAATGTCAAGTGGTGGCGACTTGCGCCAGAGAGAGAGAAAGAGAGAGAGAGAAAGAGAGAGAGAGAGAAGAGGGTAGTGAGATGAAGCCCCTTATTTTTCATGGAAAAAAACTATACATTTTCGTCAATGTGTGAAATTCAGATCTTTGTTTAGTTGCTAAATCCCAGTTAGTAGTAACTTATTAAAAGCTCGCTAGATAGAGTGTGTAGTGAGTAACTTATAATAAAAGTTTGCTCCCTGGGCTAATTTCCAGTGCCAGGGTTCAGGAAAAGACAAGTTCGCTTTATCCTCTCGCCTAGTCAACTTTTGATAAATTCACCTCATTTTTAGAGGAGGAGGAAAAATTACACTTCTAAATTTTCAAAAAATAGTAGTAATTAGATAAAATTATGAAGAAAATGTTTGTTCACAATTGCCTTTTCCTCTGCCACCACTTGTGAGAAGGATTTATGTCACATTCACTCAAAAATATTTCCAGAACATTAATTTCGATACTTCTAGAAATTGGCAACCAGTTGTGAGTTCAACCTTTCGAATTCCTATCTGCTTCTGCTCATTTTTTCAAAGCCACAAACAAGTTCGGAGAACTATGTATTTTTCACATATAAATATCCCCAAACACGACAACCCCTCAACCACATGGGAATTTAGAGTTGCGTAAAAGTAGGCCATTTGAGGGGGGCTTTAGTGAGAGAGAGACTTCTTTGAGAGGGAGTGATAGAGAAAGACTTCTTCTTGAGGCAAATTCTAGAGAGAGAGAGAGAGAGTGTGAGTCAATTCTTATAAAAAGGTGAGAGGAGAGAAGAGAGAGAGGGTTGTGTGGGACAACACTACTCTCTATTGAATGAACTAGCATTAAAAGGGTAAGGAGAGAGATTTTTTTCCCTAGAGAGAGAGCTAGAAAGAGTAAGTAGAGATTTTTTTCTAGAGAGAGAGTAAGCAGAGGAATTTTTTCCCTAGAGAGAGTAAATAGAGGAGAGAGTTTTAAAGAGAGCAAGGAGAGAGTTTTTTTTCCCTAGAGAGAGAGCTAGAGAGAGTAAGTAGAGATTTTTTCTAGAGAGAGAGAGTAAGCAGAGGAATTTTTTCCCTAGAGAGAGTAAATAGAGGAGAGAGTTTTAAAGAGAGCAAGGAGAGAGTTTTTTTTCCCTAGAGAGAGAGCTAGAGAGAGTAAGTAGAGATTTTTTTCTAGAGAGAGAGTAAGCAGAGGAATTTTTTCCCTAGAGAGTGTAAATAGAGGAGAGAGTTTTAAAGAGAGCAAGTAGAGATAATTTTTTTCCTAGAGAGTAAGTAGAGAGATTTAGAGAAAGAGAGTAAGTAGATATATATATTTTTTAGAGAGAGATTGCTAGATAGAGAGAGAGTCTCCGCTAAGTGGCATGTGTGTAGGGTAGCCCTCGTCTTACGGGAATTCGAGAAAATGGCTTCTTTTGACTGGAGCTGGAAAATGAAAACGACGGAGCGCCGTACGCTAATTAGGACCATTTCATCCCCCGGCTTTTCTACTACTAGTGGGCGGGGGGTGCGTAGTAATGACTAATGACGTGCCCGAGCGTACCACACAGTCAATCCGCATGAATGGCAGCAGTCTGCGTCGCCATTTAACACCCGCAGTAAAAGCTCCTTCAATATATCCGCCAAATCTAGGGTTGGGGGGCGGGTGAAAAAAACAATTCGCTGGCGGCTCGAAGCCATGCCGACGTGTCATCCGCAAAATGAGGGGGGTGGTGGCACGTCAGCGTTCTGATGTGTGTTTTTTTTTCTTGTTTTTTGGCCAAAAGTCCTCTCTCTCTATCTCTAGGGGGAGTGACGAGTCCACTCTCCTCTCTCTCTCTCTCTCTCGCGGCCCTCTCCCTTCCTCCTTCCTTGGTCTGCTGGCGCTTTGTGCTTTTGGTAATTTCGAAACATTCTTCTCTTTTTCCTGAGAAAAAAATCTCTCTCCCCCCTCCTCTCTCTCTCTCTCTCTCTCTCTCTTGTACTGCTTTACCGTGGCCTTACACACATCTTCCTCCATTGTCCGACTTTACGCTTGTACTCACCATTGTAACCTCTCTAGTGCCGCCTTAAGAACCCTTTACCTCCATATCCGCTCCCTGCTTGCTGGTATTTTGGCTCTACACAGACACATATTGATCCATCACAAACCCCCATCCCCTCCCCCCCCCCTCTTTGCTGCTTCTTGCTGTGTGAGTGCTGAACTCTTCTCGCTTTGCTTACCATACCAACTCTTGAATCGTCCAAATCGGGAAGTAGGGGTTAACATCTCTCATTCACACACACACACACACACCTTGTCTGCGTGAGTTGTATCCAAGTCCAATTTCACACTCATCTGTCGCCGGTCGTTGTTCCGGGCGCGTGACTGGATACTTGGTGACCGCGAAAGTCCCTCGTTCACTCCGTTGTAAGTTCGTTCAATGAATATAATTAGCGAAAAGCAAGCAATCGATTGGTTGATCGGATCAGTTATTAGTAAAACTTCAACGTCTTTGTTTTGGCAACTGCAGTGACGATCGACCTGCTGCTTTGGGCAATCCTTCTCTCTCATCAAGGATGGCGTCTGCTACACGAACATCTCACATGTCTCCTACTATGAGCACACGCAGCATCGTCCTAAACACTATCTACACAACGATGTTTGCTTGGCTTATTTGCTCTCAACAATACGCAAATGGTAAGACTCTATCTTCTGTAGCTTCCAAGTTGGTAAGACTTTCTTCAATTTCCTTTCAATGTCGTCCTTATGTTTGTTACATCTGGAACTTCATTGAAGGTCACCATACAAAATTCATATTCCATTGCATCAGCTCATACAGGCAGATTTTGACTTAGATTGTTTTCTACACCTTCGAGCTCTTAATTAGAGCAAAGGTATGCCGAAAGTTGATAACCAATAGTATATGTGAGGAGCACGTGCGCAAGAATGTCGGACTTTGCTCGAATTTATATTTTAAGTGGTGGTATTGTAAATCATTCACTGTGGAAGGAAAGTCAAATAACTAGAACGCAGCAATATCAATAGTCAGAATTTCTCGAATCTCCAATATCAAACATTACAGCCATGAATGCATATTAAAATTTTAACCCTTGGGGATGTGCAGGGTTGATGCATGTATCAACCATGTTAAAATATCGGTCCTTTTTTTTTCGGCGATCTAGAAGGACCGAAGCTTTAACAAATGCCAGTACTACGTAATCTTAAACTGTGAGATAGCCACATGCAAAATATGTTTTACTACATTAGATTACTTTCGATATCTGATATTAAGGCTGCATTGTAGAATTGAGGAGCGTAGAGCTCGAAAATGATTACAGAATATTCGGTACACAGATTACGCAGAGCATGCATTTATACGGGTTGTTAAATATTTAGGTTGGGAAGGCCTGAGCTCACAAGAAATTTGTGAAAACAAAAGTATTTTTAGGGTGTTGTGCTCTCCATAACTAATACTGATCAGTGATCACCTCCGGACCATGTTAACATTCTACGACCTTGTTAAGTTAAATAGTAAGAGAATCAATTAATCAAAGTCTTATTCTCATTACAGGGATTTAATTCTAAAGTCTCCCACCTCAATTTTAGGCCTTTAACATAGAAGAAGATTAACGCCTGTTTTATAGCGATCAAATCCTGATTGTCTTAGAGTTTGCCAGAGCTCTGCAAGCTTAGCTTCCTTCTGCATAGCGATCTTCAAAATTTTACATATCAATCAAGCTCATGTAAATCGCCCATCATGAACTGCTACTTTCGGAAGACACGTATGTGATGCAATAGTTGTTTAGTACAAGTAATTTGCTCAGACCTTAATCTTCCCTTTACACAAAATTGTTAGTCTTGAAAGATCTTAATCCTATAGATGTAAACAAAGTTTGGAAAGCCATCATTTCAATAGCTGTACATAAGTGTTTCTGTAAGCTTGGACCTTAGCCTACTACAGTGCGAAGCCTCAAATGTTGACGTTGGTGCCAGCCATGCCATTCTCGTGATAGTGTGACAGCCTTCTAAACTTATATTTAAGCTCTTCTTTTTGCAAACAATACAAAAAGTCTCTTACTTACAAGGCCTAAATTTGACTTGAGGAAATATAATACAATTATTTTCTCCCTATTTTCTCTTCCGGTCGATTCCTCCAGGAAAACCTAAACTGTCTCATGCAAATTATAATATAATTTGCACGTTATCTTTGACTGTCTGATGGGTTGCCTGCTGCATGTACAGGGGCTAGTTCTGATATGGGATATTCTCGGCCGAATATAAGGAAAATTAAGTGGTCTCGTGAAGCACACATAATCAAAGACGCTCAGCCCATCTCAAATCACAACGAATCAACGGCTATCCCAAGCCGCCGGCGTCTTGTAGGTGTGTCATTAAAGAACCTAAATCTTAAATTATTTTGCTTTACCGTGTGCTAGAGATGCCTAAAACCTTAATTTAAGCTCAGTTTTTAGGGCTTGACTAGCTTGATTCCTATATTTCTTAGCTATGCTAAACCTTGGTTCAACTTAGGGTTATAGGTAGTGTTTAGTATTTGGCATATCGTGTTAGGATGAATATCAATATATTCTTGCAAATATATTGATATCTTGCCTTCAATTTTTTACATGCAGATAGCTGCTCCAAAGCTGACATAACTATTCTCCAAGGTCAATCAAGCCCCATGCCCAGCGGAATCCCAACCTTTAGCGTTCAAATCTTCAACATGTGTGTGGCTGGTTGCTCCGTTTCTCACGTTCACATCGCCTGTGGGTGGTTTGCATCTGCTAATCTTGTTAATCCGAGCATCTTTAGGCGAATTAAGTACAATGATTGCCTTGTCAACAATGGTGCGCCCATCAAGGGAGGCGAGAGCATTTCCTTTCAATATTCGAATTCCTTCCAGTATCCCCTGACTGTATTATCAGTCACCCCTTGCCACTAAATCAATGTTAAAGCAATGCCATTAAAGCCTAATCCTTCCCCATTTTTGTAGCTCTTGCCCTCGGGGAAGCTAGAGTTATGTAGCCCGTAGATTTTGCCACTGAATAATGCGGTTTTGATACCCCTTAATGCGCATCAATTTGGATGCATTATACCCTTTTAAGGAAAATTAAGCGCTCACGAGCTAATAGTAAATACTGCAAGATGGCCATCCAAGGCATGTATTATTTGGCACGTAATTAAAGTAACTGTAAATTCGTTGCTAATGTGTACCCAGCTTAAGCTTACTTATGGCACCTTGAAAAGGAAAAAAGCACTGGTCATTGGATAAGTCTTATTTGCATTACCTTGTATTGCCATTAATTTGATAGGTTCAATTTTCCTTCGAAGTATTCCCTTAATAGGCAATGTACCTTATTATTGTGTTACAACAAGATTTTGGAGATGGTCATTGCTGGGAGCAACATTATTTGGGAAGTGAGTTAATGGTCAGAAAGTTCGACATATTGTTCTGCTTATTTTTGTTGAGGTAATGGGTAATCATCGA